>NC_041399.2:71218542-72418542 GCF_900747795.2 Erpetoichthys calabaricus
TACTTCAAGAGCCAGAGGCAGCAGGAAGGTAGATAAAGCTTGCTATAAGAGGACTTGAGGCAAAGAAGCGAGAGGAAGAAGAAGAAGAAAAATACTGTATTACTTGCGTTTGGTGCTTTGTAATGTGCTGCTGTGAGAAGCAAGGGGAGAGAACTTCCCCATGTGAATAAAAACATGTGCTCTACTGGAATTTGTGTCCTGGCATCTGTGTGTGTCGGGTTTGAGTGCTCCAGCCACTATATATATATATATATATATATATATATATATATATATAATATACACACACACACTACAGTGCACAAGTGTTAGTCATGAATTTTGAATTCATTGATGTAGTTTGTCTATAGAAAAGCTGGAAAACGCTACAAGGATGAGTGTTGGCGGTCAACAGTGAAACACAGCAGAGGTTCCCTTCATTTTTGGAGCTGCATTTCTATAAATGGAGTTGGTGATCTGGTTATAAAATGGGAAGTACAAGCAGTTGCTCATTTATCACACAATAGGCATACTATTAGGGAGGTGTCTGATCGGTCCCAGCTTAATTCTGCAGCAAGGTAATGGCCTAAAATACATGGCTAAGGTCATAAAAAACTATCTTCAGCAACAGAAAGAACAAGGAGTTTTGCAACTGATGTTATGACCTTCACAGTTCCTTGATCTATACATCATCAAGGCTTTTTTGGGATGCCTGGTAAGAGAGCCAAAGTCTGCAGATGAGTCGGAGCAGGTTTGGAACAAATTACCAGCCAATTATCTTATAAAAATAATATTGATTGGATTTATTTTTTATTTGTTTATTGCTCTGTGCAGTAACTTTTTTAATATTTAGAAACTTTTCAGTTAATTATTTTGAAAGAATTTTAGCTTTACAGAACTTTTTACATTCCAACTTTGTACAGTGTGTATAAATATATATTTCTCAGATTTAATATTTTAGACTGTATGTATTGATTTTGGATATTTTGTGGTGTGTGTATGAATTTTATGGTATTTATTTGTATTTGTAGTATAGATTCATTAACTATAAAAAGGTTTACCAAGTGCATACATTAATGTTTTTGATGCTGAGGAGGTATAACAATACAATAACTTCTTTGCTTTGTTTTCTGGCCAGGTGGATACTCAGAAGGCCGCTCTCTCAATGATTGATCGACTTCAAAGACAAATCATTGTAGCCGATTGTCAAGTTTATCTGGCTGTACTGGCCTTTGTGAAACAGGAACTTTCAGGTGAAGCTTTTGATGATTTAACATTTTCAAACAAAAAAATTATATATATATATTTGCCCCCTGCTCGCTTCGTTTACCAAACCCCCCTCCTGTGCTACACTCCAGTAACTTCGTGTCTCTGCTGCACACGTATGTGGATTTCACTTACTTTTAATTCTCGTGGCTAGTCCCCTTCATTGGGAAGAAACACTACTTTTCCCTGATATATATATATATTCCCTGATATATATATTTACATTCTCTATCTTTTTTTTTATTTGTTATTACATAACTTATAATTACAGAGTCACCAAAACCAGAGTCAAATTCCTTGTATGTGTGCATTCTTGGCCAATATGTCTGTTAAATGGAAAATACTCTGACTGTTTTGGCTTTTTTGGTCAATCTTGCAAGGTCTGAGTCTACCTTAGGTTTGGATACAATCTGCAATTTGGGAAGGATATTCTTTCCAATTAAAAATAAAAAACTCATTTATAGGGCTTCTTTAAGGAAGACCACTTCATAACTGCAGTGATAAATAAATGTAGTATTAACTATAAACTTTTAATTAAAGAGACTAAAATTTCTAATTATTGCATGATTAAAAAAAATAGTGAAGGTGTGTTTATTCCCGTAACTGGCTATATTCTTACTTTTCTTAAAAGTCTTTGTCAAGAGCTGCACAAATAAAAGTCTTCTTACTCCACAGCTTACATCAAAGGAGGATGGATCTTGCGGAAGGCCTGGAAGATTTATAATAAATGTTACAGTGACATTAATGTACTGCAGGAAGCATGTCAAAAGAAGAATTCTCAGGAATCACTGACGTCAGACAGGGCAAATGACAATGCCATGGCTGCAAACTGTGTATCAGTTGAATCACTGAACCGACTTAAAGGCTCTGTGAGCTTTGGTTATGGACTTTTTCACCTCTGTATTTCTATGGTGCCTCCCAACCTGCTTAAAATTATTAATTTGCTGGGTTTTCCTGGAGACAGACTACAGGGACTGGCATCGTTGATGTATGCAAGTGAAAGTAAGGACATGAAGGCACCTCTAGCTACGTGAGTAGGTGTATTGCATTGGCTGGGAAAAAAAGAAATTTGCCATGTATTTGAAAATTGATGTAACTTCCAGTTTATTTTAATAATCATAAGTTGAAAAGATCTTTGTATTTTATAGGATACCTAGTAGAAATGCTCCGAGCAGGTTTTTAAAGCCAATGCCGATCACACATTTCATGTTACTGTATCAGCCTATTCCAGTACCAGGTTTTTCTTTTTTTCCCCTTTAAAAGATTTTTTTACATTAAGCTCCTGTATAACCAGGAGGTTTTATGTCCTATACTAAAGTATTGACTTTGGTACTTTTACAATTAAACTGCAGACCACAGGTCTGAAATGCTATAGGCTTATTTTTCAATGACCATAAAAATACTAAAATAAATAAAAATTTCATTAAAATACATACTTTTAACTAATTAAATATTTGCAAAAATATTTGTCCATAATACATATGGCATAAAAGAAAATGCTTCCCATTATTAAAAGCTTTCATATTGTTTAGTTTTTTCTGTAATGTATCAAAACAAACCTTAATTTTAAAAGTAGTTTTCACCATTCCTCTAACAAAAAAATTAAACATATATTCTCACACAATCAATTAATTGATATTGGCAGTTAAACACTGCTTAAATATAAATATGCATGCATTTATAGGTTTTAATACTTTTTAATCATTAATTACACTACAGCTTTTTTTGCTATTAAAATAAATATATTTATACAGGTGTTTTTTTTTACTTCAGTGTACAAGTTAGACATTTGTAATTCTTCAGGTGTAATTATAAATATGGATTACCATTTTAATAATACTATGATTATTTGTCATAATAAGTTATACTGTATGAAACACAAAAAATAATAAACACAGTATAAACCTTTAAATAAGCTGCAAATATATCAAATGTTCATAAAATGTTTATCAAGAAGACACAAGGCTAACATGCTTAACAAGTTTACAAGTAAAATAGACACGTTTCTATTAAGCTAACAAGCCTATTGTTTACTAACCAGCAGTTTCAAATTCTTCTTTATCTTTTCTTTTGCCAATTGAACATTTAAGCTGCTGTACTTAAAACATGCTTGCTGTCCAAACTCAAAGTGTCTGTTTTAATTAAAGGCAAATTAAGAAGGTATGAATTCATTAAAGTAGCTTTCATGCCGTTTGTCTAACTGCACAGGGTGACTTCTCCGATTTCTTGTTTATTACTACACTTTCTTTTAGTAAATGCTAATATTCCAGTCTTCACTCGCTTTCTGGTAAGATGTGGCTTGACTTGCTGCCCTTTGTTTACACTACAGGAAGTTCACTGCAAAAAAAAAAAAAGATACACACTGGCTCAACTACCAAATAGAAAAGTGTTAAAGTAGTCGATTCGCGAGCTGACAAAAGCGAAGGGTCTCAGTTGTAATATTGGAAAGAGAGTAATACAATCTTGTAATTTGTCTGAGATGGGAAAAAAAAATCTATCTTATTGATATGTGCTTCAAAGAGAATGTGGGGTCAAGAATGACACCAGGATTCCCGACTTGTGTAGATAAAGATGTAATAAAACCTGAAACTGTCAAAGAGAGATTGGCCATTTTCTATAAAACACTCCAGGATGAGATTATTACAGCCTCTGTTTTTTTATTTTTTAGTCTGAGAGAATTATTGGCCAACCGTTGTTTTATATCAGCCAGATAGGCAATGAGTATTAGGGTTGGTAAGGTATGCGTGGCTTTTGTATGTAGATAGACTTGAGTATCATCAGCATAGCAATGAAACTGTAAATTGTGTTGTCTGACAGTGGCACCATATAGGGAATATTAATATAAAATGGAGACTTAATGTGAAAAATAATGTCATATTTTCATGAAGACAGGGAGGCAAAGAATGAGTTGCAGAATCTTAACTGAAACAAGAACAGAAAGCCAACATCAAACAAAACCAACTCCCGGAAATCATTCTTATTATCATTGATTTTCATGTCAGTCGTAAAAAATTCTCACAGGACATAACTGTGTAAATATGAAGTTTTTGTACTATATTTTTATGTAAGAAACACAGATACAAATGCCCCAGTGTAGTTACAGTGCTGTAAATATGGCGCCATCTCTCAGATGAGACATAAAATCGAGGTCCTGACTCTCTCTGGTCATTAAAGATCCATGAGCATCTTTCGAAAAGAGTAGGGGTTATCCCAATATCCTGGATAAAATGCCCTCCGTGGCCTAGTCAGTTTGGTCCGTTAATTATCCCCTGTCTCTAATTGGCTATCTCTCTCTCACCTCTTCACCACATAATAGTTAATGTGTGGTGAGCGTACTGACACAATAATGGCTGCTGTCGCACCATCCAAATGGGTGCTCCACATTGGTGGTGACTAAAGTGGTTCCCCTCTGTCTAAGCGATTTGAATAGCAGGAAAAGCGCTATATAAATGTAATTGTTATTTTTTTAATGTAATTTTGTGGGAAAATGCTCAAAACCTACATGAATAGGTTAAATTATACTATATGGAAAGTTTTGCAACTCCTTCTGCTGACTAGCTACTGTACACTTGGAAGAGTGTCACATAAAAAAATAAGGATTGATAATAAACAAACATCCTCAATGAAGTTTAAAAAAATGAGGAACTTGAACTTTACCAACCCTACCTTTTGAGAATGGTGCAGAATTTCCTAATAAGAATATGCATGCATTATTTCAGGACTGTCAGCAGACAGTGAGTGGGTTTAAATGGTTTTACCGTAATTGGTTTGCTACTATTTGTTAATTTCGATAGTACTGCAATCATAGGACAACTCTGTTTGGATTTGTGTCACTTTATTGTATATTTCTATGTTAAAATCACTGATAAATATGATTGTAAAAACCTGTTGTAGGCAATAATCTACTCACAGGGTTGTTTAACTTGCAGATTTAGACGGGCTTTTTAAGTATTTGTGTGGCAGTGTGTGTGAGTTTTTTCCAGCCATAGAGTGGCACCCTGTATAGTGCTGATTCCTGGCTTTTGCCCAATGGTTCTGGGATATGCATCACCTTAACAGTAATGAAAAAACCTGTTGTAGGCAATAATCTATTCACAGGGTTGTATAACTTGCAGATTTAGATGGGCTTTGTAAATATTAGTGTGGCGGTGTGTTTGAGTTTTTTCCTGCCATAGAGTGGCACCCTGTCTAGTGCTGATTCCTGACTTTTGCCCAATGGTTCTCAGATATGCATCACCTCCCAGTAATGAAGAACTGGATGAGATGGATAAAAAATCTGATGAAATCATCAACAACAGAATCTAAACTTTATACAAACAACTCTATGAACATTCTTATATGAAAAACAGAAAAATAATCATTTTTTTACTTTTGGTTTGGTATGTCCAAAGATACTAAATACAACTATAAATTCATAGAGCTTAAAGCTGGTAGTGATTTAAAACCTGTCTATAAACACATTATGTTAAATTTTGCCAGTAAGAAAATTACTCTACCAGTTTTATTAGATCCATTTTCGTCTTTTTTGTTTGCTTTTTGCACCTTTACATTGATTTAGCCTTTGTTATTGTATTTTTTTTGTTTGCTAGTACATCATATTCTTAGAGGTAGGAAAAAGAAAAAAAATAAATCATTAAAATAACCTAAGTTTAGACAGGTTTATATTTTTGATGTAAGAGTGAAATGTGTTTATTTAAATCTGTTTTTTAATAAAGTAATAAAACCTGAGGTGTGTGCAGTAAAAGACAACTGTACAGTGCCCCATATGAATCTGAAATGTAACATCAGTGAGCAAGCAACAGAATTGTGGGAATTATTTTAGGTTAATAAAGTTTGAAAAACCTTTTTCTTCTCAAGTAATATATATAATTGAGAATAATTAATATTTATAATTAATATAATGGATTACAGTGTAGAATATTTAATATTTCTATTTGCCCTTAATATTTTTCAGTTGTAGTAATTAGCAAAAGTAATTTGTTCATACAACATACATACAAATTCATGAAATTTGCCATCTTCAAAACCGTTCATATTTGAGTTGACCACACGCACATCCAACCAAGCTTGACTAGCTGTGACCAGCTCCCCCCCCCCCCCCCAAATAAATAAACAACTATAATAGAAAACAAATCCACTTTGTCCCTGACATTTTGAACAATAATTGTGTGATCTGATGATTAATCTGCTGACACACATTTTATTTCATCAGCTGGCATCTTTCTTAGTTATTGTAGCTTCAGCTGCTTTAAATATCTGAAATGTAAAGCATTTCCATCAGCAAACTGAAATTAGATGGTACAATTCTTAAACCTGATGAACTATATAAACACACACTGATTACAACATTGACTTAAGTAATTGTTTTCTTCAATAGCAAAATGGAAATTAGGTTAATGACTTCCATCTTACCAGACCCAAAAACTCTATTTTAAATGGACACTTTTATTTAAAGGCTCCAGTTTTGTTGACATCAATTAATACACTGCTTAGAGGTATATATACTTCATTGGATCTTTGCCCAGTCTTTCTTCCATGTTTCTGAACCTGCTTTTTCTGTTTCATAGTCACAGGGTAGCCTGTTATGGCACCTAGGGCACAAAGCACTAGTCGGTCTTACATGGCATGTTTGTCCATTTTAGGTTACATTGTTAAGCACTTTTACACCTTCATGACTGTTAACATATTGTATAATTTTTACTACTTGTATATTATTTGTAGTTTATTTGTTTTATTATCTGTTTAGTTAATTCCTAACCTTGGAGACCTGATGGACAGTACAGTATCTCATAGAGCTTTTCTGTGATTGACTATGCGTTTCAGTTCCTCCAGTTGCTTTTTATTCTTTTTCATGAAGGAATCCTACTCTTCATATTTGTATTCAACAGAAAAATTGTGTTTTTAAATGTATAGCAGAGACCAGTGGAGGTCATTCTTTTTTTTTTTTTTTTTTTAAAAGAAATGCCAGGAATATTTGGCTAAGGTCAAATCACTAGTTTAAGTATGTAAAAACATAGTCAAAACAAAGTAGTAACACAGAATCCTTTACCAAATTATTTGCTTGCAAATGCACAAGTCTTTAAGTTATTTTGATGGTCATGCCTTTAATAACAAACCTCAAATGCTATTTAATATGAGTGGCTATCTTATTTGTCATGGTTGCAGTGAGGTCATGTGTCACATGGTATGCACTCCATGCCCAGTTGTCACGCAACATCATAGTTACCAAATACAAATGGCAACACCAGTGAAAAACAAATGCACATGAAGTACTACAGTGACATCACCTGGAAGGCAGAAATATTAATAATAATAATAATAAATCATAATAATTCATTACATTTATATAGCGCTTTTCTCAGTACTCAAAGCGCTATCCACACAGGGAGGAACAGGGAAGCGAACCCACAATCTTCCAACAGTCTCCTTACTGCAAAGCAGCAGCACTACCAATGCGCCAAATTAATAGTGTGCAAAAACAAAGGACAAGTGCTATAAACTGATTACTAAATTGTTCGTGACAAATTATGACATGAACAAGTGCAATTGTAGCTTTGTTTCTTCAGTGTTTCCAAAATTCTGCAGCTACTGGAAAGGTTTAAGCATTGAGTAGAACATGTACACAGAAGTATCTTCATTTTTAAGTTTAAGTGAAATTGATAATACACACACAAAATAACTTCTAGCCTATGACATTTATGTGTCATACTTGTGTATTTTAGTTACATTTCTTTAAGTTACTGTTTTCATTATGTATCTCATTAATACAGTTCTACATATGCTATTATATATGTCAATATATACGATATGCTGGTAAATACATTACTACAGTATTTTCAGAAAACTATATCTCTATACCTGTCTATCTGTAAAGTCTATTTTTCCGAATGAGCTGATTCTACTGATATGTCAGAGTTCTAGCAGAGTGTTAGGAGCGTTGTATTAACATGCTAGCTTAAACGGAATAAAACAGAACCTTGCATTATCTATGTAGCTATGTAAAACTAACAGTATTATCTAGTTAAGCAAATTTTTGTGTGAATTTATTTTTACCTTTAGCCTACAAGGATACACTCTTACAATAATTACGTGATTTCAGGCAATTCTCCTATTTGATCTGCTCTTAAAATAACTGAACTCGCTGGTTTACAAACTGCAGAACAACAGTGATCTTAAATGCCATTGGTTAAAGGCAGCAATATTTCACTGTTGTTTCTTAATCATCCATTACATTGCCACATCCATATTACTAACCGAGAATGCTAAACCGGATGATGGACGCAGGCACATCCGGCGATGGGCCGTAGCTGCAAAAAGACGTACTGCGCAGGCGCAAAAAGAGTCCGCGAGAGTCGGCTGAGGAGCCGAGAAAGGCGGACAAAAGAGGGCGAGAGAGGCGGATGAGGGTCCGCGAGAGGCGCAGGCGCAAAAAGAGTCCGCGAGAGTCGGAGAAAGGCGGACAAAAGAGGGCGACAAAGGCGGATGAGGGGCTGCGAGAGGCGGACGAGACCACAGAAAAAAGGAGTGAGCACATACAAAAAGTAGTCACAGAAATGAGGCGCGACAAGCACCAAAAACAGGAAAAGGCACATAAAAAAGTAGTCAAACGCGGGCAAAGCACGAAACACATTGCACACGAAACTAAACACACCAATAAAAAAGGACAGACGAGCGCACAACAGGAGGGCACGACCACACACACCCCCCCCCCCCCCCCCCCCCCCCACCCTACAGGCACTGGACGGGACGGGACGGGACACACACCAAGAGGGGGATTCATCAAGCCCATGGAAGACAAAAAAAAAGAACACAAAACCACCCCACAGACCCTACAAGCAAGGGACGGGACACACACAAAGAGGGGGATTCAAACAAGACACAGGAACACAAAAAGAAAGAAGACGCTCGCGCAACAACAATCCCCCCCACACATCCATAAGAAGTGACACCCAAAGCCACATATTCTAAAGTGAACGTCAACACCTTCACAATAGGCAGCATAGGTGTCAGCATAGGTGGATGTCCTTTCAATAAAGCACTATTTAACCGTTCAACTGCAGAAAAGGATACATATTAACAGTGAGTGCGATCCTCCTTATTACTTATCCATATTTCGCATGCTGAGAAAGAAACAAGTCATGAATACACGGTCACGGGTACAAAACGATTCGCGTGTCAAAGTGCTGCATCGAAAGAAGCACGATTTCAAACCGAAAGAGCTCGTGTATCAGACATACAAAAAAGGGAGCGAAGAGACAGAATAAATGAACGGAGACGTGTACAACGCGCAAATGAACTGACAGAAAAAAAAAAAGCAAGACGCGAAAAGCACAAAGCTCAAATGACCGACATACAAAAACGGACAAGGCTCGATACAAACAATGCACGGCGTAGACTGAAACGGACTTTGCGCAAAGCGGAGGCGAAGAAAAAAAAAGAAAAAAATAGCCCGTCACAAATAATGGACATGCAACAAAAAGGCAATCAAACGCAAAAAGCAAAACATGCCCGTCGCGGACATCAACGCCACACACCTGTTAAACGCTTACGCCAAATAGCTGAAAACGCCTTCAATAAGGAATCCACTATTGAGGAAAATTCATTGGGATTAATGAATGTCATTTGCAATCATTGTCATTCACTTAACTTCACAGAAGAAACAACTGGCAATACAAATAATGAATTTACACGTTGTTGTCAAAAAGGTCAGATTAGACTGCCTCCTTTACATTCATATCCTGAATATCTAAAGAGGCTTCTAACTAACGATGTGCTATGTGGACAAATATTGCATCGCATTGGAACAGTGCACCCTGAAACAAATCAACAACGCAAATATGCACAAATCTGCATCCTAGATATCAACGCATGAACCTTCCTGAAAACAAACAATGCACGGAGCTTATAATGAGAAACGTCACTCATGTCATAAACAATCACCCATTAGCTAAGTCTATAAAAATGCTACATGAAGTTGAAAAGGAGGCAAATACAAAAGCAAATGCAGAAGTTATAGCGGCAACTACAATTGCTTTGGTCTTGATAAAGGACAAAGAACAAGATCCAAGACGATACAATCTGCCCGTCGTTAATGAAGTGGCAATTGTCTTTCAAAGTAAAGATGGTGAGCCTCCATTTCACCGAGATATTGTTCTACATTTACGTCCTGATAAAAACAACACACCTACATTCCAACGCATAGACATTTGCTTTCCGCTTCTTAATACTTTAACATACCCCATATTATTTCCAACTGGACAGGAAGGATGGAGTGCTACAATTTCAAGAATTAAAAAACAGCAGGCACAGAGACGATCACGTGTATCCATGAAAGAATATTTCTCCTACAGACTCTCAGTAAGGAACGACTTTAATCCATTACTCAATGCAGGAAAGCTGACTCAACAATACATCGTTGACGTTTATGTTCGAGCGGAATCAAATGATCTGCAGTGGATAAAAAACAACCAGCCTTCACTTAGAGCCGATAAATACAAATCGCTGCTGGACTACATTAATCGGGATGCTGACGTCATGGAGCACATTCCAATAAAACATTAATATATGCCAAACACTCTAGTTGTTATTTCTATGCGCATCATCCAAAGCTGCAGACTATTCTATATCTAATTCATACATCTCACTCTTTGTCATGTCCCAACGCCAGGGGTTGGCGAGCGAAGCGAGCAGGGGGCGGAGCCCCCTAGTTTTGAACTAAGACAAGTATGGCTTTATCTGTTCAAGCCTTTGTTATCAATATGACAACTCAAGATTTTAGTAATGTGTCCAAGTTCACTGTGACTTTATTCTTAGGAGGAACATCTTACTGCAGTCTAGTATCTGCTAGACTTAAACTAATTCAGTAGTCTTTGATCAAAGTTCTTTATGTTATGTTCAGCATTATGATGGGCTATAAAAACACTTACAGTGAAATGTTAAGTGGTTTAAGCTTGGGGAATCCTGGAAAAATAATATCTCTGAAAGATATTTGCGTAATTTACTTGAATAAACATATCATTATAACTCACTCTGAAAATTATACACTTTTAAACAGGTAAATATACTGGAATTACTGCATGACAATGAAGTTACACTTGGTATGGAGTTGTGTGAAAGGAAGAAGTTTGGTTTTTTTCTGAAAAGAACGTTCAAGAATTACAAGCTCAGAATTGACAAAAATAATACATACCAACATGTGTTCACTTCATGTAATTATTTATTCATTTATTTTTTTTATGTGGTACAGCAGAGAGCTATAAACATTTACAACTAGCTTCACACGTTGGCACACACATTACTGGAAAAGGTCTTTTTAGATAATACGCAGAATACAGTGGAAATGTTAAAGTATTTTACTAATGCAAAAATTAATAATCCCTTACAGTAAAGAAGACCCTGGTAAAACAGTCAAGGTACAATTGTTGTGTTGTATATAATATAACATGGCTAAAGAAAAAGTCCTTTTTATCAATTTTATCCAGGTATCCTATCTCCTCAAATACAAAAATGTATTATTAAGGATACAGAGAATTTAGCCACTGTTTCAAAGTTGAATAAGGCTTCAGTTGATCAATTTGTATTTTATGTAGCACCATTAACAGCTTTGTAGATCAATCAAGAGTACATAAAATAAAGCAACATAAATATTCATACTGAGTAGTACAATCGAAACAGAACATCAAAAATGAAAAGCAGCAACATGACAAGCCTGAAAGTATCAAAAGAAGCTATAAAATGATACATAAGATCAGACTAAGACTTGTTGCTTAATTAGTATTTGGCTGAAATATGATCAGAATAATTTGTATGTTTCAGTGTCTACTGTAATAGGATCCCAAAATGTTTAGTGGAATAATATTACTTGCAAAAATTTTATATTTTGTATAACCGGAAAGATTAACCTTGCAGTGTATAAAGATGTAGTAAAATACGCATTTCTAACATACAATGTGATTCATACATCCATTCAGAGCTGAGTGAAACATATGCTTGTCCTGTCTGCATCTTTTTCGGGATTTCATCCATTGAAATGGACAGTGAAGTTGCAGAAAATGGCTTGAAGATGGTACACACAGAGAAGACCTCAGCTAAAGAAATTGATAACACTTAAAATGAAAGATCTTGAGGAGTGTGCTGACTTCAACTTTGAAGACTTGTAGCTATTTTAATTAGTTTACTGTGCATATAAATATTGCATCATTGACAAACTAACATATCTACTACTACTGTAAAGCATTTTTTTGCAACTATAAAAAATAAAAATTTACAAAACAAAAATGTTATAAATGTAAATTTGCATACATGACATGGCATAGCAAGCTTCCACAACCCTGTGCATAGAAATGAGCAAATGTGTTTCAACTTACAGCATCACAAATTGGCTCAGTATTTGAAATTTTTATGTGACTGTTTCTTATGAATGTGCAAATACATTTTTATTAAAGACGCGTAATCTTTCTTTATTAAAGACGTGTAATCATTCTTTAACTTGTAAAGATTTACAATTATCCATTTTTTTAGTTGCATAAAGCATTATACTACCTTCTCAGAAATTGAGCAATCGAAATTATTGGGAAAAATATTTTCTCAATTTTTTTTAATAATTAGATATTAGTTACCTAAAACAGCTTGGAGTTGACAAAATCAATACACTCCTGAAAAAATTAAATGTATATAATAGATGGCTGGTGGTGGGGGGATACATGTAGTGCAGGAGTGCTTTGTGGTACAAAAACAAACAGAAACATCCCAGTTTAGTGATGGTAATGTGATGAAAATAGAATAGAATTCCCATAAAGTATATCAAAATCAAAATAAAAAATTATTCAGAGTAAAATCTTTAATGTGATGTGAAAAAAATCATTAAAATGGTAGAAGTATTACTGACACCTTAAATCAGTACAATTAGTTGGAGACATGCTGCAAAGTTAACCATCATTTTTGTTCAATCAAAATTAAAGTATTTTTAAAAGGTCATGCTTGCTAATTGATGAATTTGTTTTACATTCAGAGGATATCATTCCTAGAAGATAAATTACTATAGAATCTATAATGAGTCAGTTTGATCTAGAAGTTCCAAGTTTATTTTTTGCCATGTCTGACACAGATAGTCTCTCTGCGGATTAGAAAGCCATCTTTAAAAACTACTTCTTTCTGGTTTGCTTCAATAGGTTAGCCCTTCTCTGGTATCACACTGTGGTTCGACCGTTTTTTGCACTGGACGGGACTGACACGCAAGCTGGATTAACAGAAGCGAAGGAAATCCTGGAAAAGAAAGAAGCGGTTTATCCAGATTCCTCACTTTTTATGTTTTTCAAGGGAAGGGTTCAGAGATTAGAGGTACGTGTTGACTCTGGTAAAACCACTGCTTTGTTAGTTTGTCTTTACTGTATTTTCACATGCTGAGTTGGTTGACATGTTGTTAAGTGTGGAACTTTTTGAGTTTGTCTTTTAAATAAGTTTCATAAAATAAGGATACGGTATTGTAACTGTTTGTCTTTTTTATCCTATTCTCCAGTGCCAAATTAACAGTGCCTTGACTTCATTTCATAATGCTTTGGAACTTGCCACAGATCAAAGAGAAATTCAACATGTATGCCTCTATGAAATCGGTGCGTTTTGACTTGAAAGCAATTTGTTTATAAGCTGTATTTTTTATGATGTGTATATAGTTGTATACTATTTTCTCAGAGGTATCTATGTAGGATATTATATAATTCCTCATTTTCTCCTGCTTCATTCTCACCTTTATAATTTTGTTCTCCCTCCATTTGTGTAAAAGTCAGGGCATTATTTAAATCTATGTTTGCTCTTACTATTTTTCTACCTAATAAATGCTACTGTTTACTGTATCACAATTATTTATAGAAAGGATTGACCTCCAATATTCAATATTTCACCCACTGTTTGGAACACCCTTTTATATATTAATTCTCTACACTGAAAAATAGCATGTCTTTCAATTACATTTTATTTTTTCATATTTATCAATTAAAAAAATCTGGAAAAAAGTGACCTTAAAAATTATATAAAGGATATACCAGTATCTTGCATACAATACACTGTGCTTGCACCCCATTTTTTATTGTCATTTTTTTGATTGCAATTGTATTTCTTCATCGTGTTACATCTTTTCAAAACATACATTATTTTTTTCTTTTTTAAGAAGCTTAAATTTCTTAATCTTATTTCAAGGGTGGTGCAGCATGATAGAGCTGAATTTCAAAGATGCCTATGAGTCTTTTGAACGACTGAAAAATGAATCGAGATGGTCTCAGTGCTACTATGCCTATTTAACTGCAGGTTAGTAAGAAGCCTTCTTGCAATATCCCCATTAACTTTTTAATGATTTGAATTATTGTCTGAAATTGTTTGTTTTATAAGGCCTAATCAGATAATAGGTTTATTTTAAACAGTACATGTGAAATAGTGTCAAATAGGCTGAATGAAAGTGCAGATGTCAGAATGGAGTGCTGGAGAAGATGACTGCAGATTAAAGGAAAACAAGAGGATCAACCTCAAAATATTACTGGTTGTCAAAAATAAAATTCTGAAGATCATAAACAAAGTATGGTTGGAGAACATATGAAAGATATAAGAGCCATAGGAAATACAAAAACAAAAAATGGCATTGAAACAAAGAACATGAAAGATTTAGGGCCTGTATAAAGAATGAAGACATTACTCCTGTGTAAATACTCAGTTATGATTTACAAATATAAAACAATAATACAAATACTACACAACAAACATTCATACAGTATATACACAATGTCAACAGATAGTAACGAGTGCAAGTAAACAGTATAGCAAATCCGGGGTGTGTGCATGAGTATGCCATATCATAGTCTGCTCCAATAGTGGCCCATGACCTTGAACTGGATAAGAACATATAAAATGAGTGGCTGAAATGAAATCATGGACACTTTGTTTTTAATGTACCCAAAAATGAAATTTAAGACTTATTGTATCTTCTGTTAGCCAAATTTATGTGCTGAAGAAGAAAATAAAAACCCAATTTGGCAGATATTTTGGGTTAAATGAACCTTTCAGAGCACAAAACCTTTTAGTTTATGCAAAGGGTTTAAATGCTTTCAGTGACAGGACACGTCTTTTACTGGCAGACGGATTTTAAACTTTGGGGGATTCATTTAGCTAATGGTTCAGCCTTTCAAGAACTAAGCAGTAAAGAAGGCCTTACTGTCACACTTTATAGGCATTAATATGGGTTGTCAAATAAAATGGAACAAATCTGTTAAAGGAATACACAACCCAAAAATGATATTTTGATTTAATATTTTTACTTACCCCTTGTAGTTTGTAGTGATGGCCAAGAACATTTTGAATCACATGCACAATCACAATGCATTTGTTTCGCGCATTCTGAACATTCCAGTTTATAACAGACATGTGGACAGTGTGTCATGAGTAACATGAGAAAGTGGTTTTTTTTCCATGGACATTTTTCACAGTGTTTGCCATTAGACAGAATGTGTCACTATTACTTTCATAATATCGTAAATTGTTTTCTCTCGTTCCGCATGAAAACATGATATTACCGTATATACTCGCATAAAAGTTGGGTCCTGAAACCCGAAAAATTGATCATAAAATCAGACCCCGACTTATACGCCCATTCAAAACTATGACACTTAAATTTTTTTTTTCACATCTTCTTGCTTCCTCCAATCTAGCACCAGTCTTGTAGACACAAATTTTATTGCAGCAGCGCAGTTACCAATTTCTTTCGCCACTTCAACAACTTTTAATTTAAAGCCGGCTTCATATTTTCTTCTGATCAAACGCTCCATCGTAGATAAGGGACGCTCTTATGATAAAGGTGTATGAGGGTGTGAGATACAAAAAACACAAAACAGTGCAAACGTTGCTTCGGAATAGTTCGGGTATTACCGTGTGGTCACATAGGCACAATACATAGAGAAAAAAAAAGGCAGTGTGCTCTGTGGTCACTCTCTCAGGTGGGCGTTAGCATATCATAATCTCTTGGACCAAACAGTGCGAGTTTTCCGCATTCGACTTATACGACCGACATTATAAAATACCGGAAGTTATATGGTAAAATAAAGCCCCGACTTATCCGTGGGAGAACTTAAAAGAGAGTCTGTACAGTAAGTGTTTTTCTTGGCCATCACTACAAAACTGCATTGGGTAAATAACATATATAAAATATAATTTTTACTTTGTGGAAGAAACCCCCGAGGAAGACAGGAATAGTTCAATCAGTCTTTATTCGGTAACAGATGAGTACATGGATTCCATGTTGCAAGGCAGAAGAGCAAAGATCCTCTGTTTCAATCGGCATTTAATGTCCTTCCTCCCTCCCCCTTCCCCTTACTTATCAATAAGCACAATATGTTTATCTAAGCATTTCACCTTACATTGCGCGAATGGGCTGTTTCTAGTATGTGTACATTGCAGATGGGGCCCTAAAGAAGGAAAAGTCATCTTTCCTGTGTCTAACGGACGCATTCTAAATAAAGAAGTTGCCCTAGGTCAGCTTACTACACCCTGTCTTACGACAGACGCCTATATGAATAATCTGCCATTATAGCAAAACAGATATGTTGGCTTTTAACCCTTTGTAGCTCGCAGGCAGTTATTTTTTTCTTTCACAGGGTGGATATACCTTCAAATAAATTTAACTGGTAATCCATGTAGAGGTTAAGATGAAAAGTTTTAAAGTTGTGCTAATCATTGCTAGGGTGATTGGGACAACACTTGGAATCAGCAACAAGGTTTAGATTTAGAGTAAACTGTCTTACAATAAAACATTGTAGTAGCTAATTCCACTTGAAATAAGTGAAAGGAATAGTTATGTTTTCCACCTATAGTGAACATTTACCTTAACTTTGTTATACTGTATCTTCTTTTCAGTTTCTCTCCCTTCCATTTCTTGGTATCAGACTAGGCTCTAGTTTCCCTTAACCTGTTTTGCATAAAGGCACTTGTAAACAAAAAAGATGGATACAACTGGATACCTAGATGGCAGTACCTTCAGATTCCACATGTGTAGCTTTAATCAGTGACTCAATATTTTTTAATAAATATAGAAACTGATATATGATCCTGGGCTAAAATAAATCCTCTTTGTGTCCACTTCCCAGTAATTACAATAAGTAAATGATTTGTTAAGGCTACTTTATTTAGTTTACTTTTCTCTGAATTATGAGGCTGTCTCCAGCTGTTAAGACTTATATCAGGGTAACTGAAGCACATTCATCTTAAGAAGCAGAATAATAAAATTTATTGATAAGCACAAGGATTTCTGAAATATGATAATTGCATATATTGACATATAAGACAGGACAGAAGACTGACTAGACAAACGTAGAACACAGAAGAGGATGGTTATTTTCTTGCTATTTAGAGTTCTAATTTATCTTGTCACAGTTAAATACTTTTATGATACCAAGTCTTTACAAGTCTGTCCGATGTTGTGTGCAGCTGTTGCTTTGTTGCTCCAGGTTCAAGTGGAGGATTCTTCTTGCATTGGAGTGTGCTCTTTCTCTTTGCAATGTGGTGCTTTTTTGTGGTGTGCAGTGCTTTCCTCAGTTTCCTCAGGCCCTATGCTATGTCGTCTGTAAGTTCATAAGGAAAAGCATTACTCTTTCTGGCACAAGAGTTTAGATGCTGCAATTCCCTGGCTGCTTCTCAGCCTTTCAGAAGTGCTCAGGGTTGGCGGAGTGGGTCTCTGATTTCCAGTCCATAAAGAGAAGGGATTGTAAACTTCCAGGTGGGAGCATCAGCTGTTAGGTTTCATAGAAAGTTTTCAGAGGGTGCAATAAGTCATTTTGGAGAGTGTGAGAACAGAGTGCCCCTGGGAGTTCCCAGAGAGAGTGCCCCAGAGAGCTCAGTGCAGCTAGTTTTTGAAGGAATGAATAAGCTCTCGTGATTAGATTAAAGTCACTTTCAGCTACAAACCAGGCACATTATTTTGTCTTGTCAGAATTTACATTTGTTGAATTATACCTTTTTGTTCTTGGGTGTCTGTTTTGAGCCTTCTATCAGAAGGTCTGTAGAGAGGCCTCTGCAAAGATGTCAATTTACAATAACTCTGATTTACATCTTTATTATCAGATGAAGTACTGGCCGGTCCTTATATGAAGAGTTCAGCCATTTAGTTTGGAATGTAAGTGTGGTTTTTGTGCATCTGGAGTTCTGTATCCCTGTTAAATGTGTTGTCTTAACAGGTCTGGTGTACCACTAAAGCCTAGCATAATGGACAATGTTCACTTTGTCCTACTCCAGGCAAGCCTGGTCTATCTCCGCTCCTAACTCTGACTCATGGGTGAGGAAGACAATATCCTTTTAAACTGTACACTGGAGTACTTCAGAGAAACTTATGCCTGAGCCTAAACTTATGCAAGAGATATTGAAGGATCATTCTTTTTATTTTAAATATTCTCATCTGCTTTTCCTTTTCTTCTTAATACAAATTTACATCTGAAATTTACAATTAATGTGTGCATTTTCTGTTATTATTAGACCTTTTTCTTTTACTTTTGTACACTTTTCCATAAATTAAAAAATAAAGAATTAATAGAGTTTGAGGCACATACAGTTAGGTCCATAAATATTTGGACAGAGACAACTTTTTTCGATTTTTGGTTCTGTACATTACCACAATGAATTTTAAATGAAACAACTCAGATGCAGTTGAAGTGCAGACTTTCAGCTTTAATTTAGTGGGGTGAACAAAATGATTGCATAAAAATGTGAGGCAACTAAAGCATTTTTTTTAACACAAACCCTTCATTTCAGAGGCTCAAAAGTAATTGGACAAATTAAATAACTGGAAATAAAATATTCATTTCTAATACTTGGTTGAAAACCCTTTGCTGGAATTGACAGCCTGAAGTTTTGAACTCATGGACATCACCAGATGCTGGGTTTCCTCCTTTTTAATGCTCTGCCAGGCCTTTACTCCAGTGGCTTTCAGTTGCTGTTTGTTTGTGGGCCTTTCTGTCCGAAGTTTAGTCTTCAACGAGTGAAATGCATGCTCAATTGGGTTAAGATCAGGCCACTGACTTGGCCATTCAAGAAATTTCCACTTCTTTGCTTTAATAAAACTCCTGGGTTGCTTTGGCTATATGTTTTGCGTCATTGTCCATCTGTATCATGAAACGCCACCCAAACAGTTTCACTGCTTTTAGCTGGATTTGAGCAGACAGTATGTCTCTGAACACCTCAGAATTCATTCGGCTGCTTCTGTCCTGTGTCGCATCATCAATAAACACTAGTGTCCCAGTGCCATTGGCAGCCATGTACGCCCAAGCCATCACACTGCCTCCACCGTGTTTTACAGATGATATGGTATGCTTTGGATAATGAGCTGTTCCACGTCTTCTCCATACTTTTTTCTTGCCATCATTCTGGTAGAGGTTGATCTTGGTTTCATCTGTCCAAAGTATGTTTTTCCACAACTATGCTGGCTTTTTTAGATGTTCTTTAGCAAAGTCCAATCTAGCCTTTCTATTCTTGAGGCTTATGAGTGGTTTGCACCTTGCAGTTCACCCTCTGCTTAATTGATAATGACATAACGACGGACTTGCCCACACCTGCCCATGAAGTAGCCTTTGAGTCAATTGTCCGATTACTTTTGAGCCCCTGAAGTGAAGGGATTGTGTTAAAAAAATGCTTTAGTTGCCTTACATTTTTATGCAATCGTTTTGTTCACCCCACTAAATTAAAGCTGAAAGTCTACACTTCAATTGCATCTGAGTTGTTTCATTTAAAATTCATTGTGGTAATGTACAGAACCAAAATTAGAAAAAAAGTTGTCTCTGTCCAAATATTTATGGACCTAACTATATGCTTTTCACACTACGGTTTCAGATATGTATTCATTTTATTCTGACATCTACAGTATGTCTTACTTAATAAATAAAACTGTGTTTAGGCCAAAGAGCCTTTTTATCTGAAAGTGTATTTTTAGGCTTTCTCCTTGTGCAGGAATGTATTAACGGCTGTTTATAAGTCTCATTACAAGTCACTGTTATGTCTATTTTTTTGGAAACAGGACCAACAACATTACAGTTCTGGGGTGAAATGTTCTACCTCACATGCCCGTAAAGTGGATTATGTGAGTTTGAAAATTAAAGGACAATACATATTATCTAATATCCTTCTTGATTTCTTTACTTAGCCTAGCATTAACAACAATATGTGTATATGAAGGTCATCAACTTTTTATTTGCACATGCTTTCAACTCCTGACCTGTTTATCATGTGTTAGTGCTTCATAAAAATCGGTATAGGACTATAAAATGATTTTAAGTAATAAACAAAGCAAGAGGAAGGATGCACAGAAGTAGAAGTATCTACAATGTAATATAGTTACCTAAGAAACATTATTATTTATTTTTGTCAGTTATGATTAAAGTCAGGATGAATGTTCCTGTCATAGATTTGTAATAATTTATCATCATAAAATGTAAGCGTACAACTTTAAATGGTCACAACTTAAGTTGTCCGGCATACTTACAGATTCCCCAAAATTTGTTATTTCATATGTTTTACCACAATTTCAGCTAAATATGAAAATATCTACTGTGTTTCAGTGTGCCAGGGAGCTGCAGGTGATTTGGAAGGGGCAACGCTTGTTTTTAAAGAGGTTCAGAAACTTTTCAAACGGAAGAACAATCAGATTGAACAATTTTCTTTGAAAAAGGTATGTGTGGGGTTAACCTTGCTTCATAGTTTTTTGAAGCAAGCAGAATTCATAGTTTGTTTGGACTTGTTTGGACTTTCTCTTAAAACAGCCTGTATAGCAACTGCTGTTATAAAGTAAATGAAAAGGACCATTTGTGTTTGGAAAGTCTAGTAATATATATTAAATAAATAAACTGACATATACCTTTCAAATTTAAAACAGTTAGTAAAGTTAGTGGGACATATGAAAAACAGCTACAGCATACAGTAATACAAACAAATCAACAGTACAGAATAAACTAATAAGATAGCAAAGCTTGCACACCACTTTAGGATAGAACAGTGTGGAACTGACAGTTACATCTTACTAAATAGTATGGACCACAGAAACTCAGAAATTAGGGGATAGCAGATAAGAAGATGGGGAGGAAAGTATGGTCTTCACAAATAAGTAAAATGAGAGTGAAAATTTCAGCATGTTTGCTTTTGTTACATATGGCCATAAAGCAACTATCTATATAACTGTTTTGCTCGAGCCATATGGCAAACGTAATTTAGGTTCCATCTGCATCTTAATAGCAACCTCTACTTACAGATAATTACTGAAAGCGTTTTTGACTATAGACAAGCGCACAAATTAATTCTTACGAACAGAGCTTTTCTGTAGATATACTACAGCTAATTAATAACAACACTCTCAACTCATGAAAAGCTTACTGTGCCTCTGTATATTCCTTTTAACATTGAGTGTACCGTAAATTTCAAATCTTCCATTACATATCCAGGTAATATTTCATTCAATTATCTGTAAGATAACAGTAGTGTCCGACTCTTTTACTGCAGTACATTACAGTAAAAAAGCATATTTGTGTATAGAAAGACATGCCATAGGCAAGATATAGAAATGTTTTCTTAACTACTACAGTTAACTGTTTTTGTTGTTCTTAATATTGTTTTATAATTTTGTTTTGTAAAGCACCTTATTTTGATGGATAGCAAATGTTCTATATAAAGCAGATAATTATGGGTTTATTTCTCTTTGCGGAGTCTAGTTGTTATTATTTGTCCAGGGCATTATCCCAGGCTCATGGAAATTGCTGTTTTAAGTGTATTTTTTATGTTTTGTTAGATCTTATTCTGTATCTTATAATTATTTATGCTCTTTGTTATTATGTGCTGAATATTAGTTTGTTTAAATGTTATGTTTATTACATGTTTAATTATGAGCTCTGTACCCTTATAAAGTAGAGCTTTGGGGGTGAGGACACCATGATGTACTGCTGGAGGACTGCACTCTGCCTATTTACAGTGGTGTGAAAAACTATTTGCCCCCTTCCTGATTTCTTATTCTTTTGCATGTTTGTCACACAAAATGTTTCTGATCATCAAACACATTTAACCATTAGTCAAATATAACACAAGTAAACACAAAATGCAGTTTGTAAATGGTGGTTTTTATTATTTAGGGAGAAAAAAAAATCCAAACCTACATGGCCCTGTGTGAAAAAGTAATTGCCCCCTGAACCTAATAACTGGTTGGGCCACCCTTAGCAGCAATAACTGTAATCAAGCGTTTGCGATAACTTGCAATGAGTCTATTACAGCGCTCTGGAGGAATTTTGGCCCACTCATCTTTGCAAAATTGTTGTAATTCAGCTTTATTTGAGGGTTTTCTAGCATGAACCGCCTTTTTAAGGTCATGCCATAGCATCTCAATTGGATTCAGGTCAGGACTTTGACTAGGCCACTCCAAAGTCTTCATTTTGTTTTTCTTCAGCCATTCAGAGGTGGATTTGCTGGTGTGTTTTGGGTCATTGTCCTGTTGCAGCACCCAAGATCGCTTCAGCTTGAGTTGACGAACAGATGGCTGGACATTCTCCTTCAGGATTTTTTGGTAGACAGTAGAATTCATGGTTCCATCTATCACAGCAAGCCTTCCAGGTCCTGAAGCAGCAAAACAACCCCAGACCATCACACTACCACCACCATATTTTACTGTTGGTATGATGTTCTTTTTCTGAAATGCTGTGTTCCTTTTACGCCAGATGTAACGGGACATTTGCCTTCCAAAAAGTTCAACTTTTGTCTCATCAGTCCACAAGGTATTTTCCCAAAAGTCTTGGCAATCATTGAGATGTTTCTTAGCAAAATTGAGACGAGCCCTAATGTTCTTTTTGCTTAACAGTGGTTTGCGTCTTGGAAATCTGCCATGCAGGCCGTTTTTGCCCAGTCTCTTTCTTATGGTGGAGTCGTGAACACTGACCTTAATTGAGGCAAGTGAGGCCTGCAGTTCTATAGACGTTGTCCTGGGGTCTTTTGTGACCTCTCGGATGAGTCATCTCTGCGCTCTTGGGGTAATTTTGGTCGGCCGGCCACTCCTGGGAAGGTTCACCACTGTTCCATGTTTTTGCCATTTGTGGATAATGGCTCTCACTGTGGTTCGCTGGAGTCCCAAAGCTTTAGAAATGGCTTTATAACCTTTACCAGACTGATAGATCTCAATTACTTCTGTTCTCATTTGTTCCTGAATTTCTTTGGATCTTGGCATGATGTCTAGCTTTTGAGGTGCTTTTGGTCTACTTCTCTGTGTCAGGCAGCTCCTATTTAAGTGATTTCTTGATTGAAACAGGTGTGGCAGTAATCAGGCCTGGGGGTGGCTACGGAAATTGAACTCAGGCGTGATACACCACAGTTAGGTTATTTTTTAACAAGGGGGCAATTACTTTTTCACACAGGGCCATGTAGGTTTGGATTTTTTTTTCTCCCTAAATAATAAAAACCATCATTTAAAAACTGCATTTTGTGTTTACTTGTGTTATATTTGACTAATGGTTAAATGTGTTTGATGATCAGAAACATTTTGTGTGACAAACATACAAAAGAATAAGAAATCAGGAAGGGGGCAAATAGTTTTTCACACCACTGTAAGTCCAGACAGAGGTTCAGGCCACCAGATCAGCAATGAGTTTTTAATAGTTGTAAGGACTTTTGTGGATTTTCTGGTGTCAATGATATTTTGCTTTGTTTATATGTATTTTACCTTTGGTTTGTGATTTGGGACCTTTTTGTCGTGGAATGCATTTTAAGCTTTGATCTGTTTTGCATTCTACTTTGCCTTGATTTTTGTGCTCCCTTTTCTTAATTTAAATGCTTTCTTCAATGATAAATATTTTTGTTTGACATTTTCTTCTTAAGCCAGATATTTTATGATGAACACTTTTCTTGAAGGGTGTTTTTTTTAAACATTTAAAAATATTTTGAATATTAAGCCTGTGTCCCATTTTGAGCCAGAGTAGACCCAGGCAGTGTAGCCTGCCTATTTGGGGTCTGGCAGCCTGGGGTGAAGCCTGCTTTTGGGTTCCAGACTAGAGGCCTCGTCTTTAAAGCTTGTGTATGCACAAAAAAGAGGCTTGAAATGCACATATGCAATCTTTCTACATCAACAGTGGCATTTATAAAAGAAAACTTGACGAGGGAGCATGTATATACTGTATTTACAGCAACAATGACCCACTTGGAAGCAACATTTCAGAGAAAATGGGAAATGACGACACCCTTGATCAAGTAGGGAAATGCAGCCAAACCAGCTAAAAGACAACTCACATACAATAATATGTATCACCAAGCCATTATTATAATGTGCATTGCTGTGAGAAGCATATTACACCTCAAAAGTGATGAATATGATATACAGACAGTATTTTAGTGTCCTTTGCACTGAAAAACATTTTTGGTTATTCATCAGTTTGTATCAGCTACCTGTTGTCACTTCTCAGGGAACTAGCCTACAGGTCAAGAATATCTCAGCCCAACTTCACTTTGCAATGCTTTGCTGGAAGCCATTAACCAACCAGCAAGGTGCTACATGCAGTTTTTATATGGTGTGGGTCCACATACCTAAAACATAACATGCTTTTGCCAGCCTAAAAAGACAGTTGACAGCAGTGTCTTATTCTTCGAACATAATCACAACTATTTACCACATTCATATTGCAATAAGGGCACCAAGCAAGAATGAAGCTGCTTTTGTTTGACGTGAGCAGTGACATTCTATTAACACACAAGTCATCTGTGGTGACATGATGAGACTGACAAACGTCTTGGGACTTTGGCCTGGGTCAACCTTTGATTAATATATTTTGAGGCAAAATAGCTTTGACAGACACGATGGTAGTGTATGTGGTGGCTGGCTTGTTGGTAAGGTAACTGGGTGAACCCTTAGTTTTTCATATGGCCTGTACTATTCACTGTAACAACAATCATGTCATTACATGTGCCAGGTAATAGCAACTACCCGCTCAGAACGTGGTGCCTTACACCTTTCCCTGTCCCCCACAACACAGAAGAGAGGACATACAATGTTGCACATGATGTTGAGCACTTAAATGCAGAGCACAGGCAGATACTTTTCATTGAAGATGGCAGTGTCATGGTGCTTCAAGTAGAAGGCTGCTGTACCTGCCAGTAAGTTCTGCAGCATTGTGATTGCATGTGAATGAGGTTAAAGAGCATGCTGTCTATATGGATGTTTCAGGGCGGCGCTGAGCCTCATTCAAGCATACTGGTCTGACTTTGGATATTTAGAGACCTGCACCTATTTTTGCTGTTTTGTGTGTATCCTGATTTCAAGTCATTTGTGATAGATGTATTGTACATCAATTACAGGTCCATAATGTTTTAGGAATGGGCAAGTGTTTTAAAGGCATTTGTAGAATGTCCTTTTTTAGTTTATTTATTGTTTGTGACCATTAGATAATATAGTAACTGTATAGGTGAATTTGTCAGAGAAAGTCATAAGAACTATTGCAGGACAATATACTGTACTAATATAGCTGACCTCATTACAGGCAGAGAAGCTAAGAAAACAGTCTCCCACGAAGGAATTATGCATTCTGGCTGCTATTGAGGTGCTGTATCTGTGGAAGGCACTTCCTAATTGCTCATCTTCCAAACTTCAGCACATGAGCCAAGGTAAAAATATGTCTTAACATTTTAACTTAAGCATTTATTATTTAAAAATAAGACTATATTTTACGTGCCTGCCAAATTATGTCTTATTTTATTTTAGAAAACAGATGGATAACATACTAAATAACAAACTACCAAGAATGTCAATAAAATGTATATCCTTAAGATTTCTAAATAAATACAAATTGCGCTAATAACATTTGTACAACACTGTAATGTTCAGAACTAATCAAGATATGACCAGTAATGGAGTTCAGCTACCTTTCCCTTTCTTATTTAATGTATAATCTTTACATTTCCAAGGTATATTTCATGGATACAAACCACCATGTTAAAACATTCCTGGGGGTTTAAATGTTACTGTATTTTTTATATATCTTCCTGACTTTATTAGTGTTTATTTGTGGCATATAAAACTGCTTCATTTTCATACTGTTTGGACAATATCAAAATTACTGTATTTCTGGCATGAAGGGGCCAGACAGAAGTTGTGTTATTACATAAAGCTACAAACATCAGAATGTCTGCAAATACATTAGTAATTCGACATACTGGACTTACACTGACATTGCAGAAGTTGCTATAGCAATACTGAAATTTTCCAGTGTGGGTCATGGTGCTATTTGAACTTTCCTGCTTCCTACGGTCATGTAAGCAGTTTTAAAAGAATCATCATGTGATGTAAATTACAAACTAATGCACAATTCCTAAGTATAGTAATCATTCATTTCTAAATACAGTATGTTAAAAAAAAGTCACCACATAATGCTGAATAGCTGTGTTATCTCTCACAATAAATTTAATGTAGCACGTATGGATATAGGAAATTTCGGAATTTTTATAAAATATGGCATGGTGGCATAGTGGTAGTGCGGCTGCATCGCAACAAGTAGACCAGTGTATGGAGTTTGCATGTTCTCCCCAAGTCCATGTGGGTTTCCTCCCAAAGTCTAAAGAGGTGCAGGTTAGATGGAATGGCAATGCTAAATGGGCCCTAATGCGTGAATGTGTTCACCTGCAATGGGCTGGCCCCTCATCCAGAGATTGTTCTTGCCTTGCACTCAACACTTGCCAGGATAAGCTTCAGCTTTACCACATCACAGCCATGGATAAGTGGGTTTGGAAAATGGATGGATGGAATGGATATTGAATATGAAGTAAAAACAGCAATCAGCAATCCGGGTGTAATGTTGCTTATCCAGGTTATAGTACAGTATTATACAAGTATTATACAGCTATATCCAGAATTTGCAAAGCTGTTAATGAAAAACTACATATTATCCATATTAAGTTCAGATTTACCTATTACAAATACCGAATAGAATGTCTAGGCATATATATCTTTTTAGTTTATAGCCACTGAAGGCAGGCTTTATGCATAGGCAATTTCTATGGGGTGGCTTTAGGTACTTTAGTCCCCAGTTCTAAAGTTGAGGGAGAAATGCCCCCAATCTCAGATCAGTGCCTAAAAGAAAAGTCACACTGATAAAACTGAATTAATAAATCTATACTACCTACATTTGATTCTATGAATTGCTACAGGGTACTTATAAAGAAGATCTGTTCTTGACACATCAGCCTAATAAGTAACCTGCACAGATGGTGACAGCTGGAGTATTATTACTATTAATATTATTATTCCTGTTGTTCCCATGAAAAATTAACTAAAAATAGAAGTTTCAAGCAAATAATGTATTTGTTGTTATTTCACATAGCACAAATATTTCCTATTTATTGAAAATTGAAAAAAAGTGAAAAACTTCAAAGTAGCACACATTTCATATAGTATTAAAAAATTCCACTCTGTTCTGCAACTGTTATGGAGACATTTAAGTGCCTAGAGATTATTCTGAGCTCTAAAACTACTAGGAGATGATAACAGGAACAAAATGTGGTCAAGCAAAGCAAGGGTCACAACTGTAAGATCAAAATAAAACGAGACTACAAAAAACAAAAGGACAAGACATACTCAAGTGTTAAAGGCAAAGCAAAGTCAAAACAAACAGCAAAATCCTACCACTAGGACCTACTTAAGAAATAAGCTAACTAACAGAAAAAATTCTTTGAGGTGGTTTTATTCACTGAGGGATAATGTGTAGTATGAACGCCACCATATTTATAAAGTCACTTCTATGACATCATCAGTGTAATTCACCTTGTCACATGACTTACCAGAGGGCATCACAAAAATAAATAAAATAAAAATGCTAACAAACTACATATTATTTACATTACATTTTTTACTTTGTAAATAAAATTCCAAACATTAACATTAGAATCCTCATAAGTCACAACCCCAGAATACACAGAATAACACATATAAAATTGTCTAATGCTACAGTATCGAAGACCAAGCTTCTCAAATGTGTCTGAGTCATCAGTGCTTCAATTAAATAAAAGCATTTCTGCAGTCCTCAATGTCAATGACGAATCTCTAAACTCAAGTGTTATCAATGTTAGGCTGTTAAATACGATCAAATGGATTCATCAGTATTTATGTTGTAGCCTACAGTATTTTGCTCATCCAGCCAGTCTCCCCTCTCCTCCACCCCCGTGTTTATGACAAGCCAACATCTACATGCATAAGGGATCTACTGGCTTTTTAATCAATGCATACAAAGCAAAAAAAGAAAAGACACTCTTTGTTGATTTAATGAAAGTCAGCCAAACATATTGTTGATTAAGATGTCAGAAAGACACTTTGATGAAGTAATGGGTTTTAGCTTTAAAACATGCCAGTTTAATGTATTATAGCCCGTTATATGCATTTGATAAAGGAGTCCAAGTATCTAATAATTAAAATTTTACCAACTGTAAAATCCTATTAAGAAGTGCACAATTGAAGGCCACTGTTAATTTGCCTGCATCAGATAATTATATATATATATATTTTATTTATTAATTTTATTGTAATCATTCCATACATATGGATTAATTCATAGCAAGAAAGAATTAAAGACAAATCAAACCCCACCCTTGAGAAGGAGAGCTTAGCCAAAGGAGAATTACTTAGGGCTTTTTAATAGGGCAAAAATAAACAAAAGAAAGGAAGAAATATATATATAGGTAAATAAATAAAAAAAAAATGGAGAAGGGAAATAAAACGGTAATAATTATTTCTCTTATTCTAAAACATTATTGATTAGATCCTGCCAGGTTTTGAAAAAATTCTGTACAGATCCTCTAACTGAGAATTTGATTTTTTCCAATTTCAAATAATATAAAACATCGGTTTCCCACTGACTTATAAGAGGAGAGTTAGGATTCTTCCAATTTAACAAAATAAGTCTGTGTGCCAAAAGTGGAGTAAGTGCAATCACCGTTTGCTTGTCCTTCCGCTTCAAGTCCGTCTGGAAGAACCCCGAACAGAGCTGTTAATGGGTTAGGAGGAATTGTGACCCCAAGGCTGTCTGAAAGGCACTTAAACATTTTGGTCCAAAATGATGTTAGTTTGGTGCAGGCCCAAAACATGTGACCCAGTGAGGCAGGAGCTTGGTTGCAGCGTTCGCAGGTTGGATCTTGCCCTTGAAACATTTTGGACAGTTTTAAGCGAAACAGATGAGCTCGATATATAATTTTTAGTTGAATAATTCTATGTTTTGCACTTATGGAGCTCGAGTGAATTCTCTGCATTGCTGCCTTTCACTTCTTTTGTGATATATTGATTAAGAGATCTTTTTCCCAATGTCCTCTTGGGTCTTTGAAAGGTAGGGACTCTAATAAGATTTTATATAATGCGGAAATGGTGTTTAATTCCTCGAAATTAAGCACTATTTTTTCCAGCATGGAGGAGAGTACGAGGTGAGGAAAATCAGGCAGTTTCTGTCTGACAAAGTTTCTAATTTGAAGATAGTGAAAGAAATGTGTAGCTGGGAGGTTGAATTTGGAACGTAATTGTTCAAAAGATGCAAATATGTTGTCTATATAAAGATCTCTGAGCATTTAAATCCCAAATCTTTTCCAGGTATTAAAAACTGGATATGTTTGCGAGAGTTGAAAGTGGTGGTTCTCTTGCAGAGGTGCCACGGATAAAAGATTTTCCATCTTAAAATGCTTTCTAAGTTGGTTCCATATTCTGAGTGAGTAAAGCACAATTGGGTTATTAGTATATTTGCGATAACTTGTATTTATTGGAGCGCAGAGCAGGGAGTATAAAGAGAGGTACTACAGCATTTTACTTCTATTGCAGACCAAGCCCGTCTATGTTCATTTTTTTGTGTCCAGGTTTTTATGGCTTGTATGTTTGCTGCCCAGTAATAAAACTGAAAATTAGGTAAAGCCATACCACCTTCTGCCTGAGGTCTTTGTAGGGTCGCTCTTCGGATACGTGGGTGTTTTGAGTTCCAAATGAATGAGGTTATTGTTGAATCTAATTGTTTAAAAAACGATTTATTGATATATATTGGAATGTTTTGAAATAAAAAAAGAAGTTTAGGAAGGATATTCATCTTAACGTTAATTCTTCCGGCTAGAGTGAGATGAAGGGTTGACCATCTATGCATGTCTTGCTTAATTTTTTTCATACAGACGGCAAAATTTTGTTGATAAAGAGCTTTATGTTTACTTGTGATATTTACCCCTAGGTATTTAAACTGATCTGCTATGGTAAAAAGTAGGGTGTCCAATCTAATATTATATGCTTGTGAATTCACTGGAAAGAGTATATACTTTTATTCAGATTAATTCTGAGACCAGATATCTTTTGAAATTCTGTGAGTTGGTGTTAAAACTGCAGGCACAGTGTTTTCTGGGTCTGATATATATAAAACCATATCATCTGCATTTACTGTAGAGAGATTTTCTGTTCCAGTCCTTCTCTGATAATCCCCTTTATCTGATAAGAATTTGGACAGTGAACCGCCAGTGGTTCAATGGTGATTGCAAACAGCAGTGGTGACAAGGGACATCCTTGTCTAGTGCCACGTTCTAGCTTAAAGTAGTCTGAACAAATGATGTTAATACAAACTGAAGCTTCTGGATTGGTATATAGTAGTTTGATCCATGCACAAATATTCGGGCCAAACCCACATTTCTCCAATGCAGTGAAAAGGTAGTTCCATTCAATCATATCAAATGCTTTTTCTGCGGCTAATGATAGTAATATCTCTGAGGTGTTTGATTTTGCTGGTGAATATATTACATTAAACAGGCGTCGGAGATTGGAAGATAGGTGTCGGCCTTTAATAAATCCAGTTTGATCCTGTGATATTACCGAGGGCAGCACTTTCTCCATCCTTCTAGCTAGAATTTTTGAGAGTATCTTAACATCATTATTCAGGAGTGAAATTGGTCTATATGATGCACATTGTAACAAGTCCTTATTTTGTTTAGGAAAGACGGTGATTAATGCTTGACGAAATGTTTGAGGTAGTATTTGGTTGTCTCTAGCTTCTGTAAATGTTGCCAATAAGAGGGGAGCTAGCTGAGTGGAGAATTTCTTATAAAATTCTACAGGGTAACCATCAGGGCTTGCTGATTTCCCGCTTTGAAGTGATTTTATAGCATCTAGTAATTCTGTTAGCGTCAGAGGTTTATCCACTTCCACAGAGCTTAAAGCATCTATTTGTGGTGTCTGTAATGTATCCAGAAATGCATTAGGTGGTGTGTTGTCTTCTTTGAACTCAGTAGAATATAAGGATTTATAATAATCTCTAAATGTGTGCATTATATTTTTATGGTCAGTGATTTCTTCTCCATTGGTGTTGGTGATTACTGGTATTGTATTGCGGACTTCTTGTTTGTGAATTTGTTGAGCTAAAAGCTTATTAGCTTTTCCTCCGTGTTCATAGTAATGATGTCTTGACAACTAAAGAAACTGAACAACTTATTTATAAGTCAAGATGTTGAGTTCTGTATGCAGGGCCTGCCTTTTCCTATGAAGAGCCTCACTTGGACGCCTGGCTTGTTCTTCATCTGTTCTAGTAATTTCGCTTCTTAGCTCTGACAGTTTCTTGGTTTCTAATTTATTTCTGTGGGAAAGATATGAAATAATCTGTCCTCTTAAGAAGGCCTTTAGAGTTTCCCAGAGTGTTCCTGCAGAAACCTCTGAGGGTGTGTTTGTCTCTAGGAAGAAGCTGATTTGTTTGGATATAAATTCTGTGCAGTTCTCATCTGCTAATAGAAGAGGGTTAAGACGCCATCTACGAGGTGAGTGTGAGGGGCTTAATGATTTTAGCTCCAAGAGTAGAGGGGCATGGTTGGAGATAACAATTGTCGTATTTGCATGATTTAATCGTAGGCAGGAAATTATTATCTATAAAAAAATAATCAATTCTTGAGTAGCTATGATGCACTGGTGAGTAGAACGGATATGTTCTTGAGTTTGGGTTAAGAAACTTCCAGGGGTCGGATAAGTTGTGGTCAGTTAAAAACTGTGTAATTGTCTTTGCAGTGTTAGATGTCATCCCCCCTGTCACAGGAGTCCTATCTAAGAGTGGATTTAAAACACAATTAAAGTCCCCAGCCATTATAATTTTATGAGTGTTCATATTGGGAATGGATACAAATAGATTTTGCATGAATTCCTTATCATCGACATTGGGTGCATAAACATTTATCAAAATCATTTTACTGTTAAATAAGTTGCCCATGACTATCACATATCTTCCTTTCGGGTTCCGATACTACATCTGATGCTACAAATGGGACTGTTCTGTGTATGAGAATTCCCACACCTCTAGTTTTCTTTATAAAGCTAGAATGGAACATTTGGCCAGTCCAGTCTTTTTGCAGTCTGAACTGATCCTTGCTTAGTAAGTGGGTCTCCTGTAAAAATACTATTTTAGCGTTTAAGCCTGTTAGGTGAGAGCATACTTTCTTTCTCTTTAATTCGTGATTCAGGCCTTTAACATTCCAGCTCACAAAGTTAACTGTCCCATCATGGAGACATTGATTCTGAGTTTTTAATGTCATTTTATATTCTTAACTGGTAGTGAGGCAGTTTTAATCTTAATTTCAAAATTCCCCATGAGTTATTGCCATATAGCAGCACATTGTTGCGTTGATATTTATAGTTATAAGGATTAGAAGAATAGATTAGATATAGCCTGCTCTCCTTCCCCTCCCCCCCACCCCATTTTGCCTCCCCACATGAGGCTTGATCCCACTTTGTGATGTCCCGGTCCTCTGACATACAAAGAGACAGAGCATGTCCAAAACAAAGCAACCCCACCCCGCAGCGGCATTTGAGAGTTGAAACAAATTAGAGATATCTATTGCAGCTGAAGTCTAAATACTATCTGCCAAAAATATAATCGTTAACAGTCCTTAAGCTTAAAATAATCTTCAGCAATTTTAAGATATTAAGATGATAAAATAATGAACCCTGGGAATGATTTTAAAAAGTTTTCTAGGATAAACATAGTAAATCCTAATGTAATCGTAGAATTAGCAATAAACCAAGGGTATGATGTTAAACAGTCTACTTTAAGGTAGAAAAAAAAAAAAAAGAAAGAAAAATTAAACCCTACTTTAATTACTTCCACACTTCCACACACTCACGTCTATAACTGTAATTAAGACATAAACATATAGTGTCCAAGTAAAGAAAAGGATGTATAATTATAATACCAGTCTCTTTAAAAGTGGATCCAACAGCAGATGATAGGTCCTTCCCATGCCATGACAGAATACAGCTCCTTATTAACTTTCAAAAGAGTGTCGGAAACTGCTTCTTTAGTTCCTTTTCAGCTTCCTCCTTGCTTGAAAATACAAAATATTGGTCTTGAACTTCCACTTTCAGTTTGGCGGGATACAAGAGGCTGTATTTGATATCGGCTTTCTGTAGCAGCTATTTAATGTTAAAGTAGGCTGCGCGTTTTGCAGCTGTTAATGGTGAGAAGTCGGGGAAAATACGAATGAGATTATTTTCAAATATAATCTCTTGCTTGTGTCTGAGAAGTGCCATCACATCAAGCTTACATCGTAATCACTCGAAGTGGACAATAAAAGACCTGGGTTTAAAGGTGCTTGATCTGTATATGCGATAAGCAGCTGCTATCTCAATGTCGAGTTTAATATCATCTCCAATTATTTTAGAGAGTAATTCTACTGCAAATTTCACTGGGCTTGAGCTTTCTCGTTTCTCAGGTATACCCTCAATTCTTATATTATTTCTTCTGCACCCATCTTCCAGGGCCGCAAGTCTGTCTCCGAGTTTTTTGCTTTCGGAATTCGCAGCTGTAGCTTTTTCATCGGCGTTAGACGCCAATTGTTCCGCTGTTTCAACTCGAGCCGTGAATGCCTGCTTAACGTCATCCAGCTGATCAGTAACGTCATTAATCTGGTCGGCAAGCATTTTCAGTTTGGATCTATTTTCTTCAATGTGTTCCTCTAATTTCTCCAACATGCCTTTAAAGTTCATGTCAAAACGTTTAAATAGACGTGTTTCCCAGTCTTTGTTATCCTTCTTAAGCTCGTTCTTATCCTCAATGTTCGCCTTCTTAAGCTCAACGTTATCCTTCTTAAGCTCATTTATGGCCGTAGCCATGGCAGTGGCCAGTGTAGCGATCATCTCTTTCAGTTCGGACAGTTCGTTTCGGGTTTCATGCTCCGCGAGTGGAAATGCAGCTCCTGTTACAACAGGTGCAGCAGGCTCGCGATGAGTAGATGAGAGCACATCCTGCAGGGCCTTTTCTAGTCTCAAATGATCCCCAGAAATCGGCGATCCATCACAACCTGCATCACTTGCACCTTCGCTCCCATTTTCACTCTCGACTGGAGACGATACAATGGAGCAGGGCCCCAGGAAATCTGCGCATTCGTCTGCCTGTTCCAGGTCAGTCTCCGAGAGGCCATACCTTGCACTCGGGCCGGATGTCTGTCCAGACTTTGATGCAGCTTTAAGTTTCTTTTCCGGTTCTTTCTGACTTTTCTTCTTGTTACTCATGCTTGTATATTGTAGTGGAAGTTTCTTGGTCAGGTTAAATACAGGATACCTCTAAATAATATGAAATACGTGGGAAAATAAAGCCTCTGCTAGCGGAGCTCTGCTTCAGACGTCGGTCTCCTATAACGGACGAGACCAACTCAAAACCTCTGCATCAGATAATATAAAAAAAATTGTAGGGCATATGAACAGCACTGCTGCTAAAAAAATCTGCATGTAATAATCAACTCATAAAATCTCATAACTGTAAAAAATGAGGTAAACTATAAAAACACTTAACCATCACACATTGAAATAACAATTTCACAACATATACAGTAAGCAAAGTTGAAAGAAACAAAAAACACAAATGTATAGGGAAAAAACACTATTTACAGTCCCTAAATTTTTCTAGTTGGCAGCATAACAATTGCATGAGGGACAATACCACACTTACAAATAGGTGTCAACAAAAGTGCACATGAGAAAAACACATAGTAAAAATGTGCACAGCAACAAATGCACACTGCTAATAAAACCCCTTTTTCATTTATATTTATTTAGTGGAAAGATATTAAATAATATAAATGAAATTAAAATGACAGTCAAATCAGTCATTTTCCAACCTGCTATATCCTAACACAGGGTCACGGGGTGGAGCTAATCCCAGCCAGCACAGGGCACAAAGCAGGAACAAATCCCGAGCAGGGCGCCAGCTCACACACACACACCCACACACCAAGCACACGCTAGGGGCAATTTAGGATTGCCAATGCACCTAACCTGCATGTCTTTGGACTGTGGGAGGAAACTGAAGCACCCGGAGGAAATCCACGCAGACACGGGGAGGACCCGGGAAGCGAACCCAGGTCTCCTCACTGCAAGGCAGCAGCGCTACCATTGCACCACCCCTAACTGGATTGTTAATAACTATTTTAATCTCTACTTTTGCATACATTTTAATATGTACTGTTGATGCCCTGGTGTAATTTTCTTCTTTCATATGTGTGTTCCAGTTCTTCAAGAAGTGACTGACCCTTCATATGCTGGATTAAAACACTTGTTACTTGGTGCCATTCACAAATGTTTAGGTAACTTCGAAGATGCTATCCAGGTATGTATTGAAATAATCTATTAAAAAGAAATAAGAACCTCATGGATCTTAAAAACTTTCATAAGTAAAAACCTTCCTCCTCTTTACACCATACACTTTACATCTGATAGGTAAAGGCATTTTCAAATGAATTATAGATATAGACCAATAATTACCAAAGGTATAGATGGTATTATTGTGATAACTCTTCATTTGTATCTGCTTATTCTCCAGTATGCATTAAGAAAAGTGTTCATTTTTTATGACTAGATTTTATAGATCTGTAATATTACTGTTACTATTATTACTGAAATTAGAAGCTCCAATTTTTGGTGCTTCAGATAATTTTTTTTTTGTTTCTACGACTTTTTATTTATGAAGTTTAATTTTCAAAATTTGTTTTTTTTTAATGAGTTAGAATTTTATTTAATGTTTTCAAAAAGATTTTCCTATCTTTTCATTTCATATTCAACTGTGTCACATCGCCATCTAAGGGCAGATAATGGGGTTTTGATCAGTGAAGAAGCGCAGTTATCCTTGATTTCACTGCTCTGGTTTTAACTTGTAGCTCTTTTGTCTTGTCTAGTTTCTCTGTGGTAAAATAATAGAATTTTGGTGAATGTCTCTTTGCAATTTTTGTCTGATTACAATTATGGCTAAACCCTCTGGCTTGAAAAACAATTCACAACACTTAGAAAAGGCTTCCTTTTCTTTTTAGTTGTACTTTCGATCTTCGGGAAAGGCTTCTTTTTGTTTTTGATTTTACTCCAGTAAGGGATATGCATTTCCTGGTTAGCTTCTTTAAACATAATAGCAGTTGCTCTATTGACAGTTTTCATTTTGTACATTTTTGTTCAAATTACCTTAGGCATTTGTTTGTTACCAGGTTGACTGTACAATCTGCTAGAATTAAATTATTTTTATACTTTAATCATACTGGTTTCATCATTATTTTGCATTATTTTGAAGTGTTCCATTCTGAGATAGAATAAACTACTATTTTGGTTACTGGCTGATTGCAAATGTCATAATCTAACCAATGTTTGAATATACTATATTGCACAATGTACACTCATTTACACCCAGGAGCAGCAAAAGATAAAACTGCTGTGGTTTGTAATAAAAGTAGTAATGCTTGTGGCATGAAAGCATTCAAATTTCTTATGGTTTATCCAATGAAATATTGTGCCAATTCTCTTCCGGGAAGGAAGTGAACCACAGAAGCCATAGACCATACTGTAGATGGCCCATTCATGCTATGTTGAAGACAGAGCAGCACTGTTGTGACTTAGGTATTTCCAGAAGATAGCAACAACATGTCTTTGTGCTCTGCCTTATTGAAAAATGGCACCAAACACAACTGACATGAAACATAGTATGGTAATAAAACAGCAGAGAATGACTGGGTATTGCAGATACACCACACATCATTACACCCAATATCCTTATGATATGCTGTTTTAGAATATTGTCTGCTTTGCACTGTTGTACACACAACCACTGTGTAGAATTTATGTGTTCAACAGCCCTGAGGCAGAAACAAGACTTACTGCTTAAAACAATCTGGCTCCCATTCACGGCAGTCCAGGCCACTCACATCTGACATCACTAATGGTGCAGACATCATAATGGATATCATGAATAAAGTCGAGGCTCTCCAGATCACTGGCTTATTGTGTAATGTGTTACCCAGTGATACATTCAGAGCTACAAAATTCAGTAAATTATTCAAATCATCAATGTAGAAACTATAAGGTCCCTTTATACAAACCACCATTCCTTCTGGGGAGGTGTTTCACTTGGTCTCCCAGAAAATTCCCAGTTGTTGTAACAGCTTTCCCAAGACCATGACCAGTATTATTCTGCCTGTGCTACAGTGCTTTGGGTTGTACAGTGGGGACCATAATGATAAGTGGATTAACCCCTGTCAGACTCACTTAGTTATTCAAATGATGCACAAACATTTGTCGAGGCATTCATGGAGTGTTGTAGTAGTACAACAAGCATGCAGAATTTCCTATGATTCAGAACTATGTACTTAAAAACTCCCAAGGGGGAAACATTGATTAAGAACCTGTGTAAATTTTGAACGGCATCATGATGAGGACAAAGAACCAGATAAAAACAGAGTATTTGTGTTTGTTTATTTGTTTCCACATCAACCACTGTGTTGAATCATAATGTGTTCATTTGTTAAGGTGTTTTTTTCCCCCACACCTTTATCTTTCTATGATGATGATGAGATAAAGCAGGCATTAAACAAATGAGGATGGACCTTATGCATGGGCATACATGCTACACAAGTGTCCAGGTTTGGGACTTTGAAAATCTGGTCACCTTGTAATTTATCATCAGAGTGCCACATTCATCTGATATCCATAATGGTAACTCACTGTAATAAAGTTTGCCTTTCACTTCTGTTATTCCCTAACATTTTGTTATAACTGAATAGTTTTGCAAGTCCAACTTCTTAAAAATTACGTGGACCAGACTTACTCAAGCAAAGAAGTGAGTGAGAATGGTCTTTTTGAAGGGCTAGAGTCCTGTCCAGATCTGTTTTTATCCTTTTGTCCAGTCCCGGTGAGGTAGCCTTTGGCACCTGACACCCTAAAATAGATTGAGAAGGTTCTAGAACCCACATATTGAACTCAGTCCATTAAGTGTTACAGTGCCTGCACAGTCCTTGAATGTGCCTGAAGAAATTACCACCTCATATGCAACACATATCTAGTTACCGTAAACATAGAACGATCAAAAGTGGGATTTAAGCACTTTGAGGTATTGTTTTAGTTCATGTGCACATAAATTATTTTTTACCAAAAAATTCAGAATCATTCAGAAACTGAAGGTGTTTCTGTTACTTTGAACAAACATATTATACATTCTAGAAACAGGCTGTTTCAATGGGACCATTTATTACTGTACTTTTTAGTGTGTTTCAAAACGAATGAGCTGGTAGCCTAAAAGTTTCTGAATTACTCTTTTGAAAGTGTGAAACTGATGACCTGCAATTAGAGAAACAACTTGATTTACTTCTTGTATTACATATATACTTTGATTCTTATATGGTGAGCTATGGTAACCACTGAAAGTGAAATGAATAATATTTCAACAAATGAAAAAGATTATTGTCATTCATATGGTGCATAGAAGTAGTGAATATTCAAATTCAAACTAAGTATACATAATAATTTCAATACTGTTTGTAAGAATGAACTTTTTTGCTGTGCAATTAAAATTACTAATTTGATCTTTATGTAGTTCTTCCAGTTGGCAGCAAGAGATGAGCTGGGTAGGCAAAACAATTACTACATCCAGCCTTACTCGTGTTATGAACTTGGCTGCATTCTTGTTGAAAATCCAGAGGTAAGAACATCTGAAATTAATTTTTCAAAAGCATTTATGACTGTATATAAGTTTTAGGCTTTTTTTAAACATTCTGTAAATATGTTAAGTAATTACAGAGGCATCTTTGTATTGAATCCCTAAAGTGTTTGGTTTATGACATTGTCAATTATACTCATTTTCTGCCCATTGCTGCAGTTATAGGATCATTGATTGATGAATTATTCTGATAACTTCTCTTTTACTTGACTACAGAAGTTACAGTATATCATTTTATATATACATCTATATATATAAAATCCCTATGTGCGTCCAGGTGTCCATGTGTGGGTGTCTTCTGATGAAGTGCGCATGCGCGGGGCACGGTGCGATATTACTGTCAGAGAAAGTTAGAGGCGTTTTACGGAAATACAAACCAGTATTACTGCGAGAGGAAATTAAAGGTACACAATACAGTGACGCATATTACAGCCACATATAAGCCAGTATTACTGTCAGAGGAGATTAAAGGCATATTACCGACGCACACGCCTGTATTACCGCCAGAGAAAATTAAAGGTATATTACGGATGTACAAGCCAGTGGACGTACAAGACGGTATCCTTCAATAAGGGTGCACGCAAAAAGACGAGCCTCAAAAGGGCGACCTCAATTGGGCGCAGCGAATAAAGGCGCGCTCAATTGAGGTGACCTTTTTGAAGCTCGCCTTTTTGTGCGCGCCCTTATTGAATACAGCCGTACAAGACAGTATCACTGTCACAGAAAATTAAAGACACACAATACACAGCAGCAGCCCACGAAGAACGGTCAGCTCAGCAAATAAACATCAACAAAAGAAAGGCTGAAAGAAAGAAAAATACGACCAACAAAAAGAATGAGGTCAAAGTCCCTTGCCATTTAATATAGACTGTTCCTACTAATGTTTATGCACTACTGTTCTAGCGCCCGTTATTATAACGGGCTAAATGACTAGTATATATATATTCTTATATATATAGTAAAAATCCTGGGATGAAACTTTATGCCAAGAGATATAACCACACCGGGGGCCAGAAATAAAAGACAAAGACTAGATGACAAAGTACAACATCGTAAAGAATTCAAAAATGTTGGCACGGTACACATGCAGAGCAGGTTAGAGATAATGAAAGTACTAAAATTCGAAAGTCTAAAAAAAAATGATAGTAAAGATTGCATTAGTGCAAACAAACTGAAATTATTACTCGATGAAATAACGGAACAGCAAAAACAGATTGAATATATTGTTTGGATTTAAACTTTAAGTCGGAGACTTGTAGATCGTCTACTTCGTGTTGCCATCAGGGAAAAGTAGTGTTTCTTCCCAGTTAATCCGCGAGAATGAAAAGATATGTTGTTTGGTGAAAGTGAAATCCACATACGTGAGCGGCAGAGACACAAAGTGGCTGGCATGTAGCGCAGGCTGGGGGGTTGGCAAGCGAAGTGGGCAGGGAGCAAAACCCCGTAGTGTATGTGTGTGTATATATATATTGTGGCACATGGCTGGGGGTGGTACCCAGGAGGACCGGAGGAGGGCTTGTGCCTCCTCCAGACCACGAGGGGGTGACCACCCTGGTTGCTTTGGGGACCACGGGTACAGAGCTTTGAAGCTGAGCCCTGTAGGGGCCCATGGTCACCGCCAGGAGGTGCCCCAATACCTACGGAGCCCTGGACCTCAGCACTTTGCCACACCCGGAAGTGCTGGGGGGAAGAGGAGCAGGGACACCCAGAGTGCTTCCAGGTGCGGAGCCGGTACTTCCGCCACACTGGGGAGTGCCGGTGGAAGCTCATCAGAAGACACCTGGAGCACATCCGGGTGTGTATAAAAGGGGCCGCCTCCCTCCATTCGATGGCTGGAGTCGGGTGGAAGTGGACAGAGCTCGGGAGGAGAGGAAAGAGGCGGCCTGAAGAGAAGGAAAAGGCATTGTGTTTAGGGCCTGGACTGAGGGTGATTGGTGCTGTGGCACTGGGTTTTGTGCGTGTTGAACTTTGTAAATAGTGTAAATAAATGTGTGGTGACTGTAAATCATGTCTACCTGTCTGTGTCCGGGCTGTTCCCCACAAAATATATATATATATATATATATATATATATATATATATATACACATACAGTGCATCCGGAAAGTATTCACAGCGCATCTCTTTTTCCACATTTTGTTATGTTACAGCCTTATTCCAAAATGGATTCATTTTTTTCCTCAGAATTCTACACACAACACCCCATAATGACAACATCAAAAAGTTTACTTGAGGTTTTTGCAAATTTATTAAAAATAAAAAAAACTGAGAATGGGGGCCGCCAGAGGACGCTGCAAGAAGGATTAAGGACTATTTTCCCTACACCCCGGAAGTATGACCCTATCACATGGACAGAAGAAATGACGTACTTCCGGGATGGAAAAAAAAAAGTTTTTGATCTGACCCGGAAATGATAGAAAGTCACATGGACTGTGGGACAGAAACACTTCCGGGTCATGGACTATAAAAGGATTATGGGAAACCCCAGAAGACTGAACTGAGTTGGGAGGCAGGGTGACTAAGCGTCTGGGAGTGGAGGATTGAGTGTTGTTTATTGTTTGTTTGAGTATTGTGGAGTGGAGAGTGCATTGTGCACATTTATTATTATTAATAATAAATTCATTTTGGACTTTTATCTGGTTTCTGACGTCTGGTCTGAGGGTTCAAGGGACGACAGTGCCCCCTATCTGTCACAATATATATATATATATATATATATATATAATATACTCACAAAATGATATACTGTAACTTCTGTATATACTGTGTATATATAAACACACACACAAGGGGATATCAAAAAGTTAAAAAAAATTACACTACCTTTACTTTTTGATTTACCCTCGTATATAGGAGTGTCTAAAAGGTGCTAAATGAAGTCAGTAGAAAAACTTGAGACTTACTGGGGAGACTGAACAGCCATTAGTGTATTTAGATTAACTTTTAACTCGATAAATTAACAGAAACTTAAGAGCACCTAGATATTTATGTCAGGATACGATCTTTCATTTATTGTCACCTTTTATGTAATCTTAATGAATTCTTTTTTTTCATTATCATAAGCTATACTTTGGTTAAACAGATTTAATTTAAAGGATGTATTTGTCACAATATTAAGACAAATAAAAAGAATGTGGGGCATTTGAGTGAAAGAGCGGATGTAGTAGCACAGGAAAGAAAGAATGGAATAAAGGAAAAACCCAGCATTGTTACAATCATGAAAGAGGCCTGCAACAGTGTGATAAATCAAGTGTAGTAGTGATCATTCAATCATTGCTCAACTAGTTTCCAGTGGTTGCAATATTTTGATAGACTTCGGCCTATAACCGTTACGATAATATAAAAGATGAATTTGAATTTATAGATTCATCTCTTATCCTTAAAGCAGTTCCAGGCCTGGCCAGAAATGGATATGTAAATTCATATCAAACTATAGGGTCTGATGTCTAAAACTGCACTGGACAAGGGAGTAAGTGGTAGGGGATTTTCTGTGTTGGGTGAGCTACTATGTCTGTTCAACAAGGTTGCAGACTGGTATAGAATAGCTCAGAGAAGCAGTGGGGTGTTGTCCCCCAGCTCCCTATGTGTTATTCTTTTGTTAAATAAACTCACCATTTTTTATATTTTCACCTTCTGAGACAGGAGGGTTTGGTATGAGAGCAACTCCTTTGTATTTCTCTTTAAATGGACTCAGAAACAGTGTGATTGACAGTTTACAGATGTGTGTGTGTGTCTACCTTACTCTAAATGCAAGTCACTACTGTTTTTATATAACTTTTCACATATTTAATTACTGACTTTTTTAAAAAAAATCTAGTATTTGTGGGTTGATAAGCTTTTTCTGAAGTTTTCATTTTTCAAAAGAGTATTTAAAGTTTAGAAAAGTTAGCTTGGAAAAGGCTCATAATTTTTGCACTTTTTCTTATATTCAAAGCTGTCTAGATCATATAGTTTTGCATTTATTATATATTTCACTTTTAAATTCTGTCAATTTGTGTCATTTAAAAGGAATAACTGTAGCATGTTCATTTCATTTATAGACTACAGGGAGAGGACGAACATTACTTCTTCAAGCCAAGGTAAAGTATAATACATGCTAACCGTCAGTATACTGAGATATTTTGTGGTATAATCACATTCAGGTTAATGGAAGTTGTATTATAAAATTGCATATACAACAAAGAGCTATTTTTGTAAAATACTTATGTCAAGCATACATAAAACAGCTGTAGTAATTTGTATTTTTAAGGAGACATTACTTTGTACAGTTAATGGTAGTCCTGCATATGGAATTTAACTTCACACTGGAGAAAAATTATTAAACCGCAAACAAAATAATCTGTAGAAAGTTAAACCAAATATAATTGCCCCTTTCACACGGTGCATGTGGAGTCTCTCCCATTATCTGCCTAGATTTTTACCATTGGCACAAGGTTCCTCGGTTTGTTCCCCAGTCCCTTCATAACCCTGTGTTGGAAGAATTGGATCCAGAACATGAATAAACAAGTAAATACAGTCATATGAAAAAGTTTGGGAACCCCTCTTAATTCTTTGGATTTTTGTTTATCATTGGCTGAGCTTTCAAAGTAGCAACTTCCTTTTAATATATGACATGCCTTATGGAAACAGTAGTATTTCAGCAGTGACATTACGTTTATTGGATTAACAGAAAATATGCAATATGCATCATAACAAAATTAGACAGGTGCATAAATTTGGGCACCCCAACAGAAATATTACATCAATACTTAGTTGAGCCTCCTTTTGCAAATATAACAGCCTGTAGATGCCTCTTATAGCCTTTGATGGGTGTCTGGATTCTGGATGGAGGTATTTTTGACCATTCTTCCATACAAAATCTCTCCAGTTCAGTTAAATTTGATGGCTGCCGAGCATGGACGGCCTCCTTCAAATCATCCCATAGATTTTCAATGATATTCAAGTCAGGGGACTGTGACGGCCTTTCCAGGACATTGTACTTCTCCCTCTGCATGAATGCCTTTGTAGATTTCAAACTGTGTTTTGGGTCATTGTCTTGTTGGAATATCCAACCCCTGCATACCTTCAAGTTTGTGACTGATGCTTGAACATTATCCTGAAGAATTTGTTGATATTGGGTTGAATTCATTCAACCCTCGACTTTAACAAGGGCCCCAGTCTCTGAACTGGCCACACAGCCCCACAGTACAATGGAACCTCCACCAAATGTAACAGTAGGTAGCAGATGTTTTTTCTTGGAATCCGGTGTTCTTCTTCCGCCATGCAAACCGCTTTTTGTTATGACCAAATAACTCAATTTTTGTCTCATCAGTCCAAAGCACTTTGTTCCAAAATGAATCTGGCTTGTCTAAACGAGCATTTGCTTACAACAAGCGACTCTGTTTGTGGCTTGAGAGCAGAAAGGACTTCTTTCTCATCACCCTGCCATACAGATGTTCTTTGTGTAAATTGCGCTGAATTGTAGAACGATATACAGATACACCATCTGCAGTAAGATGTTCTTGCAAGTCTTTGGAGGTGATCTGTGGGTTGTCTGTTACCATTCTCATAATCCTGCTTAATGCCGCTTCTGTATTTTGCTTGGCCTGCCAGACCTGGGTTTAACAGCAACTGTGCCTGTGGCCTACCATTTCCTGATTACATTCCTTACGTTGAAACTGACAGTTTAAACCTCTGAGATAGCTTTTTGTAGCCTTCCCCTAAACCATGATACTGAACAATCTTTGTTTTCAGATCTTTTAGAGTTGCTTTGAGGATCCCATGCTGTCACTCTTCAGAGGAGAGTCAAAGGGAAGCACAACTTGCAATTGACCACCTTAAATACCTTTTCTCATGATTGGACACACCTGTCTATGAAGTTCAAGACTTAAAGAGCTAATCCAACCAATTTGGTGTTGCAAGTAATAAGTATTGAGCAGTTACATGCATTCAAAACAGCAAAATTACAAGGGGACCCACATTTTTGCACAGTCAGTTTTTCACATTTGATTTAATTTCATACAACTAAATAATGCTTCACTAAAAATCTTTGTTTGGAAAACACCCCAGTATTCAGATGTTCCTAGGAAATGAAAGACCTACCACGGTTATCTTTTTTGTTGAGAGTGGAGTCAATTATTATGCAGGCTGAGAGGGGTTCCCAAACTTTTTCATATGATGTATGTGTATAATTGTAAAATAGTGCTTATCCTGTACCAGTGAAATTTAGTTACTGCAGATATTTAATTATGCATATTACAAAATAATACAGTGTTAACTATGCTTAGGCTCACATTGACTTAGACTTTGGCATTACCTCTCAATATTTTGTAATCAATCAGTCACATATTGCGCATCTTGTAACTCATTATTTTATTCTTCTCTGATTATTGGTCTGTTGTGAAAAGTGGTTTTCATGTGTATCTATTTGATGATACCTTAAAGTACCCCAAAGAAATCAGCTCCGTAAATGTACAGTATGATATGCTGAATGAGGAAAGACATAACTTTGAATTAAAACTCTCCCTGGGAAAACTCGGCCGTCTCTGCATGTAGACAATCCCTGCAACTCTTGCTTTGGTGACAAGGGTTCAGTGATCTAGACCGTTTAAGAGAGTGGAGAATTGTCGTAAATGTCCTACATCATATAATGCTGTGTAAGGGGTACTTTAAAAAGCATCTTTCATGTTTCTAGAGTGTTTTTAAATCTACGTGTACAACTATTTAACTGAGGGTTTATCAATTTATGTTTTTATGTACATGTTTACTTCAGGCAAAGCTGATTAGTTAAAAGACTTGCACAGAGTGACAGTTTTTCAATATTGAGAACAACTTTGTGATTTACTGTATGACTGTTTGTATGAAATATTCACCCATCCATCTTTCTCTTTCATAAAACCTCTTATCCAGTTAAGTGCCTATTCTAGCAGCACAGACCATAAGACAGAGCATTGTATTAATTGAATGGAGTGGAACTGAATTGAAATTACTACCAGGCAACATATTTTAGTTACTAGGACTTTGTCTGGTGTTACAGCCATAGACATAGCAATAGTAAAATACATTTATCAATACAGAATACAATATATGACAGTGTCAGCATCATTATATATAACACCAGTAAATGGCAGAACAATGAACACATCAATATGAACAACATATGAAATTGGCCCCCGGTCCAGTACTTATATCAGTTTTTAAAAGTTAACATAATTTTAGCTGAAACAAGGTGGTTGGAGATCTGAGGATTTTTTTTATTATTTAAATTATCTCCAAAGATTTTCATTCTAAAGTATAGCTTTTTAAGCAGGGAAATAATCTTTCAAAATTGCAAGATCGTTGTAATTTGACATGTCAACAATGTAGGTTCCTCCAACATCTCCAAAAAGTATTGGTCAAGTTAATTGATGATTCCAAATTGACTTCAGTGTGAGTGTGAGTGTGTAAGTGAGGCCCTGCTATAGACTGGCACCCTATAAAGGGCCATTTCCATGCTTGCGCCTAGTGCTGCCAGGACAGTCTTTGGCCCTCCATTAACCTCAACTGGATTAAGTGGGTTTGAGGATAAAATGAAATGAGATGACATTCACACTTCTCCACCTTCACTTCAAAATGTGACCCTGAGTATTTTGCTTTAGAAATGTTGTAATGTTCTTGTCTGATATGCACCATAAGCAGTGACATATATATTAAAAAGTTAAATTAAAATGCAGCACATCAGTTTGATAAATAAATTATTTATTTTCTCATTGCAGGAAGAATTTGCTGGCTATGATTTTGAAAACAGACTGCATGTTCGGATTCATGCCGCACTGGCATCCATAAAGGAAGTTGTCCCGAAATGACATCCCAGCTCTTCTGAAAAACACATAGAACTCAGAGTCTGCACTTTATGATGTGCGAAGCACTGAAAATAAATAAAAATCCCGGCTTTATTTATGGAAGCCATAAGTACAGATGTACATTAAAATGTATTCCTGGTGTTGGCATCAATTCTAGCTCATATAATAACAGAAGAGTTTTATCAAGATGTCCTCAGCATTTTAGACTGAGGAACTGTCATAAAATCCTTTCCACAATAGTTTATGAAGTGCCCTTGATTACGTTGATCTGATAATCATTTGCTCCAATGTTTCCTTTATTACTGTTTCTCTCTAAATCAAATAGGTTTATGAAAAGCACATATTTAATTAGTTATTTGTGTTCATCTGACATTCAAGCAATTAATCTGTGAAATTTGACATTTTTATCTCTTTAGCCAAATATATTTTGCACTAAAGAAGAAAAAGAAGCTTTGGATATTGTGTAACTCCTGATGAGATATCATCTTTATCATTTCATTTGTGTTTATTTATTTAAAGGATATAGACTCATCGGCAATACCTGACTCTTAATCACCTATGGCTGCCCTTAAAGGGGCTGCAAGGATGTTTTCTTCAAACTAGGTGGACTTTAAAAAAATCATATAAATTGTATAGTTTTATCTACAAAATGAAAATCATTTCAAAGTAACAGAATTTTTTAGAGTCTTAATAGAATAGCGCTCTTAAACTGAATTCAGGTTTGAAAATGTCAGTTGCTGGAGTTTTTAATAATTATTTATTGAAAATGAAAATCCTTTTTACAGAATGTGAATCGAGTTGACTTGTTCCCCACCTACTTGACTTAGTTTATCAATGTGTACTGATATTCTTTATATTTATGGACAATGAAGGCATAACATGCATTTCTCTTTGGATATTTAGAAATGTAGAATGGATCATGAGAAAAAACAGTGACCTTGAAGAGACAAGAATGCCATTTTGACAGGTTTCACTTCAGAAAAAGGCAAAATCGGTAATCCATTTTGAATACCCAAAGCCAAAATATTTCAGGGTAGTGGTGGGCTTGTGTTTCAGAAGAGATTACAGATATGTGTGATCAAAAGAAGCATTGGCCATTAAAGTCAGGTTGGAAAAGTGCAATACAAAAGGGTAAATCTTATCAAATATGCAGTTTTGCAAACCAGTTCACACAAAATTGTGAATTCAGACATAAATACTACCATTGCATAACACTTCACAGTAAATCTGTTTTTGTTTGGAGCTAACTGGTGTGTATCGTAGATTTTATAAAACATCACAAATTATTAAATTCACTTATTTGCGGGGTCATATGCACCATTAAACCAAACATACATGTTCATTCATGTTCATATTTTGTAGCTTCACATGAAACCTGGAAGAGCCAGTAGCTGTAAATAGATCACTTATTTCAAGGTTGCGCAACCTAAATGAATATAGGCATTTATACACAAGATGTGGATGTGTGAATCCAATTTGTTAAGTTTTTTTTTTTTTCCTGTCTTACATTGTTTACAGTTTTATCTAAAGAATGCCCGCTGTCTGGGCGTTCTCTACTTTTAATCACAAAATAGTAGAGTTAGAAAATCAGTGGTATCTAGTTTTGGCTACATACCTTTGCTGCTTCAGCATGCTGTCAAGACATCCTTTATAGGTCATGATCAAACATAATATATATCCCAGGTATCTAATCTTTATATTTTAAAGGTATGATTAGTGTGTGTATTTATCCATCCATTGTCATACTTGTTTAATCCAGTCCATGGTGACATGTTCCAGTGTCCAGTCCAACTGCACTTGGCACAAGGCCAAACAAAGCTGGATGGGGTGCCAATAGGATGGACCCGTAGTTTCAAATTCTCCCTTCCACACAGAGGGATATGTTATTGATCCCCAAGGGGACATTCACTTGCTGAGGCTGCAACATGGAACACACATAGACAGTGTGTCTAACCAAAGTCACCAGATGATAATGTTCAAATAAGTGACAGTGTTTAAGTTTGGAACAGTGACTACTTCGACTAGGAGCCAGACTCATACTCAGTCAGTTGTAACAATACTGTATGTTCATTTGTGAGGCAATTCTGGAATTGGCTTTGTAATGAAATTCAAGAAAAATTTATTTTCAATGTTTCTGCACCACTTTTGCACATTTTATCACACATCATATAAAGAGTAAAAGCAATCTACCCATTTCAGAAGTACTGACATTTTTACACATCAAGTGCATTATTGCCAAGAAACACTGTACATTAATGAATTTCCTGGTACAATTTCAAACGGAAATAAGAATTTTTAAAAAAATCAGATTTTGACTTTGAATGCAAACAAGTAATTCTGTTCATACTGTATCATGAAACTGCGTTAATGTCATAAAAATGAATGCAACATTATTTTTCAGTTAGGTATTTTAATTTTTCGCTTGAAAATGCATTAGGAGCAGAGCCAGCTGCTGCTTGATTTAAAGGCTACGCACGTTTACTCATGTGTTACATGTATTATCACAGCACCGACCTATCATACTTTATTACTAGGACACTTTTAAGAAATGAATTACATTTGTAACGAGTTAGAGATATAAGGAGGACATCAACAATTGACCTTCTTAATAAACACCCAATGAAAACAGAAAGGAAACTAAAATGGCTACAATGTATGTAGTTTTAACTTTGTTTATTCATTTCATTTTAGCAGTGTGTACTTGTTCTCATTTTAGAGGAAAAGCTTCTCTTTAGCTCTTCTTTCATGGCCACTACAGGATAATTTATTCAGATTTATATGAACTAGCAGTAGGACATCAATACTTCGCCTTAGATAATAGCCAGACTCATAAATGGCCTGGAATGTAGGTGCAGTGAAACACTAGTCCATGAGTTGAATTATTCAGCAACTAGAATTTAAGTCATTATCATTAAACAAAATATGGCTTACTGAAGCCAAATATGCGTGATGGCTATTGATAGTGACAAGGTGGCTCCAATGAAGTAAAGAGTTTAAACCTGTCATCGAATCACAGGTTGAACTGGTTTTAATTCTCTCCATTGAACATACAATGTAGGCTTGTCCATACTTGGATACTTACCAACGTCATTTGCCGTGTTTTCTGCAAGTTAAATTGATGACAAAGTACAGGTTAACTTTGTTTTGGAGGAGAATGATGTAAATACTGTAAATTAAATTAGAATGAGGCTGGGTAAACTGATAGCTTAACCCAAAATGATGCAGACCCATTCCTATAGTCTCATTGAAGGCTCGTCAGCCTTCCATTGATTTTTTTAAGCTACGCACCTCAAGAACTTTTAGGCGCTGTAATTTTAATTTATATCGTATAAGTGATATATTTTAAACAATGTAGTTTTTATAGAAGAGCACATGTTCCTAATGCTCTCTGTTTTACTTTTCCAGGACATTGACAAGTGGTTTGTAATAAGCCCAAGGGACAAGTGAGTGGTTTGCACATTTTATTAAGATCTTTAACACTGATTAATTTATCAATAGTACTATTTGAAATAGAATTAGTCGATTGGTCTGAGGTCAGTGTCTCTTTGTGCACCACTCCTTCAGGAAAGAATCCATCCCTTTGTTTTTTTTTACACAGGCCAAAAAGAAATTTGCAACACGTGGCCAGGCTTTATTTTAAAGGTGTGCTGCTAGGAGGAGAAAAATTCAAAGTTGTTATTGATGTCTTTGCTAGTTAAAAACAGATAGATACGTTATTCCACTGGACTTGGCTTTGAGGCATAATTCTCACATCCATGACATCATTTAACTGATCTCCCCATCATTTTTAAAGTAGTTAACATACCTTACATTTTAGAGAAGCAAGGTTTTCCTAAACTTAGTTGAGCAATACGGGTGCATCTTGAGTGGCATTGCTGCCTCAGTGCAGTTGAACCCTGGTTCTGTTCCCAGTAGAGGTACGCAGTTTGCTTGCTTTCCTCTTGTTTGCGGGGTCTCAAACCATTCTGTTAGGTCACTTGGGAGCGTTAGATTGGTCGAGTGTCTTTTGACAGACTGGCATCCTGTTTGGTGATCGTTCCTGTGCTGTGCACCACAACCATACTCTAGAAAATGTGTCCTTAGAAGTGGATAGGCAAATTTCTAGAAACTGACTTTAACTTTCCTTTTTTCCCACATTAAGACATTTTTCCCATCATAAAAATGGTTGTGTTGATTGTTTAGGGTACTTACAATATCTGGTTATTTTGATTCAAGAAGAAATTTTATAAACAGATATATTGAACCTCTTTTTTCAAATATTGCAAATCATTGGCCATCTTTATTTATAGAAGTGCCACTCTCCCCAAATGCTGTTATTAATGATATGATAGAGTGCTGAAACTCAAACCGGGGGATTTGCATTTAGGACTGAAGCCAGAAAGCACTTGTCTACACAAAGAGTTGAGGGAGTCTGGGAGAAACTACCGAGACATGTAGTCGAAAACTTCACAACCTTCAAGAAGAATCTGGATGAGATGTTGGGACAGCTTGGCTATTAGCTAAACCAACAAACTTGATGGACTGAATGGTCTCATCTTGTTTGTCAAATTTTGTATGTTCTTATATTCAAAACCATTTCACGTTGCTAATTTGTTCTTATATTTTCAATAGCATGATTTTTAAAAAATTTGTTCTTTGTAATAATTTAGAGATCATCTTAAAAGATTTAAGTGGAAGTGTTTCGTGTTACCTTGTTTCCAGTATAAACTCCCAGGCACAAGACACTTCTCCTTATTTGTTTTGGAAAACACTTTATTCACATTAAGAGCAATAATCGGGACAGTGTCCCCTTTGAGCATCTGTAATATTACTCAAAAAAATTCAATTAATTAATGTTTTGTAATGGAAGATAAGATGGCAGGTGTCCTACTGCTTAGCACTAGATATTGCAGTCCCAGTTATTGTTTTTGTTGAGGTTCTGTGGTCTCCTATGTCTCCATTGTTTTTTCTCCCACCTCCCAAAGATAAACATAATTGTTTAATCTCTAAATTGCCCAAAGTGAATGACCCTGTCCAGGATGCTGCTGGCTGCTGTGATCCTATAATTGGATAAACAAGTTTTAAAATCGATGTTGCTGCCTCCCAGCTCCATGACTTTGCCTCTGTGTTCACCCGCTAACTGTGCCCACACAGGTACTCCAGTTTCCTCCCTCCAGGTGACTCTGAATTGGTCCAGATGTGAGTTTGTGTCCTGCGGTGGAGTGGCCACTCCTGCATGAGTACTGCAGCATTCTGAAATGGACGAAGCGGGTTCAGCGCAGTGGACGGAAGGAAGTCTCACTTCCAGGGAACTGCAGTATAGGTGATTTTTAAATACCTCAGTTTACATAATCCAAATGTCAAGTGAATAACAGCATAAAAAAATACAAGTACTTATAGCAGACAATAAGGAATTATTTAATTATTTAGTTAAATAAGAGGTAGCCTGTCAATTTTAAAGTTAGTTTTTTATGAAATTCTTCACTTCAGTAGTGGATTCAGTAATTTCTAGTGCATGCCATTTATCAGTCAATGTCTCTTTGAAGTTAAATTTCACTGTAAACCTTTATAAAATAACCACAGCATTGATTGTGTCCAAAACAATTTAACTCTCTGGGAACATAAATAGAATTGCAAAGCCCAAGATTAGAAGATGTGAATGGAGTCACACCTTTGATAAGTGCTGTACAAAATCTACAAGTAACAGGGTAGATCTGTCACGAGGTGGTGGTCCTCGTGTACTTGGAGGTGTGATTAAGACAATTCTGTACCTTGGCAGCGTGTTAAGGTGAGATGTGGTCACTTTAGGAGCGAGCGGCTTGGTGAAATGACAGATGGCCTAGCCTTTACTCCTTGCTGAAATGTAGAAGTGCGCAGTTGTATTTGTTGCCAAATGCAGGGGCTATTTATGGTGATTTTTAGTAGACAATCTTTGAATAATCCTGAGTAATGAACCCTTGTATATTTTCTTGTAAATTGAATCAACTGTATCAATGTGTGGATGTGTTAGATAGTTAAACAATGATGACTGTTATATCATCAATATGTAGCTATAAAACAATAATGTGTTGACTAATTTTGTTTAAAATAAAATCAAATTGCTTAAATTTTTATACCTTGTATTGCATTGTGAATGCCAGCAGCTTCATGTTCAGAGTCAAACTGCAGACAATGCAGACAGATTCTCTGTGTTCTGATTACCATTTGGGTTTCAGAATGTTCAGTTATTCAGTACAAATATATCCGTTATATAGCACCTCTAGTTGATGTCACACTACAGAAGGCCGTTTCATTTAAATACCCAAAGCAGTTGGCTTTTTTACGCTTATGCTTTGGTGTTGTGGTTACACCCCAACATGTTTAAATATGCTGACCTGACATTCTGGACTCTGGACCCTGCGGAGCACTGCACCAGAATGAAGAGACTTGAGAGTACGAGACAGAAAATCGTGGTGTGGGACACACATTGGCACAGCTGCAGGCTGGACATGTGGCAATGAAGGAGCAGCACTCACCTATCACCTGTAAGTCTTTGCTTGTCAATTATTTGTTCTCCACCAATCATTTCTTTTGAGTTTTCAGAAGCTAGAATAAATAATGGACAGACGGGGTATATTTTAGACAGTGGGCCACATGCTGTTAAATTACATTCAACTACCCTTAAAGGTGCAGATTTGTCTATTAAACTCTTCAGTAAAAGAGGATGCAAATGTAGGGTGGCACCGGTGGGTATTGTCCTGGGTTCTACCTGCATGGATTTTGCATGTTCTTCCTGTATGCTCGGGTTTCCTCCCACAATCCAAAGACATGCAGGTTAGGTGGATTGATGATGCTAATTTGGCCCATTTGTGTGGATGTGCGTGTTTGTTCACCCTATGATCATCAATCGATTGCAACAAGTGCAGAATGCTGCTGCTAGAATCTTAACTAGGGAAAGAAAATCTGAGCACATCTGTCCTGTTTTGATGTCACTACATTGGTTACCTGTGTCATTTAGAATTGACTTTAAAATACTGCTTATGGTTTACAAAGCCTTATATAATCTCACTCACGTCTTATATTTCAGAATGTCTTACACCTTACACTCCAAATAGCAACCTTAGATCTTCAAATGAGTGTCTACTTGTAATTCCAAGTGCTAAACTTAAAAGAAGTGGTGAGGCGGCCTTCTGTTGTTATGCATCTGAAATCTGGACTAGTTTACCGATATAAATTTGCCAAGCTAATACTGTGGAGCACTTTAAAAAAACTGCTAAAAACTCATTGTTTTTAACATGGCTTTCCTCATAGTTTCATCTTAGTTTAATCCTGATGCTCTGTATATTCAAAAATTTATCATTATTATTCATGGTGGCTCTAAAATCTGTACACACCCTACTTTCTCTTCTGTTCTTTTTCTGGTTTTCTGTGGTGGGGACCTGCACCGCCACCACCTAATCAAAGCACCGTGATATCCCTACATTGATGGATTGAAGGCCAGATGTCCACATGACTATCATCACCAAATTATTCCATGTGAAGCCTGAAACCATGAGGACTGATTGAGATCATTTATGTTAGGTACAGTAGAATGCCTAGAGCAGGCTGGGTGGTCTCGTAGCCTCGGAACCCCTGCAGATTTTACTTTTTTCTCCAGCCGTCTGGAGTTTTTTTTTTTGTTTGTTTTTTTCTGTCCTCCCTGGCCATCGGACCTTACTTTTATTCTATGTTAATTAGTATTGCCTAATTTTATTTTTATATTTTGTCTTTTTTCTCTTTCTTCATCTTATAAAGCATTTTGAGCTACATCATTTGTATGAAAATGTGCTATTGTTGTTGTTGCTGTTATGATGGAATGGCATCCAGTCCAGGGATTGCTTCACTGTGTCCCTACCATGCAGAAGTGGGTTAAGAAAATGAATGGCTGGATGCCACTTATTCAATAACTTTCATCTTAAAATACTAAATTAGCAATACTTAGAAGGAATTCTCAAAGCTAAGTTTAAAAGACACAATTAATCAGAAGGACAAACAGAAGAAAACTGAAAACAATAGTTAAATAATCTCAAGCTTCACCTTCAGATATTCTTAAATAAAGATTGAAAACCTCTGAGAATGGAAGCAGGCAAAAGACATCTCGGTTAGAACTCACTGTTCCAACATTTAGACTTGAGCAGCTGCGAATGCCCTAAACTGGTGCTCAGATGGCAGACTCATAAGCAGCCCCCCTGCAATTCAGTAAGAAGAGAGAAGGAAACAGGCAAATAAATCTTAAAAATACATGGGGAGAATTCCACGGTCAACCAACTTCTTAAGTGGTATGGGAATCACCTGCAGTGCCTTCAAGTTCTCACATTTGAAGTGAACTTGTTTGCCTCACACCTTATCTATCCATTTTAATGAGAGCAAAGTCTTTGTTCAGTGGTCATATACTGTGCTGATGACATTGATGTCATATAGCATTTCTTTACTCTGTTAGTGGTGCAGTGCTTAAAAACATTGCAACTGACAGATCTGGGCTCAGGACCTAACCATACGCTATCCATGTGCATCACCAACACGCACCCTGACCAATAGGAAACCCCAAACTGAACCATGTGACTCAAGCCTGCAGTGCCCAGGTGCATGTTCAGCAATGTGTAGGTGGCCAGCCTCATTCAGCATGGAGCAATGCAAACTCGAAATGAAAAAACTTTTTGGTAAACGGGTGAACGTCTAATACAACACTTTAGTTAGGTTGTAAGGTAGATCACTACTCCTGACATCACATGAGAAATGTAGGCACTGCTGCCCTGACAGATTTTGAACAACTCCTAAACACTGAAGCCCCATTTCTAGGCTTGGACATATTGATATTGTTAAGAAATTAAAGCATTTTGTACTTGTGACAATTATTTATTTTACTGCTTTCACTACCACATCACAATGAAATTTAGCCACTGCGCTCCTGTTGTGCCTTCTTGGATAAGCATTGCCATTGCACCTTCCAGTCACATGACCAGTGTCACCCAACGTGTGATGCCACCAACTTGCATCTATAAAACATGGCTGCACGGTCTGCGCTGTATCCTTTATTACTTTGTCTTGATTTCTGACTGCTCCTTTTGTCTTTCAGCGTAAATTGCCTTGGTATGTTTTGCCCTTCCAGTTTTTGTCCCAGGTTTGCCTCCAGAATGTTCTTTTGTCTAAACCCTTCATCTCCTGATCATTATTGAACTGTCATTTCAAGGGCACTTATTTTTCCAACTGTCCTTTTTCAATACGCCGTTATTTATTTTTTTTCAACCACAGCCTTATCAAACACTAGGATGAAGAGAAGTTTTTGAGTGATAAAACAGCTTCAGAAAGATCAGATATTTCTGTAAGAACAAGTTGACCTGCTGGCTTATGCAGCAGATGTTTATAAAACATTTATTAATATGCTTACAACTTAATCAGACTTGTCTCCTTCAAAGTATTCTCCTCCTCTATTTATATAGCGTTCACAACATTTTTCCCATTTCTGGAATGCATACTGGAAATCATTTTGTGGAATGTTGTGTTGGTCCCATGGTGAATTTTTCATCATTTAAAATTGGCAACCTTTCCAGGTGGATTTTGACTTCAGCGAAAAATGAAAATCCTCGAGGGCTGTACACTCACCCACATCCATCAACTGTTATGACACGTTTCAGAAAGTCTTCATCAGCATGTGAACGATCTAACAACTCCTCACTGACTGTCACACAGTTTGCTTGTTGCTCATCTGTCAAGAGACGTGGCTCAAATTTTGCAGCACCACAATGCATGTGCGGTTTTTCAGTCAACATTGCGTGAAACAAAATTTTCCTGATGCCAACTTCTTCAGCAACTTCACTGACAGGCGATGCTTTTCACGAATCAAAGCACACACCGTCCAGTTTTGAGGTCATCAGCCTGACTTGAATCAAACCGTCTGCCCAATTGAAAATTTCAGTACCATTTGTAACATTGTGTACGACTTAAACAATCCTCTCCATAAGCTTGCTGCAACATCTGAAAAGTCTTGTTAGATGTTTTTGCCAATTTCACAGAAACCTGTTGCTCTTCAAGATCCTTCATATTTCAGCTTGCAAAAAATAACAAAAGGCACAACAAGTTCACTCTACTGCAGGTACTAATTGACGTGGCATGATCGAGCTTGTAGGGATTTTAAAGGTCAAGATCACCTCTACACACCACTGTTCTTGGAGTCTTCCATATTGGCGCCCTGTTTAAGAAATTTGCTATCTTTTTGTACAGACCTTGTGCATCCGATTTTTTTTCTGTACAAATTTTAGCATTGAAAATATTTTGTGGCATTTCTGATGCCATTTTATTGGAGTATGGCTGGTGCCATTTCATGAGTCCCGTCGTAAGGATGCATTCCCGGTTGCTAGGGGCGTGGTCTCTGAGATCATGACCTCTGTCTTCAACTTCATAATGGATTAAATGTTTGCCACTGGCAGCCGTTTACTATCCAAGTTTGCAAATGTAGTCCTTGCACAATTCTTCCTCTTCTTTCTCTCTGGTATACAATTTATAAGGTATATTCCTGAAAATGATTTGGGGTCTTGTATTTGGCTCGACGGTAGTGTGCTGTGACTTTATGTTTTTGAATCCTGCATGTATTATTTTTCTCGTCCATCTCTCAAACTTTTCTCTCTTTTTTTCTAGGCAGGATTATTGTTAATAATATGCTTATGTCTGTAGTAGTTTTCAGTATTTTCTGCACTGTCCTTGTTATGTGGAGCCTCGGAAGGCAGGACCACTTGATGCTGTAACTGGAGAACTTCCCCCAATAGTATTTAAGACAAGGCAGATGTTAATATGGATTCTTCAGCTTTGACGTTTGTTCCTGTAGTATGGTTTGTGCTTTTTCTGGGTTTTGGAATTCCTGGATTAGACTCATGTACTTTTAATTTAAGGTACTCACTGTAGTTTCTGTTTTTAGTTGATTTGTTTCACTTTTGCCTTTTAGGCAGACATATTTGAGTTAATTTGGTTTCATTTTTTGTGCCTGCTTTATTTTTTGTACACACCTTTTTGCATTTGCTCAAAAACATTTATATATTAAAGGAACTTTGTGTAGTTTTCTTAGCCCAGAGATTTTATTTATGGTGTCCCCCCTCTCCCTTTGATATTTGTGACCTTTACCCCAATTCTGGGCCTGTGCAAGCCATAAGCCTGCCTCTTGAGTTTGGGGCCAGGTTACCTGACGTAGTGAGGCCTACTTTTTTTACGTATTTATTTATTTTTTTGCAGGCCCATTCCCTTTTTGAGGTTTATATCAGGACCACAAAGCAATGTAATAAGCACATAGAATATCTTGTAAACACAGAAGGGTATAGAAGGTAAACTATGGGTGGGAAATGTTACCCGAGTATTAGAGTCTAAGTCCATTTTAGGTCAGTGTTATTAGATATTGATAAATCTTTGATATTGCATAATAGCATACTGTTTTTTTATGAAATTATATGAAATTTACCCCATTCCAGTATTAACTGAAATAGCACAGGGTGTGAATACTTATGGGATCAATTATTTTGTGTTTTATACTTGGAATTTTTACCATCTGTTTTCATGTTAACATTAAACATCTATTTAGGCGTCAGGCCATATTTGTTTTTCTCTGCCTCGAGTGTTCCATTGTGAATAACAAAGTTCAACATTATAACAGAGAAGTGAACTGATAGCGGGCGGAATAATAGCTGGCATCACAAGATTCTCATCTGGTGCAACCCTGCTGCATAATATGGATGGCAGGCAACTTGCCAGACATTTTTCATTGGGACCTGTGGCTCCAGGTTGCTGGAATACCGGAGACTGCCTAAGAGTTCTACTGTTGTACCTGCTGTCTTTTTGTTTCCTTTGCATTTTGTCCCATCTTGTTTGTACCTCCTTGCTTCAGTTTTTTGTGTTAGTTCGTTGTGTCTCTCCAAGTTAGTCAGTTATGTAATTAATTAAGGTTTGTGTTGACCTGATGAAGTGCTGTAGGCAGGCCCTTTTACTGCGCCTGAAGGCTATGAGTACAGTGAATCCAAAGAGCATTCTGACCTTTAAATTTGCTGCACTCTTTACTGAGTTGTAGATTTCATTTTAAATGGATACTTTTGACATGTTTTCTATCAGTCTTCACCCAGTAACTCATAATGACAAAGTGAAAACATGTTTGGAGAAAGATTTAAAAATGTATGAAAAATCCAAAACTGAAATGTCTCATTTCTGTAAGTATTCAGAGCCTTTGTTGTGGCACTGCAGGCTGTGGTTAGGTGTCTCCTGTTGGCTTTAATTCTCCTTGAGATATGTCTAGAAGTTGATTGGAGTCCATCTGTGGTAAACTTAACTTAATGATTCTTATCCTTTCTTTGTCTGTTGAATTTCGATATATTTTTTGAGAATTTGTCTCCTGTTTGAAATTGGCATGCTAAAAGCATAAAGAAGGTGAGTGGAATGGATTACACTGTTGTGATGTTTGTTCTGAACTCTATGCATGTTTCTGGTTAATCTTGAATGTGTTGATTTACGGTTTAATCTTAAGAGATTTAATGTTAATCTTCTCAATGTAAGTTTGTATTACTTTGTTTTATTTTCACTGTGAAGACACCATCTTCTACGCGGTGGTGTGCTGGGGAGGCAGCATTAAGAAGAAAGACACCTCACGCCTGGACAAACTGGTGAGGAAGGCAGGCTCTATTGTTGGCATGGAGCGGGACAGTTTGACATCCGTGGCAGTGCGACGGGTGCTAAGCAGGCTCCTATCAAATATGGAGAATCCACTGCATCCATTAAACAGTGTCATCTCCAGACAGAAGAGCAGCTTCAGTGACAGACTGAGAAGATCGTTCCTCCCCAAAACTATGCGACTCTTCAATTCCACCCCAAACGTTAGCATTATACAAAGTTATTGTCTGTTTTTACCTGCATTATTATCAATCTTTAATTTAATATTGTTTTTTGTATCAGTATGCTGCTGCTGTAGTATGTGAATTTCCCCTTGGGATTAATAAAGTATCTATCTATCTATCTATCGCTTTCCTGTATTTCACCATTTTGAGGTCCAGCTGTTTTGCTAGGGGCGTGGCCTCAGAAGTCATGTTGAGTGATGTCATCGATGTGATGGATTAAAAGCCAACAGCATGGAAACCTAATTGTCTGTGTCTATGGATACCAAGTGAACAGTCTGTGCGATTTCTTCAAAAGACATTATTGGCAAATAACAGACTTCAGTTTTGGTCTCCCTTTTTGGTTTGATGACATGATTTGCTACTTTTAATTTCCAGGTCCTTCCCATATTAATTCTGCATGACTCACAGTGGCAAAACAAAAACTAAGTCTAAAAACTAAGGTGAACGCTGGCGTTTCTGTCTGCCGCTGCTTGCCGGTGTTCTGTTTGTGTACTTTTTCCTAGTTGTATTTTTGCTTGTTTTTTGCCTTTTGCATCGGGTTTTCCTTCGCTTTTGCATTGGATTAAAAACTGATAACGCGCATTTGCGTCCCTTGCTTCCTTCGGCCTCAACACGAGCCCTCGTAGAACTGTTCTTTGCTGGCTGCAACCTGTGTGGGTAAGTGTAAACTTTCTCACGGTTTCTCTGCTCAAGATGAATAGGTGGTTGAAACTGCCCCTTGTCAATTGCTGAGTACTTGTGGAAATCCCAGAGGTGACAGTCTACTGGCTAACGTGTTATTTTAATTGGGCTGAGTAGGTACACAAGGGGTACATTGCTTTGCTTCCAATCTGGAATTTTCTTGGGTGATTTCTGGAAATTTACTATGATAAACCTCAATTGGTTGTCATGGATTATTATGTCTACTTTGCTATCTAATGCAGTCACCTCCTCAAAGCTAAAATATTTACCAGATGAATTGTATGGACTTCGAACAAATTATGAAGTTCCTGCTGATCTCTTGCTGCACCGTGGCATTCTCTGGCGACCAAAGTACGTTCACTGAGACCCTCGTCAACGTTTTTGCCTCAGCAGGAGTAGCAGCAGGTCTATTCCTTCAATTTGGTCTGAAGGACGCACATGTCCACGTACTTCTGAGCAACGTGCTAATCACAACGTGTTGATTCCTTTGGTAAAATCACCGGAATATACGTCCATAGACGCTTTGAAGTTTGGATTATTTAATACCCGATCTATCTCTAACAAAGCTCTACTGATTGGTGATGTTATCATTGATACTAAGATGGACTGTTTATGTCTTACGGAGACCTGGCAGCAACCTGGGGCCTCTTGTATAAACAGTGCATACGCACATAAATGTTGCGTACTCCTGTTTCCACGCTCAAATTGCGATGTATAAAACCTAAACTTGGCGTAAAGCCACGCACATTTCCATGGTAACTCATACCTTGGCGTACGCAATTTCTCTGCTCAGTTTTGCAGACTGGCGGCACCCAGCATCAAAGCAGTGCTACTGTTCCTGTGTGGTCACCCTTTCTTTCTTAGCTCCACATTCCTGACGCGGCTTTATAAATACACTGAAATTAACTGCATATTGTTTATTAGTGTAATGCATCTGATTGTAATTAACCTGCAGCAATATAATGGTCCAGGGAATAGCCATAGTATTCCAAATACCATAACTACTTTACCGTTGTTATGCTCACTGCATCTTGTTCTTCTTTTTGCTGCTCCCGTTAAGGGTTGCCACTGCGGATCATCTTTTTCTATATTACTCTCACTGCACCACTCAGAGTATTTATATCACTGTATCTGAGTGTGAATCACAGCAGCAGCTGATCGGAAAGAGAATTATCGGTATACAGTTTCAAGTACACACTACCTCAACCACGGCAAAAAGCGTCAAAGCCTTTCCTGTACGGACCTCGCGTTTCAGAAACAGTTTCATCCCAAGAACTATAAACGCACTCAATCAGTCCATCAAGTGCTCCTTGTAGAACTGTTTGTACTTATAAGTACAATCACCTCACTGTAAACTTACACTACAGTTATAATATTGCACAACCTGCGCTACTTTATAAAGCGCGTATGACGACAATATCATTTTTAAGATGAAATGCAGCAAAATATGTTGCTTATAGTATACAGATTAACTTCATTTAAATAATCTGTATTGTTAATAATTAAACATGTGAGGACACGGTGCCGCAGCGTATAGCTAGTTCACGGATAGCTCCTGCCTTGCGCTGTATTATTGCTGGTGCTGACGCGACACTGGAAGGATAGACGGATAGAATAATTAAACATGTACTACAAAGATATTTCAATGTTTCTTAAAAGTTTTGAAGAATCACCGTTCTAAGGTTACAAATGGCTTAACGTCTATTACAGAGCTGATTGTGTGGCGATTGGGTTTTTGGAGAAAGAAAAGTAAGGACAGGAATTGGAGGTTAGTATGTTTGAAAGAGACAGTACTGCTGTAATAAATTATTTCATCGAAGGTCGCACATGGCGCAGCAAGCCTCTTGCGTGAGATATGAACAATCACTGCGCCACCGTGTTCCCATGTTTAATAACATGCTTTCATTCCTATCATCATGAAAATGATATCACGTATACATCTCAGTATTTTATTTATTCAGAGAGCTGTAATATCTCGAATGTAATGGATTCTGTGTCCTGTCGGAGAAAGAGAAAGAACGGAAGCACGTAGTGACTCACACACATAGAGCACATAGAAGATCAAATACAGAACAAAGCATTTAACGTGCTACTTGTGAAACTAGTAAAATAAGCGATTTTAAGATGAAGTTTATGATGTTCTACTTTAATGGCAAAATAAACTACGTGATTAAAGTGGAAATTTCGAGATTAAAGTTGACATTTTGTGCTTTTTTCCCCGCTGTGTGCCTATTTTTTTTTGTCTGTACCCTAATAATCTTTCATATGACACTCAGACGGTGGGCTACGACTTGCCTTTTCACAGCGACTTTGATATGTGATTTCTTTTTTATTTCAGGCACTGTGCGACTTTGTGAACTTGATCTTTCGAGTTTCTCCGACACTCTGTCACTCGATCAACTTTCTTTTGTTGATTATACCACTGTTTAAACCAACAAATAGTACGTTTTTCCTTTGCCTCCATTTGGTATTCGCTGAAATTCTTATATTTCCCCTGTGCTTTTCCCATTGTCTTTTCTCAGAAGGCTATTTATATTGATTTGCATATTCAAAGAGGCGTAATTGTGGGAGGAGCTGGGGCGGGACAGAAGGCGCGTGCACGTGCGTTACTTTTCACGCTGATCGGGATTTATGTAGTGGATGAACGTGAAAGTTTGCGTACGTACAGATTCCTGCATCTGGATTTTTCTGTGTTTACGCACATTCCCGCTTTTGTGCTTACGCCATGTTATAGTGTGAGTTCTACGCACGGCGTTATACATGAGGCCCCAGGTGATTATTTCCATCTAAATCAAGCGCTCCCTCCAGAGTTTGTCTGCATCTCCAAATCCTGTTCTTCGGGGAGGGGAGGCGGTCTTGCAATAATATACCGTAAAGACTTAAAACTGTCACCAATACCTCTTCAAGCGTATCCATCCTTTGAACTGTTAGCTGGCAAACTTGTGGACCTTCTCCTATTATACTTGCTGTTTTATATAGACCTCCTAAACTATCAAGTGTTTTTATTGCTGAATGTTTTACTGTTTTAACAACTTTGTGTGCAATGTCTGCTAATGTCATCCTCATGGGTGATTTTAACATACATGTTGATGTGCCAACTGATACACTGACAAATGATTTTAATGAAATCCTTGACTGTTTTAATTTAATTCAATATGTCAACTTTCCAACTCATGATAAGGGTCATATTTTAGACTTAATTTGTTGCTCTGGTATCACACCTCACAATCTTATTCCTACTGAATTACCTATCTCAGATCACAGAATGATCACATTTGATGTTAGCTTACCTCTCAGTAAATCAAAGGTTCCACGTGTAATGTCATTTCGTAATGTCAAGCATGTAAACCCAGAGACCCTTATAGATTTATAGCAATTCCAGTCTCTTTCTCCTTCCGCTACCACACCATCAGAATTAGTGGACCTTTACAATGCTGCTCTGTCCTCTGCCTTTGATACACTAGCTCCCTTAAAAACACGGACTGTCTCATTTATCCGCACTGCTCCCTGGTTTACACCTGAACTCCGTCAGCTCAAAGCCATGGGCCGACAGTTGGAGCGCCTACCTAAAAAGATGGGTCTTGTTGTACACAAGGAAATGTACTCAGATCACATGTTGAAATACAAAAATGCTCTCTCTGCTGCCAAAACTGTATATTATTCTAACATTATCAATACACGAGGGAATAATACTAGAGCTCTTTTTTCTACAGTGAAAAGGCCAATTACACCACCAGAAAGTGCCACTCACCATAACCTCTCTGTTAAATACTGCTGCACTTTTTTGGATTTCTTCAACTCAAAAATTGAAAAAATCCACCAGCAACTTGCCTTCTCTATTTCTGCAGAAAATGACATCCTCTCCACTATCACCCATGTTCTCTTACCAACCACCCTATTCTCAGATTTCAGTTTACCAGCTGAAAATAATATCTCGGAGCTTGTAACAAAATCTAATTCTTCCACATGTCAATTAGATCCAATACCTACAAGCTTTGTTAAGTCTTGTCTGTCACATATTTCCCCCATGATAACTGCTATAGTTAACTCTTCTCTTACTACAGGCACGGCCCCCCTCTCACTAAAAACAGCCTCAATTACTCCAATTCTGAAAAAACCTGGTTTAGACCCAAATATCCTTAACAATTATCGGCCTATTTCAAATGTTCCATTTATATCCAAAATTCTTGAAAAGATAGTTGCCTCCCAACTCCAGTCCCACCTTTCAAAAAATAACCTTTTGAACAGTTTCAATCTGGGTTTCGCCCTAAACACAGCACAGAAACTGCCCTGGTCAAAATCACAAATGATCTTCTCCGGGCAGCTGATATGGGACTTTTATCAATTCTTGTGCTTCTTGACCTCAGCTCTGCATTTGACACCATATCTCACCAGATACTTTTAAAACGTCTAGCTAGTTTTGGAGTCTGTGGCCTTGTCCTTCAGTGGTTTTCTTCCTACCTCACTGATAGGATGCAATTTGTTCAAATTAAGGGCTTTAAATCTGAGAACGCAGTCGTTACTCAGGGAGTTCTTCAGGGTTCTGTTTTGGAGCCGCTTCTTTTTCTTATTTATATCTTCCCAATAGGTAATATCTACAGCTACACAGCTATATCTATCCACTAAATCCACTTCTGTTTTCCCTACAGATGCCCTTATGGCAAGGTCTCCAAGACATAAAGACATGGATGACTCACAATTTTCTCCAACTAAACAGCAATAAAACTGAGGTGCACCTCATTGACTCTAAATCTACACTTGCTAAGGTTAACCATTCTTCTGTTTTAATCAACAATATTAACACAAAAATTTCTTCCCAAGTTAAGAGCCTAGGCGTTATTCTAGACAGTACTCTTTCTTTTTCTTCCCATATACAGTAAGTACCATTTCTCGGACTGCCTTCTTCCATCTCCGAAACATTTCTAGACTTCGCTCTGTTCTCACCCAGCATAATACTGAAGTATTGGTCAATGCCCGAGTCACCTCACGCATAGATTACTGTAACGCTATTCTATCTGGCATTTCACAAAAACTTTTCGCTTACAGCTTATTCAAAATTCTGCTGCCAGGATAATAACCTGCTGTTCTAAATCCACTGAACATATCACACCTATTCTCTCTCAACTTCACTGGCTCCCTATTAACTACAGAATATAAAATACTGCTCTTAACATTTAAAGCTCTCCACAACCTCACTGATCTCCTCCAGATTTACACTCCATCTCGTTTACTCAGATCTTCATCTGCAGCTCTACTTTCTGTACCGCACATCAAACTCAGTTCTACGGGAGCTCGAGCATCTCTCATATCCATCTATCCATTTTCCAACCCGCTGAATCCGAACACAGGGTCACAGGGGTCTGCCGGAGCCAATCCCAGCCAACACAGGGCACAAGGCAGGGAACCAATCCTGGGCAGGGTGCCAACCCACCGCAGGACACAGACAAACACACCAAGCACACACTAGGGCCAATTTAGAATCGCCAATCCACCTAACCTGCATGTCTTTGGACTGCGGGAGGAAACCGGAGCGCCCGGAGGAAACCCATACAGACACGGGGAGAACATGCAAACTCCACGCAGGGAGGACCCGGGAAGCGAACCCAGGTCTCCCAACTGCGAGGCAGCAGCACTACCCACTGCACCACCGTGCCGCGCGTCTCTCATAGTGCTCCTCAAATCTGGAATTCTCTTCTCTCTCATATTCGTCAACTTGATTCAATAACACATTTTAAAACTACTCTCAAAACGTATCTTTTCAAGCTGGCATATCTATTATGAATTCTACACTCTTACTGCCTGTCCTATTTGTTTGTTTACTAATTATTGCTTTGTGATTTATCATTTTTCTTGTTTTTATTATTGTTTAACTTTATTGTAAGGTGGCCTTGAGTGATAAGAAAGGCGCCTATTAAATAAAATGTATTATTATTAAGTCACAAAATCAAAAAAGTTAAAATGTGACTAAAAGCCTCGCCAAACAAAATGTTTGCATTATTGAAAACAAAACTAAGCAAAATAAAGTTGCTTTAAATCAAAGCAAATTGAATTAATAATAAAAACAAATGGAACATTTGCAAAAGAAAAAAATGAAAAAGCTTTCTGTGTGTTTTTTTAAAGCAAAATATACAGTGATCTTGGCAGAGGTTGGATGTTCTTTGGTGTGAAAAATCAGAAATGAGCTTTTGTGATTTTTGTTTTTTTCTTAAAGTAATCTCTTTACATTTTGGATATCAAGAATATCATAATCTATCATTATTTTTCTTGATATTTTTTTTACTTTATCATTTTATTATTCTCCCTTGCTGCCATTTTAGGCAACTGTCGCTGAGACGCAAAGTCACATTGCGAGGAGCGTAACTGAATTACGTTATTGATACATGTCACACGGTTCTCTGTGTTTAAATTTGTGGATACTTCTTATCGACTAGAACTTGTGATTTTGTGCCAAACAATCCTGGCTCCCTCTTTCTGACTTTTCGTTTTGGTTTCTCCCCTTGATTCTGATTTCCTGCGATTGATATGTTTGGCTTTTCATCCCCTGTCCTCATTCTGCACCTCTGCTTAGTGGTGGCAGAACACTTTCCTTCTCTTTTCTATTTTAATGGTAATGGGGAGATCTTTAGAAGGATAGCCTGAAGACTTACTAAATGTGATCAATGTTTCCATAAAATATTTTGGAAGTGTCCCAGAAGTAACGTCTAGATGGAATTTAAAAAGGCTTCCCTTTGCCAGTGGCCCACTGAACGTCATCTTGGCCTTTAAGCTGGGGCAAGTGCTCATCTGGAAAGAAGGTGGTGCAACTTGGGATTCACTTGAAGTATGAAGTGGACTGGAGAGCGTTTTTGGTAGTGTGGCTCTGTTTTGGACGGTTAGCAAATCGGTGGGTCACCCAACATGATTGTCAGGATCCAGACCAACAGTAGGCAGGACCAGTGGGGAATCCATTATATTGATTTTTGGCCGTAGCGTCTTTTCTTAATTGAATCAACCAGGAACTTGTGAACAAGTCGAAGCTGAAAGCTTTTCTTATGTTTACTTTCATTTACATTCACTTGCTTAGCAGACACTTTTATCCAAAGCAACTTACAAAAGAAGTCAACATAATCAAGTAACTATCACTCTGGGGACTGTTTAGGAACATTTGTTACAGGACAAGGGTGCAAAATTGATTTCCTCAAGTGAAAAGCTCCAAACAAAATATAGGCTAGTTACAATTCCCAGATTTACCCAACCTAACAGATATCAGTTAGACAGAAGTTTGCCAGACAAGAGAGACTTCCAACACTTCTTAACCACACTGAGGGTGAGTTTCAAATGGAGGTGGGCAGACCGGAGCTACACATAAGAAGAGCCTGGACTGAGATTTGATACCATGCAGAGGTGACATCACCAGATGCTGTTCATTAGCAGGTCTGAGTGGAGCATGGGACCTCACAAGTGTCTCCGCTTACACAGGGACAGACCCTCTGACTATTCTGTAGGCAAGCGTCAAGTAAGCTAGTGTAGTGATCTGAAGAGAGGACTGACTTGTGCCCATCTCAGCTGGTTGAACATCAGACATGCTGCTGCCGTGGCATTTTGAAACATCCTGGTGCTCTGCCAGCAGAGAGTTGCAGTAGTCCTGCTGTGATAAGGCCAGAGCCTCGACCAGGAGTTGTGCAGCACACTCTGTCAGATACGGTCTGATCTTGTGCATATTTGACAGAGTGAATCTGCAAGACCAAAAACTGTAGCAGCATGGTCCATGCAGGACAGTGGTCTTCAATCACCACCCCAAGGTTGTGTACGGACTTGACAGGTGTTAGTTATAATGAGCCAAGCTGAACAGAGATGGGGTGCTGAATAGACGGACGAGCTGGGATAACAAGATGGTCTGTCTTTGCCAGGTTGAGGTGGAGATGGTGTTCTTTCATCCTGGTTGCAATATCAGTGGGACATGTAGAGATTCTAACAGATACCATGTGGTCTTCTGGAGGGTACGGCACATATAGCTGCATAGCATCAGCATAGCATTGATAAGAGAAACCATGGGACTGGATGATAGGCAGAAGAGGAGAGGACCCAGCCTGATCCTTGGGACACCCCCGTGTATGCCTGGTGCGCCCTTGACATCTCTCCACGCCAGTACAAACAGTAGGCTCTGCCCAAAACGTAGGTACTTCTTATGATGTAGTGTTAAGGAATACCTAAGGCAGTACGCACTTTGGGACACACTCAGATAGGTCCAGTTCAATTTGCCAAATGACCTAAAATGGCTAAAATTAATAAATGAAATAAAACTGAACAACACAGAAGAAACCTAAAGAAATATTTAAAAAAATGCAAAACAGTGAGACAGCCAGCAATTACACTCAAGTCACTGGAATTATGAGACCACACTGAGCTGTCACTTTACAAGTACGTCACACCTAAGGGTATCACAGCTAAGGGTAAAGCGTGTTCTCAAGTTTTGAGGTAACACAGTTCTACTCCCTAACGGTGGTGTTGGAGTGATTAGCACATAAAGCAAAGAATTTCAGATGACAATAATGGCCCAATAAAGTTAAAACATATTCAATGGACATGAAAACTAACATACACTGTTAACTGAAATTTCAGATTTTACTCATGCAAAAAATAAAATAAAACGCAAATTGCATCAGGCCTTTTTCAGCTTCAATAGGAACTCCTACCCAAAACATATTTATAAATAAAAGAAAATTTACCCTGTTTAGTAATAAAATGGTTTCATAATCATCTACACTATTTTAATTTCAACTGTTTATTTAATCAGTCACACACAAGTTCTGTAGTAAACGTAATTTGCCTTCACTTCACACAAAATGAAGCAATTGTAATTACTCACTGATTAAAGTTAGGTGTTATTGCAAACTATTTCTTGGTTGCATGGTTCTTAGATAATCAAGACCTACAAAGAACTAAGTAATGACCAAAAGGAACTTATGAGTGAAAGGTACAGGTCAGCAGAGAGATACTGTAGGCTTTACATTTACTAGGTGTATCCAGCAGGGGGCGTTAGCTCCCTTGTTGGAATGAGTTCTTTTGTAATTGTGGTGTGCTACATAACCCGAAACTATATAGATATAATTTAAAAAGGAGATACCCCTCCGGGCAGCACGGTGGCGCAGTGGGTAGCGCTGCTGCCTCGCAGTTGGAAGACCTGGGGACCTGGGTTCACTTCCCGGGTCCTCCCTGCGTGGAGTTTGCATGTTCTCCCCGTGTAAAATATTTTTGTACAGAGCACAGTAACGTATTAAACATATACACTTGGACGTCCCTCCAAAACTGATGACCAGCTCAACGCAATAAAGAGAAGGTTAGAAAGATTTAAGAAACAGCACTCTGGAACTGCTCAGGCGTACCCAGGGCCTCCATACTGCTGTGGACACAGCGACAGTGGGCCTCAGGCAGGAGATCCCCTCGCAGTCTAAATGAAAAATCCAAGTGTGCTAACCTGCTAGAGACCAGCGCTGCTAGAACCAAAGCTAAAGGGGCTCCAACAAGTATTAGTTCAAGGGTGGGCACCCTTACACAACCAAGGCATTCAAAATGATTTAAATTTTTTTTCTGAGAATAATCGTATTTCAGGGGCGGCATGGTGATGCAGTGGGTAGCGCTGCTGCCTCGCAGTTAGGAGACCTGGGTTCGCTTCCCGGGTCCTCCCTGCGTGGAGTTTGCATGTTCTCCCCGTGTCTGCGTGGGTTTCCTCCGGGCGCTCCGGTTTCCTCCCACAGTCCAAAGACATGCAGGTTAGGTGGATTGGCGATTCTAAATTGGCCCTAGTGTATGCTTGATGTGTGGATGTGTTTGTGTGTGTCCTGCGGTGGGTTGGCACCCTGCCCAGGATTGGTTTCTGCCTTGTGCCCTGTGTTGGCTGGGATTGGCTCCAGCAGACCCCCGTGACCCTATGTTCAGATTCAGCGGGTTAGAAAATGGATGGATGGATGGATGGATAATTGTATTTCACTTAAATAATGATGGCTGCAAGATCTAATTAAAGGTGAAAAAAGGCCTGGCATGATTTTGTCACAACTTCAACCTTTACCTTTCAACAAAATTTGAAATTTCATTTCATTTAATATCTTCTGTGTATTTTGCATCTTGTGGTATGGAGAGATACCACATATAATGATTACTATTGTAATGCAGAAGAACGACGTGCATCCATTAAATTAATAAAGATTATGTAAAAGTACATGAAAACACTTAACCTGTTTAAACCAGGACCCTTATTACAGACACGTGTCGTATTCCTCTCTCATACTGAAAAATTCAACTTCATTTTTTTTTTTGTAGGGTAAAACGGTGACTTTTATTCAAGAGTAAAAAATATTGTGACTTTATTTAAGGAAAAAATGGCAAAAGAAAAAATATAGCAAATTAAGATGTACAACTTCAAGTAACATTTAAAAAGTTGGTCACTTAATACTTTTTGTTTCTTTAATGTAATGGACATTTCTAGAAAATATGTAGAATAGGTTAAAAAAAAAAACAAACAAACCATATAAAACATCAGTGGCATATGGTTGTTTAGGAAGGTCTGTACCAAATAATATCTTAGACTTCTCCACTAGAAATACAATAAATATTATTACAGGTCAGTGCTGAATAGGTTTCTAAAAATGTATGTATAGGAATCCATTTTGTGTTCTTGGTCTCCATTTTCTAAAGGTTGTTTGCATTATAATCATCTCGTTCATAGGTTATTGTCTCGAGCATCTGTGCAATGTGATTGGCCATCTCCTGAGTTCCCGCTGCCACTACCCTGCGAGACATCAGGTCCAGCGGCCCACCTACAAAGACAGCAAACACAAGGAACTATGAGTTCTCTCTGCATTCATCTCCAAAAGCAGCAAACCTCTGAAATGCACTGCCCTACCGGTAAATGTTATCAAATAATTTTCCACTTTGTTGATATCTGTCTATCTACTATAATAACATGACTCCATGAAGCCATGGAATGTGAGAAAAGGTGTTATATATGCCCTAATCACGAGAGAGGATGGTGTTTGCAGATTCTCCTCACCTGATGTATCGATCACATTTCCGCCAGCTTCCCTGATGATGACCGCTGCTGCCGCAATATCCCAGCAATGGAGTCCAAACTGGTAATATGCTTCTGCTGCCCCTGCTGCTATCTGGCAAAGAGCTAAGGTTGCACTGCCAATCACTCGAATGCTGAGGACAAATTGAAAGTTGTAGTTAAAGCAGGGCTAGTGATGTTTGAACTTACCTCTGACAAGTCACTGACACCTCCCCACTTCACTATATATTCCCGTGCTTTCTAGTGTACAATCATTAATCAATTTCATTTCACTCACATCCAACAGAAGAATACAACATACTTGACAAATGCGAGGTGACCATTCAACCCATCAAGCTCATTTCTTGAGTTAATAGCTAAGCTGTCCCAGTATCTCGTCCAGATACTTCTTAAAGGTTTCTGCTTCGACTACGTCACTTGGTAGTTTGCTCCAGAGTCCCACAACTCTTTATGTAAAGAAGTGTTTAATCTAGCAAATAGAGTGAAACTCTGTCCAGAACTATCTCACACCTCACTCTTGTGCACACTCTCACTTTGTGCGCCAGTTCATTGAGAACTCTGAATTGTCATTTAGGGATGCAGGAGGAAAGCCCACCTGGATATGGGGGGAGCTTGCAGGGTCCACACAGATGGCACGTGGGCAAACCTGGGATGGTGGATGTATGAGGCAGCAGGGTGAAGCAGGGTGTCGCGAGCTAAACAAAAATCAAGAAGCCATACAAGCGCCATGGCAGGTGGAGGAGTGAACCACTAATGGGAAAGAAATGCATCGGCAATTTCAACTTCTCATTTTAGTTTTTAATTAATTACAATAACTATTTTCCAACAGTGACCTAAAATAATATCTGGAAAAAAAAACTTTAAACAATCACTGTTAATAAACGTGCATCTTTGTAGATCATAAATAACGCTAAGATAACGATAATTTTCCTCCCAAATTAAACAACATTTTTTTGCTGGTTTTGATATTTATTGGATTTTTGTTCATCTAGTACGGTATGATAATGTAATGAGACACAAAAACTAAGAAAAGAGAACTGGAACTAGTCAAACAAGATTAACAAAAGAAATCTTAAAAGAGCCAAAGGTCTAAACTGGAAGGAGCATAACAGTCCAAAAAATCACAAGTCAAAAAATGAAACCAAAAATTCTAACGATCTAAAAATTGTTTTGTTTTTTTTTTTCTAAATTAAATTACTAAACAAGAGAGTTGCTGTGTCTTAGAAGATATCCATCTATGTCCTCACAGGTGGCGCAGTGGTAGTGCTGCTGCTTTGCAGTAAGGAGACTATGGAAGATTGTGGGTTCGCTTCCTGGTTCCTCCCTGTGTGGATAGCGCTTTGAGTACTGAGAAAAGCGCTATATAAATGTAATGAATTATTATGTCCAACTTACTGCACCGCCATCTTAAATAGTAACCACATGATGATGTCAGGCATCACAAGGTCACGGCACACAGCATGGCCATGGTTGGTAAATCACACGCGAGCACGTCACTGTGCCACCCGCCACCCTGAATTTGAGGGTGTAGTAGAAACATTCGATAATTCACTGCCCCAAAATGGCAACACAGTAGTGTCACCATCAGAATCAGAATATCTTTATTGTCATTGTAACAAATACAATGAAATTAGGTGCAGTCCCTGCGGTGTCAAAATATAAATAAAATATAATTTAAAAAAAAGGATAAATAGAAATAAGGTAGAACACAAACATTCAACATAAGATATTAATTGCACATTGCATCATGACGATAAAAAAATTAAGTACTGTATCAGAAAAAATAAAGAATAATACATAAAATGAAATTTCTGGACATGTCAAAAAAGCAATATTTATAACAAATATATGACAATACTTTGCCTAGACTGAAGTTTAAGTGTGCCAGAACCTTCTCAAGCCGGCTTAACCCAGTTCAGGACCGCCGGGGCTTGAGCCTCTCCCAGCAACACTGGGCACAATGTAAGAAACATCCCTGAAGAAGGTGCCAGTCCACTCTGTGGAGGCGAACAGAGCTGCCCGTTAATTTCACATGCACGTCTTTGGGATGTGGGAGGAAAACCAACAAAGACACGGGGAGGACATGCAGGTGATTTATACACAGATTTTAGGCTTCATTTCCAGCAGCTGAGATGCTAGGCAGCTAACGTTGATAAAGAGAATGGTCGGACATTGTTAGCATTAGACCCAAAGCAGTTGAGGGAGAAATCAGGAGATGACATGGAAAAAACAGCAAGATGGGGCGCAGTTGGATGCAACAAGTTTCTTCTCTCCAGTCTGGTGCTTTGTTTGTTTGACCCTCGTTTTTGATAGTCGATTTATGTCATACACACCTCCCATATAGCCGTCAGGATTTAATTGATATTAGATTACAATATAAATTAAACACTATAAACCACTGGAAGCTATAGCAAGAACACCAGGGACGCCATGGATTATTATCGAACGCAGAAAGCGATGGAGATGTCAAAGGGAGAGGATACAATACCTACAGATTGCTACAAATGGTTTTGTGATGATCATAGACTTGGCTTCACCCGCAAATCCCTGATGCTGCAATACAACTAGCAGATCGCACAATCCACCAACAGGACAAGAACAAAAACTCAGGTAAGAACAGATGGGGTGGTTTATTCATTTATGTGCACAATGGCTGGTGCATTAAGAGCAGAGTTACAGGCAGACATTGTTCTCCTGAAATAGAAGTTTTTCCTTTACCAAAGGAGATAACTGTGGTAATTGTGACTGCTGTTTATATTCCGCTGGATGCAAACATTAGTACGGCTCTTAACATCCTTTATGCTAAAGTAAATAAACCGCAGCAGGCTTCTCCCGATGGAGCACATATCATTGCTGGGGACTTTAATCAAAAGACTGTACTTCCTAATGTCACTCAGTATGTGGAATGCTCCACCAGAGGGGATAATACACTTAATCGTGTGTATTCAAATATAAAACATGCTTCTAAAACCACACCCATCCTGCACTTAGGTCAGTCAGATCATATTTTATTGCTCCTTATTCCATCATACATATCGCTCAGGAGAAGGACAAAACCAGTTACAAAAACCATAAACACTTGGCCTGAGTGTGCTTGCTGTCTCTCAGCTTCACGACTGTTTAGCACAGACAGATTGGGATCTGTTTGAACAACAAGACTTAATGGAATACAGAGAAACTGTTCTATTCTACATCAAGGGCTGTGCTGATAATGTCACTGACACAAAGAAGATCAGGGAGTTTCCAAATCAGAAACCCTGGATGACAAAAGAAGTACAGATAATCCTCAAAAAAAACAACACCGCCTTCAGGTCAGGTGAACAGCAAGACCTGACCTGAAGAGAGGTATCAAAGAAGCCAAAGAGGCCTATATGAGGAAAATATACGGCAAGTGTGGGCAAGGAATTCAACTCATTACAAACTACAAGGGCAGTAACCGCAGGTCTGTCAGCTCAAATACCTCACTGACAGAGGAACTGAACCATTTCTTTGCCAGGTTGGAGGTGATGAGGTCCAACGTGACCATACTGATAACACCAGCCCACAGCACCCACACGCTCACTCTGTAAGAATATGAGGTGAAACGAGTGCTCAGGATGGGGAACCCAAAGAAAGCCAGTGACCCTGATGGATACTCAAAGCATGTGCTGCCATACTTGCCAGGGTCTTCATGAAGATTTTTCTCTGGCATCAGCCAATATTCCACCCTCTCTAAAATCATCAATCATCATCAAAAGTGCTATAGAGAGCTTAAGTGATTATAGACCGGTTGATCTCACGCTGCTAGTAATGAAGTGCTTTGAGAAATTGATCTTACAGCACGTTAAATCCTGCCTCTCACCCACTTACTGATCAAACAGGTCCACAGAAGATGCCATTGCTACCACTCTACATACTGCGCTGAGCCATGTAGATCAAAGTGGGAGCTATGTAAAGCTGCTCTTTGTAGACTACAGTTCAGTATTTAATACAACAATACCTGATATATTGGTAAGCAAGCTGACAGACTTGGGCACACAAAGGGTTAAACTCGGCCCTCATCTCTCCTCTTCCCTTTTCCTCAGCACAGGATCTCCACAAGGCTGTGTGTTGAGCCCACTACTTTACGCTCTGTACACATAAGACTGCACCCCTACCCATCCCAGAAATACTATCATTAATTTTGCAGATGACATTAATGCAACAGAGCTCATATTAGAAGGAGATGAGGATTTCGAGATACTGACAGAATGGTATTCAGTGAATAACTAAACACTGAACACCGCAAAAACCGAGAAACTCATTGTGGACTTCAAAAAGCACAATACAGGACCAGTTCCTCTCTACATCAATGGAGACCATCTGGATAGGGTGCTCATTTTCAAACTCCTGGGAACCCACATCCCAGAGAACCTTTTCTGGTCTGAAAACACCGCAGCAATGGTCAAAAAAACATAACAGAGACTGCATTTTCTGAGAGTGCTCAGTAAAAACAACTTGGAGCCAAAACTATTGGTGGCTTTTTATTGTTCAACCATCGAGAGCATCCTGGCATACTGTGTCACAGTGGGGTACACAGGATGCAGAGCAAAAGACAAGACGGCTCTCCAGAGTGTCATAAACATAGCACAAAGAATCACAGGCTGCTGTCTGCCCTCCCTGGAAGACATTGCCCGCTCCTGCTGTCTAACCAGTGCCACAAATATCATTAAGGATCCTTCACATCCTGGTCACCACCTGTTTGAACTGTTGCCCTCTAGTTGGCGTTATAGATCTTTAAAAGCATGGACCAACAGATTCAGAAACAATTTCCTTCCAATGGCCATAAATACAATTAACAAAAATAAGCAAATCAAAGCGAGTTAAACAATTTTTGGTCAGTGCTAGGAAATACATGCTGCTGCTGCCCTCGTGCAGCTACTCCTCCGTGAATGGCATTATTTATTGTATTTCTACTATGTGGTGGCACTAAGGCTAGGGATCTGTGCTGACAATCGTAACGTTGCCATTTCAAATCCCGTAAACATCAGAAGTGACTCTACTCCATCACGCCCTTGGGCAAGGCCTTTAACCTGCAATTGCTTAATCCTGGTATGACGTTAGTCGGCATCCAGCCCTGCAAGCAGGTCCTCCAGCTACAGGGAAAACTTGGAGGCTGGTGGCAGGATTGGGATTCCTGCTGCCGTAAAAAACTTCACACTGTTCCAGTGTGGTGCTGAGGTGTCACCCGCTGCACCCGAGTCCCAATCCAGGTGGTTCAGCGTGTGGTGGGTACCAGCACATGTTCTCGACCTCTGTGTTACTGCCTGTTGTATTTTTTTTATCTCATTTCTTTTTAAGAATATATTTTACATACAATATACTGTTACCTATAAACTGGGCTAAATGAGTAATATCCTTTAGTGCAATAACACTTTTTTTTTTATATTTTATTATTTTTCTGTTGTTCTTCTTGTATTCTCCTCCATTCAAGCTAGTGTGGTGCTGAGGTGTCACCTATTACAAGGCTGTGCTCGGGTCGTAATCTGGGATCCTGACATGGTGTGTTGTGTGGTGGGTGCGGTGCGGTGCGGCGATGCGTTGTATCAGTGCATGCTCCCAACCTCTCCTCTCCTCCTCTTTCTTGTGTGTATTATGTGTTGTAGTTTTTTGGGGTTTTTTTTCACAAAAGCAGTGTTTGCTTTTTTTGGTACCAAGCTGGAGTGGCACTCGTAATTTCATTGTAATTTTTTTTACACTGACAATAAAGGCTTTCTATTCTAAAGATTAGAATTCATGCAGGAGTTGTAACCAGGAAGACTAATATAAAATGAAATTAGCAAAGAACAGGGCAAGTAGTCAGAGACACGGTCAAAGGACAGAGTGGTAACCAAAAAAAGGGTGCAGGTAACCAGAGCAAAACAAAAACACGAAAGACAAAATTTACATTTAATGGGCAAAACATCTTGCATCACCCCAGTCCCAAAGGTATCACATCCTAGTGAGCTAAATGACTTCCGGCCTGTTGCTCTGACATCACATGTGATGAAGACCATGGAGAGGCTGCTGCTTCACCACCTGAGGCCACAGGTTCAACACGCCCTCAACCCTCTGCAGTTTGCATATCAGGAGAAGGTGGGAGTGGAGGATGCCATCATCTACATGCTACACCGATCCCTCTCCCACTTGGACAGAGGCAGTGGTGCTGTAAGAATTATGTTTCTGAACTTCTCTAACGCCTTCAACACAATCCAACCCTACTCCTTAGGGACAAGCTGACAGAGATGGGAGTAGATTCATACCTGGTGGCATGGATCGTGGACTATCTTACAGACAGACCTCAGTATGTGCGTCTCGGGAACTGCAGGTCTGACACTGTGGTCAGCAACACAGGAGCGCCGCAGGGGACTGTACTTTCTCCGGTCCTGTTCAGCCTATATACATCAGACTTCCAATACAACTCGGAGTCCTGCCACGTGCAAAAGTTCGCTGACGACACTGCTATCGTGGGCTGCATCAGGAGTGGGCAGGAGGAGGAGTATAGGAACCTAATCAAGGACTTTGTTAAATGGTGTGACTCAAACCACCTACACCTGAACACCAGCAAAACCAAGGAGCTGGTGGTGGATTTTAGAAGGCCCAGACCCCTCATGGACCCTGTGATCGTCAGAGGTGACTGTGTGCGGATGGTGCAGACCTATAAATACCTGGGAGTACAGCTGGTTGATAAATTAGACTGGACTGCCAATACTGATGCTCTGTGTAAGAAAGGACAGAGCCGGTTATACTTCCTTAGAAGGCTGGCGTCCTTCAACATCTGCAATAAGATGCTACAGATGTTCTATCAGACGGTTGTGGCGAGTGCCCTCTTCTACGCGGTGGTGTGCTGGGGAGGCAACATTAAGAAGAAGGATGCCTCACGCCTGGACAAACCGGTGAGGAAGGCAGGCTCTATTGTTGGCATGGAGCTGGACAGTTTGACATCCGTAGCAGAGCGACGGGCACTGAGCAGGCTCCTATCAATTATGGAGAATCCACTGCATCCACTAAACAGTGTCATCTCTAGGCAGAAGAGCAGCTTCAGCGACAGACTGCTGTCACTGTCCTGCTCCACTGACAGACTGAGGAGATCGTTCCTCCCCCAAACTATGCGACTCTTCAATTCCACCCGGGGAGAGTAAACATTAACATTATATAAAGTTATTGTCTGTTTTTACCTGCATTGTTATCAATCTTTAATTTAATAATGTTTTTTGTATCAGTATGCTGCTGCTGGAGAATGTGAATTTCCCCTTGGGATTAATAAAAGTATCTATCTATCTATCTATCTATCTATCTATCTATCTATCTATCTATCTATCTATCTATCTATCTATCTATCTATCTATCTATCTATCTAGTGAGAAGATGATTACATCTTGCCTGAAGAAGGGGCCTGAGTTGCCTCAAAAGCTTGCATATTGTGATCTTTTTACTTAGCTAATAAAAGGTGTAATTTTGCTTGACTTCTCACTACATTCATAATGGCTAACACGGTACAGCACCCTAGTACTACATTTAACGGGCAGAAAACATTGTTTGTGAATTCAAATCTTGGACAACCAGGATGAGCATAATGCTGTCACAGTAATAACGTCATGCGTCACACGCTCCCAGTTATTAAGTCTTGGCATAGCAACCGTCAACAAAGCTGTTCTAGAATGGCAGCATCTATGAGGAAAACAAAGTGGGGCTGGGGAGAACATGAATTATATTTAACACAGGTAAAAACACATTGGAACGAAAAACAAATATTGCTAATTGATTTCTTAAAAACCTTCAAAAAAGGCCATTTTTAAAGGCTAAGGAACAGTTGGAAAAAAATGACAAAATTAATTCAGCATATTAGTGGTCAGGAGACAAAAATGGAAATAAAAGTCAAGAGGTATGGAGCTAAAGACCTAACACTATCCAGAACTTGTCTAACACTAAACGAAAGTCGATTTGGTACGTTTCTCTTTTAGGTCAAACCTCGTATACCACTTTTAAAATGACACCTGATGATGTTGTCACATAATGATGCATGCGACATGACTAGCTCATTAAAGTCTGGACGCCTTTCTAAGTACACCACCATCTTTTAAAGCAGCGACTTGATAACAGCACACTCCGCAAAACATTAGTGACCAGCAACAAGTGTAGTTGTCATAAGCAGTAATGAAAAAAAAATTACTCAAAATGGTGGTGCCCGTAAACAAAACAGCATTGTGATGATGGCACCAAAACAACATAAGAAGAATTAAACTAGAAAAATAATTATTAATTTTGTATTAAAAAATAGATGAAACGAAAAACGGTCATGAGCCTAACAGATTCCTAAACCTGGGATCATGAATTAATACAGGAAATTTGGTGACCACCATGCTGCTCCAATTTAAATATATTTATGCTGAATTCACCTTTTTTAATGCACTTTCTAATTACATTTGTTGTATCCATCTATTAAACAACACGCTTTACACAATTCAAGACTACGAAGGGCTGAAGCCTATCTTGGTAGAACTGTGCGAAGCCAGGAGCAAAACCCAGACAGGCAGACTCATATCAGGACACCTCAGGGTCAGCAATCACACAAACAGGGAGGTCTCTGGAGACGTCACACAAAAACTAGACCACCTAGAGAAAAACGAACATGGAGATGGTGAGCGGCTCCTGGATTCGTGGGGTGGCAGTGCTAACCACTGTGACACCACGCCACGCTGAATTTAAGGTTGTCGTAGAGACGTTAGCTGAAATAAACAGGATGGCGGTGTAGGTGAAGGGTTATGCTGACTGATGTGGAGAGCGAAAAGATGCTTAGTATTAAAAAAAACAACAGACAATTCACATTAGTTAGATTTAACATATTTACAAATGGTGAAAAATTAAATTGTTAAATATTTCTAAAAAGGGCTGTCTCTGGAATATGCTACACACACACACAACTTTACTTACTATTAAAATACAGTGCCACATAAGCTGTGTACTTCAACCGACAGAAATATACATTAACTAATAACTGCAAAATATATTAAGTTGCCAATAATAATTTAATAATTTTATCTTACCCATGAACATGTGCTTTAAGAAACCTTTCCATGTTTCCAAGAAAAATCTTCAGGGTCTCTGGGTCTCGCTTTGCACCAATTTCAGTTAAAATCAAAGCCTTGGACAAATCTAGTATAATTTAAAAACAGGCAAAATGTATATGAGTAAATGTTCCCACTGGCAATAATTCATTATTTTTAGAGTGAAATATCAACCAGGCTAGTACATCTGCTCTGGATTTGAAAGACATGAATTATTTAGTCAAATTTAGTGCCCAACAATAAATCAGTCAGTGGAATTCTGCAATTAGCCAGGCTTAAAAAAATATAAAAGAAAGAAGAATCCAAGATTATGGTGTGAATTATGGAAGAGCCTGTTTGAATGCTATATTGAATATTGGGATCAGCTTCACGTAGATGATGGCTGGGGAGTGACATCTTCATTTGGGAGGCTGGAAATTGTGTGTCTGTGGAAGCAGTGAAAGGCACTAGTAATAGCGGTTGTGTTTCCACAGATCATGATGCTTAGATGAAAAACCCAATCCTTCCACAATTCAGACAAGCAACCTCAATAATTACAGTATGTTCAGGCCTCACTGCACATGGATATGACCCAGTGCTGGTATTAAGGGGCTTCATGTTAAGATTGTGACCAGTATTTACTGAGGTTAATTGAAAGAGCATTTTTATTAATTTTTTTAGCATTTTATTGATTTTATTAAAATCAAATAACATTCCATACAAGCAAGTCAAGTTTAACAAAACTAGGATCGAAAACAAATCACCTCCCACCCATGAACTTTTAGTTGTCTTATGTGATGTGGTATCTGGCTGGCATGGCTTCATCACGGGCACTGGATGCATCAAGATTAGTAGAGAAGGGGTTGGTCCTGTGGAAAACAAGGAGGTAAAGCAAAGTGGCAGGAACTGAGTACTTGTGCCTGCTAGCAAGACAGGGGCCACTAGGGGGTGGTGTTTTTGCAACTGAAACTTTCTAGGGATTAGAGAGAAAGTGGTGACCTAGAAGAACCAAAAGAAATTCCGCTAGGAAGTCAGCGAGCAGAAAATCCAGCCTATGCTAGGACTCCTGAACAGATACGAGTCCATGGTGAGCTGGCAGTGGGCATCAACAGGCTACACGTTTTCTAGAAGGTATTTAGATTCCATGGTGCCCATGTAAAGGTGAAGACAGGATTGACAGCCAGAAGACAAGGACAATTCTGCCCATGCATTAGAGGGCAACACACAGTCACTGGGCAGAGCCCTGTTTCTTTTTTTAAGAAAGGCCGGTAGCACGTCGGCCACCATGGGACACCCCTATGCATGGGTCAGGGGGAACCATACACTAACATGACGTCCTTTAGTCAAAAACAGGTTGTCCTGATGCGAGAAGTAGTTTCAGGGCCTCACACGAAACCTACCATAGGAAGAAGTATAAAGTCGCCTTGTGGTAGGAACAAAATGATGTGAAGGCTCCCTGAAAGGAAGGACAGCAGGCCAGAAAAGTCTTAAACGAGAGACGGAGAAACGGAAGAGAACTCTTGGTGGAAGAGCCACCCCACCTCTCAGCCAGAGTGTAGCTCAGTGACAGCAAAGCCCAGTGGAACGTCAATGGTTTTTGTTTTTTTTTTGCTCCGCTTTTCCTTTGAACTTTGTGCTACCCGTGTTTTTATGACACCCTTGTGTGTTTAAAATCAAAACAAAAAGTGATACCATTCTGTAACACATTGCAATCAACGACTTAGTGGCTTTTTAGTGCAAAAACAGCTGAATGTTCATATACAATTTTACTAAATTGTCACTATAACATTTTTGCATACAATATTGAAATGTGATAAGTTTTTTCTGGGGGGAAGGCAAATTGCTGACTTCTCATCGCTCTTTAGTGTCTAGTTTGGACTCTGACAGATTAATGACATACTCATATTTTATTCTCTTTACAATTCTAAATTCTAGTGTTTAACTGCTCCCTATTAGTGACTTTTATTTCTATAAGAACAAACGGAAATAAGCCTGCTCTCCAGGAACTGGCCACTATAAATGGAAGTCTAAGTAAGAGTTGACTTTTTTGGTGTTCAGTAATTTAATATGGCAGAAAAAGTAATGATAGCTTCAGGCTTTTGATTAGGCAAATATAACGCTTGTTGTCTTATATTATTTATATGCGTCATGCTATAGAGCCTGGCTCCATGCTTGACTCTGAGGCCTTTCCAGTGTTTTGTTAGCATTTCAACTGCAGTTCTACAATGGCACTGTAGTGATGAAAGCAGCACCACAGCTTAGCTTAGCACCATGAATGTGTCTTTTGTGTCAATGCGCTAACATTATGGTGACAAATAGCACTGAAATTCATTCACACACACTTCAGCGCTGCAGCTTGCCTGACAGAAGACAGTGCACATTTAATTGTCACCTAGGTGCATAATCGGCGGCTAAATGTGCTGACTCATTTGTGACTGTCACCATGAGACAAAAAAGTCAAATCAGACTGCCAAGTGTCTCCTACAGCAGTTTCAAAAAATAATTTTAACCTGCACACAGGATTTTTGTATTAAGTATATTGTATATGTGAAAACAGCGCACAGCTTCAATGGTCTGTTTCGGAATAAAAAAATACAGTACAGTAAATGACACACCACAACTTTGATTATTTTGAAGAAAGTAAGTCAGTTCAAAAAAAAGTGCCAGGAAGACATAATGTAGATGGACATTAAAGAATCTGAAATGTCCATCCTTCCATTTTCTGCCCCTGCTTATCCAGCTCCTTAGTGAAACATTAAAACAAACATGAACAAAAATCAAGGTGGCAAAAAAACAGACTTATTTTGGTTGAATGTTCCTAGAACTAACATGTTTTGATAATTGAGTTGGACTGGCAGAACTCTAAATATGTTGAAATGGCATCTTTATCTATGTGCATTCCGTATATGAAACCGGAATAGGAGTTCAGGCAGAGCGGTGAGCAAACACTCATTAGGACTCAACAAGGCCTGCTGAATTAAAAAGCGCAGTCTCAGTTATGGGACATAACTCTGGACCCCCTGGAGGAAGTAGCAGAGGAGAGAATGAAAACAAAACTGACAGCCGTTATGAACACTGCTGCACATCCTCTCTTTGACACATAATAAAATTAATAATTATAACTCTTTAGATTTATTTGCTGCTTTTCTCACTACTCAAAGTGCTTTTACAAACTCCACGCAGGGAGGACCCGGGATGCAAACCCATGTTCACCTTACTGTGAGGCACTGAGTATGTTCAGCCAATGAATTCTTCAGCACAAGTTTGTCAAGAAACGCGACTGGGGCTCCTTTATACCAATGGCAGTACACCTGACTAATGCCTTACTGGGACTGTTATTTTTCACTGTTACCCAAGTCAGATGTTTTCCTTCTTTTTAATCATTCTTGTGTGTATTTGTTTGTTATAATATTTATTTCTTTATTGAATGTCTGTAAAAAGCCAAGATTTCCCCTGAAGACAAATACAGTGTGTTTGAACGAACAAAAAATCGATCTGTCTAAGTCTGATAATTAAAGAGGAAAAACTTTATACATGTGGCCTTAAACTGAACTGGCTGGTTATGGGCAGTGATCGCTCCAATGTGAATCCACAGAACTGGAAGAACTTATCAATCAATATGTAAATACATGGAGAGAACATGTAAAGCTCATGCAGACCCTGGTGCCATGAAGCAGAAATGACAGCTTTGCACTACCTAGAAAAGCCAGCATAGAAGGAGCTCCATGAGTGGCGATGGCACTGGTGGTGAGAAGGGGGTGCGTGCACACACAGCATTTGTACAGCACTTCAGACATGTCTCCCAGCCCACCCTGATGCATGGCGGCCACTGAAGAGCCGGAGGAATGAGTGGCAGAAGAGCTGAGTCTGACCCCAGCTGAGTGGAGTGAGGTGTAGTGCAAGAGCAGGCCAAAGGATGTAACAGCTGGGAACAAAGGTCACTATGTGGTGGAAGCAGCCATTGAAGAAGCCAGAAAGTCCATTTTAGGGACATCTTACCAGCAGTCAGTGTAAAGTGACTAATTCCATTTCTCCATTTCTTGCACCCCACTGGGTGTTTAGAATATTCTCTCTCACTGAAGCAAAAGCATATATTATCAACCCAGCTTCCATATGGTGAAAGAATATAAATGACATTAAGTGTGATTTTGTTATTGCCTAGTTGTCTACAGAACAGACACAGCAACTCACATGTGAGCATCAACATTTAAAATTCAGTAACAGCGCTTAGCATTCCGAGGTGAATCCACACAGAGCAAAGCGTACATTCTCCTTTTAAAGTGGCTGAATATCACAATATTGTTTTGCTTTGTGCTTTTTTCCCCGTCTTAATATGACATGGATACGCTGTTGTAGAATATGTGTGTAATCTCAACAAGTGGATCAATCCTCAATAACATTTTTGGCTTGAAAATGAAATGGATTTGGTAAATTTTAAGGCTTTTTCATTCACCTATGGACCCATGTACACTTCATCCCATTGTAAATTGCAAAAACAGACAGGGATTCTTTAAAATTTACAAAAAAAAAATACTTTTATGTGGAAAATTAATATATACTATGGTTGTGAAGAAATAACTGATTTGACAAATACTGTACTTCTTCTTTAAAGCCAACAAATGCGTATGTCCGGCAATGAGGTCTGAAATGTAACAACAACGCAAACCTTAGGAGACCACTCAGTCGATACAACACATCTGGCTAGGAAAGATCTAACTTGTCCAAATACCTTATGAAGCTCTTTTTCTCATAACAATAAAAAAAAGACATGCAAAGATAAAATACACTGAAGATTCAAGTCAAAAACAGATGTGACAGCTAAAAAAAATTCCCTAACCAAATTAATGGCTGAAGTCCAAGACAACAACTTGAAAGTACAAACACAACATTCCCAGACCAAAATGCCCAAATAATACAGAAACCATACCAACCCTGCTCCAAACTCTAAGTTTAATATATCCCCCTTAACTGCTCTCAGTGGCACCACCATTAAGCCTCTCTTTGAAGTACTCTGTTTGAGAGTAGTGCCAACTATTGCCATCTCCACTAGTTCTGACAGAATCCTTACAAAGTGTAATATATATATAAATAAATAAATAAAAACATCTACGCGTGGAGGTGTGTGTGTCTGTCTGTCCGGCCCAGAAGTGAGAGGTGGAGTCAGGGTAAGGGCTACACCTCCGACGAAACAGAAAACTCGCTTAGCCACTAATAACACAAGCAAGGCCAGCACGTCAGCAAAACAAAACCTCAGAAGAAAGACAAAGTCGCTTAGCCGCTAACATCAGCAAAACGGTATCCCTTTGACTTTTCCTCCTGCCACTAATAAACAAACGAGGTGATCACGTCGGCAAAACGAAACCTCCAAGGAAAGAGACACTCGGTTCGCAGCAAGGTAAGCACATCGGCAAAACGGTACCCCTTTAACTTTTTCTCCTGCCACTAATACACAAGTGAGGCGATCATGCCTGCAAAAGGAAACCTCAGAAGAAAGTCGCTTAGCTGCTAATGCACAAGCGATGCGAGCACGTCAGCAAAACGAATCCTCCTAGGAGAGAGGTGCACAGAGCAGTTCCTTTCAATTACCTGACATCTACATTTCAATTTTTTTTCTGACAATTTCAATGGTTTCTAGAACCCCGGGCTTTTTACAGCATATATATATATATATATATATATATATATATATATATATATATATATATATATAAAACCACCAGGCCCACTGGATACCCGAAGAGATCTTATCTCAATGGGAAAAAAAAGAACGTAATTAGCTGGTAAGCCAAATTTTTTGATGAAGAAAAAAATTATCCCAAATCTTATAACAACTCAAAAGGTATTATTAGTATTATTATTAAAGTTTTAAAGTATTTGTTTCAACTACATGACTTAAAGACTGCTCCAAATCCCCAGGGGCGTTTGGGTAAAGAAATGCTCCCTGATGTCCATCTTAATCACATGATTTAAACTGTTAGGACAGCAAAACACTACAAGAGTCTGAAAAGAAACAACTGTGCAGTTACAACAGTAAGACTTCATACTCCTAAACAATAATCCCCACCCAAGTTGCCCTTCGATATCGAAAACAAACCTGTTTCCTTTGACACTTGAAGCTTTAGACCATTGCAGAATGCACCATGGCCTTTTCTTGCAGTGTACAGGTTCTCTTCAAGGCAATGGTAGATGACACCAAATTCAAGCTATAAGAAAAATAAAAAAAAATGAGTGAAACGTGTGTATACGCACCTAGCAGACATAAAAAAACAAAACTAAGGCTCAAAATTTTCAAAGTGAAACAAAAAAAAAAATCTACATTAAAAAACGAGAATACTTCAAGCCTTTTTTATTAGACTGTAACACTAGTTCACAAACATAGAAAAAAATAATAATATCCCAAATTGGATTAAATCCAATGGTTTCACACAGGCGAGGAGCAAATCTGAACCCTGAACTTCAGATGGCCATCAAATTAGAAACTTACGGAATGTATCTTATACCTCTTTGTTCACAGCAAAACCAATGCTCACAGCAACCATTGGAAAACTGAAAAAGACATTAAACAGATCAGACATCGTATACAACATTGCTTTTGCCATTTAACTAAAAACAATAACATAAAATTAAGAAAAAGGTTTTATACCATTTCTTTCTGTAAATTGTGAAAATATCCAACTGTAAAGTAATTATATAAAAATTTTGTAGTTGAAATGTGTATTGTGCTACCAATAAGAAAAAGTGACTTATATTAGATATATAGGAGATACTGGGTGGGCCTTTTTCTTTCATTCCAAACTTGGTAGGTACGAGGGACTGAAGACCACTAAAAGAGGTTTCAGCTTTCTGCCTACCTCAGGGCCTGCTGTCATCCCTTTGACAGGCCAGGACAGGCTTGTGAAAGTCAAATGGAGACGGGAGACGATCTAACAGTTCCCAAAGACGTCAAAAGATCACCCTTTGTGGGTGATGCCACCACCAGGCAAAACCAAATGGGGAAAATTGGTAATAAAGGAAGTTTTGTCAATCTTCATGCAAAAGAGAAGGAGCTGGGGAACTGTGCCTAAGAAATGGTCTCAAGGCATCAGAGCAAGAAAAAAGAAAATGGTGCTGGGGGACTTAAAGGGAAGGGAATGGAAGGGAGCTCTGATTCAACAGATTGAATTATACTAAATATGCCATTGCCTGGTTTGAAATATTTAACACAGAGCCTCACGTCTTGATGCAGTCACTGAATATACTGTAAGTTTACAGTAGATATACAGAACGTATACTGTATATATAAAAATATATATACTGTACTGCAATGGATGGTACGCATACGATGTCATCCCAGTAGGGATAAAGTGAAGATCCTTACCAGGCCAGGAGGCCAGCTCAATGGAAGGACTGGGAGGGAGACAACAATATATGAATTCTTTCTCCCCCGATTTGCCAGATGGCAGCATTTCTGGGCTTTGGGTCCTATTTGGTTACCAACAGGGCCTACTGGGAACTAGGGTGCCAGAGTGCAGCTTTGTTGGGTTCATTAGTTGCCGCTAGGGGGTCCCACAGGTATGGACAATCTTACTATATGACACTTCCATCTGACCAGGAAATGCTTCCGATGGACCATGTCCTAGCATTGGAAGTACTCCTGGGTCTGTGATAAAAGGAGTCGCTCTGCTTCACCCAGGCAAGCTGGAGTCAGGTGGAAGAAGGACCAAGCTCGCCTGGGAGGAGTGGCGGAAGAGAGAAAAAAGAGGACAAAGAATGTTATTGTGTTTATGCAACTGTCAAGAAGAAGCCTTTGTAACTGTACTTGATGTAATAAACCTTTCATTTGAACCCAGGACTTGTGTCTGTGTACTTGTATCTGGGGTTTGAGGTGCAACAATGCCCCCTAAAGGTCACAATACATATATACATAAATATAACTGACCTTGAACAGGCTTTTGGTTTTTTGGTTCTTTATTTCGCCTTATACAATTTCTTGTATTAGGAATTTGTTAAGTTTTCGCATACACCTTGGGGTCAGAGTGAAGGGTCAGCCATTGTACAGCGCCCCTGGAGCAATTGAAGGTTATGGGCCTTGCTCAAGGGCCCAGCAGAGTAGGATCTCTTTTTTGGCAGTGACAGGGATTCGAACCAGCAACCTTCTGGATACCAGCGCAGATCCAACTCAGAGCCACCACGCCGGCTTAATTGGGTTTAGGGATGTTTATATTATATATATATATATATATATATATATATATATATATATACACACATATACATACAGTACTGTGCAAAAGTTTTAGGGAGGTGTGAAAAAATGCTGTAAACAAAGAATGCTTTCACAAATGGAAGTGTTAATCATTTATTTTCATCAATCAACAAAATGCAGTACATGAACAAAAGAGAAATCTAAATCAAATCAATATTTGGTGTGACCACCCTTTGCCTTCAAAACAGCATCAATTCTTCTAGGTACACTTTCACACAGTTTTTGAAGGAACTCGGCTGGTAGGTTGTTCCAAACATCTTGGAGAACTAACCACAGATCGTCTGTGGATGTAGGCTTTCTCACATCCTTCTGTCTCTTCATGTAATCCCAGACACACTCGATGATGTAGAGATCAGGGCTCTGTGGGGGCCATACCATCACTTCCAGGACTTCTTGTTCTTCTTTACGCTGAAGATAGTTCTTAATGACTTTGGCTGTAGGTTTGGGGTCGTTGTCCTGCTGCAGAATAAATTTGGGGCCAATCATACGCCTCCCTGATGGTATTGCATGATGGATAAGTATCTGTCTGTATTACTCAGCATTGAGAACACCATTAATCCTGACCAAATCTCCAACTCCATTTGCAGAAATGCAGCCCCAAACGTTCAAGGAACCTCTTTCATGCTTCACTGTTGCCTGCAGACACTCATTATTGTACCGCTCTCCAGCCCTTCGACGAACAAACTGCCTTCTGCTACAGCCAAATATTTCAAATTTTGACTAATCAGCCCAGAGCACCTGCTGCCATTTTTCTGCACCCCAGTTCCTATGTTTTCGTGCATACTTGAGTCGCTTGGCCTTGTTTCCACGTTGGAGGTATGGCTTTTTGGCTGCAACTCTTCCATAAAGACCACTTCTGGTCAGACTTCTCTAGACAGTAGATGGGTGTACCTGGGTCCCACTGGTTTCTGCCAGTTCTGAGCTGATGGCACTGCTGGACATCTTCCGATTTCAAAGGGTAATAAGCTTGATGTGTCTTTCATCTGCTGCACTAAGTTTCCTTGGCCGACCACCGCATCTACGATCCTCAACGTTGCCCGTTTCTTTGTGCTTCTTCAAAAGAGTTTGAACAGCACATCTTCAAACCCCAGTCTGCTTTGAAATCTTTGTCTGGGAGAGACCTTGCTGATGCAGTATAACTACCTTGTGTCTTGTTGCTGTGCTCAATCTTGCCATGACATGAAACTGTCTTCCACAACCTCACCTTGGTAGCAGAGTTTGGCTGTTCCTCACCCAGTTTTAAGCCTCCTACACAGCTGTTTCTGTTTCAGTTAATGACTGTGTTTCAAGCTACATGTGACATTGATGATCATTAGCACCTGTTTGGTATAATTGGTTGATCATACACCTGACTATAATCCTACAAAATCCCTGACTTTGTGCAAGTGTACCTATAAGAATTGATGCTGGTTTGAAGGCAAAAGGTAGGAACACCAAATATTGATTTGATTTAGATTTTTCTTTTGTTCGCTCACTTTGCATTTTGCAAATTGATAACAATAAACAATCATTATTTATATTTCTGAAAGCATTCTTTGTTTACAGCATTTTTTCACACCTGCCTAAAACTTTTGCACAGTACTGTATTATTTTTTTTCTTACCTGTGAACAAAATTGCAAGTCCCATCAATAGGATCTATTATCCAGGTTGGATTATCTGTTAAACAGCACTTTTCACCAGCTGCAGAAGATTCTTCACCTATAAAACTGGAACAATTTTATAGAAATTCAAATTAGCTAAAAGGTGGATGAAAATTAAAAAGAGAGTATAAATAAACAGTAAATATTTGTTATCTTACAAAGAAGAAACTTTGAAGGTATCAAAGCAGTACCTGTGAGAAGGATATTTTGCCCTTAGAGAAGAGATGATCAGATTCTCAACCAGGTGATCCGTTTCTGTCACCAGGTCGACAGCTGAGCTTTTTGTGGTTACACATTTGTCATGTTTAACAGCTTCTCTGATGACCTAAGCAAGGCAAACATGACATATTGTTATTCACCATCTGTGCTTATTTGGTTTAGCCAAGTAGAAGTGGTCACTAAGGCCTAATTTATGACACATATTCTGTATCTATCTTCATAATCTTACAATTATTTTTAAACCAAAGTTGTAAATGCACAATAAACACTGAGACCTCTGATACTCACCATTTTAGCTCTGAGTTCTACTGGAAAGGCAGGAAAATAGCATGAGGGATAAAGGGGCCAGCAGTATATACAGATATTACAGAAACCCACATATGTGAATTGACAGCTCCTCTAAATGCAAGCAAGATTAGAAGGGGACCACCAGAGGGTTGGAAGTACTGTCACTGCAAAGGTGCCCTGAAATGGGACAGAGGCCATGTGGCACTAACACAAAGCCAACTGTATGGTGACAGCAAAGGACCTCCATATGGGACAAGTGGAATCCCCACACTTCTGTTATGAGAACAGGTGGTCCAAAAATATTTAATGGCTCGTGTTTGTTTACTTGAGGGTCAGGGTGCAATGGTGCTATGGACTATCAGACTGCCAGATCGTGAATTTTGTAGGAGCATCCTAACTTCAGAACAGTGTAGAATGCCAGGCTAGATTTCAGTTGTTACTGTTTTCCACAGTCACTTAAGGTCTGGGTGTATGCTGGGATGAAGGAGCAGTTGAGAAGGTGAAAGAGTGCAAAAGAGACTAGGAGGTGAAGGGAGTGACCCTTTGGAGCTGTCATCTGGTCTCTTCCATCTATCTCGGTGATGGTCAGAGGTGGGAGCAGGCTGGCCTAATATGTTTTTTAAAACTTAAATGATTATTCACTGTCTTCAGAGTGGAAAGACAGAGGCTCTGGGGGCCAGTCTATCGGCCAAATAATCATCCATCCATTTTCCAACCCGCTGAATCTGAACTCAGGGTCACGGGGGGTCTGCTGGAGTCAATCCCAGCCAACACAGGGCGCAAGGCAGGAACCAATCCCAGGCAGGGTGCCAACCCACCGCAGGCCAAAGAATCATGACTGACTAAAGTATCTAATAATATTCTTTCTTTTAGAAATCAACAAGAGTCTTCACTTTATGTATCATGTGTCTCTTGACTGTGACATATAAAGGGAACTGGTTCTGGTACTGTACATGTTGACCAGGTGGGAACTGATTTCTGAAAGCACGCTGTTTTCTAGCATTAGAAAATGCTAGCACAATACTTGACTTTGTGGTTTCCGGCATCCATATTGACTTGTTACTGAAACAAGAAGCATAAACGGTAAACCACAAATGCTAGAAATGTGTAATTCACATATTTTGCATAGGAGTTCATCTTTGGCCACTTACAAAATCAGCACACTAAAAATACCACTTTCGGGTTCAGGATCAAAACTTTGTGATCCCACCTTGTAGAACACATTAACAGCATTGCCTTCTGTGTGGGACTCACCTCTAGTACTAGAAAATGTGTCACCATAAATAAAGGCAGAGAAGATCTCATCACCATTAAACCAGCATTGAAAATTTGCCTAATGGATGTACCTCGATAATAACGGCATTGTGTTTCTATTTTTACTTGTCCAGTCATTAAGCTATCATATTGCATTGTGCCACTTAGTCTTGTAGCAGAGTTAAAAAGCTGTATATTTTGAATTCCAGTAATTACCGCAATGCTTTCATCATTCCACATAATGCCATTTCTTCATTTTTGATAATTCCCATTCTAAATCATTTAAAAAAACGTGCCCTTGATTTTGTGTAATTTCTGCTTTAATTAGCAACTTGGTACCTTTTATTCTTACAAATTCTGAAGTGGGTGGCATGACCATACAGGGCTAAGCTTTACTACCTAAAGAATCCAGCATACCGAGTTTGACAACCAAGCCTGACTGTGGATATCCTCACCATGTATTCCTGTTTATCTCCCAAGACATGCTATATGTCTTGCGTTAATAGTTCATTTCAAATTGACAACATATGGGTGTGCGTGAGTGGGCCCTATGATAGACTGGCACCCTGTCCAAGCCTGGGTCCTGCTTTGTGCCCATTTGGCTCTGGCTTGCCCCAGCTGTGAACTGGGTGACATAAACTTTTTCATATGATTGTACATTAAAAAGTATCTGCCTGACAGCAGATGAAACACAGTATTGAAAGTTGAGGAAATCATTGATTTTCTGTATGCTTAATGAACAAAAAACTAACTGAGGTGACTGAACAAAGAATCCATCTGTCTTTTATGGAAACTTCTTGATCCAGTTCAGAGCCATAGAAGTGATGCTGCCTCTCCCAGCAGCACTGGGTGTGCACCAGTGTGTCAAAAGGCATAATTACCTAACATGCTGCAAACTGAAGGTAGTCATATTGTAGTTGGTAATTCTTTAATGATCATGAGCAGACATACAGTAGTATTAGGGTGTTATACCGTGTCAGCCATTATGAATGTAGTGAGAAGTCAAGTAAAATGACACCTTTTATTGCCTAACTAAAAAGATCACAATATGTAAGCTTTTGAGGCAACTCAGGCCCCTTCTTCAGGCAAGATGTATTCATCTGAGTTGACTCGAAAGCTTGCATATTGAAATCTTTTTAGTTAGCCAATAAAAGGTGTTATTTTACTTGACTTCTCACTGTGAGCAGACATTAAACTGATGTTTACCTTTGGCATGATGGATGGCACTGTGTGTTAAAATGTGCACCAGGTATTGGGCAAACCCTATTTACAGCTGTCACTAGAACAGAACATTCCATAACACTGTATTTCCCAACATAAGTTAATATTCTGCTATCCTATTACAGATGGCGCAGCTCTCTTACTCTTATCATTCTTCGCCACTGGGTTAAATGTGAATGATTTCTGTCCTCCCTGGCCATCGGACCTTACTCTTTTTCTATGTTAACTAATGGTGTCTTATTTTAATTTCTTATTTTGTCTTTTATTTTTCTTTTCTTCATTATGTAAAGCACTTTGAGCTTTTTTGTATGAAAATGTGCTATATATTGTAAATAAATGTTGTTGTTGTTGATTGTAAAAAAGCATAAGTTCTCTTCAAACATAGCTAATTTGTCACTTTTGTTTTTAAGTGATCCGAGTCATATTGATGTAGCTATAGTCAAATAGTCATGTATGAGAAAAAAAAAATCAATCAACTTAAATTTCAGAGAGAAATTAAACTTATGAAATGGGGCAGTTTGAACCCAAATGTCACATAAGGACAAAAGGAGACTGTAAGCAGCTCTTCAGGATGGAGCACTAGTGGTGTCTAACTGTTCTGAAGGTCTTCACCTTTCTAAATATTATGTGTTCAAAATTCTATCATAAAACTCCATGCTGTCCTACGAGCTTTGGTGGATAATTCTTTGCCTTGTTATTTTTGGGAAAGTGTACTTTCTTCAGCTCATTTGGAAGCAAGCCATCAGTGTTAATGGTTTTGCTGGAATTCCCTTTAGAGTTGGCGACACTGGTGCGTTGTCCTTGAATTGCCTTTCTGCCTGTCTCACAGGCGTCTCAAGGTCACGTCTGGATTTTGTGTACATGAGAAGGACATGAGTATGTAATTATTAATTTAATGTTTTTCATTTATAAGTTATTAAGCCAGTGGGTAGACAGTATTTAACACAGAATATACTGAATCCATGTGTCACTTAAAACCAGTACAAGAGTTTTTGAAAATACAGCAATCATTTTGTTTCAAATCAGCCCATTAGCTGTTGCTCAGCCATTATTTGTCCAGCTATGTACAAACCTGTTTTACAAGTAGGGTGTTCACTTGCATTTCTTTATAAAAAGGAAACATTACAGTAGAGCGGTGGTCAGCAAACTGCACAGGAGCTGCTGAATGGTATGTTTCAGTAACAATAGAATAGCAGGCATCTGGAGTTTATTAGTTTCCTGTGGTAGAATAGGTGATGTCCTGAAAGGTCTTCCTCAGACTGCAATAACTGCAGGACATCACTACAACGTTGGCCTTCAGGTATGATTAAATGTTATAGATGTGCTTCTGTTTCAGCCTGAAGCTACAGGTGAATGGCTATCAGAATAACTGTATTGCTATGCCGTGTAGAAAGGCAATCTCTTCACACAGATCCTCGCTATTGATCTGTGTAGTGACCTGATGACAGAAATCTCAAGTATAAATGAGTGAGGTTCCTGCGTAAGGATTGCGGGCTCACTCTCTGTGATGGGCTGAAAAGTTCACCAATGGGGAGGACCCCAGACCTGAACTGCTGCTGTTTTACTGAATCAAGATGACTAGATTAAAGTGGCTCATCTGTGCAGTTATGTGGCCTCCTGGGTGCCTCTCACAGTTGGTGTACTGTACTCGTACAAGGCACTTCATACTGGAAGAAGACCCAGAACATGCTGGAGGGGGTATATTTTACTTAGCTGACCTAGAAGTGTCTGGAAATTTCCCTGTAAGAGCTGGAGGAAGTTAGCAGGCTTGGACAGTACAGGTTGGTGTGCTGCCAGCACAAATATCTCCAGGAAAATTGTGATGATAAAATTAGTTTTTTTACTACCTGTGGTAATATAATTATATGGCAGCAGAAACTGAAAGACATCATTCATCCTAAAGCCTCTAAACCTGGTTATAAGGCAGCATTCATGAAAAAGAATCTGTGTAGAATAAAAGCAACATTTGTCTTGAATAGAAATGCAATGTCAGCATTGGGCAGCAGTTTCAGTGTGTGTATTAGTTATGTCCCTGTGTAGGACAGACTTTGATTTTTTTTTTATTGTATTCTTTTTTAAATCCCCCACTTTGTGTAAATGAAACACAAACACTATTTACTGTATATATTGCAAATTTACAAGCATTCTCTTACAGGTAAATACTGCATATAGGACACCAGTTTGGATTTCATCTGTGCATGTAAACCATTCTGTATCATTACTTAGTGTATATATCCAAACACATCCTGTATTTATGGATAAACATGCAAAGTCACGTGTAACCTATGTTTATATTTACAAAACACTTACTGTATCTACCAGGCTCTGCATCTGTATAAAGTGAAACTGCACAAATACAGTACTTACATTTCTGTCAAAATCTCTGCTCTGCTGTATAAAAACATATTCACATCATGGTGAATACTACAATGTCTGATCCCTAGTCTAGAATACCCTGATTTCTTATGTGACGTTTCATCACATTTAGGTTTTTTTGTCTCTTCTCTGTTGCTAACCTGGTCCTAAATGTATTTGTTAGAACTGAGCAGATGTTCTAGTGTGAGGTTTTCTTTTTCTTACTTCTTTTTGGTAAACGTTCACTCTCTGTTCCCTCTGTTTTCTATGCTGGCAATTATTTTTTTCTTAGCATTTTTCTGTTGTTCTAGTTTAGTTAATTACGTTTAGTAATTAGGTCAATTGATTCTTTGGAGTTAAGACCTGTAATTGAGTTACAGCCCTCAAGTTCCGCAGTTGTTAAGAGATGCAGTTAGCCGAGGGCTATTTAAAATACCTGTTGTCACAACTTCTAAGTCACAATTGACAGAGCATCTCACTGTGACAGTTTCGTTTTGCATAATGACTTTTTTCTTTATTACTCACGGTGTGCTGAATGTTTGATCCAATGCATTCACCTCTTACTATTGGTATTAAAAAGAGAACCTCCTTTTTCTTTTTTTTTCAGGAATACATTGAACACAAGACATTATGCTGATGGGGTTGAATGGCACTTTGATCTTCAACCATCACCAAGGAGGACCACCTGACATTGCTAAATTTGAAAAAGCCACTAAGGAAGCCTGATGTCACCACTTCTGCATTCAGTGTGTGTCTAAGAAGAGAAAGCTTAGATACACATCAACGTTTAGTGGAGTCTAAGTGGATATTGTTTTCATATTGAATTTACTGGTTTTGTTGGCGTTTTCTTCCTCTGTTTCTTGGATTACTCTTTTGGATCACTGATTCAGCTCCCATTTCCTCCTTTAAGCATTTTTGTTGTTTTTTTTCCTCCTTGTTAGTAACTATTTTGATTTATAAAGATTTTTTTTTTTTGGAAAGTCTCTTCAAGCCAAAGGTTTCTTTATGGTTTCATTTCCCTTAAGAAATACTTGGAGATTTTTTGGGACATTTTAAAGTAATTTTGAAGAGGCAAAAACACCTTTTAGGCCTGAATAAGCCAAAGCAGGCCAGTAGAGATGGGGATTCAGCTACTTGGAGTGAGACCTGCCTGGCTTGTGGAGCCTCCATGAGAACTCACACCCTTTCCGATAAGGCCTTGACTTCATCAATGACCTCATGACTGATTCACAAGTCTTCAAATACATATAATATGCCATAATAATACAAATATAACAAGAGTAACTATATTGTAAGTTTTGGTTAAGGGATGCCTTTGGGACACAGTGGCTCCTGGACATTGCCTGTTGTGTGCCTGTAAGTGCTCATTGCACCTGCTTCTGTGTGTGTGTATGTTTTTTTATGGGGTATGCAAATTTTTTCTCATCCCAAAAAAACATGCATGTTACAATAATACAATAAATTCTCACCACGTCTGTAAGTAGTCCCTGGCATGGCCTAATTCCCTGCCCAGGTTGGTTCTGGTCTTATACCCAAAGCTAATGGCTCCCTTGACCCATGGGTTTGAGAACTACCTCCTGCATGAAAACTATCCATCCATCCATCCATTTTCCAACCCGCTGAATCCGAACACAGGGTCACGGGGGTCTGCTGGAGCTAATCTCAGCCAACACAGGGCACAAGGCAGGTACCAATCCCGGGCAGGGTGCCAACCCACCGCAGGACACAAATGAACACACCCACACACCAACGCTAACTAGGGCCAATTTAGAATTGCCAATCCACCTAACCTGCATGTCTTTGGACTGTGGGAGGAAACCGGAGCGCCCGGAGGAAACCCACGCAGACACGGGGAGAACATGCAAACTCCACGCAGGGAGGACCCGGGAAGCGAACCCAAGTCTCCTGCATGAAAACTATTTCCTTTATAAATCTGTTACTTTTTTTGCCCATAACTTCGTTGTTTTCTCAAAGGCACCCAAACCACAGGGAAAACATGGCCTGCAGATAAGTACCTACTGCAATGAAATACAGCACTCCCACCCCACAGTATCTTCTGGTATCTAAGGCTATAGGTTAATAGTTTAGGTGAGCATTTTGAAATCTAACAGTGATTAATATTCAACATCAAGCGCACTGGCAAATGCCTTAATCTGTGCATGTACCATAAATGAATAATTCAATAAAAATGAACACCTTTTTAGGACTATTTTGTACATACAGTAAAAAAAGAAACTTAGCAATTGTGCTCAGTATTAGGAGAAACCCTGGCTTGCTATTGCACACGGCCATCACTTGACAAATTTAAAGACACCCGAATACAACAATGTATACTTTTTGTCCATATGCCCTTCTTTCTTAATCTCTGCCTGTCAATGCTCGCGACATGTTTTTCCAATCAGTCCATTTTCTGGATTCACGTATCCGGTGACAATGTGGACCGCACGGTCTGCCAGTCCAGTACTGGACACACGCACAAACCACTTTAGATTTTTGCTATCAATCCAGCGCCACGAAAGAATCAGCAGACAGGCACGTTCAGCGGTCAAACTCTGCCTTGCATCGCATTCATTAATACACATGTTGACGTGCATCTCATCTGTTCATTTTGTGCTTATCTGCCTGCTCAGTAGTAGCTGATCTAGGTCACTTCCGTTAAAATAACAGTCTACTGAGCAACTGAGGTTTTACACAATGAAATGATTAATGATAAAATGAAATATTCATGGATTTCACTAAAGCTGTTCTTTAGTATCTGGGCAACCTATAGAAAAGAAGGAATGCAGCAGAAGAGCTTTCCCACCGGACAGGGAAGGCGGTATCGCGTGCCCATGCCCGTGCCCGCCGATACCCCATGACAAACCTGCCCCGCTTTGCGCGCGATCTCCACCGCCGCCTCCATGCATTCCCCCCAGTTCGCCGATGGCTCTTCGTTGCTGGCGGACGTCATGGCTTTTGGACTTGCAAACAAACGACGTCCCCTAAAAGATCACAAGTGCAGGGAAAACAGCGGCGCTCTAAAAGTGCGCGCTGAAATGAAACCCGATGCCCTCCGGTCACAAGGGGGCAGTAGCTGTAATGTGCGCCGATACTTGCCAACTCCCCGGACAGTCTTGTAAACCAATCAGAAAAAGAAGGACCGCCTCTAAAGCGCTGACAGCGGGTGCGCGCGGCGTTTGTAGGGTTACTCTGTGAAAATGCCGAGTGGATGCAGTTTTCTGGTCTAGAAAGGAGTCGAAGTGTCCTTTTCTTTGTGTTAGCTCAGCAAACGGTAATCGTTTTTAACTTTAATTTCATGTACCAAAATCAGTACTGCCTGTCGAGACTGTATAGAAGATATCGAGTTGTGGCACCTTAAACTAATTTACAAAATGAAATCTGTGCCTGCATTAGTTAACACAGTCAACGTTTATTATCTTCGTAGAAGACGACGGAGCCTAACCACTACTGAGACCCCCGATGGACGGAAGTGCGTGCCTCTTGTTCAAGAATATAATGATCTAGTCCTGGTCTTTCAATAGAAAAACCTCAATCCTCCTCTATATTGAGAGGACTATTTACTAGTTGAAATAAATTTTACTATTCATCCTTACTAGAACTCGCTTTGGATTTCATTCGGCATTTTGTCACTTTTAAATGTACAGTAAAAACATCGGAAAACACATCTACAAGAGTTAAACGCTTATTAACCTTATAATCTGAGTACTTGGGTTTCATTTGTAGAGACTGAAGATGTTTTTGCAATTTACCAACACCTCTTTTTATATATGTACATACTGTATATGTATTTTTATTTTATATAAATAAATTACGGAATCAACATCCTTGATCTGAAACCTGTTTTGAATCGTTATCAGTTAGGTGTTGCCCCAGTGTTTTGAATTGACTTTTTTCCAGGTACTCCCCATTTTCCCCTCATTTCTAAAGGACCTTCCAGAATGTTGGTGGATGTGGGCATGAATGTGTCTCGTAAAGCAGTGTTTCTCAAACACGGTCCTGGGGACCCCCTGTGGCTGCAGGTTTTTGTTCCAACCAGATTCCTAATCAGTGATAACACCTGATAACACTGAGCTCATTTAATTAGCTGGTTTTTTTTTTTCTTTTATTCGACATTCAGAAAAGCATGTTTTTTTACATTTACTGAATAAGACATTTATAAAATTTCTGCTTTTGCTATAGATTTAAATGCTTAACTTTCTTTTGTTGATTTCATTATACTTTGCCCTTTCTCTGTGCAGTTTTTTCCCCCTTCGTTGTATCTTAATAATGACAACTTAAAACGAGCAGATCAGACACGCTGACAAACACACTGAATAATCAAAGGCAGCAACTACTTTAGCGTCACACCCACTAATTAGTAAATAATGGATTAATTAAACAATTAGAACACCTTGAAAAGTAGAATGAAAATCAAGATGAAAATACTGTTAAAAAGAAAAAAAATACATTATTCCTATAAAATTGCTCGGTACATTTTAATATTTTTTTTTTAGCAAACTTAGTTTTCTAATTAATATATTGTTCCCTAAACACAGAACTTGGGAAATATTAGTTCACTTAATTAGCCCAGGAGTTCAATTAAAAACAGAAGCTGGTTGGAACAAAAACCTGCAGCGATAGGGGATCCCCAGGACCGACGTTGAGAACCCCTGTCGTAAAGGACTGGCACTCTGTTTAGGGATGATCCCAGTCATCTTCAGTCCAATATCCGTGTTTTGTCCATTGCAATCTTTTCTTTTTATTTGTCAGTTTTAGATATGGCCTTTTCTTTGAAAATCTGCCTCATCATAGGCCAGTCCTTTTCTCTGATACAGATTACACTGGTTTTGGCATGGAAGAAGCCAACTGAGGATGTGTAAGGCATTTTATTTCTTAAATTACAGACCCTGATGTCTTTATTTTCATATGCAACTGGCCATCTTGGCCCCCCACTTCCCCCTATCCTGGTAAGATCCAGTTCACCATCTCCTCAAGATAGTAACAGGCACCTTTGTATGAAATATTCAGTTTTCTGAAATAGATTTGATTTTGAAAAAAAATATATAGGCTGACATGTTTCCTGAAAAAGCTGTTTCATTTGGCTATTTTGAACCCAGAACTGTACTGTAAGAATGCCAATATCTTGCAACCCAAGTGATCAGAATAACATGTTCCAGCAGTGTTAATGCAATTACAAAGGTTTCTCTAATAACCAATTAGTATTTAAAATGACTAAGGATAAGCTAAGGAAGTTGACCATTAGGACACCACAGCAGTGGCTGCTGAAAATAGGACTTTGTAGTCATATGTGAATAATAAATTCAAATCAGTAATTTCAAGCAGTGATAGCCATTAGAAACACTAGTAATGTACCAATTTAACTGTATCTTGATTAATAGAAATTGATAAGTTTTTTAAGACATGAAAATTTCTGGGTGTGTCCAGATTTTTTTGATTGGTAGTATAATTTGTTATCCAGAGGTATTTTCATGTTTTTGTTAGATTGCAGAATAATGTTTCAGTTTTTTCAGGTTTATTTTTATGTTTTCATACTTTCATCCATCAAGGATACTAAACTGCTTGGGTTGCTGCAGTTTGTTAAATGGCTGAAAATTAGACATCCAGTTATTTTCATTGGACTAGATTATTTCTGCATCCAGAAGAGCAAACACACTTCATGTTGACGCATAGAGCAGGAAGGTCAGGAGGCGCAGGAACTTAAATAGGGTCCTGGGGTGGTGGAGGTGGAGGATGTAACTCTCAAAAATGCAGTAGAATTTCCTAAATTGATTAAGAAGACAAGGATCATTTGGAGAAAGTAGAGGAATTACTTGTATTTAATAGTAGTTTTGTAAAACTTTCCCTGCTGAAACATGTTTCGCCACATTTTAGGTATCCATTGTATGGCAGCTATTGGCATTAATTTATTATTATTAAAAGTAATAAGACTCTTGAAATTTGTTAGTCATTTTTTTATTTTATACACATCATACAAAACTTGATTAAAATATGTAGGATAATGGTTATAATTGGAGAAATTTTCAAATTGTAAGAATGATTTTTTTGGAATTAATTAATTTTTGTATTATTGATTTTAAGAGTAGTTTTCAGTTACTGGGCAGAAAAGGTCGGAGAATACATTTAGAATGTGCACATGCTAAGATAAATCCGATAGTTCATGATATTTTCATTCTTTATAAACCCTATGCTGAATGAGTATGAACCCACCCATTTGTTGTTACACTCTGGGGATCCCCATCTCTGCCACATATTAAAATTAAAGCCTTGAATTGTATTTTGATATTTATGAATGCCAATACTAGTTTACTGAAGCAATAGTTGGGTAACTACTGTACTTGATGGATACAACCAGTAGTTTAAAAGCTGTTACTGTTAATATTTATATATTTTATATTGTGTCTCAGAAATAATATTGTTCACTTCAATAAATGGAGATACTTTGATAAAGGCCATTGAATGGGATTTCTGCTTTGCGATGGTATCGATAGGTATCCAGTATCATAAAGTTTCAACTGGTATTGATATTGAAAACAAAAATCATGACATCCGTAGTTCCAAAATACATTTCATTCAATACATCCTAGAGCATTGAACCCAGGCCATCCTGTAGCCACTTTAGTTCATTTGTACATTATTTTTGATTGTCATTTCTGTCTGTTTGAAGAGACCATAAAATCATGGCTTGGTCTGAGGTGCCCAATAATAATTATCTGAAGAAGAGCTATACCAGTGGTTCTGAGTTTATTCTCTCTTTCTAATGGCACAATTCATCCATTGTTTGAATTTGGGGACAATAAGGTGCCATGGGGCCCATAAATTTGTCATGTGGTAAAATTCAGTTTGGAATGCTGTAAGGGAAAAGTTGAGGGTGTCCATCTAATTAAAGTAAATCACAAAGCATTAATATAATCTAACAACAACTGACACTGCTCTTCAGCAATCACTGCAACATATCAGTTTAGAAAAGGTAAGAATAAAAAAGTTGATATCCTTTATATGTTCTAACATTATCATTACATTCTGCAGTTATACTGACATATTAATCATGGTACCCTTGATTCTTGGAACAATTTTTATAAAATTGCGTAATTCTTCTCAAGGGACATTTTAGAATTTTTCCCTCATTCAATCCACCACCCCATTGCTGTAATTTTCAATTTTATCTTATACTTTTGAGTACATCAAAGAGCCTTAAAGTCTAAAAAATAATTTTAGTATTTATAGTTTCTTCAAAAAGTTTCACACCCGCTGATTCAAATTCAGGGCTTTGGGAGACGGTATACAGTAGTCTTTGGAAGTTCACTAGCCTTTTGATTGGCAATCGTCACTTTTTTGTATTTTGAGAGAAAACTGTAGGGTATTATCTTAGTTTAAGTGCTGCAAAAATGCATTTATTACTCAAATTCTTGTTATATTACAAATTGTATAACAAAGACTTCTTTTGGTCCTAACATGTACAAAGCATCACTAAAGTGCTTATTTGCATGTTAGGAACCTTTAATACACTTGTACAAATTACTTGTAAATATGTGGGTTCTATTTGGTCTAATTAGACATTAATTAAGGATTCACAAGTCTTATACTGAAGTATGCAACATTAAAAGAAGCGTGACTCATTTAAGGCACCTCTGACCATTCCAAAGTCAAGTTATCTAGTGGGCCACATTGCACAAAAACAAATAACCATTGTTAATTAAGGTCTTGTTACGTAATAGTATATGAGTAATAAGTACACTTTTGTAGTACCTAAAGTTAAGTGTTACCAACTGGAGTACTCAGGGAAGAATCACTGATGCGTGGAGATAATGTGTACACTCTGCGCAGACAGTGACCACAGCCACAATTTAAAGCAAGAACTCTGGAGGTATGAGGCAGAAGTGCTTATACTTGTGCTCTACAAAACTGACAAGTACCATGCTCAAGAAGTATAGTGAAGAGGATATGCAAATTGTATCCTTTAGTTTATTTTTACATTTAGTCTTAAATGTTAGTTAATGAAATGTAGGTACTGTAGTTACAGTGATTCATTTTCAATTGATGGCATCAGTACACACTATGGACATTTTTCTACAGCTCATCCACTCTGCATTTAAAATCATGAGTACTGTTGGTACCAAACAAAAGTGTTTACTTTCAGTATCATTTTAACAATTAGAAACCACAAAGGGCTTAACTGTGCCACACAATCCTCTGCCAGATGCTGTCTGAGCTGTGAGAAAAAATCCTGAAGCAAATTGTAAAGCAGTGGGTTAAACCAAAATATCATTGATCAGTCAATCAGTCCAAACATAAATGGATAGAAACGTCGCATAAAGTAAGCACACTGAGCACATAATGGTTAAGATGGCATTTCTCATGAGTGATGGTGCAGTATTGGGCATTTTGGTTGGCAAAAACAAGATATGAAATAAGGAGAGGAGTTGCTTCTGGACTAAATTATTTGGTATTTTATTTATTTAATAATATGTATTTTACACAGACCATATTGGGTGGAGAGGGCAGTAGCCCTGACTTGGGTATCTTATATCTAATGACTCTCTAAAATGATGGTTATGGCATTGACTGATTACTGCATTTCAGTGTATTGTGGTAGAATATGCAATTATAGACACAACTGCAAACAGCTAAAGTCTTTGCATTATGGTGTAAGTGCAAAATTTGGTGAAAATATGTTCAAAGGACCCATGGTCTCTGTTATACACAGATGCAAGTTCCACCGGACACATGTTTAAGTGGGACACTGCAAAAGTAAAATTCAGGGCCAATACTAAGAGTGTCAGAGAACTGGCTGAATTATGGTGATCAAATAAAAATGCCATTAACAGACACTTAGACTTGAACCCAGAATATGCTGGCTTAAAAAGAATATCCAAATAATAACACCCTCTGAGTCCCACCTTATTAATTCCCAACATTTCACTTGCTACATATTGCCTTTGATTCCTGTATGTCTAATCATTTTCCTCTGAAGATGACACCTGGAATGGAAAAAAAAAATAAGATACATGACACATTTTCTCCCTTTGTGGATCTCTAGCTACTGTACACACACACATATATATATATATATATATATATATATATATATATATATATATATATATATATATATATATATATATATATATAAATATATATATATATATATTGTAACAGTAGAGGCGTGGAGCCACCTCTTGAACCCTCAGGTACCACTCTGAACACCAGGTGAATGTATAAATATTATTTATTTTATAAATAAACCGTGCACAAAGCACTCTCCACACCACACTCATATAAACACTATTCTCTCTCAATAAACCAATCCTCCTCGCCCAGACACGTCACCACCCTACCTCCCAGCTCAGCTCAGTGTCTGGGCTTTCCCACAGTCCTTTTATATGCCCTGACCCGGAAGTGGTTCCTGGCCAAACCCACAAGTCCTTATTCCCTCCGGGTCAGGGTAAACAGTCCTTTCTTCACCCCGGGAGCACGTCGTTCCTTCCTGTCACATGACTGTGATGTACTCCCGGGTTATAGGGCACATAAGAGCCCACGAGCCCCCCTACAGCGACTCCCGGTGGTCCCCAAGGTATCCAGCAGGGCTGTGTATACAAACTACATAGTCCATGAGGCCTGCTGGAACTCGGGGCACGATCATGCTGTCCGGAGGGCTCCTCCTAGCGGCCTGAGGGTGGTGACCGGAGTCTATAGCCGGTCGTCCATCACAGTTCCCCCCCCCTTAGCGACGACAACTGGGGCGGAGCGTCGGTCCCCGCGAGGGACGTCCTCCTCCAGGAGGATGCGTTATCCGGACCTTGGCTCTGTTGTCGAGATCCCCCAGCGAACCTTGGGGGAACGGTGTATCTGCTATCTCACCGCTCCCCTGTCCTCCGCGGATAACTTCGCCCGACGTGGCCCGGTTGCCGACAGTTAAAGCACCGCCGATGTCCTCCTGTTGGCCTCTCTTCCCGAGACCTGAAACATCTTGGGAATTCGGTCAGCTCCACCCTATCCTCCGCTAAGGAGGGTTTTACGGCCGCTTTGCTGCTCTCTGCCCGTTTCTTTATTTTGTCAGGAGACCCGCGTTTTATTTCGGGGACCTCCTGCTTTCTCTGGGGCTTGTGCACAGCGTGAGGCTCTCTATGGAGAAGAGAGAGCCTCTTTGCTGTTTGCACGCCCGTTGTCCTGTAATGTTTCGGAGGCGGCGTCATTAGTACCGCATTGCTCCGGGTAACAGCACTGTTTAGCTGTACCGGGGAGATCGGCACTTCCCCCGCCCCTCCAGTAATTAACGACAACACCCTTATTTCATCGGTTGGGGTCTGGAGTGGCGACTCGCTCCGGAAGGCCACGTCACACGCATGCCTCGGAACGATCGCTTCCTCCCCCGACCAATCAGTCATTGTGCCACACTGCAGTGTCGGGTTCACAGTGCTTTGGCAGCCGCTACTTATTAAACGCGGTGCCAACTCACACTGTGTCCCCTTATGATATACGGTACAGACGTCACTCACCTGCACCGCCGCATTAATCGAGGTCGGGGCTTCACGGCCTAATCGCCGTAGGTACTCCTGTAGTCCCTTCAACGGCGCATCGGCTGTAGCTCCCAGCTCCTCTACACGCTCCTTCAAGTCCTTTAGTGCCTGGAAGAAAATATATAGGGGCTCGAGATATTTCTCGAGCTCCCGTAAGTTTACAAAGTTAGTTATTTCGGCCGGAAGCAAGGTTACCTCCTTGTTTCCCTCACCCTCCGGCCGGGAGCCAATGAGCACGTCCGCTCCTGGCACGTGCTCTGCTGGGCTTCGCACAGGCTTCTGGGACTTGGAGTCCGAAGAGGAACGGGTAGCCTCCCGCGGCTGGCTGCGGTCTGCCTTTTTTAATTTGTCGGCAGACCGTTCAGTCACTTCCCGCTCCTCTTTACCTTTTTTTAAAGTTGGCGCTGCTTCGCTCGCCGCCCCCTTCCCCTTCAGGGAGCTCCGACTTGTCGGGGAACCACTGACCTCACCAAAGGCTCCAAATTGACCTTCCTGGTCGCCATTGTGCGAGGTCACATGGACGTTGTTGGCGTATGGGCTTCCCCTCTGCGGACTCCTAGACTGGCTCGCTTTCTTCTTATCGCGGCCATCTTGCCTAGGTATGAGGCGGGCGTGCTCTTTGTCCGCTTTGTGCAGACAGGCCTCTGCAAAACAAGAAGAAAATGTTCCCGGCGTTTCGGGCATTTTTCCAGCACATACCTCGGAACGTAGGCGATCTCGCTCCAACTCCCTGTAATAATCTTCGGGAGTTGCCATCCGGCAACCCTGCTCAGGTTTGCTCGGCCTTAAACTGCGCCCGGTCTTCCTCACTGCCTGTCAGGTAAGTCCACAGCGTCTCCAACCCATCTGGGACTGAAGTCTTCTGGGTAGTTCCAGTCTTCTTCCCAGATTTCTTCCCCATTGTTGTCTGTAGATGACGGCTCACAGCTGCAGCGCTCTTTGTCGCGGGCGGGATTTTCACCTCCGCGGTTTCAAGAGGGACCTTCCTAGGGTTCTCTGCTACAACATAATTTATATTTAACGCAGATCCTCTGCCAACGGACGGCCAGAGAATCCTGCCGACTACGCCAGTGTAACAGTAGAGGCGTGGAGCCACCTCTTGAACCCTCAGGTACCACTCTGAACACCAGGTGAATGTATAAATATTATTTATTTTATAAATAAACCGTGCACAAAGCACTCTCCACACCACACTCATATAAACACTATTCTCTCTCAATAAACCAATCCTCCTCGCCCAGACACGTCGCCACCCTACCTCCCAGCTCAGCTCAGTGTCTGGGCTTTCCCACAGTCCTTTTATATGCCCTGACCCGGAAGTGGTTCCTGGCCAAACCCACAAGTCCTTATTCCCTCCGGGTCAGGGTAAACAGTCCTTTCTTCACCCCGGGAGCACGTCATTCCTTCCTGTCACGTGACTGTGACGTACTCCCGGGTTATAGGGCACATAAGAGCCCACAAGCCCCCCTACAGCGACTCCTGGTGGTCCCCAAGGTATCCAGCAGGGCTGTGTATACAAACTACATAGTCCATGAGGCCCTGCTGGAACTCGGGGCACAATCATGCTGTCCGGAGGGCTCCTCCTGGCGGCCTGGGGGTGGCGACCAGAGTCTATAGCCGGTCGTCCATCACAATATATACACATATATACAGTGCATCCGGAAAGTATTCACAGCGCATCATTTTTTCCGCATTTTGTTATGTTACAGCCTTATTCCAAAATGTATTAAATTCATTTTTTTCCTCAGAATTCTACACACAACACCCCATAAGGACAATGTGAAAAAAGTTTACTTGACATTTTTGCAAATTTATTAAAAATAAAAAAATTTGAGAAAGCACATGTACACAAGTATTCACAGCCTTTGCCATGAAGCTCAAAATTGAGCTCAGCTGTATCCTGTTTCCCCTGATCATCCTTGAGATGTTTCTGCAGCTTAACTGGAGTCCATCCATCCATCCATTTTCCAACCCGCTGAATCCGAACACAGGGTCACGGGGGTCTGCTGGAGCCAATCCCAGCCAACACAGGGCACAAGGCAGGGAACCAATCCCGGGCAGGGTGCCAACCCACCGCAGGACACACACAAACACACCCACACACCAAGCACACACTAGGGCCAATTTAGAATCGCCAATCCACCTAACCTGCATGTCTTTGGACTGTGGGAGGAAACCGGAGCACCCGGAGGAAACCCACGCAGACACGGGGAGAACATGCAAACTCCATGCAGGGTGGACCCGGGAAGCGAACCCGGGTCTCCTAACTGCGAGGCAGCAGCGCTACCACTGCGCCACCGTGCCGCCCTAACTGGAGTCCACCTGTGGTAAATTCAGTTGATTGGACATGATTTGGAAAGGCACACACCTGTCTATATAAGGTCCCACAGTTGACAGTTCATGTCAGAGCACAAACCAAGCATGAAGTCAAAGGAATTGTCTGTAGACCTCCGAGACAGGATTGTCTCGAGGCACAAATTTAGGGAAGGTTACAGAAAAATTTCTGCTGCTTTGAAGGTCCCAATGAGCACAGTGGCCTCCATCATCCGTAAGTGGAAGAAGTTCGAAACCACCAGGACTCTTCCTAGAGCTGGCCGGCCATCTAAACTGAGCGATCGGGGGAGAAGGACCTTAGTCAGGGAGGTGACCAAGAACATGATGGCCACTCTGTCAGAGGTCCTCTGTGGAGAGAGGAGAACCTTCCAGAAGGACAACCATCTCTGCAGCAATCCACCAATCAGGCCTGTATGGTAGAGTGGCCAGACGGAAGCCACTCCTTAGTAAAAGGCACATGGCAGCCTGCCTGGAGTTTGCCACAAGGCACCTGAAGGACTCTCAGACCATGAGAAAGAAAATTCTCTGGTCTGATGAGACAAAGTTTGAACTCTTTGGTGTGAATGCCAGACGTCACGTTTGGAGGAAACCAGGCACCGCTCATCACCAGGCCAATACCATCCCTACAGTGAAGCATGGTGGTGGCAGCATCATGCTGTGGGGATGTTTTTCAGCGGCAGGGACTGGGAGGCTAGTCAGGATAAAGGGAAAGATGACTGCAGCAATGTACAGAGGTATCCTGGATGAAAACCTGCCCCAGAGCGCTCTTGACCTCAGACTGGGGCGATGGTTCATCTTTCAGCAGGACAATGACCCTAAGCACACAGCCAAGATATCAAAGGAGTGGCTTCAGGACAACTCTGTAAATGTCCTTGAGTGGCCCAGCCAGAGCCCAGACTTGAATCCGATTGAACATCTCTGGAGAGATCTTAAAATGGCTGTGCACCGACACTTCCCATCCAACCTGATGGAGCTTGAGAGGTGCAGCAAAGAGGAATGGGCTAAACTGGCCAAGGATAGGTGTGCCAAGCTTGTGGCATCATATTCAAAAAGACTTGTGGCTATAATTGCTGCCAAAGGTGCATCGACAAAGTATTGAGCAAAGGCTGTGAATACTTATGTACATGGGATTTCTCAGTTTTTTTTATTTTTAATAAATTTGCAAAAACCTCAAGTAAATTTTTTTCACGTTGTCATTATGGGGTGTTGTGTGTAGAATTCTGAGGAAAAAAATAAATTTAATACATTTTGGAATAAGGCTGAAACATAACAAAATGTGAAAAAAGTGATGCGCTGTGAATACTTTCTGGATGCACTGTATATATATATATATATATATATATATATATATATATATATATGTATATATATGTATATGTGTGTCTATATTTCCTGGACACATTCATTGAAAGAGGATGATGGTGCCACCCTGGTTACAGGTGTTTATCATAAGGAACGTTATACAGACAAAATATTACACTTTGCTAGCAATCACCTATCATTGCATAAATGGAGCTGTGTTAAGATACTATTCAGAAGAGTTCATACCCACTGTAATACCAAGGAGACTAAAAAGAATGAAAGGTGTTGTCATTTCCAACTGTTCACATCAAACGGCTACCCAAAGACATTCATCAGACAATGCTTACATAGGAGATGCCAGAGACACCAACAAACAATCAACTCCAACATGACCTCCCATCCCACGAGGCTAAAGGATATTCCAATGAAAATGCCATTAACAGACATTTAGACATGAACCCAGCATATGCAGGCTTGAAAAGCAGAACATGCAAACAATAATTAAGACTTTATGACCAACACCCCCCCGAACCCCATCTCATTAATCCCCCACATCCACCTACCCTCCCCTCCTTTACTGCTATACTCATGCCCTGGATTCTAATCAATTTCTAATCATAGTCTATAATCATTTTCCTCTGATGATGATTCCTGATAGAAGATGAAAGCTTAGGAATAAAAAACTATTTTAAGCTACATGATTAATTTTCTCCCTTTTTGGATTTCCAGCTACAAATCTTCAAACTGTATCACAGACCTTCGCTTCCATATGTATGTATGTATATATGTATGTATGAGAAGGTAAAAGTTCATTCAAGTTTCCGCTGTAAATTTGTTAATGTTAGTTAATGATGAAACAGAACCTAAAAAACTGGACCATAATACTATTAATGTTTTTTTAGCCATCTAAAAGTGATTGCACTTTGGTTATTAGTAGAATCCAGATCAAGCTTGTCAGGAAATGCCTGATCCTAGGATTTCTAATGTTAATGTGTTCTTTCACTGCTTTTCATTTGACTTCTGTTTATTGGGAGGCTGGATAAAAGGTGACAAATTAGATCTGATGGCAATAGGTGAGGCATCTTAATAGATTTGGGAAAAACACAGTGCAGGGCTGTTTTCTGAAAAAGAGTGTACCTACCAGTGTCCACTTTAACCACTGCCTCCTCAAATGAGGCACTTGAGTCACATATGTGACAGAATGTTTCAGTATATCTAAATCTAGTCACTAGGTGGCATCAGAGCTCCATTTATCAATCAGAGCCTAACGACAAGGAAAAATCAAATCTGATTCTAATGATTTACATGAAACTGATTTTTTTTCAAGTTGCATACTTCTTGAATTATAAATTGATGTAATATATACTAGATATTGTAAATGTTTGTATACTGGTGCCCATTCTAAATGATTTATCCAAATGTATAATGACAGTTATGAGAAACATTTTATTCAGCTCAGTAATGTGTTTCCAAAGTCACCTTCTGCATTCATATACATTGCTTGTTCTTAACTCCAGTAATTACAGGAGAGTTTGAACTTGTCAACAAACTTTACAGGTTAAATCTGACAGTTCATAATTTTCCAGCTTTATTTCTAATAGTATAAGCTCAAGTTGCCAAGCTGTTCAAAATTTCTATCACTGAAATTCCCTTAACCAGAATACAAAATGTCGCTGCAACAGGGGGTTACAAGCTTGTGTAAGAAGACAGCCAGTTAAGGTTGAAAATGAAACAATCTGTCCATTCACCATGTTGCCTTGAACAGTATCCTGTATCTTCTTAGATTTTGAATCTACAGGTGTTAAAAATTATACTCTGAACAAATTGGGTTTGAAAATTAAAATTCAGTATTTGTACTGGAGTTTTAGAGCTTTGTGAGAAATTTATTTTCAGAGGTGAGAGAAAAACTTAACACTTTAACCCTTTGGCATGGTTTAGGTATATTTGACCATATTGGATTGTTAAAGAAGAATGTCTAAAACTAATGTGCAGTTTTAGGTACACCAGGTTTGACTCTGTGTTGCCAAATTATGAAGAAATAGACCCTTCTTGCATGCTTACATTCATAAAGCTACCAATGTATGAGGTACTAATTTACAGTAGCTTTTTGTACTTTTGAATAATGTAATACAACAGAGGTAGAGTATGTTTATAATCTCATTAATTGGGAAATTTAATATGAAACTGATCAGTAAAGTTGGCCTTGGAGTGAAAAGTCAGTGAATCATTGAAATGAAATGTTAACTACTATATCCATACTTTCGGACTAATGACTGATAAATTCTTACAAAAGAATTGGCAATATTTACTACTTATCTACAGTTTGAGTGATGGGTAAATATACTGCACTTCTGCAAACTTTGTCCTGTATTTCTTATTTATATGTGTATTTCTGATTTTCTTATCCTAGCCTATGGGTGCATCATTTGTGTTGTTTAACTCAATACTGTATGTGTATATACAGTAATATTCAGTTATGTCTGTGCAAAACACCTACTCTATTTACAATATAAAGACAACAGGATATAAGGGCTACTCTTAAAAACTGCAGCAGTGCTAATGTGCAACAGCTGTTATGTTAAACTGCTAAATTCATACATACATTAAACTACTGAGTGACTCTTGTCTGAAATGCTGTCTACACATCACAGTCCATACTCCTTAGATTTATTTCAGTTTGTACATTAAATTAACATCACTGGATGGTTCAATCATTCTGTCCTTCACATTCCTCCTAGCTCATCCTGAAACTTGAGATCAAGGTTGTTTTTTTGATTTAAATATAAATTAACTAGTCAAATTTTCAAATAACAAAAGCAATACAACTGTAATGAAATCTTAGCTCAGGCATACTCAACTTCAGTTCTGGAGGTCCAGAATGGCTGCAGGTTTTTACTTTAACCAAATTTTTAATTAGAACCCATTTATATACTACTAAATCAATATGCTTTTGGGGCTTAAAGTTAGTTAACTCATTTGTTATGATTCAGAAACCTTGATTTCCTATTTTAGTTTTAAACTGCGGCGTTTAAGTTTTAATTGTTGCCTGTTTTCTTAACCAGTCATCAGTTAATAATGAGGTGCAAATGACAAAGGAACCTCCAGCTAACATGCTTCCATTTAAACCTGTGTATAGACATCATGACGTATCTGTGGTAATGTTTTGAAATAAATGAGAAAGGGAATGACCAAGAGGTACAAATCTGCTCTAGACCACAAAACTTATGGGTAATGTTCTCATGTCATGTAATTTTCTAACCCTCTTAAACCAGACAAGGGTCGTGGGGGGGATGTAGGTAGTCCCAGCTAGAATTTGGCAGAAAACAGGATCATACCCCGGACAGGTCACCAGTCCATTACAGCGTGAACATACACTAGATGCACACTAGGACCAACTTAACGTCACCAGTTCACCTAATGTACATGTCTTTGGACAGTGGGAGGAAACCCATTCAGACAGGGGGAGAACATGCAAACTTCACACAGGGAGGACCCAGGATGCAAATTCTAGTCTCTTTACTGTGAGGAAACCGCTCTACTGCTGCACCACCGGGACATCCACAATATTCTTAGAAAACCAAAAATCAACAAAGTGATAAAGATTTGTCTTGCAAGAATGAAAGCACTTAATTAAATACCAAGTTTAATTGTCTGCTAGGCCTGGCTTATAATTGTCAGATTGGTTGGAATGAAAACCTGCAGCCACTGTTGATCTCCAGGCTTGGAGCCAACTATACCTCTGTCTTAGCCCTTCCAATACCTTTATGTAGTCCTTATGCCTCTGATGCTTAACATGAGATCTAAGCCACAAAGCAAACACAAATGACATATTTATAGCTCTGGATTATCTCAATGTTGTTATCCTAACTTCAGACTCAACTGACATTTTAAAGGTGATTGCACAGTTAACTTAATAATGACTACTTAATCAAACTTAATGAAAGCACCTCAGTGACTAGGCTGCTCAGGCACCATGATGAGACTATAGGAATTAAATAACAGATGTCATAAAATGGTATTTTGATAATAACTTAGCTCTGTATTTGGCCAAGACAGAAAAACTCACTGTGGAGTTTAGGAGATATAAGAAGCATCAGGTCCTGGCTGGAGAAGGTGCAAAGGAAGCAATAGTGGAAAATCTTAGCTGCTTTACATTCATCTGCAACCTGGATGCATATTACATATTTTGTTGTATTCCGTTTTTTTTTTTGTATACTATTCTGTGTTTGCTGAACATACACAGCACACTTGCTCCTCTTATTCGATGCCACTCCTTATCATTATTTTTTCTGGTCATATTTGTTGTTACTGAGAAAAAAAAAATGAGTAAGAATTTCAGCATATTGCATTTAACTGTTGTATTCCAAAGTATTTCAAGCAGGGCATGAAGGGCATAGCCTGCCTCTTACACCTATTACCAAATACCAGCTATTAAGAATGACAGTACTGTACTGCACATGTGTGCCACTTGTGTTATTCTGGAGAATAACAGACCAACTATTAGGAATCTCAGTAATGTTCATGGTGCCCAGGTTCTGTGGTGAATGGGTAATTCCAAGATGTCTCATTCTGTAATTACTGAATTCCATTTTAATGTTTTTTGCAATTTTTTCATTCTTACGTTACTAATTTGCTAAGATTTTTTTCATATAATGGGCATCTTGCCAGTGGTGTTGGACAAGTTTTAGTTGTCACACCATTTGTAAGGTATGGAGCCTCTGTTGCTAGGTCTGTGTGCATGTGTCCCATTGTGTGATATCAGTGGCCACTTTGTTATTTAAGAAAGGGGCAGCTTTTATTATTTGTCTAACCTGTAAATAAGGAAAGGCTGGTTGGAAAATCAACTCAACAAAAATGTTGGGGATTTTAAGAACTCAACTTCTGCTTACCCTTGACTGTGCTTCTTACCTTGTATCCTCCAGTACATGCCATATTCTTGTGATCCTTACCGCCACAACTACATTATCTTTCGTTTTGCTTTGTTTCTGTCACTTGAATAAAAATTCTTTCAGACAGATGATATATAACACCAGCTATAAAGACTCAAAGGAATGTTTATGTATGCCATCAGCAGTACCTGATTGTTGAATTAAGGATCATGCAAAACCATCAATTACAGAGTATAGCAACATAATGCTCTCCAGATTACACAAGCTTCAAATTACATAAATTTGACTTTGCATACAATTTCCCATAAATATACAAAAAATAAAGGGCACATAAATAGTACAGCAGGGTTTTGTTAGGTTGCATTAGTTCCAAGTATAATCATTAAAAAGTTCAATAAAGTCGTTTCCATTTTGCTGATTTGGCTTCAAATCTAGATACTGCCTTGAACACTATTCTTTAGCACATGCATTACCACACAATATAAAACTTAATTTTTCTAGTTAAGAAATTTATATAAAGACAGAAATGTTAGTTTACAAATAAACAGTTCAGATCATTGTGTTTCTAGCCTGCACATACCAAATGCACATTTGTCATACTTCAATAATGTATGTTAGTTATATGTCAAACTGAGATTGTGGCAGATCACACTTGTCTCTTACTGACTTTTTTTCCCATCCTTTGATTTGTCTTGTTGTTTACATTTCCTATTCTCCCCGGTTTTTATCCAGGAAAGGAGTGTCATTTCTCCAGTAACACTTCTTTCCTATCAAAGTCCAATGCCTAATAGCACACTTTAACATTTACATTTATTTGCCTAGCAGATGCTTTTATCCAAAGTAACTTTACAAGGGGACACCATAATGTAGTAAACATCAGGCTGGGAAACTGTAATGTCAGTTGGTGACTCTAAATTCCTCATCTCTGAGTGAATAAGATGGTGCTTTTCTCTGAGACCAGGTATCAAAATAGACTTGTATTCAGCACAACACTAACCTGGAAAATGTAGCTACAGTAAATAGACCCTGCAGGAAAAAGCTGGTATAGTATATAGCTGAATTGCTGTGGGCTTGGACAGAAGTCATTTCATGGGCAAAACCCACAGGACCGAATGTCTGATTTTTCCCTACATCATTTCTGCATCTTCACATCAGAGTTTGAGAATATGGATATTGTATCCAAATGCCAGGGAGACTGGATTACAGTTAACACTTCCTATATTATTAATGTATTTAGGCCAAATATTTATTTTATGTCTTAGAATAATTTCATGTAAATGTAATTTTTATATATATGAAATTTAATATACTACCAATACAGTCATTTAAACAGATTAATTGCCAATGATTTAAACATATATACATACATAAATATAGTTGTGAGCACCTCATAATGACATGTGTCAGGGCATAAAAAGGACAAGAGACAGAACTTCTCCACTTTTGGGGGTGTTCTTGACTCCAGAGGTGGTTCCACAGACCGGCAACTCGGCACTACTAGCTGTATGAGAATGGAGTCAGTAGGTGACTTGATAGATGGGAGGGCGAGACACACATACAATATATACAAGTGTCCTCCACTTTGCAAATATAGCCTGTTCATATCACAAATATATAATTGCCCTTAATTTAAATGAAAAATTAAACATGACCCGGACCCAAAAAAATCTACTTTTTGCTCAAACAACACCAAAAAACATGGACACAGTTCAGTGATAAATAATACTTTACCACTTCAAGTTTCACATTTTTATGTATTTAATTTATTTATGTGGATAATGTTTTCTTTTTTAATTTATTTGGCTTTTCCTACTATTTTGAGTTTTTTTTTTCTCAAGGCAATGTAAAAATATGCATGACTAACATGTGATAAGCTGAGTGAGCCACAGAAAATGAATGCAGTGAGAACAACTGAGACTGTGATTGCATGTTACCAAACGTCAGTCCCACCACAAACCTTGTTCCAGTTCCAGAGTAGGCTGGCACCTCTTCATCTACAGACTTCTGACCAGTGGCCATTACATCCTACTTTATGAAGACATTTGAGAGCTGGTCCTGGACTATACGAGTACTCTTGTGATAGACCACCTGGACCCACTGTATTTTGCCTATTAGACAAAGATTGGAGTGTAAGTTGTAACTGTTTGCCTCACTAGGCTTATTCTCATCTGGACAAAGCCGGCAGTACTGTGAGTATTATGTGTTTTGATTTCTCCAGTGCCTTCAATGCCAGCCATTATTATCCTATTTAAGGGCTAAGCACAGAGATATGCAGGTGGATTTACCTATTGAGTCTTGGATAATGGACTATGTGTCTGACAGACTGCAGATTGTGAGAGTCAAGGACTGTGCAACTTAACAGAGGCAAAACCAAGAAACTGGTTATTGTCTTTTGCTGCACCCAGGGGCATCTGTGCCCAGTCACAGTTCAGGCAGTGGATGTAGACTGGTCTAGTAACACTGAGGAAGAGAAAAGTCTCCTTTTTTTCCCATTTTTAAAAGGAGTCTACTTTCTGGAGTGGAAGGCAGCTCCATATATGCAAAGCATGCAGTCATTCAATTTAAAGTCTTTTATCAATCATATTTATCTCATTTAAAATTGGCCAAAATGTATCCAGGGCAAAAATGCACCTGTGAAAATTGCAATCAAGCTCCAGCCTCACTGGGCCACACGTTTTGGGCCTGCACCAAATTAACATCATTCTGGACAAAAATCTTTAAATGCCTTGACAGCCTTGGTGTCACAATCCCACCTAACGCACTAATACAGTGGTACCTCTGGTCACGATCGTAATTCGTTCCAAAACTCTAGACAAGACCCGATTTGGTTGCAACCTGGACGTAATTTCCCCATAAGATTGTATGTAAATACAATTAATCCGCTCCAGACCATACAAACCATATATAAATATATATATATTTTAAGCACCAAAATAGTTAATTATACCATAGAATGCACAGTGTAATAGTAAACTAAATGTAAAAACATTGAATAACACTGAGGAAACAACAGAGACAACTAACATTGTAAGAGTTCGTGCTAGACCCTTACGAACCGCTCGCTGTAAACACTTTTTTTATGAGTTTTAAGCACAGGGAAAAAAAATGAAATGTCTCTTCTCTTGCGAAACTTTTCAAACCATCTTCTATTGGCTTTGAATTCCTCACCTTCGCCACTCGAAGAAGGATTTTTATTCAGCAAATCACCATGAATCTTCCTGGCTTTCTCGTATACGATTGCCTCGCTTACGCTATCCCCTGCAAGTTTCTTCTCGTTCAACCACACTAGCAACAGTTTTTCCACCTCTTCCAGCACTTCTGCTTGGTTAACATTGTAACTCCTTTTGCAACATCAGCTGCTTTGTTAGGCCCTGTATACGCAAACAAAAGAAAATGGGAAATCATTGGCGCATAGAAACGTGGGTAGGGAAACTGGCCGCCAGTGTTTTTGTTCGCCACCAGAGTGTGTGGTCATGAACAGATGCAAAATTTTGGCAAACTTTTTGATCGTAACCCGATTTGTATGTGTTCGGAAACGTTCATGTCCAGAGGTTCTACTGTAGCTGCGTTTGGTGTACTCCTCAATGGACTTAAAATGGAGAAGGACAAATTGATTGTAATTGCCTTTACCCCACTACTACCATGTAGACGTATCTTGCTGAACTGTAAAAACCCCTACCCTGGTCTAATTCATAACAATTTAGAGTAAGCATTTATATCGGGGAAAAGGACATTCTCCCTTCATTGTTGTTTTTTTTTTTTTTTTAGATTTTGCCCTTGCTGTTGGTTCTACTCTCTTTCTCTTGGGCGGTGGTTGAATTCTGTTTTGTTAAGTTCGACTTGACTGTATGTAATGTTATCTTCTTCATTGTATAAGTTAGACTTGATTATATGGAATGTTATTTCCTTCAAATAAAATAAAAAAGGAGTCCACGTTTCTTTAAGTGGGTAGTGACATGTTCTGTAACTCAGTGACGCAGATGGTGTGCTGGGCGAGTAACATCACTTCAAGAGAAGCCCACCAGAAGGTAGACACAGTTATGGGACACCCTGTCGGCCCTCTGGAGATATTGGTGGAGGAGAAAACAAAAACCAAGTGCCATGATGAACAATACTGCACACCTCTCTCTGACACTCTGAACATTTTCAGCCATGGAATTATTTAGCAGAAGTGTGTCAACAATTACTGCTTGGGCTCCTTGCCGTGCTCTGTGCCTTTATAATGACTTACTGTTAACGTGACTGCTCTTTTTATCTTTAGCTAAGTCACAAGTTTTTCTCTTTTTTTTTTTAGTTATTTTGGTGTTGTTTGTTGCAGTGTAATTAATTTATCTATTTATTGAGTTTCTGTAAAAAGCAGGAACAAATAAGGTGCTAACTAAGCTATCTTATCTAAACTAAACATCCAGCCTGCCATCTCAGGCTGTAATAAGACGTACATGTAATAACTGCCAAGTTTTTCTAGTGCTCACATTGGAGGCATGCATTTGAAAATCGTACCATACTCAGTCTTCTTAAATGCAAAAGTTAAGCTTCACTGAGGTATGTAAGATGAAAATGGGTATTAAATGACTTTGTCTGATTTTGCAAATTTAAAAAAGCAGTTGTTCGCAATTTTTTGGACGCCTGTATTTAAAATGTAAAAAAAGAGAACATTTGTCAACCACATCACAATACATGGCACCTGCTTTGTGCAACATGCAGCTTATGTTGAGGTTGAGGTCACATTAAGTCATGATTAGGGTTCTTAGAGGACTTTTTAATATGTTTTATTAAAAATAAATGGAACCCACATGGTAGTGAACTGAAATGAAATGATTTGCTCAAAGAAAAGGCCAGGTTCATTGCTAGGAAATGTACTGTGGAAAGATAAGATACATATTGCTTTGGAACAATAAACCAGTCTGTGATTAGCTACCAGCTTTCCTCCCTTTTGCTAAATATTTATGGCCCAAAAACATTTTCTCTGTTTTCTCACGGCTTGATACAGCATAACAGGGAAAGCACAAACAAAACAGTTTAATATATGACATATGAAAAAGAAAAGCAAGCAATGTAACATGCAAGTAATACACAGAAATAAAATATATGTTGTATATGAAAGTGTAAAATTTTCTAAGCAAGTTATATCCATGAGTTCAAAGCTTATTGAATACTGTGAACAAAGTGTTGGTAGTCTGTGTATTCTGTATTGATTAGACATCATTGCTACCTACAGAAGGGTTTAAGTCATATAAACATAATATTCTTTAAAGAATGAGGAAGAGACTAATATGTGCGCAGCCTTCTTCTTCAAGACATGTTGAGGGCACCAGAAAGACCACTGCTGGGCTAATGAGAACTAATGTTCGATTTTTGGGAAATGTCACCAAGCTCACTCCCCAGATGACTGACTAAATAAACTGGGGAGCCATCCCTTATCAGGAGGGTCGAAGAAAACGTAAGAGGACCACCTCATCCAGTTACTTGACCTCAAGCAAACAAAAAAGATATACAAATTGGGAGGATGGTGGCAGATTGTTAATATATATTTGGATGGCACATTGCTTGACAGGATGCTCTGTGAAGTCCTGAGGGACAATAAACCACATTTCTGGCACATGCTTCCTACGGAGTAACCCGTGATAACTGAGGACGGAAAATAAAGAAAACTGGACATCTGACTTTAAAACATTACATTTGTGGCCTTTAGTCTTTGTTTTGTTGAGTTCTATCCGCCTCCCCCGCCAACCCGGGGTTACAACAGATCTGAATCGCAAAGTGCAGTGTAAATAGACAGTAAAAGAGAAAAATGAACAAATTGAAGGAAATAGAGTTGAGTGAAAAATAGAAATGCATTTTTGGTGTTCAAAGCTGTGGATAAAAAGGAGATGGAAGTTATTTGAAAAATCTTTACATACGTTTTACCGTGTGTACAGCCTGTAATCAGAAAAGATGTCACTGCAGCTGTGAATTCTCTTCAGACAAAAATGAGTGAATTAAAGAGTTTGGTGACATAATGGAAGTCAAAGCCACTAACACACCAAAGGTCGAAAGGCATCCTAATTAAGTGCCATGAAGAAAATTACACAAAATCTATACTTAACAGACTCAGAAAAATGGATCCTGATGAATGCAAAAAAGCTCAATTAAACAAAAAATCATTAGTCTAATCTTCCTCTGGAGATGTCAGGCAGTTGCATTTACACAGCAATGGTGAGTGGAAGGCAAACCCCAAGGTAGGGTAATAAGTAGTGCAACATTCACGGGACGGCGGTGCAGGTGACTGTGATAAGCAAAAACATTGACTCTGGGGATGGATATGACAGAAGATTCAAATATAAGTGTAGAATTTATTCATTTGAATTGAAAGAATTAGATGAATGTCTTCGATAAAATTAATAAAACGATCACAACTGTAAAGCAGGTTATGGAATATATTGCACATTATTTTCGGTATTAACCGATTGGTAAACATATTATTGAACAACTGAATTGCTTAAGCATCCCTGGATTAGTGTCTTTATAACGCGATCATTTAGATAGGGGCCCAATTGCAGCGAATAAAGGATTATGACATAACACTTCTTGGGAATGTAGCGAAGTGACGGACAAAACAGGGCATTACTATGTGAATGTGAAATCGCCCTCTCCGGCACATCCCAACATGTCACATCATTTGTAAAAAGCGATTACCTGAAATGTGTTTTCCAACTTTACTGTCGAACCCTATCGACGTCCTGCCACAGACCTGCAAATGTATCGAGTTCATCCAGCAGGGGGCGCCAAAATTACAGCGACTGCCTTCTCGCGCTATCAGCGCATGCTCCTAACCTCCTCCTCGCCGTTGCCTTAGAAACGACATCTTATATTTGGCATGTTTTCTGTCGCGTGGTTTTGTACGTCATATAGGTGGCTGTGTTGCCTGTTTGTTGCATAAACTCCTTTGCTTTCCTCATATATTTGTAATGGTTCTTAAGTATTATTAATTGAAAGGGTTATTGATATATTTTGTAAGATTAACATTTTACCATAACCTTTTGCATCGATGGAAGATTCCTTCTGTCTTGCCTGCTATTAGGACCTCCAGCCCCTTCTTTTTTAACCTGTCGCCCAATAAAGAAGCGGGGCATTTGAATTTAGTCGCACTCGCTGCACAGCATTGGACTTCAGGCATATTATTTGAATATTATTATATCACGGCTTTGGTCAGTTCATGTCGTCTTATGCGATGACCTCAATATACAGGTGCACGACGGTAAGTGTTTTAAGAGTCATCGCTGTCATTCCCTTAATGCTTTCAGGTCAAGTTAAAATTAATAAATTATGATGGGCAGCTTTTATTTTTATTTACTTACTTAAAAGCATAGTAAACGTGATTTGCTCGAATTAAACCTTTTACTGAGACCGTTTACATTGCCATTGGCAGTGCTAGGTAGGTACATTGACCGTTTACATTGCCATTGGCAGTTAATGCTAGGTAGGTACATTGACATGGCTTTACGCATGACGATGCTTTTATTTATTTAAGAGAGTAGACGTGCGTCTGCCCTCCGCACAAGCGTCCAAGGTTTATTTTTATTTTTTTGCATGCAACGTGGTTATGCCGAAATTGATTTTCAAACGTTTAACAGGTAGTCATTGTGCAGTTATGTTCGTCTATTTCTGCCGCATCAAGTTACGCGTCAGTCAGTCTGTTCACCCATTTTCTCCTACTGAATTCAGGGTCGCAATCACGGCGGGGTCGATGCGATGCTAACAGTGGGCGTGGCGCCAGTCCCTGGAAGGGCACAGGTCCAGGTATTCTAAAGCCGCAAATTATTCTAATGTTAACCGAGACATGTTCACGTTTACGTTTGCTTTTTGGGCAGATGCCTTTCTCCAAGGCGACTTACAACCTTTGAGGTCACAATTGCTTACATTTCTTTTGTTTTTCCAATTGGATCACAGGCAGGTGAAGTGACTTGCTCATGGTCACACAGAGTCGGCTGCAGGATCAGAACCCACAACCTCAGGGTTTGAAATCTCAGGTCCAAAGCATTAACCACTACAACTCACTTCTCCTTCTTTTTGGCTCCTGTTAGGGGTTGCCACAGCGGATCATCTTGTTCCATATCTGTTTGCCCTCTGCATTTTGCTCTGTCACACCCATCACCTTCATGTCCTCTCCCACCACATTCATAAACCTCCTCTTGGGCCTTCCTCTTTTCCTCTTGCCTGGCAGCTCCATACTTAACATCATTCTCCCAGTATACCCAGCATCTCTCCTCTGCACATGTCCAAACCAACACAATCTCTCCTCTCTGACTTTGTCTCCCAACCGTCCAACCTGTGCTTGTCATACCCAGTGCAAATCTTAGCATCTTTAACTCTGCTACCTCCAGCTCTGTCCCCTGCTTTCTGGTCAGTGCCACAGTCTCCAACTCCATAGCTGGTCTCACTACTGTCCTGTAGACCTTCCCTTTCACTCTTGCTGGTACCCGTCTGTCACAAATTACTCCTGACATTCTTCTCCACCCATTCCACCCTGCCTGCACTCTTTTTCACCTCTCTTCCACAAACCCCATTACTCTGTACTGTTGATCCCAAGTATTTAAAGTCGTCCACCTTTGCCAACTCTACTCCTTGCATCCTCACCATTCCACTGACCTCCCTCTCATTTACACACATGTATTCTGTGTTGTTCCTACTGACCTTCATTCCTCTCCTCTCTAGAGTGTATCTCCACCTCTTCACGACAACTCACTATCTGCCAATAATATTGGCCCCTTTTTTTAACGAACAACAAATATTGTATACGGAAAAAACACTTGGTTAGTTACATGGTAGTTCTGCAATACTGAATTAACCAACTGCACTACAACTGTCGCCCATTGTCTTACAAAATTTCCAGAGTGAAAACACTTAACACAGACAGTTGTAGTACAAGAACGTTTTTAGAGTGGTATGGTAGCACAGTACTGCTGTCTTGCAATAAGGAGACTAGGGATCACATCTGGGGAGCTCCATTCTTGGGAGTTTGCCTGTTTTCCTTATGTCCACTTGGATTTCTTCTGGGTGCTCTGGTTTCCTCCCACAGTCTACAGACTTGCAGGTTAGGTAATTTGGCCCTAGTGTGTGTACGTGTGTTTTCACCCTGTGACAGACTTTTGCCCTGTCCCGGTTGAGTTCCTGCCCTGTGCCTGAAGATTGCTCAGATGGGCTTCAGCTGCCATATAACTCTGTCCTGGATAAGCAGGTTAATTGGAAATCTATATTAAACTGTATTTTTTGTTCAGAAAGTATCACAGTTCTTTCTTGTTCTAGTCATATTTGAGAGTGCTTATTTAGAGCATACTATAATAGCATTTGTACTCCTTAATACTATTTTTAAACATTTTTGCAGCTGTCTGGTGAAAATGAACAATTAGGAAGAAAACTAAGGAAACTGAGGCAAAAATATGAGTTACTAGAGAATCAGCTATCCAACATCCAGGAAAAACTTCAGCATCAACGAGTGATGCAAGAGTGCAATGCCTCCAGAGAGTAAGATGTGTTCTAGCACTAGAATAACTACACAAGACAAGCTTTCAATGATTTTTTAGAACATCTCTGCAGTTGTGTTAAGGAAATGTAGTTGTGCAGATTAGTAAATGTTAGTCCTCATCTTTCTTCTCTTCCATTTCTTTTCATTTATTTTATTAAAACAGATCCTTAAAACACAGTTGTAGGTGGGTCCAAGTTAGATCAGTTTTTCGCCCACTTCATTCTTAGAGGCCCACTCTAGCTACAGGTTTTTATTCCAGCCTATTCCACAATGAGTGAGCTATTTTATTTAAGTGATGTCATTACTTGAGTCCTTATTTTTGTTTTTCAGTGTTGCATTCAGAAAAGTGCAGTAGTGTGAGACTTGCATTGATAAGGAGTGTAGAGACCTTTGTATATTTGCCATAGTTTTAAATGTGTAGCTCTTTTTTCCCTATTAAATCATCTTTCTTTCCTGTGAAGTTTGCTCTGTTAACTGTAATCTAACAGTGACAATGACGGACAGAGGAGACACCAGGACAGACACTGAAAGGCAGCAGCATACTTTTAGCTAGAATGCTTTTTAGTAAATAAAAGGCTAAATAACCAGGGGCCTTAATGTGTAAAACTTGCTTGTGCTTGGAAACATGCATTCACCATTTCTTAGTTAGAATTTATAAAATTTGACCTTGATGTGAAAATTGGCTTGACATTATGTCAAATTTTGACCATCCATTAGACTTATGCAGACTTAGCAGGACAATGAAGTGAATAGAAAGCCCTGGTTCACTGTGCATTACAATGACGCGTCAGTCACAAGTATGAAAAGTAGTGACATTTTAGTGTAATGACATCCTATATATGAAAATGTGCTACAGAAGTAAATGTTGTTGTTGTTGTTGATACCTCCAATGTTCTTGAACTAATGAGATCACAATTACTTAAATGTTCTCTAACAGTAGCTATCTTCATTATTGGTATCATTGACTCGTGCATGGGCTACACATTAGGGACATTAACATTAAGCGTGTCTATTTATTCTGTATAAAGGGTGTGCAGTATGTTGTGCGACAACTGACCACTGGCAATGGCAGTGTAGCCAAGAAGCCAATCCTTACACACAGCATGACCCTGAAGTCTGCTTCCCACACTGCTATTTGATAAAACAATTGAATAGTGGCTTCAGTTAGGCCTCCTTGCTACAACATATTTGAACAGAAAACATATTCAGTGAATGAAATTGCTTTCACTTTCCAAAAGCAAATTTGTTATATTATAATGTCTTTATTACAACATGTGTGCAGTCAACTGCACCAGTTACATTAGGAAGATAAGCAATTTCTGCAGATTGTCTTTTGATCTCGGCCTACTCACCCCAACCACAAAAGAATTGGATGTATGTGGCTAGCATCTTAACTGTACCGTCCCGTACAGATGCCATGACACGTCTCGGGGATGACTGCGAGATTCCTGACCTGTCAGACAGTTCATGCTGTAAAGCACCCTACAGTTGTTAAAACTTGTGATGGAAAAGGGATTCTGAAATGGGAGGACTATGTAGAAAAAGTTTTGTAAATTCTACAAGGTGTGACTGAAATGTATGCAAATTCCTTTAAATGAAAGGCCGCAATGTGCACTTTCATCACATCTGAATTGTTTGATTTATAATTTTAAACTTTGGAGCTGAGGAGTAAATCAAGGATAAATGTGTCTTTGTCCCAAACATTGTGGAGGGCACAGCATCTGTTCCTTGAGAGCAAAATCTGTGCATAAAGAAAAGACAGAATATGTAGTTTAAAAATACGGAAATAAAATATTATGGGGGAAAATGTTCAGATCCCATTTGACAAACTGAGCGCTTTATGTTGGAGTTACTTTCAAGTCTAAAGTGATAACTTGGAAAGGAACCTTCATATTGGCTACTTATGGTTTGCAGGACATCTCACTGATTCACTTTAAAAAAAACTTTAGTGCTCACATCTTATTTGGACGTAGATATGCGTAATCATTTACTTACTAGAGGTTTATAGAAAGAGGAAAAAAACATTACAGATGTGTGTACACAAGTATTATAAACAGTTAAGGAGGATAATATTGTGAATTCAGATTACTGAAATTAGTGAAAATCCTACCGTACAGTTTGAAAGCTCGTCACAGTATTTCACATATTACCACTGAAGCTAAAATCACTCCATGATTATTTTTGTCTGCTTCATGAGTTATGCTACAAACCCAAAAAGGCAAACATACAGTATGCAGTAATAGACACTTCAATTTTTAAAAGCATATTATTCCTGAGTGTCTTTTAGGAAAACTTATAATGTATTCAGAATTTGCTTTCCAGCCATCCTAAGGTGTACACTGTAAAGTCAACTATTTCTTTGAGTCAGATCCTGAACCCTTAATTAATACGGCTTTTCCATTTTCAGTGTCCAGGTCCAAACAGAGCTGCAGCCATGGCTGCAAAAGGGGCTGCAAAATGTAAAACCTAAGCCAGAAAACAATCCGTAAGTCCTCATTATATACTGTTCAGTACATGTTCTGTGTTCTTCTCTTTGCGAATCACGTGAGTTAAGCATTAGCAGGACGTTGAGAACTGTTTTAAAGGCCTGTGATGTAACATGGTGCTGTTTTGTTAGATAACCTTAAGTTTCCTTTTTTGTGTCCTCAGATAATGACCACAGTGTAAAATTTCTTTATATTTAGTGGAACTGGACACTGTTTTTGGCCCATAATATGTAAATAACAATCAAAACATTCTCTACTGCATAACTTCATTGTTTTATCCCCCTCCAGACTCTCAGATTTGTATAGTACATTGCTGCAACGCTATGAGAAGCAAATGCAATTTAACAAGGAGCAGAGTGATTTAATTTTAGAGCTTTATGTAAGTTTGTTTTTAATTCTTTTTTTACTGTGTGCAAGTTGAACCTTAATTTTTGTATAATGAACACAACAAGCACTATGTATTATTTCTAAGTACCATCTATATTTTTCCAATATACAATATTACATTTGCCATTTATTATAAAGTTTTTCTGTGAAGCAGCTACCTCTGATGCATAAAGCTAAACCATCAGATTCCAAAGTAGTTTTCTCCTGCTATAATTATCTCTCTCCTATACTTTAACAATGCAAGTGTTAAATATTTACTTCATATTGCCATTGCTTTCTGTGCTCTGTGTAGTTGTGCTTTCATTTTCTTTGGTTCACTTACCTTATTTTTGCATTGTCATTATGGGTACAAATAAGAATGCAACCACACTGCATGGGTACTTCGATGCAAATTAGGTTTGCTGTAAAACATTCTGACTGGTGCATGTTATCATTGTGAGAAAAAGAATGCTTTATTTGTTACAGTATTACTGTTTTAATTTCATAATTAAGCAGATTGAAAATTTGTATTTTAATGCATTCTTATTTATCATGGTGCTGAAGAGTGGCAACGTGCTGCCTGTTTTTGCATATGCTAGTAAGAGTCTCACTGTTGTTTGTACTGATGACAATGTTACTACTAAACAGCCTACCTCGGGCAAGACTGAGTGTTTGTATTTCAGAAAAATACCGTGATTCAGTGTGCAACGTGCTTCTAAATTGTACAATTCAATACATTTGTATACTTCAAAGTTAATTCACTTGTAATAAATTATCTAAATGGAATGAATCAGTAAAAATAAGTAAGATAATTGCTAAGTACACTTTTTTTTTGTTTTAAATACCATTACTTTAAACTACTTGTAACTGTCCAGTCCAGGGGTCTTCAATCACAGTCCTGGAGGGCTGCAGTGGCGGCAGGTTTTTGCTCCAACCTGATTACTTAATAAGAAGCACTTCTTGCTCAAGTAACACGTCTGCTTCACTTTAGTTGTCTCACTCATTAAGATTTTGAACCCTTATTGCTTATTTTAGTCTTAAACAGCCGTATTCTTGGATTTTTATTGCTTCTAATTAGCAATAACATGCAAATGACAAAAGAGACCAGCATTTCTCCATTTAGCTTGTTACCATGTACACCAGTGTGTGTATTTATCATGCACTGTTGGGTTTAATTAAATACTTGGAAGGAAAGTGAAGAGAAAAAAAGTGAAGGACTGAGAATTACTCCTCCATTTTAGCCTTCAAATCATTTGGATGATATCCTCAGAAAGGGGAACAAAATCTAAGATATGAGAATTACCTGACATAGCAGAGTTAAAACACTAACAAGCCATGAAATGAAATTATTGGCAAGAATTGCTTTCTAATTAAGCAACCGGGTTAGAACAAAAACCTGCAGCCACTGCGACTCTCCAGGACTGTAAAGACCCCCGTTCTAGTCACTGTAGTTGTTTTTATTAAAGCCAGCTTCTAAGAGCCCATTACTCAACTTTTCATATTAATGCTTTCATCATTAATATATGTGATGGGGGTAAAGTTTGTGTTTTTTTCATTTTATTAAATAAAGCGCATAATATTTAACTTGTATATTTTAGGATTATTTTAATGTAGCTTTTAAGTGAATAAACTTGTGTGACCAAGACTTTAACTATACATCAATCAGCCACAACCTTAAAAGCACCTTCGCAATATTGGGGAGGGTCCTCATCATGCCATCAAAACAGCTCTGACCCATCAAGGCATGAACTCCACCAGACCTCAGAAGGTGTCCACTGGTATCTGGCACCAAGACATTGCCAGCAGATCCTTTACATCCTGTTAGTTACGAGGTGGGGCCTCCATGGATCAGACTTGTTTTTTCCTACCCATCCCACAGATGCTCAAGTTGACTGAGATCTGGGGAATTTGGAGGTCAAGTCAACACCTTGAACTCTTTATGTTCCTCAAACCATACCTGAACAGTATTTGCAATGTAGCAGCAGCATTATCCTGCTGAAAGAGTTGTCATAAAGGGGTGTACGTGGTCTGCTACAATTTTTAGTTAGGTGGTATGTGTCAAAGTAACACCCACATGCATGTCAAGAGCCCAAGGTTTTCCAGCAGAATATTGCCCAGAATGTCTCACTGCCTCCAATGGGTTCCGTTCTTCCCATAGTGCATTCTGCTGCCATCTTTTCACCAAGTAAATGACACACGTGTACCCACCTGTCCACATAATGTAAAAAAACATGTTTCATTAAACCAGGCCACCTTCTTTCATTGCTTCATAGTCAATTTCTGACACAGTAGTGGCCATTGTCAGCACCTTTGGTGGTTGTCAGGGGTCGGCATGGGCACTCTGACTGCTAAAACAATATATTTCTTGTTTTAGCTCTGAATGTATGTTGATTTCTGAACTGTCAGGAAAAAAATTACACAGAGTTAAAACATTTCTTAGTCTTTCCTTACTGGTGTTATTTGGCACTATGAGAAATTACAATTATGAAATAACACTGTGGACTTCCGAGTAAAATTAATGCAGAAAAGGAGAAAAGATTTTAATGTCAAATGCATAATTCCTTTCAATATTCAAAATTCATTTGAGCATTTCATTATAGGGAAGGTTGCAGTCACAGGAGACTCAGCTTCAAGCAGCACAAGATGTTGTGGACCAGTGCAATCTGTTGCCATTAAACAGACGGTCCAGCAGTGCAGGGAGAAAAACTGTTTACACCTCGGAGAAAGTGTCAGCTTGCAAATGTGCAAGTCAGATATTCTGTGATCCACACTGCCACTGCACAGGTAAAAGCAGCTATAAAAGAGCTTCACCTACGGATAGTCGGATGATGGATGTGCTTTAGGTTGGACAAAGGTGATAAATATGTAACTTGTGTGTTAAGCTTAGAGTTGGGTTTGTTACGGGAATCTGTCACAGGTCAGGAAATTGACTTTGTAGACAACAATGTAATGTTTGTGTCCATGTATGTGTATAGTCTATCCCAGTTTTTTTACGTATACTGTATATAAATTAATGATGGATTTTGATTATGATGAGGTTAAATGATTTAGAGACCATTTACTTCTTTTCATAAAAGACTTCTTCTTCTTTCGGCTGCTCCCGTTAGGGGTCGCCACAGCAGATCATCTTCTTCCACATCTCTCTGTCTTCTGCATCTTGCTCTGTTACACCCACCACCTGCATGTCCTCTCTCACCACATTCATAAACCTTCGCTTAGGCCTTCCTCTTTTCCTTTTTCCTGGCATCCTTCTCCCAATATACCCAGCATTTCTCTCAGATGTCCAAACCAAAGACTAGTAAGACATATTAAAGCTAAATCTACTGAGCTTGGCTCCTTGAGTTACGTATTTGCTTGTTTGAAGTAGAAGAAGTTACCTTATAATTTGTAGTGAAGGTGTGGCGTTCACATTTAGCCATAATCGAACACAAGCATAGATTACATTTTTTATATGACTTGTCTGAGATGTATTAAAATTCAGCAGACAGTTTATCATCAGTTCAGAAAGCAGAAGCACCTCCATTTATATTTGTCTAACTAAGCCAAATAAGAAATACTTATTTGTCCCTTGTACAATGTCAACATAATTTTATATTAATTTTATTATATATATTTATATTTTATATTGAAATGTTTACAACACATTTTTGGAAGAAAACCATTCAAATTTTTAATGTTCAGTAATGACGGCCTGACAAGTGCATCTGTATACATTCTGATATTTAAAATTTTTAAAAGATGTTTGATTTTATTTTGTTTACAAGACCGTTAACTTTTTTTGTATTTAAAGAATTTAGAGTGGAAATTGAAAAATTGCAGAAAGAGAAAGCAAGACTTTCCAAAGAAAAAGAGATGTTGAAGATGGAACTGGCTCTTCTAGATAAGGTACTGAACTTGACTTGACTTGACTTTTGTCATTGTACATTAAACATTTTAAATGAAATGGTGTATTTAGTTATCTCTTATAGCTTAATCTTTTTACTGAAACTCATTCAACAGTATGGAAACAATCTGTTTTTTATGTAATGGTTTTCTTAAATAATGCAACTTCATTTGTAATAAGTATAAACAATGTATTTCTATCAGTGATTAATGTTATTTCTGTATAATTTTCTGCTTTTGTGTGAACAATGAAAAAGATACGTTTACCTCTCAGTCTCGCACCATCACCATAGTTCATTATTGGCAGCAGGAAAAAAGAATGAAAAAATAGAGTTATCGCCCTTTCTGTCTTCTGCACCTTTCCGTTGCACACTGTTGTGCCTTTAATTTAAGGATAGCAGCCAGAATAACCTTTCATGTACCTACATGATTATTTTTTTTCAGGACTTTTTTGAAGAGATTGAAGATCTGAAATTTGCACTGCAAGAAAGTGCTCAACTGAACCAAAAATATGAAAAGTATATTAAGCAGATATCTTTAAGATATGGACTTCCTGTTCCTGGCGCATACTCATATTATTCTGAATAAAATGTTCAATTAATCTGCTGTAAAGTGTTACGTATTATATATTTTTTAATCAGTATCTTCAGCATTTGAGTCAATCTCAAAGTAGTTTAGATGTACTGTATCATTGCAGTTCTGTGTGTGTGTTTTCTTTCCTACATATATAATAGAATTAGAGCATTCTTTGAGTAAGCAGACTTCTTAAAGAACAGAAAAGTAAGAATCAAATGGGGACTGAAGTTGCAAACATTATTTGAGGTCCATTTTCTTGCCTCTTATGCCACTCTGCCCGACTTTTTCTTCAGTTGTATCATTTTGCATGGGCCCATGAAAATATTAATATGGCGGTTTCAAACAGCAAAGCTTGTTTTGTTCAAGACTAATTTCATAAAGTGAGCAGGCATGCATTTTTTTTCTTCTTACAGTATAAACACTTTTAATTGTTTACAGTTTTTCTTAGATATGTACATTGCCTACAAGAAGTATTCTCTCCCATGGAAGTTTTCACATTTTATTGTTATTCAACATTGAATCACATTTGGAGAGTGGAATACTGCACTCACTGCGGTGGGCTAGCGCCCTGCCCGGGGTTTGTTTCCTGCCTTGTGCCCTGTATTGGCTGGGATTGGCTCCAGCAGACCCCCGTGACCCTGTAGTTAGGATATAGCGGGTTGGATAATGGATGGATGGATATTGCACTCAGTGGAGCCAATCAGGAGCCCTCTACGGCCATGCTACCACAGGTGCCTTTAGTATGTGATGCTCTGAGGGAATATGGCTCTGCAGGCATGGGGAAGCCAGTCAGCCCTGTTTAACATCTTAAAGCAGAACAAAAACACTGCACGATGGCGTCAAAATAGAAAGCAAAGGTGGCAGCCATCATTAACACTGGCCATCAATAAGTTAACTTAATCTCTTCCTTCACGTTGTGTTTGTTCCGTCTCTCAACTCCTCTGGTTGATATCTGGTCCCTCATTCCACACAGTTGTGCCTCTTTGTGGACTGGAATTGGCAGATTTATTTGCCCTCCTCGGGCAGCTTGTTGGTGCTGTGGCAGAAACTGAAGACAAGACTGTTAGCAGCTGCACCCCCTCCTGGCTTACAGTGGTATTACATACCTGAAAAGAGCCTGGAGAATGACCTCTGACATATGTGACAAATGCCAAACACCTAATAGCGTTTCTTGGAACACTGTTGTCCTGCTCTCTTTCTTTTACATGATGAAACAAGCAGTACACCAAACTGTCCAGTAAATGTCTTCATTTGAGACAATTTAGCTGTCTATTCAAGCTGCTAAATTCCAAGACTGATTTGATAGAAACCAACATTTTGGATCTCTGTATAAAGCTGTTTAAAAAGTCATTTTAACGTGTCAGTGGACAGAGATGGTTAACATTAACAAAGTGTAGTTGGTTTACAAAAAATATTTACTATTTATTCCTTTTCTAAGACATGTTCAGTGCAATACAACTTTTGACAAGCACCTCTTGATATTTTACTAAGTCGAAATGCCTCTTTGGATGGTTGAAAATATGTTGTCAAAATTATAGTTAAAGTTGTTTGCAAAATCTCTTCAATAAAAAGGTTCTATATTTTGACAGTATCTGTCATGCAATGTGATTCCTTCTCTTCATTAGTGCCACCCCCTTGAAAACTATCACTTTATGGGGCCATGCAAACCTGTATTAATACTTGTGTGCACATTAAAATGTTTTTTTTGTACAATGTACAATGCTCATGACATTGGAATAGGTTAATCTTAGCCAGTAATTGCAGTGGAAAATGTGGTTAACATCCACTCATGCATGGGGAAAAAATACCATTGAATACTGTGAAACCGGGATAATTTAGAACAATACTGCGATATACAATTTTGGTCATACCGTCCACCCCCAATAAATTTTGGTCTCCAAGAATACATTTAAACATTCAGCATCCTTGACTATAGGCCATTTAGTAAGAATGTCTTAATGTACTGTTCCCTACTATTGGGTGAAGCTCACACTCTTAGCCCTTAATAAACCTCACAACACAGAGATAATGGCAAATCTCTGGCTGCACCAGGTACTCAAAAAAATCTACCTTATTACTTCAATCACTCTAGACATAAAGACAAAGCTTAGAAAGTTAAAAGCAACATGGTATTTATTACATGAAAAATAATACCAGTAGAACAAAGAATAATAGAAAATAGGACTGATAGTATTCTTTTTTCGGCTGCTCCCGTTAGGGGTTGCCACAGGGGATCAAATTCTTCCATATCTTTCTGTCCTCTGCATCCTGCTCTTTTTCACTCATCACCTGCATGTCCTCTTTCACCACATCCATAAACCTTCTCTTAGGCCTTCCTCTTTTCTTCTTCCCTGGCAGCTCTATCCTTAACATCCTTCTCCCAATATACTGTAAAGGACAGCCGGGTCCCATGCCCGGCAGGGACGCCTCTGCTACATCTGTTCCGGGGGAGCAGCCATGGACTGTTCAATACCTCCCCCGGAACGCTTGGTGGCAGCCTCCCTGGCAGCCAATGATTCCCCAACCCAGCGTATGGCTCCAGGGGAGATGGAGTCCTCCACAGCCTGGTTGGGGGCTCGGAGGGCCACCAGGGGGAGCTGCGTGGAGTCAGCAGCCTGGCTGGTCATACCTTCAGCCCCACCCAGAAGGGCAATTAGGACCAGGTGGCCAAGCACCTGGATGGCTTCCGGGTGGGATATAAAAAGGGCCAGCCACCACCACTCAGAGAGCCAGAGTTGGGAGGAAGGAGGACGAAGCCTGAGGAGGAGGAGGAGGAGGAGTGGTGGTGCTGAGGTGGATAGAGTATTTGTGAGTGTTCTGTATTTAAGTGCTTGTGGGACTGGGTTGGGCCTGTGGGACACGGGGAAGGCGTGCCCCACGGCTGAAGATAAAATAAAAAGCATTTATTCAAGTGCGTGCCTCTGCCTGAGTCTGTGCCGGGTCGGGCGCTCTATAGCGCCTTTTACAATACCCAGCATCTCTCCTCTGCACATGTCCAAACCAACGCAATCTCACCTCTCTGACTTTGTCTCCCAACTGTCCAACTTGAGCTCACCCTCTAATGTCCTCATTTCTAATCCTGTCCATCCTCGTCACACCCAATGCAAATCTTAGCATCTTTAACCATTTTTTACAGTGAAGCTGAAATTCTCTAGCTTCGTCATGAGATATGACAAGACATGCTTAATTTACTGTACTTCTGGAAGCTGCCTTGCATTATTTTTCATTTTTTTTTATAAATGAACAAAAGAATACAGTAAATAGCATTACTGCACTACAAACACACCCAAGAACATGGGTTTTTTTATGACTAATGGGTACAAAATCTCTTGCATGTTACTTACATACTGACCTACAAGCAAGGAGGAGAAAGCACAGTGAGACGAGTCTCTTTGATTTCTTATTGCCTCTCCCCTCACACAATTAACACCTTATTAATGTTGCATTGAATCACATTCTAATCCTGATCCCCCAATAACACTGAAGTTCAAATGATGGTCTGGAAATGCCACTTCTCATGCCAACGTGTATCACTCTTGAATTCTGGGCCTATGCTAGGTCATTGACTGAGATCAGTGCTGATGAGTAACGAGACACAGACAGAAAAATAGAGTAACAGTGCACAAATGGTGCTTCTTTATTTACAGTACTAGAACAAGAAATTCAGTCAATGATGTGTCATCAAAAATAATAAGAAAAAGACACTATCAGTCATCCAAAAGAAAAAAATATCCACCAATATTTACGAATAACAACCCTTTCTTCTTCTTCCAAGTGTTAATCAAGGAGAAGAAAAGGAGTTTAAACTATTTACATACAGAATTGAGTGACCCCACTTTTTAATGCTTCAGAGCTTTTTTCCACTCGCATATTATTAGTGTTCTCCTCTGATGTTTCCCAGCTAGTAGGCTTAGGCTGAAAGACCACCGTAGCATCTCCTCCCCAATTTATATGGCTACAGGACTACCACACCCCAATCCCCTCCGACACTGTTCACCAGCCCTCCAATGCGGGTTCACGAAGTGACACTGGCAACTCGTCCCCTCATTTACTCCTGAATCTCCTCTTTCACGAGTTCCCAGTCTCATGTGCGTGCTTGCACACACACACATCTTCCCCAGATGGATATGCATGTGTCTCTCTCTCTCTCTCCAATCAGGCCTCCAGTAAGCTTTCTTAAACTCTTCCACTCTCTTACATTCTTAAGGTTCTCTTTAATTTAATGAGCCCTTTCACAGCCCCTCAAACTATGTGGCCCCATCACTGCACCTCCTTCTCTGCCGAAAAGGTGAGTGCCACTGCCTTCTGTAACTATTTCCACAAGACTCACTTGGCTATAGGTTGGGAGCATACACTGATACAGCACATTGTTGCACCCATCGCACAACGAATCACTCTCTCGTGAAAGCACAGCAGCAACCTGGACTAAGAGACAGTGACATCTCCAGCCAATCATATAGACTCCAATGTGATACTCAGAAGGGTGATCTTTGAGCCTAGGCTTAGAAAACGTGCCAGAGATCAGCAGTTCTATTGCTGTACATAATGTAATTAAACCATATAAACACTAGTTTGGTGAAACTGAACAGAACCATTAGGCCTGTAAATGTGTAAAGCAGAAACACTTTGTAATGCTGGAAAAAGTATTTCCAAGCTTGGAATTCACTATTAGCAGTTTCAGATTGTTTGAACACTTGCAGGCTAAATCTTTCTGTGGTATAATGCTTAAAGCAAAATAACCAAGGGTTTGTTGTAATTGAACGTAAGTATTAGGCCTGTTGACGTGTCGAGGCAGGAACAGTCTGCAATGCTAGAAGTAAAACATCCTAACCAGAAAATCAGCAGTTCCATAATTCTGGACGAGGCAGAGAGCTAACCTCAGTGTGCTGAAATAAAATATGTAATTAAGTTCCACAAGAAGGGGTTTGGTACAACTCAATATAATTAAGAGGCCTGTTCAACTATTGCTGAAGAAGAGGTCTGTAATCCTAGAAACTGTACATCCGTACTAAGAATTTGTAGTTTTTAGCAGTTCCATATTGCTGGTAACTCTACCATAATACAGGACATAAGCTACTAGTTTGGTAAAACTGAATATAACTATTAGGCCTGTAAATGTTTGAAAAGGTTAGCAGTAGTACACCCCACTCACGACTGATTCTTTTTACGAGTCCCATATTGCTATCCATGGTATAATTAAGTCACAAAAGAAGTCGTTTGGTAGAATTGAACCTAAGAAGCTGAAGTTTCCACGTTATTCTAATATCTCATTCAATGACCTGAAGTAACAAACTGAAAGAGTCGCATCAAGTGGCACTGCATGGTACCAGGAAGAAAAACAAAATGGGAAAAGGATTTTTGTTTGTTTTTTATTTTAGGAAATTACTTCCATCCATTTTCCAACCCGCTGAATCCGAACACAGGGTCACGGGGGTCTGCTGGAGCCAATCCCAGCCAACACAGGGCACAAGGCAGGAACCAATCCCGGGCAGGGTGCCAACCCACCACAGGACACACACAAACACACCCACACACCAAACACACACTAGGGCCAATTTAGAATCGCCAATTGACCTAACCTGCATGTCTTTGGACTGTGGGAGGAAACCGGAGCGCCCGGAGGAAACCCACGCAGACACGGGGAGAACATGCAAACTCCACGCAGGGAGGACCCGGGAAGCAAACCCAGGTCTCCCAACTGCGAGGCAGCAGCACTACCCACTGCGCCACCGTGCCGCCCAGGAAATTACTTGAATTAGTTATTTGAATTGTTTAGTATGATTATTTCTGTTAATATTGTTCTGTTTATTTGTCATTTAGTTTGCATTTTTAACTTATTATTTGCGTTTAAAAATATTTATGTACAGTTTCTTGAAATGCCTTTAAGTTCCCTGTGCTTTGTGGGTGGTTCCCAAAGAGGCGGGGCCACCTGTCTATCACAGTTGAGAGTCTGCTGCCAGCCCTATAAAGGCTCACTACTTTGTATGCGCTTGGGAGTTGGTGAGTATACTTCAGTTTTGCAATTGCTAATTACTGGCGTTTTGACTCTTTTGCTTGTTGGGAGTCTGATTTCTGGGTAGCATTTTGGGACTTGTAAACCTTGGATTGCCTTGTAGGTAAGTCATTTTTTTATTTATTTTAGTGCTTTATTTAACATTTTGTTGTACCTTTACATTTAATAAAACCTCCTTTATTAATAATTCTTGTGACCTTGCCAACAAGCCGGGGGTTGAGGGAGATCCCCCTGCCTAATGGTGCATTTTGAGTGTATTTTGGGATATTACACTATATTTTTTAAATTTGATAGTCAAGTGAATCTTGGCCCAGTGTAGGCCAAAGCCAGCCTCTCCAGCTGAAGCCAGGCTCACTTTTTGGTGCACCTCCTAGGGTTAGGTTGCTGGTATTCAGTCCTACTTCCATGGCTGTTTTTGATGATATCACCACACTTTGTGAGATAATTGCAATATTGATGTTCGAATCATCAGCTCTGAGCAGGGTGATCTGTACTGAAATTATGGGCCCACACTTTGGACTTTATTATTTAATGTGCTCAGCATCTCATTACTGGACAATTCAGAGGTTTGTGGGTCCTGTAGTTAAATAAGCCTGGTGTAGAAGGTGAAGTCTTTATCACTTGAATTGCAAGGAGGCCTTCATATTTGGGGATGAACGCATTATTAAGTTCTCCCTAGTAAAGGGAGCCAAAGCCATTTAAAGCTTGGAGGATTATGAAATCAGCCCTAATCTTAACAGGAAGACAAAGCGGAGACTTGAGAACAGGAGTTATGTGGCAGCTCCAGTACTAGTCCTTGAGGCAGGCTGGAAAATGAATAACTTGAAAAGATTTTTAATAACTCATTGCTATTTGAAAGGAAATGCAAGAATGCAACTTTCATTCTACTGCACGGTGATAAAACATTTGTGATTTTCCTATATTTCATATCAAGCAGTACTAAATGACACATTAATGTCAAAGATAACACATACATTGTGTGGTGAAATTAAACCTTCCAAGTTAAAATTTGACAATATCTTGTTACTGTCTGCAGAATTTCCAACCATGAACTCAACTGCTCATTTTGTGTTTAGAAACAAGTAGGCCATCATCACTCAGACAATGCGTTAATTCATTAAACCAATTAATTAAAGCCACTGGCCAAATCATAATCTTTAACTGAGTGTCACCTTCGTACAAATGCAAGTGACTATTTTGTTTATAAACTAAACACCAGAAAAGAAAATCGTCAAGTATGAATGTGTTGCTGCATTTTGTTTCATGTTGAATATTTCGTTCCTCTCTTGTGGGCACTTGTAATCTGCTTAGCGTCAGGGTCCATACTCTGATGCCAATAGGATTAGAACACAATCTCTCTTTAACGGGCAGAATATTTTATCTTAATGTCCTTTAAGCCACTAATGCGGACTTCTCAAAGCACATCCACAGTCATGTTAGGCTTTAGACAAAATGGGAATGTGTTTGTGTGTGGCGCTCAGAATGACAGAAAATCGGCACATGTAATCTGCGTCCAGGTTAGCAAGGGATTGGAATTTTTTGTTTGGCTGAGACTTTATATTAAACTGATGTTTAAATACAAACTGGATTACCTTATGTGGTTTTAAATAATGGTTTTGGAAGATTGCATGTTTATTTCAGTTTTAGATTTTGTCTGTTTTGCATTTTTTTGAATGTTAGTTGACTAACAAGTACCCCATCACATGATCCTGCTATATTTCCGGGGATATTCTGAGGGACCCACTTCATGTGTCCCTGCTTTACTCGTTGCAGAATTGAGAAAAGGCAATACTTTAAACTGGAAGCAATAGTTACAAGGCAGGAAGCAATAATGAATTGGACAGCAGTCCACCAGAGGGACACCACAGGCTGCGTAATCCTCATTTTATTAGCTCAGGAACTTCATTATGTTTTTATTGATTAGACAATGTGATGCCAGCCTAGCATAGACTCTTTTAAACTGAAAAGAATTATTACCAAAATGGCTTACAAAAGCATTTTTAAAATGGAAAGTGCTGCTGCATCACAGAGTTTTGTCTTCATTCAACTGGCCACTAACATTTATGAATGTTATGATCTCTGGTCTCAATTGCAGGCCTCATGCAATCTTCTTAACAATGGCAGTGGTCCAGAAACAATTCCCACAGCCAATGTCTTCTCCTTTGTAGCTTTAACCAGGGATGCTTATTCCATCTTCAGAACTTCCTACTGTCAATACTTAATGTCATAAACACTGGCATGCAGCAGGGCCGACTTAACAGCCTCATAGGCCACAGCGCAAACTAGTGTGCTGGGGTTCCCTGTTTTGATAGCAGAACAAAACACTATTGTGGACCCCCATGCTCCTGGTGCCCCCAGCCAGTGCCTATTGTGCACATATGTTAAGATGGCCCTGTGCAGTACTTTTGTCCCAATAATCCTGTTCTTGTACCTCCTAAAGACTGTCAGGACTCTTTTAACATCTTGCACTTGCACACCACACAAATAAGCCACAAAACTTTTGCAGTTAACTGACTAAAAGCTCAGCTGGTGCCCAATTCAATCTTCAATAATAAGTGCATCACGATGAACTGCAGGTGTGGTGGGAGTGATAAGAATGTCGAAACAATTGTGAGTAATGATGACTGCCTGAGAACACGGGGGGTGACCTAGACTTGGGCCCCTGCTTGCGTTGCCAAAATTCCCGGATTCTATCACCATCGTCATCTTGAGTGGGAACTGGAATAAAGTTCAGTTGGCCCTGGGTATGAGCAGCATAGCACTTTGATGTTGCAGATTCAATTTGATCCCACAAAGAAAGGACGTTCCTATTAATGAAATATATTTGTTTAGCTAGGAGCCACTGAATCTGTCACTCAAGGGCTAATCTAAGTTGCGTGCAAGTCCACAATAATGGACAGGTGTATGTCTCTGAAGGAAAAAGGAAAAGATAAAAAAAAAAAGTAAAATTGCATAATGTTAAATAACAGACAAATAAGATTATAAACGTCTGGGGTGCCAAAGAGATCCCCATATTATAATCAAGTTTTGACAATGAAAAAACAGTCATTTCAGATGGTTGTTATCCGACTGTTCCAAGATTTCAGTTTATATAGGAAACTCAGACGAAGAGGCAGGTTCAGTAGACCAGAAACCAGAAGTGATATCATCGCTGGCCCATTCTTCAATCATTCTTTCTGCAGAGGCAAGTAGAAGAGAGGCATTATGATGACAGTTCCAGCCCCTGACTCAGAGGGTAATTACCATCAACTGAGCCCTGAGATTGCCTCCTAACCGCACATGTGTGACAATAGAAATTAAAGACAGGAAGCCAAACACAAATGGCAAAGTCAGTGCCTAAGCAGCAACTTGTGGAATCCTTGGCCTTTACATAAGCCTAGACAAGCAATTGTACCTGCTGTGTCAATGGGCCCTGGCCCCTTAGGCTCAGCAGAAAAAAAAAAGAACCTTAAGAAATACACAATTAAAAGACAAAAAGAAAACGAAGTGTTTGAAATATATAATAAGATTTAATACCTGAAACACTGAAAAATGCTTAAAAACAATAACTATAAAAAAATATACATTTATATAAAAAAACTGCTGTACCAAAATAAATCTCCCTATTATAAAAGAAAATCTTGAGATGAGTCGAGACTATTGCCAACAGATTTTTTCAAGTCCTGCCCTCCTCTCAACCATTTATGGTTAAAAAACCATGGTCCTCTCACCTCTCATTCATGTGAATGCTTTTGTCAGACACAGTTCCTGTGCTCTCAGCTGTTATAATTTTTTACGTTTTCCTCACTTTAAGTTCCCAATAAAAGAAGACTGTCAAGTCTTATTGAAGAATTTCCGCTCGAAGGGTTATCAACAGAAGAAATGAGTACACAGGCGATCCTAGTACCGAGAAATGATGAAGTCAAACAAATTAATTCGAAAATTGTTGATCGGTTACACAACAGATTGGTTAAATGCATATCAATAAACTATGCTGAAACATTTGGTGGTGATTGTGCGGAAGATGAAAACATCAAATTACAATATCGTGTAGAATATCTACAACCGTTAACAAAGTCCAGCCTTCCATCAGCCGAATTACTGATGAAAGAAGGATGTATTGTAATGTTATTGTGTAATTTATGTCTGAGTGATGGGCTATGCAATAGGACAAGATTAGTTGTATTCAAAATTGGTCAAACAATTCTGACATGTAAAATTTTAACAGGCGACAAGTAAGGTAATGTGGATATCTTCCACGGGTAAAATTAGACACCAAAGGAGATCTTGATATGCCATTCGTATTAAAACGTTTACAGTTTCCTGTTAGAATAGCTTTTGCTATGATAATTAACAAATCACAGGGACAAACATTAGAAAAAGTCGGTTTATTTATTAGAGAGAAAGAAATGATATTCACTTACGGGCAGTCATACGTTGCATTGTCACAATGTAAGTCCAAACATGGAATAAAAATTCAATGCGATATTGACGAAAAGTTAATTCCAAATATTGTTTTTACTGAATCTTTACAGTAAAAGTGTAAGTTTAAAAAGTATTTCTGTGTTAATTTCAAAGCCAAACTGAATGAAAACGTATAATGTAATGAATACCTCTAACGCAACATAAAACATAATTTTCTTTCAATTTATTACATTTTACAATTTTTACTATAGTTAATTACTCGCTGTAATGTAAAATCCATCCATCCATCCATTTTCCAACCCGCTGAATCCGAACACAGGGTCACGGGGGTCTGCTGGAGCCAATCCCAGCCAACACAGGGCACAAGGCAGGAACCAATCCCGGGCAGGGTGCCAACCCACCGCAGGACACACACAAACACACCCACACACCAAGCACACACTAGGGCCAATTTAGAATCACCAATCCACCTAACCTGCATGTCTTTGGACTGTGGGAGGAAACCGGAGCGCCCGGAGGAAACCCACGCAGACACGGGGAGAACATGCAAACTCCACGCAGGGAGGACCCGGGTCCCCAGATCTCCCAACTGCGAGGCAGCAGTGCTACCCACTGCGCCACCGTGCCGCCCGTAATGTAAAATAGTTAGTTCTATTATGCATATGTAATAATTCCCATGAAAATAACAATCTGTTTAAATTGTACATCCACTTCCCCATATGCAAAGTGGCTAGCGCATAGCACCTGCCGGGGGTTGGCAAGCAAAGCGAGCACAAAAAACAACAAAATAAATAAAGATTAAAGAAACAAAAGCCTTGGTTAAACCTGACAGTGAAAACTTATTTTGGTTTTAATGGGTTCCTTGAGTTACTTCTGGACACACCAGCTTCTTCCCCAGATCCAAATATATCCAATCATCCTATATTATGATCGCTAGTAAGTGCATGGATTTGTGACCGTTCTCTTTATTTGACTGGTGTACAGTCGGAGTTGGAGTTGTGTCTGATCTTGCTGGGATGGGCAATGGAATGGAGGAGAAGAGAATGTACAGACTCCCCCAGTACAATATGTGGCAGCCTCCCGGGTTTAAGGTTCTCTCACACGGGCTCCTGCAGGACATGCTGGAACCTGCAGTTCCATAATGCAGCCCTGTGGGGTTCTTTGCAGCCACCAGGGGAACTAAAGGGATTAACAGTCCCTACATTGGGATATGCCCTAGCACTGGAAGCACTCCCGGGTCCAGGATAAAAGGAACTGCCCTGCCTCTGCCAGGGAGTTGGAGTTGGGTGGAAATGGACAAAACTCAACTGTGAGGTGTAGAGGAAGAGAAAAAAAAGAGAAACTGAAGAGAATTGTGTAGCGGGGCTACATAGTAATAGTGTTGTCAATGTTAGTATTGTGTGCATTTTGTTTCCATCGTCCCGTTTGCTGTTTAATGTGTGCATCAGCAAATGTCTTCCCCGTAAATAAAAAGGGGGACGGATGATGGAGGGAGACCACAGCCCCTTAATTATGGAAGGCACCTGTGTATAATAATCAATTACATCCTGCACAGGACTATATAAACAATCAGGAGGGAACAGAAGCGGAAGGAGACTTTCATTTTCACGACCACGAACCATCTGTACCTGCTGTATTCTACATCGCGCATTTGCATCCAGTTTGTTTTTCATTCCGCCAGACTTACTCCAATACCCTCATCACGAGAGACCCCGGGGTCGGACTTCATCATCCACCACGCGCCGAGGATTCACAGTGAGGCTGTTCCATTTTGTTCCGGGAAATACAAACACTCCACATATCGGTTAACCAGTCATCTGCATTCAGGACAATTGTTACTCCGACTCAAGTTCATGACCATTCATTTCCGTATCTCATTCATTTTTGTTATTCGTGTTGCTTGTTATATGTTACAAGGGCAAGGGAGAGTTTATTGTGTGTGTATATATATATATATATATATATATATATATATATATATATGGTGTTGTCACGTTGTTGCTTTGGTGGAGGGATATATTTATTTATTTATTTTGCTATTTTTCTTGTTGTTGTTTCATTTAATATAATTAATCACCTATTTTTACATATCTGTTTTTGGCGTGCTTGATTAAACCATCGATTGTGGAGAAATTTTTCATTTGTTAAGAGGTACGGCTTGTTATTTAGATTCAGCTCAGTAGTTTATCCAGGCCACAGGTCTTGGAGGTGTAGCTGCCGGCTGAGTAAGGGGTCGGCCATTACAATTGTGCTTATCGTGTTATTGGTACCTTTGTGGAAGGTAACTGTGAAAATAAACCAGTTTTATTTGAATGGGACTTGTGTCTGGCACCCCCTGGTGGTTCACAAGTGGTGTAGTCAGAAGGATTTCCTGGTCGTCTACAAGGCAGGGACCTGCTTCAAAGAAATTTTCTCAAAACAATACCTCAGAACCATCTTGCGTAGGGCATGTTAAAAAGAGACCGGTGTATGCATAACCATGGGGAAGAAAACACCCAAGAAAGACAGCAAAATTTAGGGGAACCAACCTTTTATCTTCATTGGGTGTCCATCTGAAGTGCTGGGAGACAGTGAAAAGAACCGGTCCGCATCGCAAACAGTGCCTCCATGGCCAAAGACTGGTGCACGAGCGTTCCAGAGAACATGCTGGAAAATGGGACAAGAAGCCAGGTACTTTTTGCCACAGGGTTAGAATAACCAAGGGAAGATTTATGTGGTAAATCATCTTTAATCCTGATGAACAGCGAGTCTCTAGTTTGTCGTCTCCTACACCCTTCTATTCCTAGACAAGATGGCCACGACATACTGTACTGGTATGCAAGGGGAATTCCTACGTCAGAGACATGCCATTGGCCAGGAACAGTCACAAGGAAAGTTGTGAGGCACCCTGGGATCAACAAGGACGCAACCCGGAACTGGAGCCACACCTTCGAAAAAGCAGCCCTGTAGAAACAGATGCAGAAGAAAGGCTGGTAAGTGTGTATCTCTCTTCCTCCGACCATAATACATGTAGTCAGGAGTCATGTCTAAATTCTAGCACGAAAGTTTGCCCCCAGAACAGACAGGTTGCTTGTGACCTCCCAAAATACATTTCCCAGAAAGCCCCATGAGAGTCAAAGGAGCATGCGTAGGAGACACACGTGTCTTGTGACTTCAAGACGTGGAACAGAGAAAGCCAAAGTCTGGAACGACAGCTGATGAATAAGTCTGAATATCCCCTCGACCTACAGGAGTTAAACGATTTGCTTCAACCCATGCGGACTCTTCTGTCAATTCTAAGAAAATTGGAATTAATGTTTAAGGGAACTAACAATATAGCAAAGCTGGAAGCAATTGATAGATACTTGCGCCGGCATGGTTTAGGACTACTTTCCCCATTCAATTCGGCTACACAGGCGAGTGGTTTCTGTGTAGTAAAACATAAAGAAGCACGGTGTAAAATGGACCTGGACAAATGTGAAGGGAATCCAGAAACCTGTGGTTCAACAGAGATGGTTAGATATACATCCCGATCAGTAGAACATTAGAACGCTCTAGACGAGAACAGGCCATTCAGCCCAACAAAGCTTGCCAGTCCTATCCACTTATTTCTTCCAAGAAAACAAAGTCAAGTTTTGAAAGTCCCCAACGTCTTACTGTCTACCACACTACTTGGTAGCTTATTCCAAGTGTCTATCGTTCTTTGTGTAAAGAAAAATTTCCTAATGTTTGTGCAAAATTTATCCTTAACAAGTTTCCAACTGTGTCCCCATGTTCTTGATAAACTCATCCACTGTACTAATTCCCTTCATAATTTTAAACACTTCAGTCATGTCACCTCTTAATCTTCTTTTGCTTAAACTGTAAAGGCTCAGCTCTTTTAATCTTTCCTCATAATTTAACCGCTGTAGCCCTGGAATCAGCCTAGTCGCTCTTCTCTGGGCCTTTTCTAGTGCTGCTATGTCATTTTTGTAGCCTGGAGACCAAAACTGCACACAGTACTCAAGATGAGGCCTCACCAGTGCATTATAAAGGTTGAGTATAACCTCCTTGGACTTGTACTCCACACATCGTGCTATTTAACCTAACATTCTGTTAGCCTTCTTAATGACTACTGAACACTGTCGGGAAGTCGATAGCTTAGAGTCCACTATGACTCCTAAATCCTCATAAGGTGTACTCTCGATTTTCCGACCGCCCATTGTGTATTCAAACCTAACATTTTTACTTCCTATGTGTAATACTTTACATTTACTGACATTACATTTCATCTGCCACAAATCTGCCCAAGCCTGTATGCTATCCATGTCCTTCTGTAATGATATAATGGATTCCAAATTATCTGCTAATTCACCTATCTTGGTCTTATCTGCAAACTTAACCAGCTTGTTACTTATATTCCTATCTAAATCATTTATATATATTAAATAGCAGTGGTCCCAGCACTGACCCCTGTGGAACACCACTCTTAACATCGGTCAGTTCTGATGAGGTTCTTCGCACCATCACCCTCTGCTTCCTGTGTCTGAGCCAGTTCTGCACCCATCTAAAAACATCACCTTGAACTCCCACTTCTTTTAATTTGATGCCCAACCTCTCATGTGGCACCTTATCAAATGCTTTCTGAAAGTCCAGATAAATAATACTGTATATGCTTCACTTTGATCGTATCCTTTTGTTGCCTCCTCATAGAATTCCAGCATGTTAGAAAAACACGACCTACCTCTTCTGAACCCATGCTGACTGTTCAGAATAACTCCTGTCCTTGCCAGGTGTTACTCAATCTTATCCTTAATAATTCCTTCCATTAATTTTCCTGTGATGCATGTTAAGGTTACTGGCCTATAGTTGCTTGAATCTGCCCTGTCACCCTTTTTATATAATGGGATGATATTTGCTATTTTCCAGTCCTTTGGAATCTCTCCAGTGCGCAATGACTTCCTAAAAATATGTGTCAAGGGTTTATATATTTTTGGCCTGTACGGGGCCAGAAATAAGGGAACACGCTCTATCCCAGCAAGAATGCCCGCCCATGTATGCTCTCCATCACAATATATACTGTATATATAATATTGGGTGGGCCATAAGTTTCCATACATATGGTTTTTAACACTTTATTTTTTATATTTCAGATACCCTAAAAAATGCGTTTGAATAAAGAGCAACGGATTGAAATCATACTGATGGCCTGGTCAGCAAGCAGTCACATGGTTGCAATCGAATTTAACAGAAAACATGAAACAAACATCACACACGACACTGTGGCAAAACTCATTAGAAAGTTTCAAAACACTGGAAGTGTTACAGATCAACCGAGATGTGCTAAAACGTGTTCATCAGCAGTGGCGGACACATATTGAAATGTGTTTTCAAAACAATGGCAGTCATGTAGAGAATATTATATAAATGTTTTTTCATAAAAAATGTTTGTTTTCGTATGTGTGTGTGTGCAAAATTGACTCAATCATTAACAAAAAAAATATTTCTCATCCATGTTAAAAAAACTCAAATCTGGCAGGATTGTACATCGAGGGCAGTAGGTATCTGTTAAGAAAAGACCTTTCAGTGTATCAGTTGTGAATGCCATGGATGACAGACGAGTAACCCAGCTGGACAATGGCATGACCATGGCTGTTTACTCAGATTTAGAGCTCTACTTTTTTGGGTTGTTTTTTCTTGACACAGTTTTACGATACCAAGTGTTTATGGATGATGTCCAATGTTCTGTGGAGTTGTTGCTTTGTTGTTTCCCCAGGTTCAAGTGGAGTGCACTCTTTCTCTTTGCTGCTTGATCCTTGTCAGGGCTGTGCTGCTGCTTCCTCCACTTGCCTTCTACTGTCTTTTGTCACTTCATCGGGATAAGGCAAGAGTTCAGATGCTGAAGTCCCCTCCTTGAAGTCATGCCTGCTTCTTAGTCTTATTAGACTATTGGCACACAGCTTTGGCTTGACAAACTGAGTCTCAGCTTCTGGTCCACAAAGATAAGAGTTTGTCAAATTTGACTCTCCAAGGAAGAGCGGTTTATAGCTTTTAGGTTCAGAGATCAGGATTCAGATGTTTTCAGTCATTTTGGAGAGTTTGAATCCCAGAACTTCTTTCACCTTACCATTCTTTTGTCTCTTTTCTTGTTCTCACTTCTTTTGATAAATAGGGTGCATGTGCTTGTAAAGAAAGGTTGAACCTTCTCCTAATTGGATTAAAGTCACTTCTAATGGGCAGGCCATCCCTTGAATTACAGGTCTTTGTCCTTGCTTGAGTCCATTTTACTCCTGGCTCGAGAAATCTGCAGCGGGGCCTCTGGAGAGATGTCAGGTCACCTCTGATTTACACCTTTGGTATCAGCTGAAGTTCCAGCAGATCCTGATACAAGCTGGAGTTCAGTCATTTAATATGGAATGCAAGTTGGGGTTTTGTGAAGCTGGATGCCTGTGTCCCTGTTAAATCTGCTTCCATAACAGCCTGCTGTGCCACGGAAGCCAAGCAGAATGGGCAATGCCCACTTTGTCCTACACTGGTAAATAGCCTGCCTCTTCTGTGTTACATGTTGTCTGACTTGTGTCCCGACTTCTGTGTCAATGTATATGCAGTGTAGCACGAGGCTGGGGGTCAGACCCAGCCGGGACGCCTGGAAGGACTGAGAGGTGGCACATTTATCCTCTGGGCCACGAGGGGGCAACCGCCCTGGAGCAGAAGAGGCCCACGGAAGGGGAGCAGGGAGGCTCAAGCCCGTTGGGGTCCATATCCACCACCAGGGGGCGCCCCGAGCCTCATGGAGCCTGGGACATGTTTACTTCCTCCACACTCCAGGAGGATGATATTTCCAGGGACACCAAGAGTGCTTCCGGGTGCTCTCCTGATGCTTCCGCCACACAAGGAAGTGACGTCAGGCAGAGCACCTAGAGCTCATCCGGGTAGGGATAAAAGGGGCCACCTCCCTCCAATCAGTGAGCTGGAGTTGGGAGCAGGAGCAGGACGAAGCTCCTGGGAAGAGAGGACAGGTGGCCCACAGACAGTGAGAGAAAGGCCCGGTATAACGGTGATTGGTGCAAGGAGCACAGTGTGCTGTGCGGGACTGAGTTGTGTAATGGAAGAGCAGAAAATAAAGATGTCTTTTTATAAAGATGAAGTCTCTGTCTGGTGGTGTCCGGGCAAGTCTCACAGCAGTTAACATATTTCTATCCAATCCTTGTATTTATCAATACATTGTATTATTCTGTTTCTTAAAGTGGTTGTGCTTCAGTTACCTTGATGTAAGTCTACAACAACAACAAAAATATTTATTTATATAGCACATTTTCATACAAATAATGAAGCTCAAAGTGCTTTACATGATGAAGAAAGACAAAAAAGACAAAATAAATCAGAATTAAAATAAGGAAACACTAATTAACATTGTATAAAAGTATGGTCTGATGGCCAGGGAGGACAGAAAAAACAAACTCCAGACGCCTGGAGAAAAAATTAAAATCTGCAGGGGTTCCAGGCCACGAGACCACCCAGCCCCCTCTAGGCATTCTACCTAACATAAATGATCAGTCCTCTTTGTATTCAGGATTCTCATGGAAGAACTTGATGATGACGGAACGGAAGATGCCATCATCTATATGCTACATCGATCCCTCTCCCACTTGGACAGAGGCAGTGGCGCTGTAAGAATTGTGTTTCTAGACTTCTCTAGCGCCTTCAACACCATCCAACCTCTGCTCCTTAGGGACAAGCTGACAGAGATGGGAGTAGATTCATACCTGGTGGCATGGATCGTGGACTATCTTACAAACAGACCTCAGTATGTGCGTCTCGGGAATTGCAGATATGACATTGTGGTCAGTAACACAGGAGCACCGCAGGGGACTGTACTTTCTCCAGTCCTGTTCAGCCTATATACATCGGACTTCCAATACAACTCGGAGTCCTGCCACGTGCAAAAGTTCACTGACGACACTGCTATCGTAGACTGCATCAGGAGTGGGCAGGAGGAGGAGTATAGAAACCTCATCAAGGACTTTGTTAAATGGTGCGACTTAAACCACCTACAACTGAACACCAGCAAAACCAAGGAGCTGGTGGTGGATTTTAGGAGGCCCAGGCCCTTCTCCTGGACCCCATGATTATCAGAGGAGTCTGTGTGCAGAGGGTACAGACCTATAAATACCTGGGAGTGCAACTGGACGATAAATTGGACTGGACTGCCAATACTGATGCTCTGTGCAAGAAAGGACAGAGCCGCCTGTACTTCCTTAGAAGACTGGCATCCTTCAACATCTGCAGTAAGATGCTGCAGATGTTCTATCAGATGGTTGTGGCGAGTGCCCTCTTCTACGCAGTGGTGTGCTGGGGAGGCAGCATTAAGAAGAAGGATGCCTCACGCCTGGACAAACTGGTGAGGAAAGCAGGCTCTATTGTTGGCATAGAGCTGGACGGTTTGACATCCGTAGCAGAGCAACGGGCACTCAGCAGGCTCCTATCAATTATGGAGAATCCACTACATCCATTAAACGGTGTCATCTCCAGACAGAGGAGCAGTTTCAGCGACAGACTGCTGTCACTGTCCTGCTCCACTGACAGACTGAGAAGATCATTCCTCCCCCAAACTATGCGTCTCTTCAATTCCACCCGGGGGGGTAAACGTTGAACATTATTCAAGTTATTGTCTGTTTTTTACCTGCATTTTTTATTAGTCTTTAATTTAATATTTTTTGCTGCTGGAGTATGTGAATTTCCCCCTGGGATTAATAAAGTATCTATCTATCTATCTATCTATCTATCTATCTATCTATCTATCTATCTATCTATCTATCTATCTATCTATCTATGACGGTCATGTGGACTACATGTGGTCTAATGGCTGGAGACCACCTTGTGTAACAGAGGAAAGTAATCTAAATAAAGTAGGAGACTTACGGAGTTATTTAATTAATTATCAGCATTACTGAAAGCAAAATAGATAAAGAATTTAACTGATTGATTAAAATCGATTATTTCTTTTTCTCACATTCATACCCCATGTCATATATCAATTTGGTGTCTCTGCATGAGGAAAACAGAAATCCATGTTTTTCCTACCCCATCCCACACATTACAACAAGTAATTACACCGAGTGTATGAGAGAAAACTGAGTGAAAATGCTAAAGAAACTAAACTGAGGGTTGTTATACACATTTTAATAGTAAGCTGAATTACTGAGGGACATTTCTTACTTATTTTACACAACATTTGGCGGGGCTCCGCATGGCCCACTGGCCTTTAATGCTGAAACTCCACTGTTAATAACCTGCAGGCACACCTTGGCCAGAACAGACCTCGGTAAGCAGCAAACACATTTAGGCCATGTTGGGGTTTTTTCTGCCTTGTGTTCACTAAAAATACTTTTTCATTTTACCTGGAGAGCGTTTTTTACAGAAAGAATCAAAATGTCGCATAGAAGATCTGTTCAAAACATTTTTTTTAAATAATTGAAATATTTAATTAATAAAACTTTAGAATTAGCATTCATATCCCAGGGGTAGGGCATTTTCCCTGACTATTTTTGCTTATGCTCTCAGCTCGCCCGTCTGTCTCTCGGATTGAGTGTTGAATTCTGTTTTGTTATTTTGTTTCTTTTTTTAATTCCTGTTCTCTTTTTTTAACTTTCTGATGTTTTTTTTACTTATTTTCTGTTTTTGACTCTGAAGTAATTTGTTGTAATTTAGTTTGACTTGATTGTATGCAATGTCATTTTCTTCAAGTAAAATTAATAAATGAATGAATGAAAAAAAGCTTTTTATAGAATCCTACCTCAATGTAAAACTGACAACCTGGGCAAGTTTTTAAAAGTATCTGGGTGAGACAGCCCCAGCTCCAGACCAAAAGAGTCGCTAGGTGGGTCCCAAAAATCCAAAAAGTAACACTATACCTGATAGCATGGCTGGGTGGGCTTGACTGCCTAAATGACCCCCTGTAGCTGGGCCTGGGATGTCAATGGGCTGTAGCTGCGGCCCTCCAGAGCTCCACTCCATGGACGGGGTTGTCTCTTTCTTAGTATTATATGGCAGTGATGATCATAGACATATATAGATAGACGCCACATTCACTGTGTTGCCCAGTCGACCCGATACGTCAGCGCATCCGCCATATTGCGAGTGGCAAAAGTGCCATTTAAACTAATACAGGTAAACGTGGAAAATGGGTTTTCTGATGAAAAAACAAAAACGTTTAAAACAGTATCGTTTACAGTACATACAACAGATTTTGGCGAATCGTTTAAATGCAATTATTTATATCCATTTATACACTAATAATGACAATTATTAAATAATAATAATTATTATTATTATTAAATAATTCCTCCCATATAAGTAACATTTCTCACACTGCCTTCTTCCATCTCCTCTCCATCTTCTCATCACATTTCTAGACTTTGTCCTGTTCTTATGCAACACAGTACTGAAGTATTGGTTAATGCCCGAGTCACCTCACGTATAGATTACTGTAATGCTATATTATCTGGCATCCCACAAAAACTCATCCATCGCTTACAACTTCTTCCAAATTCTGCTGCCAGGATAATATCCTGCTGTTCTAAATCCACTGAACATATTACACCGATTCTCTCTCAACGTCACTGGCTCCCTGTTCACTACAGAATACAATACTAAATACTGCTCTTAACATTTAAAGCTCCCCCTGCCTCACTGATCTCCTACAGACTTATACTCAGATCCTCATGTGCAGCTCTACTTTCTGTACTGCACATCAAACTCTGTTCTATGGGAGCTCGACTGTCCCTCCTAGTGCTCCTCAACTCTGGAATTCCCTTCCCTCTCATATACGTCAGCTCGATTCAATAACACAGTTTAAAACTACCCTCAAAACGTATCTTTTCAAACTGGCATACCAATTGTGAATTTTGTACTGTTACTGCCAGTTATCTTTGTTTGTCTTTCTTTTAACAGTGAAATGATACACTCAATGACAAAAATAACCAATTTTCTTGTATATAAATTGGCTTAATAATTTCTGAAAACATTTCACTCCTTCCTCTCCCAATCTCTCTCTCTCTCTCACACACACACACAATGTGGTTACTTAAATAAATACTGGATAGGATCTAAAATCCTTGAAACAGAACTGTCTTACATTTCTTTTTCCATGTGTTGCCACTCTATAATTTGAGAGTGTTCAGTCTTGCAATATGGTGCAGCCTTAGTTTGTGGAAGACAGACACAACTAAAGACATGAACATGAAATGATGGTTGTCAATTTCAAGCTGTGTTTCCTCAATGTGCTCCTTGAGAAAACACACGTCATCTGAACCAATCTCTGCCCGAACAAACTGACTGATCAAAGATACACTGACAGATTGCCCTAATGTCGACTGTCGGATAACACGCTCAGCTACTTTGACCACCTTGACTGGACCCTCAGAAGGAATCATCAAACCTCCTTTGTTTTTTTAAGCTGAGCAAGTGGTAGCTTTGATCATATGATGCCGGTACAGCATCTGTTACCAAACTAGCACGGGCACACATCACAGGACAGCTTTCTCAAAATCCCGTCTAAGGGCTACCTCCCACTGCTTCCTGAGGTGGATTTCTTTGGGAAACTTTCAAAGTTTGAGACATGTTAACAGCTAACAGCAATCTACATAGTTAGTGACTAAATACGTTTAGCCAAAACGTTGTTTGGAGGCTCACTTGAGCACATAGATGCATAGCTTTGCTAGCTTAGCCTGGCATAGCTAAAGTTAAGATTATAAAACGGGATTTTCTAATGGCCAAATATAACCAAAACAATTGTTCAGCTTTACCTATGAAATGTAACCCCTGTGATCTGGTTTGGAGCGTACAGCGGTTTGTACAATCCCAGGCCGCATGAGTGAGTCATCTTTATCCATTACTTCACTCCACAGCAGTGCCACTCGCAATATGGCGGCGACGTTGACGTACGATGCTGCTGGTCATGAGGCGTCTAGTAATTCTATGTCTATGGTGATGATACCTGCTTACATTCTGGTTAAGATTTGGGCTGGGGGAGGGTTATCTGAGTCAAGTCAAGTAAACCAGGTGACAAAAGCCTGCAATCCAATTGGCTGTCCAGTAGAGCTACTGAATCGTGAAGCTGTAGAGGTCTGCAGCAGGACCCATCTTCTGGGAGGAGATATTGGGACAACTTAAGTATCAGCAAACAAAACAAGTGTGTTCAAGTGAAAGGTCACTTCTTCTTTAGTAACCTCTTCATATTACTTTTTTTTTCTGCTTTCCTTCATGAATTCATTCATTTTTATGCTGAGTAGGGTCACAGGGAAGCTGGAGCACATCCCATCAAGCACAGAGCACAAGGCAGGATCAATCCCTGCGTGAACACACAGACATACTAGGGCTAATGTGGCACTGCCAGTCCACCTACCCTACATGTCTTTGGGAGCTCTGAATCAATTGATGGTGGGTACACGGAGGCGAGACAATTTATAAAGCATTGCTGCCTGACAGCCTCAACTCACCCAGTTCTGGTCACTGTCTGTGTGGAGTTTGCATGTTCTCCAGCGACCCTTCTTGGTTTTTGTTCTGCTATTTGCACAGCCCATAAACTAAACGGACGTTATGCAGGGCTGTGGCTCTGTGACTGAAGCTGTCCTCAGTCGGGGCGGTTTGCATTTCCCTTATGCGCAATTTAGGCGCTCCTGCCACGACGCTGTTATATTAGTTTTTTAGTTTAATTTTTCTGTCCACGTGTAGAAAGGCAGGTGCACCTGCCCTTGTGACTTGCCCTCCCGGACTGATGTACTGTATTAAACACTTCTATCAAGATGTCCGTGACTGTCACCTATCCGTTCTGACGGCCACCTAATTGCGCGGCTAACGGTTTAGCCGAGGACGGAGTTCCGCACGTGCACCCACCACACTGCACTGCCCTCTGCACCCCTCACTTTTACTCCTCGTTTCCAGGGTACATGCAGGTGGAATCTGAGGGTGCAGCCCCCAGATTTTCGAGACCGGGCACCATACAGACTTGAGATGCGCTTTTGGTGAAGCAGCTGCGAGTGAAGCACTGCGGGCGCAGGACTGAAGGGGCTGCCGGTGTGTCCCCGAGGTTGCCATGTGTCCCACTGGACACGACAGTCGCCAGTCCCGAGTTTTTCGAGGCTGAGAATTCATTTTTCCGCGATTCGTAAAGTTGGCTGCGCATCCGCCCCCATCAGGCTCCTCGGACGCGACTGCGCTGACCTCAATTTGTAAGCTTAACGTAAAAACAAACAGAGATGTCTGAATTCATTACGTGGGATTTATTACTTTATAATCCGCACGATAATAATCTCAATCTGCGTCCCGGCTTTACTGGTTGCTCGCCAAAATGTTGCTTTTAAGTTATGACAGAATGTGTAGAAATGCGTGCAGTTCGTTCTCTTAATCGGCTAAACAGTTGAAGCCCCTGCGAGTCCTTGTGGGTGCCGATAACCGGCTGCTGTGTGCCTCTCGTTCCCACTGGGCATCATTACATAAATGGTATCTTTGCATTAGCAAAACAAATCCTGCCATGCCGGGACTCTGTGGCAAGGGGAAATTTGCCTTTATTTCCTTGTGGTTTATTATCTGCGTTTTCGTGTTTTGTGAATTTTTAATATACTACACTGTGATGTTTTCTTGTGTTTGGCCCGACAATGAAGCCACCCTTAGCAGTCAAAGGGGAGAAGGGTCGACACCCGTCCTGAAGACCCTCGTTTTATCGGACACGCATCTGCTGGGCGCCATCAATGGACACTGGTTTGACAAAGTGCGAAGGTAAGCAACCTTTTATTTATTAAGTCGGGGATCGTCTATGTGGAGGTGTCGGGGTAGTGCCACAGTTGAAAAGGGGGGGGGGGGGGGGGGGGGGGTACATGCACTGTCATTAAATGTAAATATATTAAATCTGGAACTGCTGAATTTATTAAAGCACTTAACATAGCTGCAAATGTTGATGCCTACCTCTCAAAACGTCTGTCCTGTTTGTAAAGATGAGCAGAATAAGACAAGGGGATCCACAGACGGGACCACCTGATTTCATTTATAAAATAACAGTTTTGGTATTGCGCTGGAGAGGCATGGTGGCGCAGCGGTCTACAAGGCTGCCTCGCGGCTCCAGCTTACTGACTGGAGTGCCCCCAACGTCTTCTGGGGTCCCCTGCCTCCTTCCATAGCCAAAGATGCGCTCATATTTAGATTGTAAATGTAAATGCAAATCGTCCGCGATGAGTGACCCGCAGTATTTAAATAAACCGGCAGTCTGTTCAAGAATCCTCTGACCTGCTGGACAATAACAGATTTGGATTGAGGTCGAGGGTATCGGACCCTTGAAATAAACCAAGAAGGTTTTGTTAAACTGCTTGGTGCCACTTATTTTTGTTACCAGCTTATTTATTATTTTACATTTTATACATACTGTAATGTAACAGAAGCACTAGTGCCTTAACACTCCATATACTCTTAAATGTAAAGATGCCAAAGTGATTCTTCAGAGTGATGCAAATTTAAGAATTCCAAAGAATTCATCATCGTGAAGGTTCCAGGAGGAACTTTTATTTATTTAGATTCGTAACATGTTCCATAGCAAGCCATGAATAGTTGATAGCATTTCAAAAATACCAATGGGTTCCTGATTTGACAAAGACTTGTGCTGGATAAGTTCAGGTGTTCTGATCATATCCTGCTAGGTCACCAGTTATGCGTGAAAAATTTCTGTTTGGTCTACATATTGGGAAGCAGTTTAAAGCTCAAAGAACCAAATTCATATGAAAAGAACCCTTGCCAGAATGAAATGGTGCTTTGTCAAGTGATGCTTCTAGGAGAAACCAGGCCTTTTAGACCAGTGCTGTCTTACCAACATCATAGACCCCCGAACAAAACAGTGCACTGGGACCCCTTTTTTGACAGCAAAACAGAAACATACATAGGCATCAGAAATATTGTGGACCCCCAGCCCTTTGTGCCCATGTGTTAAGACGGCCTGGCGTAGTCAAATGTAAGGGGCACTCAGACACACACCTACATAGGGCCTATCTGGATAGATAGACAGATAGATAGGAAAGGCACTATATAATGATAGATAGATAGATAGATAGATAGATAGATAGATAGATAGATAGATAGATAGATAGATAGATAGATAGATAGATAGATAGATAGGAAAGGCACTATATAATGATAGATAGATAGATAGATAGATAGATAGATAGATAGATAGATAGATAGATAGATAGATAGATAGATAGATAGGAAAGGCACTATATAATGATAGATAGATAGATAGATAGATAGATAGATAGATAGATAGATAGATAGATAGATAGATAGATAGATAGGAAAGGCACTATATAATGATAGATAGATAGGAAAGGCACTATATAATGATAGTTAGATAGATAGATAGATAGACAGATCACAGAAATATTATAACTTACAACAACAAATCTTCTCAATCACAGAAGAATTACACAAAAAAAAAACTTGTCACTTGCCTAAAGATAAGAGAGCAGTCGCCACGAGGCATTATGTTGTGTGTTGTCACAGGTATAAAGGCTGAAAGTCCACAATGCCGATGTGTCAGATGGAGTTTGTGGGGGGAAAACATGTACAAAAATCAATGCAGACTGGGAGATAATGTGCAGACTCCACACAGTGACCAGGATTTGAACCAGGTTATGAAATCTACAAGGCTGCAGAGCTAACCACTGTGCCACTGTGCTGCCCTTATTATATTATCCATCCATCCATCTGTTTTCCAACCCGCTGAATCCGAACACAGGGTCACGGGGGTCTGCTGGAGCCAATCCCAGCCAATACAGGGCACAAGGCAGGAAACAATCCTGGACAGGGTGCCAACCCACCGCAGGACACACACAAACACACCCACACACCAAGCCCAATTTAGAATCGCCAATCCACCTAACCTGCATGTCTTTGGAATGTGGGAGGAAACCGGAGCGCCCGGAGGAAACCCACGCAGACACGGGGAGAACATGCAAACTCCACGCAGGGAGGACCTGGGAATTGAACCCAGGTCCCCAGATCTCTCAACTGCGAGGCAGCAGCGCTACCCACTGCGCCACCGTGCCACCCTTATTATATTATATTATATTATATTATATTATATTATATTGCCACTTCCTCATGATGATTCTGCCAGCACACAGTCATTGAAGGCACATCCTATTCCAAAAGCATCGGGTGCAAGCCAGGAACCAAGCATGGCCAGGAGGGCACTGTCCATTTTACAGCCACTCACTCGATTACTCGATTACTTGATTAGATGATGTAATCATTTTAATGATTAAATTCTGATTTCCTTTAATACAATTCCATTTTCCTCCCCCTATTACCATCTTTAGACCTTACCCTTGTACATGGGGTCTCAGGTATTTTTATAGTGTAGTCATAATGAAATACACAGGTATAGCTTGACGCAGCATCATGTCGCTTATGCTCCTCTTCATACTCCAAATCTGCTTTGCTGTATTTTTAGATGAACGTCAAGGAACAGGACAGAATAATACACACTGACAAGTCGCCTGTGGTTTTGTTTTACTTTTTCCTGTTGTGCTCCCTTTAAAACAATTCAGTCATCACAAGTTGACATTTCTCACGTCCTCCTTGCAGTCCTTGTAGATCCATTGGCAGTCGTCTTCAATATATTAAGCATGACTGTAATATTTGTAAATATAAATTCACATTTCTTGCTTTGCTACATTTGTTTCTTTGGAGTGTTGAAAGCATTTTTAGTAAAGAACTGCACATGAACTCAGTGACTTTAGTTTTATTTAAATGATTTTGAAATTTAAAACCTTCCATTTTGTGAACTCTGCCGCCATTTAATTTTTCGGATGTCATTAACGTGTCAATATGACCTTATCCCAGTGAAATGCCTTCTGGCTTTGGGCAGAAAGCTCGTTTCCTAAGAGTCGGCAGTGTATTGGAGCTGAAACAGGCACAAGTGTCTGTCATCTTCTATTTGTCACTCTACACATTTGATTGCAATATTTCTTAATATTCTGCATTTGTACATTTGAGGTTAGTTTGGCTAAATAAACGCATCTTCCTGGAATTGTGCACAGCGGCCTCAGATTCAGTAGCCTTCACCCAAGGTCCGCCGGGTTAGCCATATTGATGATCCGAGTTCATGTGCAGAATGTCACTAAACATTAGCTCTGGTTTGTAACGTATCAGTCCTGATTCGCTGCTGTCCAGCCATGCATGTGCAAACATACGCTTGACAATACAACGCCGACAGTGCAGCATTGAACTACAGGTCATTAAACACGAAGCACCCTGCTTCTCCATCCAGCATTTGCAATCGTGTTTTAAATATTGAGACAACTGCTTTTAATTTTCAAACCTCGTACTTAATGAGCTATCAAAGTGGTGAGTAATACAAGATAAGTTTAACTTAAAATTAGGATTAAATAATTCTCAACAAAAAAAATACAATTTTCTGAAAGTATAAATGTATTAAAACCCATCCTGCATCACTGGCTGTCTCCTTCATTCTCCAGGTCCATCCGGATTGCTGGCCGCATTCCTAGCCCCTTTAGTGGAAACTCAGACTTGTTCTTTCTTTAGAGTTGGAGGTGTAGGCCGGTGTTTACTGCTTCTGCCTTCTTTGTCGTTATCACGTTTGTACTTTTCTCAGGGTCAGTGTGTTCTATTCTCTTCTCTTCTGTCTAGCTTCTGATTTTCTAATTATAACGTTGTACCCATCAGCAGTGCACTACATTTCCAGACTGGCATTTATTCAACATCAGCTGCCATAGGGTCCGTCCACTGTGTGCACACTGGAAAACGTAAGTTGTGTTGCGTAGGGGCAATTCCGTTGCCAATTGTTAAGAATGTCCACCACAGCTACTGGAGTTGAAGAACAGGCAGGCTGAGATGATAAGAACGCTTATGTGAGATGTTACTACAGAGGCTACTTGCAACGAATGACCCCCCTCTCATTTTGAAAGCTTCTTTAATCGATTGTAGTCTTTGTTAAAGGCTTGGATTACTGGACAACTGTAACCTGAAGCAGTTTCTTCAGGTCATTTGGTTGTAGTTGGTTAAATCTTGTCCCATCTTGGTCCTCCTACTACAATTAGCTCACAGACAAGAAGTTCAAGTTCAGTAGTGTGCCTCAGAACTTTGGTATTCTTCAGATACTTACTGATGTCTGCCTGCTCACAACCTCAAACCTCACAACGCAACTGTTCACAAATCTTCTTCCAGCTTTGCAGCAGCAGCAGCAGTTGGTTAACTCATCCTTGCTCTTTCCATGTCCATCCTTCAACCCAAATGTTCAAATTACAGCTCACAAGAGTGACTCAGTAGCCAGTTGAAGTCACACCACACCACACAATTCTCATCATAACACCTTGACTACTTCGGGTCCACGTCACTGGGCCTGTCTTAGGAATTAGCTGATGCCTCTGCAGTATATGACTCCAGAATCATCTCGATTTACGAGGTGTGATCAAAAAGTACGGTGAATGTTGATGCAGGGCACCATCCAAGAGCAATGCAAAACAATTCAGTGCATTTTCTGACATGTCCATCCTAGAGCCTAGTTTGTGACGAGTTTCAACTTGTTTGATGCTGTCAGTCGTTTGTGAGCCACCGTTAAGTTCGTGTGTTTTTCAAGTTTGTTGTTAATAATGGATATCGAGCAACACATTAACATGAAATTTTGTTTCAAATTGCAAAAAGCTCAGGAAACCCATCAGATGTTAAAATCAGTTTATGGTGACACTGCACCGAAAATTAAGACTGTTTACAAGTGGTTTGATCGATTTTGTAATGGATCTGACTCGGTTGAAGATGAAAACAGATCAGGACGTCCTTCAACATCAATAACTGAGGAAAATGTTGAAATGGTTTCATTCTTCATCATTACAATGCTCCTTGTCATACATCCCTTCTAGTACGACAATTTCTGTCAAATAAAAACATTACGCTGTGTCCGCATCCACCTTATTCACCGGATCTGGCACCGTGCGACTTCTGGCTGTTCCCTACATTGAAAATGACCATGAAAGGCAAATGATTTCAATCCATTGAGGACATCCAGGCAGCCACAACAGCCCAACTAAAGACATTCTCGAAAGAAAACTTCCAGAACTGCTTCGCAAAGTGGCAGGAGCGTTGGGATAAGTGCATTCGAAGTGGAGGAGAGTATTTTGAGGGTGACTAGTAGTTGTAAATCTTTTACTGTAATAAACGTTTCTTTTTTAAAACATTCACCGTATTTTTTGATCACACCTTGTATATGTGTGCTCGGTGTTTGACTAGTAAAATGTTAGTGCCATGATTTCTCTTTTCTATTATATTTTGCCATTATTTCTTTTGAGACCTTTTATGGTACACTCTTACAAATAAAAGTGCCAGAGTGGTCCTTGAGAGTGATGCCCTAGCAGAGCCATTTTTGATTCTCAAAAAGACCCATCTACATGAAGGTTTCAGAAAGAAAGAACCTTTATTTACTTCAATCCCTAAAAAGTTCCATAGAGTAAATAACCCTGAATAGATGGTAACAGATTTGTGAAATACCAATGGGTGATGATTTTAAAAGGACTCTTGCTGCATGCAATAGCACAGGCCAAGTTCCGGTTTTTAAAATTTGTTAGTGTCCTGCTAGTATGTTAAAGATTTCAGTGTTTTTCTGCATATTAGGAAGTTTTTCAAAGCACAAAGAACAAACGTCATATGCAAAGAGCCTGTCCCAGAATAGAATGGTGCTTTGTCAAACCATACTTCTACGAGGAACCACACAAGGCGGAAAAGAACCATAAGGTGTGTGAAAATGATACAACTTGACTCACAGGTTTGGGGCAGCCACCCATGTGCCCGAATCCTGGCTGCAAAAAGGCCAAGTTTGTAGTACAGTTGTGTACAGAATTGAGTCCACAATCGAACTGATTACAGAGGGAGGTCGTTGGGGGTTTTAAGGCAGGTCAGCGGAAGTGATGTCATTGGAGCCAGAACCGGAAGTGATGTCTTCAGACCCAGGTAGAATTTCCTGTATTTGATCTGCAGAAATACCAGAAGAAAGATTAATGCATCCCGCCACCCCCTGGCCTGGCATGGAATTACCTTTGATTGGTCCCTCTAGCTGCGCACGTGTGACTGGTGCCATTGAAGAAGTGGTAGTTTTAAGAGTGAACAGGCTATAGAGGTTGCTACCTCATTCAAGTCAATGGCCGCTCATTAAAATAATTAAGAAAATAATTATCTGTGCAAACATTTGCTCTCAGAAGCCCTGTATGTCTAGTTTATCTTTTTTTTTCCCATGGAGAGAAGGCTTTGCCCATACATACCATGCCTGATGAAGCCTGTGAACGACTTGTGCATCAAACGCAGTGCTGTTTCTACTATACACTATAGAGTAGTGCTAAGAATTTAAACTGGACCCCAGGACTTTGCTTGCTCTGTTTCCATGAGTAGCTCACCACCAGTCACTGGACCTGCATAAATGCATCCCTTCATTTCTGCACTGCACTGGACCCTCACAGCAACATAGGAGCTTTTCGAGCCGAAGGGCACAACATAAAGCAAAAGCAGTCTTATATTTAAAGTGCTCTGGGCCTTTATCATCCCCTACTGCTGCAGTGAAATGCATTGTTGTTCTTCAATTACACAGCATTGGATAGATAGATAGATAGATAGATAGATAGATAGATAGATAGATAGATAGATAGATAGATAGATAGATAGATAGATAGATAGATAGATAGATACTTTATTAATCCCAAGGGGAAATTCACAAATTCATTGGTTTGCTGTTTGTAATGTAATGAAGTTGTAATAACTCACCACCTAGAATTCAGGTCTTCTTTTGGCCCTTTACTCTTTCAATAATCGTTGTCTCCCTCCCTTAAAGAAAATAAAGTGGACAGATAACCTGCTGTTCATCTTCAGACAACAACTAGTTTTCAAATTTGCAGATTTTCTCCTGCAATCCGCCAGATGTCTTGCATGGATATTTACTGTATGTCCTGAACCAGCTGAGCAAACAGGAGAAAAAAATCAAAATAATAATTCTTCCTATGTACCTGCTAGATCATCAGTTTTTGGGCTCAGTATCAGAGATTACACACCATTACAGAATTATAACCAAGAGTCTTTCAAAGGACAAAAAACGTATTTATTAGAACTACGGGAATTTAGAATCATAATGAACAATCATCTAAACCAGAAGGGCAAGCTAAAATTCATGGCAACCTAAAAAGAGTAGCTCTCCAAAGATCAGGGTGAGAAGCTGTAAGTCAGACTAGGAATGACTGCCTATAAAGGAAGGCACAACAACGGTAGAGCCAAAGCAGAAGTCAGGCAGCAGCCATTTACATGGAGAATTGCTTTGATGCAGAGACAACCAGAAACAATGGCGGCTGGAATGACAAGACGGAGACAAACAGATGCTCCATAGGCCAATGGAAAGGTAAGTGAGACAGGAAGAAGAATGCTATCATCGTGTCCGTATATTAATGCTGGACTTGTTTTAACTGTGGGCTTAAACTGAAGTCAGAGTACACAACTTGTAGTTGGAGGGCATGTTGGCCTTGCCATTTGCAGTTCTTGATTTTATTGCTGGATCACGTCAGTTTAAGTCACTGAATATCACTGGGTATGTCCACATTCCTGACTGTGTGCTATCCTTCCAGTACAATTGTGCTCAGCCCTTTTTCTGACAGCGCATAGCGTGCTACTTGAGAAAGCCTGTGCTGTATGAAGGGTTAACAGAGTACGGGAAGTTCAACTGCAAACTCAGCCTTTTTTTCTTGTTTTCCATTCTCTTATGGTGTTTGAAACACAAGACAGCAGACAAATGAGCTTTTCTCCTGTTTGTGAGGTCCAAAGTCCTTGTGTTCCTTATTCCTCATCGCTGCAGTATGTGAACAGTACTTCTGGAGGAGCATTCGTTGGCTGTGAGATGTCATGCACACAAGCCCATCCATATGACTGAAGACAAAATGAAACAGGTTTGATTTTGTTGGAGTTGTGGGCTGAGTTAAACAGTTGCAGAGCATTATACATTATGTGACAGCCTTCATAGGAACACACCACCATCTGCCTCCAACTACCTCAACTTATGTAAGGACTACAACTGAACATCTCTAAAAAGTCATCTAATGTGGCATGGCCTTTAGAAATCACCTAGTACAAAGTCAGTTTCTGGAGGTTTATTCATTACTGCTGTGACAGGCCATTACACGAAGCCTGGATTTGATAAAATCATCTCATGGTGGGAGGGTTGAATTTGAGAAGGAGCTAGACAAAGACCAATCCATAACTGACCTTCATGAATATTCTCAGGAAATTAAAGAGTTCTTCACCAATAACAGGGATAGCAGAACTTACTCCTGGAGTCAGGCCTGGCAGTGATGTTACTGGTGTGCACATAGTGGCAAGTTGATCCATGCAGGCCACGCTGCCTCAACCCAAAAGGAGCGACCATGAGTGTTGTACAGCTGGAGTTGGCTTTTGTCTTCACGTGTTTACCAAATTTCTATTCAGAGTATTTATCCTTTTTAATGACATTTGATTCAACGCTCAGAAGGTTAATATCTAACTGACTCTGTACCCTACTGGGACTCTTCGGCTCTCAAAGAGAGAATAACAGAGAAACGTGGAAGGGAGTGATTTAGGCGGAAAACAGCCTAGCTGATCTAAACCTAGATTATGAATTGTTCTTGGATATACAGTATGTGCATGTCATGGACTGTGCATAACAAATACCATTTTCAAGCACAAGGTTTTCTTATACATGTACCTGGAACCGAAGTACCTTGATCCAGAGGTACATTCTTGTCTTTCTTGTTCACTGGAGCTTTATCTGGTTTCCTGATAATCCTCAACAGGTTTCCGACATTTATTAACCCTTAGATGGATGCTGTATTATAATTTAGAAAACGTAGTAGCTACATTACTCCTAAATAACTATGTGACCCACCCCTAAGTCTAATTTTTCTTCTACAGTGTGGTAAGGTATCCACTTTCAAAATATAATGTTTGCGTCTCTGCTCTTTGTGGATAATGCTGTCCTGTTCCACCTCATCAGACTTGAATCTTCATTGAGAAGATTCATAGCTGGGTGTGATGTAGTTGGGGTGAGGATAAGAATTTTTAAATCGGAAGTCATGATCCTCTCCTCGAAAAGAGAGGCCTTTTCTCTATAGGTAAAAGGTGAGCAGTTACCCAAAGTGGGGGAGTTCAAGTACCTTGGGGGTCATAATCACAGCTGAGTGTAGAGCTGAGCGTAAGAATGACCAATGAATCAGTACAATAGCAAGGATTTTACAGATGTTTTACTGGATCATGGGAGTGAAGCTGGAGAGATGTCCACTGATTAATCTACAACCCCATCCTCAGCTATGATCCCAATCTTAGTGCTCTGACAGAAAGAGTGACATCACCAATACAAGCCTCTGAAATGTAATTGTTGCTCAGAATTGCTGGGCTTACTTTCAGTGACGGGGTGAGGAGTTCAACAATATAGGCGTACATTGCAGTGAGACAAGCCAGTTGAGGTGGTTTGGACATGACATTAGCATACCCACAAGAATCCTCCTACATGGAGGTGACATTAGGCACAGCCCAGTGGGAGAGGACCAAGTGACAGTCCTGGTATGTATTATAGTTTGTGACTGCCATAAGAATGTCTGGGTATTCACCAGGGAGGACCGGAGAAAATTACTGGGCATAAGGAGGCCTGATAAGAATTTCATAAGTGCAGGGGGCATGGGATCCTGTCCAGTCTACAAAGTTATGGGTCTCATGTATAAAGCTTGCAGATGCAAAAAAAGAGGCCCACACTGTGCATATGCAACCTCACATGCAAACCTCGAGATTTCTAAAGTTACTCTTGATGGGAGAATTTGCATACATTTTACAGAAACTCTGAGTCATGTGTGAGCAACATTATGGAAAAACTGGGAAATGACGACACCCTTGATCAAGTAGGGAAATGCAGCCAAACCAACTAAATGACAACCCACACACATAATAATACGTAACACCAAGCCGTTATTCTAATGTGCGTTGAACTGACAAACTTATTACACTTCATTGTGATGAATAAGATGCATTTTAGTTTCCTTCTAGGAGGGCCAATGCTGCGTATTTGTACTGAAGAACTTTTTTTGTATCAGCTACCTGTTGTCACTTCTCAGGGAACAGGCCAGCAGGATGTGAATATCTCAGCCAAGTTACCCGCCATGCTAGGAGCCATTAACCAATCGATGAAATGCTACATCCAGTTTTTGTATGGTGTGGGTGCACATACAGTACATAAAACATAACGTTTTTGTCAACATAAAAAAGCAATTTGTACCAGTGTCCGTCTTCCTAATGTAAACAGAGCAATTTAATGCACTCATATTGCAATAAGTACACCCAACAAGAATGAAGCTGCTTTTGCTAACCGTGAGCAGTGACATTCCATTAATGTACAAATCATCCGTGATGCCAAGATGAGACTGACAAACATCATGGCTCAGTGGCCCGTGTCAACTTGTGATTCATTTATTTTGAGACAAAGTATCTATGATGGACATGATGGTGCAGAACATGGTGACTGGTAACTGACTGAGGTCTCAGTGTTTCATGTGGCCTATACTATTCATTGTAAGAGCACTCATGTCATTACATGTGCCAGGTGACAGTGGTGACCCACTCAGATGCTGGTGCCTTATGCCACAACGCAGAGGAGAGGTGCCGTAATGCCACACATGATATTGCACAGCCCGATAATCCTGAAAGCAGGTGGTGGGGCCTTGATGCATCAGGTGGGAGGCTGGTTTAGCAGCCAATGAAGCTGTGATGCATTGTGATTACATACTGTATGTATGAGGCTGATTAGCATCAGATTAGATTGGAGTTGTGTTCCAACCAATTCATTTGAACTAAATCGGGCATGCACTTGGGCTTCGGCTGTGTCCTCACTGAACATTTAATTCATCTGTAATGTAAAAAACCATCCATCTGATCATGTGCTCTGACCTCGAAATGTCATGCGAAAAGACTTAAGGATTAATACAGTGTACCAGAATCCTCTGGGGTCAAGACAGCCAGTCAGTAGTTGAGGGTCAATCGCAGCTTCAATGCTGCATTACTGCCTGATTTCAACTTCCACCATGCACCACAACTGATTACTTATAACTATCTGGAATGTCTCAGTCAGAGACAACAAACACCAAGGTGTCTCCAACCTGTGAGTACTGTGTGATGTTGTCTGGATCCGTTAAACATCAACCCCAAGTTCAACAACTCTGGTTTGTATGGTTTCTCTGCAGCCTTCATGTTTGTTGAGAGTGCACCAGCAGGTGAACCTGTCCAATATTTTTTTCTTCCATGGCGAGTAACTCCACGTTATTAACCCACTGTGTTAATTGTGGGATTTTACAATGTTGCTTGTTTCCACAGGGAATGGCAGATGGAAAGAGCATTCCAAACAGCTTTGTGGCTCCTACAACCTGAGATCGTGTTTATTCTTGGAGACATCTTTGATGAAGGGAAATGGAGTTCATCAGAGGTATCTGCCGCTATGTATGTGTTTGTAGCATTAGCAACATTCAAACAGACAGACGTAGCCTGCCAAGTGACCAAACGTCTATAAGGCTTGTAAAATCATAAAGTGATGGGTCGAAGTATTTTTGATGGGAATAAAATGACAAAGCTGGAGTCCATCTGAAGTTATTCTGTGATTGGTTTCTCATTTTCTGTTAAGCCCATCAAAAGAATTTATGTTTATTGAAAAATTCCTCATAAAGACAATAATTTAGCTGTGTTTTCTGAATATTCACATCCTACATTGCCTGACGTATAGAAAAGATTAATGCGGGTCAACAAGTGGAGTAGAAAGAAAAGTTGAAATGTACAAGAAAACTTGCCTTTTTATCTTCATCCCTGGGTAAGCTAATTTACATGTTAAAAACACACCATTGAGGGAATATAACACAGACACAGAGAGCCCCCTCATCAGACCTCCACAAAATCAGACACAAAGATACATATTTAATTTCTGAAAATATACGTGTACATTTTTATGTGAGACGCTGCAATGTTGCATCGTGTGACGTTGCAACAGACGGAAATGCTTGAAATCTGCAAAAGTCAGCGAGTAGACAATGAAGAGTTGCTTCATGATAAGAAAAAGAAAATAACTAAGCAAAACAACCATTCTGAAATCATCAGAGGAAAACGCAATCGACGAAATGCTACCACTGAGTGTCATAACCGGAGATTTCTGTAAGTCAAGTGAATCAAGCATCACAACGAGCTCAATTGAAGAGGCTTCTTCTCCTTATCCACCTCTCCTCATTGTAGATGATGACCATGAGCTTACGTTCAGAACAACCTGATAGCCCCGGACTCAGGTAGAAAACAATAATCAATTAAAATAAGCAAATATTAACATTGGAGTCTCAAAATGTTTCATATATTAACTCCACAGCAGTTTTCCCCCTGAATTGCAACAAACTGGCAAGGCACAGCGCAGGTTTCATGGAATTTGATATCCGAGGAAACATTTGGTTGAATGATTATTGAGTTCAGCAGAGCGGCAGGCGAGTTTGAAGTATTGTATGGTTGAACATCCACACCGAATTTTTTGTAGGGACTGACAACAGAAAAACAAAAAAAATTAAAAAAAAAAATGGAGGAAATTGTCAAGGATTTCCCAGAATCCCATTAGCACAGTTGTGAGATGTTTTATTTTATTTTATTTTATTTTTGCGACAGTTTTTATTATAATTAATAGTTGAGTAAGTCTGAAGTGTCCTGATTTGGTCTATTTAACTATTTTCATTTTTGTTATTCATTTCCATGAACGTTGCTGTGTTGTTGGAGGCAGCTGTGCTGTGTAAACCACCGCGTGTAACTCTTACATTTGATTTTTGAAACCAAATAAGTCTACATTCACACTGCAGCTCCATTCTCATTTTTTCACTTGGAAGTAGAATTAAATTTAGAAAGGATCTACTGTATATTGCTCTCATAACAATTCTTTTCTTCCAAACCTGTCCCATGGTGTTTTCAGAAGTCTTTTGGGCCACTTGCTTCTATATTAAGAAAAGCAGAAACAAATCATAAAGGGTTTGGGGCACCAGCAAATGATCCCCGTATTTGTGTTTGGAAAAAAACAAAAGCAATTTAACACAAGGAAGGGAGAACATCTTTCCAGATGTGAGTCCAAACTGCCTGGCGGTGGAGCCGGTTAGGCAAGTCAGAAGATGAGGGGTCAAGTGAGCGGAAACTGGAAGATCGCTGGATCTGCTGACAGAACAAGAAGAGAGACATTAGGTGACTGCACCAGCCCTCAGTTCGGGGAGGAATCACCATTTGACAAGCCGCTGAAGTTGTCTCAAAAGTATATGTGTGTGCCACTATGTACAAAACAGCAGCAGTAATAAATGCACACAAACCAACAGCTCTGATGTTTTGTTTCCTCTTTCTCTTCCTCACTATCAAGCTTAGAAATCCTCAGACGTTCTGCTCTAAAATAACATGAAGCAGAGCAGCAACCAGCATCCACTTTCAGTCAGTCAGTCAGTCAGTCAGTCAGTCATTATCCAACCCGCTATATCCTAACACAGGGTCACGGGGGGCTGCTGGAGCGAATCCCAGCCAGCACAGGGCGCAAGGCAGGAACAAATCCCCGGGCAGGGCACCAGCCCACCACAGGGCACACACACACACACACACTAGGGACAATTTAGGATCGCCAATGCACCTAATCTGTATGTCTTTGGACTGTGGGAGGAAACCGGAGCACTCGGAGAAAACCCACGCAGACACAGGGCAGCCACTTTCAAACCCGTATATCCAGTGTGGAGACTGGCTCGGACACAGACAGGCAGACACGTTCATGTCACCCAACACACGTTTATTATACATCATATTTACAGTTATATTGCACATACCCAGTGCACAAAGCACCAATCACCCCTTCAAATGTCCTGGCCACAACACAATGCCTTTCTCTTTCTCTGGTCCGCCTCCACTCCTCTCCAATATGCTTCGTCTTCTTCCTCCCGACTCTCGCCTTGACTGGAGGGAGGCGGCCCCTTTTATATGCCCCGGATGGGCTCCAGGTGCATCATTAGGGCCTCCGTGGCCACACCCCTGTGTGGCGGAAGCTCCCAAGGTGTTTCCGGAAGTCCACCAGGTGCTTTCAGGTTTCTTCCCCCCAGCACTTCCCGGTGTGGCGGAAGTACTGAGGGCCAACACTCCCAATGCCTTGGGAGTGCCCCCTGGCGGTGACCACGGGCCCCCTACAGGGCTGAGCTTCCAAGCTCCGTACCCGTGGTCCCCAAAGCCACCAGGGAGGACGCCCCCTCGTGTCCTGGAGGAGGCACAAGCCCTCCTCCACTCCTCCTAGGCGTCCCGGCCGGGCATGGATGCCCGCCGGGCACCACATTGCCCCATCGCCAGCGAAGACCCGTTGGTCCGAGCGACACACCCCGTTAGGGCGGCTCGACCCCGAAGTGGGTCCTACTCTTCGTCCAGGGTCCAATCCGGCACCCTGGAACTCTCTTCTTCGGCACCCCCTCCGAGATCTCCTCGCCCTGCCGTTTAGTGCCGCTCGTGCCTTCGCAGCCTCCGCTGGTTGAGAGGCTGCCCCATCGCCAGTGAAATGTTGTCCGGCCAGACGGTCCATCTGATGAGGGTCGGCTTCCCACGAAGCAGGTCCTACTGCTCGCCCCGGGCCCAATCCTGCAACACACAGAAACACAGGGGCAGAGCCGCTGCCTGGACACCCTTCCCTGGCGTCCCTCTGTGCCACGCACTGGCAGCGCTCCCCCCCTTTTACAAGGACCCCGGAACTTGCCTGTTCGGAACCTTTTCCGCGGGTTGCGTGTCCCTCTGGCTGACGGGACCGCCTGCTTTTCTCTCCCTTCCACTGGCTCAGGGGAGTGGCCCTTAACTGGACGTGCGCACCCAGCAGCACATCCTTTCCTGTTGGAGGAATCGGCACACAGCCCTCGATCCCTCCTTTCCCTCTTGGACGCCTTGACGGTTTGAGTCTGCGCATGACAAACGTGCAGCCTCGCTCCCGTCTGCGTCCATACAGAGCGACGGGAGACTGCCGCGGGCTCGGGGCGTCGGGCACGAGGACCCAGGGCACTTGTCAGCCCCTGTCCGCCCTGCTCTCTTGCTGTTACTCCCCTCACCACGCGAGCAGCCTGCACCGCGGCCTCCGCTGTCGGAGATCTACCGACATGGTCCTGATCACTGTATTCACAGTCCCCATCAGTAGGATCTCCCTTTCTTTGTACGGGGGCGGTTCCACTTACCGTCTCCGCCGCGTCCCTCCGGCTGAAGCCTCCAGCGCCGCGCCGATCCGCCCACTGTCGCAGCGTCATCACGGACGCGGCCGCTTTCACCTCCAGCTCCTTCAATCCTCTACGGAGGACGCGCATCACCTGTAAAAGCGACTCTGCGGGCTGAAGGCATTCCTCCAGCTCGCGCAGAGCCGCTGGCAAGCACAGAGAGTCAGTCGGCAGTTGCCTTACCTTTCTGTCAGGCATATCCGCCGGCTGCTCTGAGGGGCCTTCCCACCGGCCCCGTCGGGTCCTTCCTCAGCCCGGGATTGACATTCTGAGTGCCCGCCTCCATCCAATCATTGGCGGACACGTCAGACACACCGCCCAATCCCGGACCAGTCTCTGGGAGCGGCTTCCGGTCCGCGGCCATTTTGGCTCTGTTTCCTTGTCTCCTGATGCGGCGACGTGCCTTCCTGGATCCCAGCAGCGGCTGCTGCTGCTGCTTATCGAGCTGCAGCGGCTCCTCTCTCGTGGCACTGCTTACTGCCACCTCGGCGCCGTCGACAGCCTGAGGCACGGCTTTACGTTGCGTCTGACGCAGTCCCAGGTAGTCCCTGCCTGCAGCACAAAAGGTAAACTTTCCCCCACGGGGCCTATCGCCATTGGGCAGGGTACTCACCTCCTGAGACTCGCCTTCTTGTCTCGCCGTCCTCACCGCGCTGCCGAACCGGCCGTCGTCGGCGACAGTGTGCCTGCTGGAGCCCGCTGCACTCCGGCAACGTCCCTGGATTTCTCCCCGCACCAGGAGAACATGGCCATTTAAAGGACCGGTGGCGGGCCGTGAGGTGAATCGCTGCCGCGGGGTTGTGCATGCGCCGCTCCCGCGGCGCGTGTGTGGGCTCACCTGCTGCGCCGAGCCATCCACAAAATATTTATTTTTGGGGTCCCCGTCTTGGAACAGACAGAGGGTCCCTGTTCGGGCGCCATTGTGGAGACTGGCTCGGACACAGACAGGCAGACACGTTCATGTCACCCAACACACGTTTATTATACATCATATTTACAGTTATATTGCACATACCCAGTGCACAAAGCACCAATCACCCCTTCATATGTCCTGGCCACAACACAATGCCTTTCTCTTTCTCTGGTCCGCCTCCACACCTCTCCAATATGCTTCGTCTTCTTCCTCCCGACTCTCGCCTTGACTGGAGGGAGGCGGCCCCTTTTATATGCCCCGGATGGGCTCCAGGTGCATCATTAGGGCCTCCGTGGCCACACCCCTGTGTGGCGGAAGCTCCCAAGGTGTTTCCGGAAGTCCACCAGGTGCTTTCAGGTTTCTTCCCCCCAGCACTTCCCGGTGTGGCGGAAGTACTGAGGGCCAACACTCCCAAGGCATTGGGGCGCCCCCTGGCGGTGACCACGGGCCCCTACAGGGCTGAGCTTCCAAGCTCCGTACCCGTGGTCCCCAAAGCCACCAGGGAGGACGCCCCCTCGTGTCCTGGAGGAGGCACAAGCCCTCCTCCACTCCTCCTAGGCGTCCCGGCCGGGCATGGATGCCCGCCGGGCACCACACCAGCTTGAGGTTGCGCAGAGCCCAGGGCCACGTTGGCAGCACAGCCCGGCAGTCCATTGGAGAGTATGGTCATAGACACCCATATTCATCACACTCACTCATACTGATCAAAGTTTTGGGGGACAACACGCACCCCCGTGTATCCAGAGGATGGGATGGAAACTCACACTCACATGGGAAGATCCCGCACGCTGCACGCTGGCAGAGCCCTCAACCTCATTCAAAGGCACCGGCACTTCATATTCATACACATATTCATTTCTGTTGCTTCCATTTCTTTAGTGTGACTGACTAAACTTGGTAAAAAACGAGATGAGTGACTGAATATAAACACAAAAGCTGCATATTAGGTAAACGTAGTCTGACACCACACTGAAGTTGCCTGGCTGCAGTGGTCACACATTTCTGTTTCTATTGACAGCAGCTTTTTTATTTGGTACACTGTACTAATCCCTAAAGGCAAGTTGTCCTTTCTCATTTATTTGTTAACATCATAAAAAGGACACACACATGTATAGTTGATCGCAATAGCAACTTGAACTTTTCGAAGTGTCTCCATTTCCCATCCACAAGCAGATATTCTTATAAGCTTGGGTGCAGCAGATCAGCATGTCGGCCTTGAGTCGCACCTGAGATGGGCAGGAGTGGAATCAGCGCGGCCCCCCGGACTTCCAGCAATGTCTGCCTCTGAACACGGCGAGAGCGCCACTGCTTCAAGTTCACACTGCGGCCTTTAAAAGTGTGGAGACACAGCCAAGTTCAATGAAATGCCTTTGTGGAATTTTTCACTAGTGACATCACTTCCATTTTGATTTTTGTTTCGATTCTCATCCTAATTTTTAGTTTTCATTTTTAATTCTATTCTTTTTTTTTTTTTTGCACTTTGACCTTCAGAGCCACCATAAGACTGCAGCTTTTTCAGACGATGTTCAGCAACAGCATCCAAAAAACAAGTGAAAAGGCAAAATATGGGAATGTTAAGTCAGATTTCCACTGGAAATGCTTTTTTAACTGGGGACACCACGCTAGTGACCACAGCCTGATTTGTGGAAACAATGAAACGTCACTTCAACAACAACAACATTTATTTATATAACACATTTTCATACAAATGATGTAGCTCAAAGTGCTTTACAGGATGAAGAATGAGAAAAAAGACTAAATAAATAAGAAAATAGAATTAGGGAACACTAATTAACATAGAGTAAAAATAAGGTCTGATAGTCATGGAAGACAGAAAAAACAAACAAAAAAAAAACTCTAGACAGCTGAAGAAAAAAATAAAATCTGCAGGGGTTCCAGGAAACGAGACCACCCCGCCCATATTGGGCATTCTACCTAACATAAATGATCAGTCCTCATTGTATTCAGGGTTCTCATGGAAGGACTTGATGATGACGGTCACGTGGACTTCTGGCCTTTAATCCATCAATGTAGGGACATCATGGTGCTTTGATCAGGTGGTGGTGGCACAGATCACCACTACAGAAAACCAGAAAAAGAACAGAAGAGAAAGTAGGGGTTAGTACGGACTTCGGTCACCACAATGGACTTTGGGCCTGACAGTGGACATCTGCTGTTAGACTCTACTGGGATATTCTGCACCTGCTATTGCACAACTGGCCAGGCTGTTCAGCAATGGGCTCAAGACAAGACGTGACCCCAGTTCCACTCTTCAGATACCCCTCTGCTTTGCTTCCCCTGCCTCTTGATTCTGCCCTGCTTTGATAATGAAGCCGCTATGATCTGATCCAGTAAAATACATGGATTCCCAGTTATTTGGATGGGCACAATGCCACAGTGGTTAGTGCCACTTCACAGCTCCACAGTCCCTGTTCATCCTTCCTCTCCCCATCTGGATTTTTTGGCCAAGGGCTCATTTCTTCCTACCCCATCAAAAAAAATGTCGATGAACATTAAGAGAATCTGTGATTCCGAATTGGCCCTGTAGGAGACTAGCTGAAGACCCCACTAGCAGCCCCTGCCTTTCCACCCAGCCATGTCTAGCTGCTCTTTCTCTTCCAGTTATGGTTAATCAGTCTCCCAGAGATCTCCAGTAGTGCATTAAGCCATTTGATGGTGCCTTTGCTGCAGTGGGTTGGCACCCTGCCCAGGATTGGTTCCTGCCTTGTGCCCTGTGTTGGCTGGGATTGGCTCCAGCAGACCCCCGTGACCCTGTGTTTGGATTCAGCGGGTTGGAAAATGGATGGATGGATGGATGGTGCCTTTGTTAGGCAAGCATCCCTTCTCAATATTTTAAGGAATGGTGAGCCTTCATGATGGACTTAAAAACCATAGTTGATAGGGGCATTGGAAGCTCATCTCATACCCCGAAACAAGAATCGAAGAACTTTATGCTTTAGCGTTCATCCAGTGAGACCATCTTACAGAATAATCAAAGAACAAGAAAATAGGGCAGGACAATTGACCAGCCAGCGTTCTAACAATATAGCAGAAAAATTAAAATGACAGAAGATCTCTAGAACCCCCAGTCAGCCTCCCTACCAACCACGGATGTTGCATCCAAAACAGAAAAGTGAACATGGTGAGAATATCTGACTGAAGTAAATGTATATTAAAACACATATACCAGGAAACACCTCCAAGTGCCAATCTCCATCTTTGATTTTGGGGGGTTTGAAGATTCTGTCTTCAGCAACATGCTCAATGTCTTCCAAGTGGTTCATTTTAGATGTGAACAGTCCTCATTGCTATAGTGGGCTGGCGCCCTGCCCAGGTGTTGTTTCCTGCCTTTTGCCCTGTGACCCTGTAGTTAGGATATAGCGGGTTGGATAATGGATGGATGGATGGATAGATGGATGGATGGACAGTCCTCATTGAAATAAGTTTACAAATACCCAATCATCCACGGTGGAGGTTCATCTGTTTCAGAAGCGTTTAGCTTTGTTCCCAGAGAGGCTCAGAGAAAAGGAGTCTGCCGCTGAGTAACATGATGGCCTCACAGTTGCAGCAAAAATCAGAAGGTTGCTTACTCCCCTTGCGTCAACTGGATAAACCGCTGCTTAATGACTGATAAGGTGAAAGGCCAGGCTCTCCTTGTGAGGTCCTGAAATACAGAGGGATGCTCATCACAAACTGAAATCTTAACAAGGATTAAATTATTCTTTTGGAAGCCATGAAGTATGACGATTGATAATTCAACTGAGTTCCACTGCTGTTAGTGAATCCCAGGAAGGTGTGGTTGCAGCTGGCTACTTGACACAAACATCGGACACTTAAAGACCACCTGGTGTGGTAAGCCATAGTTGGTGTTGATTCATCCTGACTGAAGAACCAGGATACAGCAAACGCCTGATGAGCTCATGGGTTCGTTCTTCAAGGCATCTGCAAACTCCTGGATGTGTGGGATGGGTTTTGTGGCACACATTGTGCACTTTATATGATGGGAGACAATAATTTGAATGAAACTGACTATAACTTCTGATCAGATGTGTTTGTTTTTCACTGATGTAAGATCCCCCCCTGCGGTGGGTTGGCACCCTGCCCGGGATTGGTTCCTGCCTTGTGCCCTGTGTTGGCTGGGATTGGCTCCAGCAGACCCCCGTGACCCTGTGTTCGGATTCAGCGGGTTGGAAAATGGATGGATGGAAGATCCCCCCCTCACCCCAGTTAATTTGCAACAACTATCAAAAAATATTTTATGGGATAAGGATGGGTGGGATTTGTGATTTTATGTACTGAAGCAATTGGCGGAGGCATTCTGGCCTTGAAATATTTCCTACAATGACATATCAAATGGCACATGAATGGATTACTGGTAACAAGTAATGGGGGACTCACAGGGAAAAGCGTATAGAGAAGAGTTTGAGCAGGACTTCCTTTCGATGAATAGCAGGCAGATACCGTATTATTCCTTTATGTTTCATTTCAGAGTCCTAAACTACATATTTTTGAAACCAGCAATAGTTTTACTGAAGTTAGTGAGGGCCATGCTTCCCTCCGCTTTAGGTTGTGAGAATAACAGGCAGACACAGGTTCAAGTGTTGGGCCACCTGTTGTGTCTTACACATTCTACCTTATATAAAATTGAGAAACGCTGTATCATAACCGCTTTCCATGTTTTTCTCTTTATTACTTGTTGTATTACCAAGAAAACATATCAATGCGCATACGCACACATAATGGTTAACAGTATACATACACTACAAAAAAAAGTAGATCCACTAACACCATGTACGTAACACCACCAACTCAGAGTGCCTGTCTATTTATAAAGTTAGAAATCAGTGTAATAATTCAGGTTACCTTGTGCATCGTGAGAGTTCCTCCTCCTCTATGCTCTGGACATCAAGTGACGGCCATTAAATCTGCCTGGCTGGAATATACGGCCACTCTCCTAGAATGGGCAAGGCTATTAGAGCAGAACAGAAGTTGGTCAGTGTGTCCTCCAAGTCAGGTCCCTCTAGACTGTGGGGGGAAAATGAAGAACTAGTTAGCGTCAGTGTCTCCTCTGTCCCTGGAGTCGTATCAGTCACCTTGACAAAGCCCCGAAGGTGTCCTCTAAGCATGCATGTGTGACACTGTCTTTGGAAAATTGCGTTTTTGTAAATAGACTTTTTCATTCCAAAAGTTACAATAATTAACATGTTACAGTATATATAGGAATACACAGGAAAATATATTGTACAGTAACTTAGGAAGGCTATTCATTTTAACAATATTCATTGCACCGAGTGATGCCAGATAAAGAAGCTAGCATCTCTGAACATTTTGTTTGATACTTTCCATCAGACTGCAGCAACGTGAATTTTAAAAGATCTTTGTTTTTAGCAAGATGTTTATTCTGACACATTATTAAAGAAAATGGATCCAATATACTATGATGTGCAAGTCTGTTCACTAGAAATAATCTGTTCTTGTTCAAGTTAATCCTGGATGCGCAACTCCTTTAGAATTATTCCATTACTTTCAATACATGTAGTAGTTATCAATATGGACCACTCATACGCTGAACCATGTAGTCATCATCAAAATATACTTTTTGTTCAAGTCCTTCCTTTATGATAACCTTAATCTTACGCTGTTTGTGGAGACAGATAGCTTGGGGTTCACAAGCAAAAGCAAAAAGAATTGGTAATAATGGGCAGCTGTATTATCGTGGTATTTCCCTCCACTTACCCTTTACGTAGGATTAAGTGTACTCATCAGATCTGTTACCGGGTTGATCTACTGTTGCACTTTAAGATTATCACACACATACCTAGCTATTCGCATACACACAGAAACTCAGCAGTGTCCTATGAATGACAAACACATAGCTGATCAATCTCTAGCACTTTAAACCACACAAGTGCCTTATGAATAACACAACTTGTCACTATCAGCACTTCAAGTGACTTACTTTTTTTTTTTTATTTTATTGAAATCACACAACATTCCATACAAGTAAATCAATTTTTACAAACATAAAATCAAAAACAAATCAACCCCCACCCCTGAGAAAGAGAGCTAAGCCAGCAGAGTAAAACTTAAAGCTATTAAAAATAAGTAACTAGATGAATTAATAAGTAAATAAAGATAAATGGAGAATAAACAGAAATGGGGAGAGAATCTGCTTCCTCAGTGCTTTAAAAGCTTATTCTAAAATGTTATTGATTAGATCCTGCCAGGTTTTGAAAAAGTTCTGCACAGATCCTCTAAGTGAGAATTTGATTTTTTTCCAATTTCAAATAATATGTAACATCAGTTACCCACTGACCTAAAAGCGTGGAGAGTCGCTCGCGTACTGAAGAGTCTATAGCTGCAGGTGGAAGCTGCCATCCTGTACTTTGTATATAAGAGCCAAATCGAATGTTATTTACCTATTTACCTTGATTTATTTACTTATCTTCCTACTGCGTAAAGTCACAAGTAGACTGCAGAGCTTCCTGTGTACATATACAAAGTACAGCAATGGCAAAAGTGTGACGTGCATTCTTTCTTCGATGTAGAACCCTTGTCATCATTTGAGTTCACCTCTGTTATAGCACATCTTTATGTAAAAACAGTAGTGTCAGATCGGGGGAAGCGTGAACGCGACTGAGAGAATGAAACTGAATAAAATAAAACAAAGCTAACCTTTACAAGTATCATAAATTTACACAGGCTGTTACAGACTGAAATCAAATGTATGTTTTTATTCTATAATAGTAAGAATAAGAGCAGCTCACTACTCAAAATGGAGTCGTCCAGGGTCAAACCCGTGAAGTTTTGATTACCAGTCAACAGTTGTTACGATTGCTCCACCAAAGTGGTCGTATCAAAGGGGTGTCAATGTCGCACCCTAACACGGGTTCTTTTTCTGCAGTTATATTCTTGAATAGAAGTGCACTTGTTCTGTTATATTTGTACCTTTTGTGAAAGTATTTATTTGATAGTTGGACTTTATACACTTTATACACTTCATGTCTACATTTTGGCAATTATTACTAAAACATGACAAACGTTTCTGTTTTAACAATGTGTTTACATAGATTGTAGACACGGAACACACATGAAATGCATGTGTTCCAAAAAACAATATAGTATTTATAAAAGGTGTCATTTTGCTTGACTTCTCACTTCATACAACTCTAAGCAACTGACACGCAGGTAAACAGACTTGAGCTGAGAAAATTGTGCGGCGGTGGGGTGATGTGATAGCAGGTTGCTTGCTGCTTATCGACACATTTACAAGACAAAAGACGCTGATGGAGAGGTGCAAAGGAATTTAAGGTGGGACAAATTTACAAGTTTATTCATAGACTTTGGTAATTCTAGTGTTAAAGTAGTCTGAATTAATGTTGTTAATAGAAACTGAAGCTTCTGGATTGGTATACAGTAGTTTGATCCATGCAGAAATATTTGGGCCAAACCCTAATTTCCCCAATGTAGTGAAAAGGTAGTTCCATTCAATCATATCAAATGCTTTTTCTGTATCCAATGATAATAATATCTCTGGGGTGTTTGACTTTGTGGGTGAATATATTATATTAAACAGACGTTGAAGATTGGAAGCTAAGTGTCGGCCTTTAATAAATCCAGTTTGATCTTGTGATACTACCGAAGGCAGCACTTTCTCCATCCTTCTAGCTAGGACTTTGGAGAGTATCTTAACATCATTATTCAGAAGTGAAATTTGTCTGTATGATGCACATTGTAATAAGTCCTTATTTTGTTTAGGAAAGACGGTGATTAATCCTTGGTGAAAAGTTTGAGGTAGAATTTGATTGTCTCTAGCTTCTGTAAAAGTTGCTAATAAGAAGGGAGCTAGCCGAGTGGAGAATTTCTTATAAAATTCAGCAGGGTAGCCATCACGGCCTGCTGCTTTCCCACTCTGAAGTGACTTTATAGCATCTAGTAATTCTGATAGCGTCAGAGGTTTATCCAGTTCTTCTGCACTGAGTATCTATTTGTGGTATCTGTAATACATCCAGAAATGCATTAGATTGTGTCTTGTCTTCTTTAAACTCAGTAGAATATAAAGATTTATAGTAGTCTCTAAATATGCGCATTATATTTTTATGGTCAATGATTTTGTCTCTGTTCGTGTTGGTGATTGTTGGGATTGTATTGCAAACTTCTTGCTTGTGGATTTGTTGAGCTAAGAACTTATTAGCTTTCTCTCTATCTTCAGAGTAAATGATGTCTTGATTTAAAAATGAGTTGTTCAATTTCTTTAGTTGTCAAGAGGTTGAGCTCTGAATGCAGAACCCGTCTTTTCCCATGAAGAGCCTCACTTGGACACCTGGTATGTTCTTGGTCTATTCTAGTAATTTCATTGATTACCTCTGATACCTTCTTGGTTTCCAATTTATTTTTGTGGGAAAGATATGAAATAATCTGTCCTCTTAAGAAGGCCTTCAGGGTTTCCCAGAGTATCCCCGCAGAGACCTCTGAGGATGTATTTGTCTCTAGAAAAAAGCTGTTTGGATATAAATTCTGTACAGTTTTCATCTGCTAATAAAAGTGGGTTAAGACGCCATTTGCGAGATGAGTATGTGGGGCATAATGATTTCACCTCGAAGATCAGAGGGACAAGGTTGGAAATAACAATAGCGTCGTACTTGCAAGATTTAATCGTGGCAAAAAATTATTATCTATAAAGAAATAATCAATTCTTGAATAGCAATGATGCACTGGTGAGTAGAAGGAATATGTTCTTGAGTTTGGGTTTAGAAATCTCCAGTGGTCTGATAAGTTGTGATCAGTTACAAACTGTGTAATTGTCTTTGCAGTGTTAGTTGTCATCACCCCTGTCGCAGGAGACCTATCTAAGACTGGATTTAAAGCACAATTAAAGTCCACAGCCATTATAATTTTAAGAGTGTTCACATTGGGAATGGATGCAAATACATTTTGCATGAATTCCCTGTCATCCACATTGGGTGCATAAACATTTATCAAAATCATTTTACAGTTACATAAATTGCCCATGACAATCACATATTTCCCTTCAGGATCAGATATTGCATCTAATACTACAAATGAAACTGTTCTATGGATAAGAATTCCCACACCTCTAGTTTTCTTTGTAAAGCTGGAATGGAATATTTGACAAGTCCAGTCTTTTTGCAGCCGGAACTGATCCTTGCTTAATAAGTGGGTATCCTGTATCAGCGCATGCTCCTAACCTCCTCCTCCTCCTGTAAAAATACTATTTTAGCATTTAGACCTGTTAGGTGAGAGAATACTTTCTTTCTCTTTAATTCATGATTCAGGCCTTTAACATTCCAGCTCACAAAGTTAACTGTCCGATCATGGAGACATTGATTCTGAATTTTTGATGTCATTTTGTAGTCTTAACTGAAAATGATACAGCATTGACCTAAATTTCCAATTTTCCCACAAGTTATTGCCATGAAGCCTATTGTTACATTGGTATTTATAATTATAAGGATTAAAAGGTTAGATTAGAGATAGCTTGGTCTCTTCCCCCTGCCCCATCCCCCCCCCCCCCCCCCCCCATATTGCCTCCCCACTTGAGGCTGGACCCCACTTAACAAATTCCCAGTCCTCTGACATACCTAGAGACAGAGCACATCCAAAATAAAACAAGCTCCCAGCAGCAGGAAAATTAAAATACTTCTGTGTGCTTTTAAACCAGTGTCTGCATCAGTCTGTTGGGTTTGACGGGGCAACAGCGCCCTCAAGCGTCCACATATTTACAATACGAATGTGGTTATTTTCAAATATAATCTCTTGTTTGTGTCTGAGAAATGACATTATATTAAATTTAGATTGTAAGTTTTTGAAACACACGACAAGAGTCCTAGGTTTATTTGATCCCCGTATGCAGTAAGCTGCTGCTATCTCGGTGTCTGATTTTTTTTTTTTTTTTTTTTATATTTTTATTTTATTCATTTTCATTGTAATCATTCCATACAAACAGATCAATTTATAACCCAACAAATTTGAAGACTAATCAAACCCCACCCCTGAGAAGGAGAGCTTAGCTAAAGGAAAATTGCTTAAGGCTTTTTAATAAGGCAACATTAAACAAAAGAAAGGGAGAAGTAAATATCTATATAAATAAGAGATGGAGAAGGGAGTTAAATGCGGTAATAGTTATTTCTCTTATTCTAAAATAATATTGATTAAATCCTGCCATGTTTTGAAAAAATTTTGTACAGATCCTCTAACTGAGAATTTGATTTTTTCCAATTTCAAATAATATAAAACATCGGTTTCCCACTGACTTATCAGAGGAGAATTAGGATTCTTCCAATTTAACAGAATAAGTCTGCGTGCCAAAAGTGTACTGAATGCAATCACCGTTTGCTTGTCCTTCTCCAATTCAAGTCCATCTGGAAGAACACCGAACACAGCTGTTAATGGGTTAGGAGGGATTGTGATACCAACGCTGTCTGAGAGGCACTTAAAAAATTTTGTCCAAAATGATGTTAGTTTGGTGCAGGCCCAGAACATGTGACCCAGTGAGGCAGGAGCTTGGTTGCAGTGTTCGCAGATTGGATCCTGCCCTGGAAACATTTTGGACAGTTTTAAGCGAGACAGATGAGCTCGATACATAATTTTTAGTTGAATAATTCTATGCTTTGCGCATATAGAACTCGAGTGAATTCTCTGCTTTGCTACCTTCCACTCCTTTTCTGATATATTGATTAAGAGATCTTCTTCCCAATGTCCTCTTGGATCTTTGAAAGGTAGGGACTCTAATAGATTTTATATATTGCGGAAATAGTGTTTATTTCCTCGAAATTGAGCAGTATTTTTTCCAGCATTGTGGAGGGTGCAAGGTGGGTGAAATTGGGCAATTTGTGTTTAACAAAATTTCTAATTTGAAGATAGTAAAAGAAATGTGCAGCTGGGAGGTTGAATTTTGAACGTAATTGTTCAAAAGATGTAAATATGTTGTCTATATAAAGATCTCTGAGCATTTTAATCCCAAAACTTTTCCAGGTATTAAAAACTGGATATACTTGCGAAGGTTGAAAGAGGTGGTTCCCTTGCAGAGGTGCCACTGATAAAAGATTTTCCATCTTAAAATGCTTTCTAATTTGGTTCCATATTCTGAGTGAGTAAAGCACAATTGGGTTATTAGTATATTTGCGATAACTTTCATTTATTGGAGAGCAGAGCAGGGAGTATAAAGAAGTACTACAGGATTTTACTTCTATTGCGGACCAAGCCTGTGTATGTGCATTTATTTGTGTCCAGGTTTTTATGGCTTGTATGTTTGCTGCCCAGTAATAAAACTGAAGATTAGGTAAAGCCATGCCACCTTCTGCCTGAGGTCTTTGTAGGGTCGCTCTTCGGATACGTGGGTGTTTTGAGTTCCAAATGAATGAGGTTATTGTTGAATCTAACTGTTTAAAAAATTATTTATTGATATATATATTGGAATGTTTTGAAATAAAAAGAGAAGTTTAGGAAGGATATTCATCTTAACAACGTTAATTCTTCTGGCTAGAGTGAAATGAAGGGTTGACCATCTATGCAAGTCTTGCTTAATTTTTTCCATACAGACGCCAAAATTTTGTTGATAAAGAGCTTTATGTTTACTTGTGATATTTACCCCTAGGTATTTAAACTGATCTGCTATGGTAAAAAGTAGGGCATCCAATCTAATATTATATGCTTGTGAATTCACTGGAAAGAGTATACTTTTATTCAGATTAATTCTAAGACCAGATATCTTTTGAAATTCTGTTAGTGCTGTTAAAACAGCGGGGACAGTGTTTTCTGGGTCTGATATATATAAAACCATATCATCTGCATATAGAGAAATTTTCTGTTCTAGTCCTTCTCTGACAATCCCCTTTATCTGATAAGAATTTCGGCAGTGAACCGCCAGTGGTTCAATGGTGATTGCAAACAACAGTGGCAACAAGGGACATCCTTGTCTGGTACCACGTTCTAGTTTAAAGTAGTCTGAGCAAATTTTATTAATACAAACTGAAGCTTCTGGATTGGTATACAGTAGTTTGATCCATGCACAAATATTCGGGCCAAACCCAAATTTCTCCAATGCAGTGAAAAGGTTATTCCATTCAATCATATCAAATGCTTTTTCTGCGTCTAATGATAGTAATATCTCTGGGGTGTTTGATTTTGCTAGTGAATATATAACATTAAACAAGCGTCGGAGATTTGAAGATAGGTGTCGGCCTTTAATAAATCCAGTTTGATCTTGTGATATTACCGAGGGCAGCACTTTCTCCATCCTTCTAGCTAGGATTTTTGAGAGTATCTTAACATCATTATTCAGGAGTGAAATTGGTCTGTATGATGCACATTGTAACAAGTCCTTATTTTGTTTAGGAAAGACCGTGATTAATTCTTATCGAAATTTTTGAGGTAGTATTTGGTTGTCTTTAGCTTCTGTAAATGTTGCCAATAAGAGGGGAGCTAGCTGAGTGGAGAATTTCTTATAAAATTCTACGGGGTAACCATCAGGGCCTGATGATTTCCCGCTTTGTAGTGACTTTATAGCGTCTAGTAATTCTGTTAGCGTTAGAGGTTTATCCAGTTCCTCAGCACTTAAAGCATCTATTTGTGGTATCTGTGATGTATCCAGAAATGCATTAGATTGTGTGTTGTCTTCTTTGGGCTCAATGGAATATAAAGACTTATAGTAATCTCTAAATGTGTGCATTATTTTATTATGGTCGATGATTTCTTCTCCATTCTCGTTGGTGATTACTGGTATTGCATTGTGAACTTCTTGTTTGTGAATTTGTTGAGCTAAAAGCTTATTAGCTTTTTCTCCGTGTTCATAGTAATGATGTCTAGACTTATAAATAAGTTGTTCAGTTTCTTTAGTTGTTAAGATGTTAAGTTCTGTATGCAGGGCCTGCCTTTTCCTGTGGAGAACTTCATTTGGACGCCTGGCTTGTTCTTCATCTATTCTAGTAATTTCACTTCTTAGCTCTGACACTTTCTTGGTTTCTAATTTATTTCTGTGGGAAAGATATGAAATAATCTGTCCTCTTAAGAAGGCCTTTAGAGTTTCCCAGAGTGTTCCTGCAGAAACCTCTGTGGGCGTGTTTGTCTCTAGGAAGAAGCTGATTTGTTTGGAAATAAATTCTGTGCAGTTCTCGTCTGCCAATAAAAGAGGGTTAAGACGCCATCTGCGAGGTGAGTGTGAGGGGCTTAATGATTTTAGCTCCAAGACTAGAGGGGCATGGTCAGAGATAACAATTGATTTAATTGTAGGCAGGAAATTATTATCTATAAAAAAATAATCAATTCTTGAGTAGCTATAATGCACTGGTGAGTAGAACGAATATGTTCTTGAGTTTGGGTTAAGAAACCTCCAGGGGTCTGATAAGTTGTGATCATTTAAAAAGTGTGTAATTATCTTTGCAGTATTAGATGTCGTCCCCCCTGTCACAGGAGTCCTATCCAAGAGTGGATTTAAAACACAATTAAAGTCCCCAGCCATTATAATTTTATGAGTGTTCACATTGGGAATGGAGGCAAATAGATTTTGCATGAATTCCTTATCATCAACATTGGGTGCATAAACATTTATCAAAATCATTTTACTGTTATATAAGTTGCCCATGACCATCACATATCTCCCTTCAGGGTCCGACACTACAGCTGATGCTACAAATGGAACTGTTCTGTGTATGAGAATTCCCACCCCTCTAGTTTTCTTTATAAAGCTAGAATGGAACATTTGGCCAGTCCAGTCTTTTTGTAATCTGAACTGATCCTTACTTAGTAAGTGGGTCTCCTGTAAAAATACTATTTTAGCGTTTAAGCCTGTTAGGTGAGAGCATACTTTCTGTCTCTTTAATTCGTGATTCAGGCCTTTAACATTCCAGCTCACAAAGTTAACTGTCCCATCATGGAGACATTGATTCTGAGTTTTTAATGTCATTTTATAGTTTTAATTGGTAATATGGCAGTTTTAATCTTAGTTTCAAGATTCCCCATGAGTTATTGCATTTTAGCCTATTGTTGCATTGATATTTATAATTATAAGGATTACAAGAATAGATTAGATATAACCGGCTCTCCTTCTCTCCCCCCTTTATCCCCCCACCCCCCCATTTTGCCTCCCCACATGAGGCTAGATCCCACTTCGCGATGTTCCAGTCCTCTGACATACGAAGAGACAGAGCACGTCCAAAACAAAACAAACCCCACCCTGCAGCGGCGTTACAGAATTAAAACAGAGATATCTTTTGCAGCTAATTTCTTAATACTATCTGCCGAAAATATTCTCATTAACAGTATTTAAGCTTGAAATAATCTTCAGCGCTTTTAAGTTAAGATATTAAGATTAAAAAAAAAAAAAAAAAAAAAAAAGAATCAACCCTGGGAATGATTTTAAAAACTATTCTAGGATAAACCTGGTAATTCCTACTGTAATAGTGTAATGGTAATAGTATAAATAGTAGAAAAATAGTAGAAAAAGTAATAAACCAAGGGTATGATGTTAAACAGTCTACTTTAAGGTATAGTAGAATAAAAAAAAAAAAAAGAAAAAAAAAACGAATCCTACTTTAATTACTTCCACATTTTCACACTCACGTCTATAACTCTATAACTCTGATTAAAACATAAACATATAAAGTCCAGATAAAGAAAAGGATGTATAATTATAATACCAGTCTCTTTAAACATGGATCCAGAGAGCAGATCATAGGTCCTTCCCGTGCCTTGATAGAATACGGCTCCTTATTAACTTTCAAAAAAGTGTCGGAAACAGCTTCTTTAGTTCCTTTTCAGCTTCTTCTTTGCTTAGGAAAATATAATATTGATCTTGAACTTCCACTTTCAGTTTGGCGGGATACAAGAGGCTTTGATATCGGCTTTCCGTAGCAACTTTTTAATGTCAATGTAGGATCTGCGTTTTGCAGCTGTTGATGGTGAGAAGTCGGGAAAAATACGAATAAGATTATTTTCGAATATAATCTCTTGCTTGTGTCTGAGAAGTGCCATCACATCAAGCTTACATCGTAGTCGCTCAAAGCGGACAATAAAAGACCTAGATTTAAAGGCGCTTGGTATCTTTGTGCGATAAGCCGTGGCTATCTCAATGTCGAGTTTAAAGTCATCTCCAATTATTTTAGACAGTAATTCTACTGCAAATTTCACTGGGCTTGAGCTTGAGCTTCCTCGTTTCTCGGGTATACCCTCAATTCTTATATTATTTCTTCTGCACCCATCCTCCAGGGCTGCAAGTCTGTCTCCAAGTTTTTTGCATTCAGAATTCGCAGCTATGGCTTTTCATCGGCGTTAGACGCCAGTTGTTCCGCTGTTTCAACTCGAGCCGTGAGTCCCTGCTTAACGTCTTCCAGCTGATCTGAAACGTCATTAATATGGTCATCAAGCATTTTCAGTTTGGAATTAGTTTCTTCGATGTGTTCCACTAATTTCTCCAACATGCCTTTAAAGTTCACGTCAAAACGTTTAAATAGACGCGTTTCCTTATCTTTGTTATCCTTCTTGAGCTCAATGGTCACCTTCTTAAGATCATTCTTGTTATCTTTCTTAAGCTTATTCTTAAGCTCATTCATGGCCGTAACCATGGCAGTGGCCAGTGTAGCGATCATCTGTTTCAGTTCGGACAGTTCGCTTCGGCTTTCGTGCTCCGCGAGTGGAAATGCAGCTCCAGTTACAGCAGGTGCTGCAGGCTCGCGATGAGTAGATGAGAGCACATCCTGCAGGGCCTTTTCTAGTCTCGAATGATCCTCAGAAATTGGCGATCCATCGCGACCTGTATCACTTGCACCTTCGCTCCCATTTTCACTCTCGACTGGAGACGATACAATGGAGCGGGGTCCCAGGAAATCTGTGCATTCGTCTGCCTATTCCAGGTCAGTCTCCGTGAGGCCATACCTTGCACTTGCACTCAGGCCGGAAGTCTGTCCAGACTTTGATGCAGCTTTAAGTTTCTTTTCCGTTTCTTTCTGACTTTTCTTCTTGTTACTCATGATTGTATATTGTAGTGGAAGTTCCTTGGTCGGGTTAAATACAGGATACCTCTAAATAATATGAAATACGTGGGAAAATAAAGCCGCTGCTAGCGGAGCTCTGCTTCAGACGTCCATCTCCTATAAACGGACGAAACCGGTGTCTGATTTAAAGTCCTCTCCAGTTATTTTTGAGAATAGTTCAGCTACAAATTTCACTGGGTTTGGACTTTCACGATTCTCAGGTAGACCTTTGATTCTAATATTATTCCTTCTGCATTCATTTTCCAGAGTAGCAAGTCTGTTTCCAAGTTTTTTGCATTTGGAATTTGCAGCTGTTGCTTTTCCGTCAGCGGTGGATGCCAAATGTTCGGCTGTTTCAATTCGAGCTGTGAATGTCTCCTTAACGTTTTCCAGCTGATCGACAAGTGCTCTCAGTTTATCCTCAAACTTAGACGCATTTTCTTGAATGTGTTTCTCATTTTTTTCCAGCATACAGTGGAACCTCGGGTCACATACGTCTCGGAACACGTACAAATCGGGTTACGACCAAAAAGTTTGCAAACTTTTGCATCTGTTCACGACCACACACTCGGGTGACGAACAAGCCAGTTTCCCTTCTGGTTCATACGCGCAGATGATTTCCGCACGTGTTCAGTCTCTCCCTGTACAGTACATTGTTCTCAGTCAGACATGCATCGTGCAGAGGGACTTTGTGGTATAGCGGCTCCACAGCTCATGTCAAGAGGCCAGTTTTAAATAAATAATCGCCGCACTTGCAGCTTAGTGAGGGGGTGTGGTGGTTGAGTGGCTGAAGCAGTTCCAGGGGAATTCATGGTGTGGGAATTTCTCACCTAAGTGCACAGATGAGAAACCGTCCACCTCTGTAATTGGACCCGGGGCTGCTGATTGCTACAGCTGTAATGTCCTCTTCATAAATAGAAGCGCGAGGCGGCTAAAGGGAGGAAAAAGAAAAGAAAGACGGAGGTTGCGGAGTGAGGAAGTAAGCAGAAAGCAGTGTGGAAAGAACTGGTGTGAGTGAGAAAGCGAGCGCGTGCTTGCAGGCAGGCAGCTAGACAGTGAGCCCACGCAGGGGTGTTTGGCCGACACTCGATGGGGCAGAAGGAAGCGGTCGCTCCAGCTGAGCGATCAAGGAGCTGGAGTGACCAGAAGAAGGACGGCTGGCCGCGTAAGGCCGAGAAGGCAATGGGAGTTGTGAGGCTTGGGCGGTGAATTCCCTGACGTCGGCGTCCTGGTCACCAGGGAAGCCAAGTCTCGGTCTGGAGAGTGTGTGACCGAAGCCAGGGATCGGGAGGCCTCCAGAGCAGAAGGAAGAAGGAAGGACAGCTGCAGGTAGAGTGGCTCCCCTGTTGCGAAGCCTGGATAGGGAGAAGCAGGGAGGTCACCAGTTAAAGAACGCACTGGGCTTGTTTTCAAAGAGACTGCTACCAGCATTGTTTTAACCTCTTTGTATTTAATGAAGACTTTTTTCTATTGGATTTTAACCTCCACTTCACTTCTGTTTTTATGGGATCATTTATTTATTGAAGGATTCTGAAAGCACTGCACTTTATTTAATTTGGACTTTGTTTTTGATTGTTGTTTTGTCGATATTCATAAATGCACTTGGCACTTTTTACACCATCCGATTGCTCGATTGTAGTGCCTCACTGTCGTGCTCATCGGTAATATTACAGACGGTGACGGGTTTAAGGGCTCCTGGAAGCGAGATGAGAGCATGCAGCGAACCCGCATCATCACAGACTTTACCTCAAAACTGTAATCTCCTCTCCACCCAGCTTCCTTCTCACTTCCTTCATGCCAGAACGCGACTCATGCAAGGTTAGTTTTCTTGGTTGTTTATGGTTAGTTTTTGTATAAATTAAGGATTTTTCAAATGTTAATTTTTTTCCCTGTGCTTGAAACTCATTAAAAAAAGTATTTACAGCGAGCGGTTCGTAAGGCTGCAACGTGAACTCTTACAATGTTAGTTTTCTCTGTTCAAGGTTCTCTCAGTGTTATTCAATGTTTTTACATTAGTTTACTATTACACTGTGCATTCTATGGTATAATTAACTATTTTTGTGCTTAAAAATCTTTAAAAAAATATATTTACATACAGTTCGTATGGTCCGGAACGGATTAATTGTATTTACATACAATCCTATGGGGGAAATTACTTCAGGTCACGACCAAATCGGGTTGCGACCAGAGTTTTGTAACGAATTATGGTCATGACCCAAGGTTCTGCTGTACCTTTAAAGGCTGCCTCAAAGCAATTATATACACGTTTCTCCAAGTCTTTATTATCCTGCCACAGCTCCTGCAGCTCCACCTGCAGCTTCTCGTTTGTCTTCTCGTTTGTCTTGAGCATACCATTTATTTCTTTCTGAATATCTTTCTTGAGCTCATTTATGGCCATGGCCATTGTAGCGATCAATACCTTTAGTTCAGACAGATCGCTTCGGCTTTCGTGCTCCACAGGTGAAGCAGCAAGCCCTATTACAGCCAATGCTCCCGGCTCGCAAGAAGTAGATGAAAGCGTAGACTGCAAGGTCATTTCCAGTTTCAAGTGATCTTCTGGAATCGCTGAGCTATCGTGACCTGCATCATTTGCACATTCGCTCCCATTTTCTCTCTCAACTGGAGACGATGCAGCGGAGCGGGGTCCTGGGAAGTCTGTGCTTTCGCCTGTCTTTTCCAGGTCAGGCTCTGAAAGGTCGTACCTTGAACTTGGACTTGATGCCTTTCTAGGCTTGGATGTAGCTTTTGATTTCGTTTCTTTCTGAGCCCCTTTCTTGCCACTCATGTTTATATATGCTTGCATATACTGTAAGAGAACCTCCTTGGGTTGAGTAGATACAGGATACCTCGGGATAATAAGAAATAAGAGAAAAAATAACACCGCTGCTAACAGAGCTCCATTTCAGACGTCCATTTCCTGTAATGGACGAGACCAACTCAGAGACTTACTTATTATCGGCACAAACAACAGACGATGTTTTAAAGATATCTCAGACCTAAATTAGTGCTGGTCAGTATACCAGTTCATATTGAAAACCGTTTTTTATTTTTGTTATGATATGGATTTTTCTTATACCGCAACACCGGTTTAAATTGCCTAAACGACGTTCGGAACGTGGTGCAGTGGGAAACTGTTCAAGTGGGGACCTTTTTCACTGGTACACCGCTAATCACAGAGGTGTTGCGCGGGGGCTCTTTTTCCACTGCTACATTGCTAAATAGGTAGTGGTAGTGTAGGTATTGCGCGGTGAACATGGACAGAGAACATTTTGAAACTGAAGCTGACGATAAAGTTGAACATGATGACACAGAAGAACTTTTTCCGAAAAAAAGGAGTCACGGCCGTTGCCTGGAGATACTTTGGTTTTAAAAGGTCGGATGTGGACCATTATGTTCAAATGTGTGAATACTGTTTCTATACTACTGGATAATACTGCAAGCCAAGTTGTACTTGTTTTATTTGTTTTCAATACAGTGTAATGTACCTGGGTACTGTGTAATAGTGTGACGACATGTTGACTTTATTCTCGACATTTCTACTTTATTCTCACCGTTTATGTCAAGATTAAAGTCGACATGTTGACTTTATTCTTGTAATTTGTCATTAAAGTAGAACATCGTAAACTAAACATCATCTTAAAATGAATACTTAATTTACTAGATTTTTTCAAACCCCGTCATAAGTTATATAGCACATTAAATGCTTTTTGTTAAGTGTTCCCCGAACCATGTTAAATCGGTACATGCTTCTTAAACTGACTTTCTCTTGTATTGAGGAGGCACCGCAGCAATCACCACACAGAATACATTCACTTCATGATATTCCTGCTCTCTGAACATTTAGAATGCTACGATAAATACTTGATATCATTTTCATGATGAAATGCATTAAAGCAGGTATTAATCATGTGGGAGCACGGCGGCGTGGAGGTTGCACTGCTGCCTCGCAGTAAAGGGGTCCTGAGTGTACCCTACCTTGAATTTGCATGTTTTTCTGGTGGGTTTACTCAGTGTGCTTCAGTTTCCTTTCAAAGTCATGTAGGATGTGGGGTTTTGTTGTGCTATATTGACCCTGCTAGTGTATGTTTGGCTCGTATTCACCCTGCGATGTGCTGGCGCCCTGTTCAGGATTTGCTCCTGCCTCGCACACAATGCAGGCTGGGATGGGCACAACCCTGAATGGATGGCATAATTAAACATGTAGAACGAAGATATTTTTAAAGTTCTGAACACTCCGTGGGCTAAGTTTATAACTAGTTTTAATTTCACAAAGACGTTTATCGTGTGGTGATTGGTTATGTGGAGAAAGAAAAAGGAAGGATAGGAACTGGGGGTTTTGGTACGTCAGATAGAGACGGCACGCGTGCAATAAAGAAAGCCCGCTCAGAAGAACATCCATTGAATTCTGTGTTCGTGTCTCTGACCACCAGATCACGAACCCAACATTTACGCAATATTTAAGTTAAACCTGTGCGATAGCTATTCATACATCCAGTTATTTGGAGCCTCGTCACACCTGCCATAAAGTTCTCTACACTGAACGTACACCTGGGGACCCCTTACTGCCAGGGAGCAGCACTACCGCCTCACTACCGTGCTTGTTTAATACCTGCTTTAATGCATTTCATCATGAAAATGATATCAAGTATTTTTCTTGGCATTCTAAATTTTCAGAGAGCAGGAATATCATGAAGTGAATGGATTCTGTGCGGTGATCGCTGCCGGCGCCTGCTCTCAGTGCGGAGGAAGTCAGTTTAAGAAGCATAGTGATTAACAACTCGGTCGGGGAACACTTAACACAAAGCATTTAATGTGCTGCATTAACTTATGACGGGGTTTGAGAAAATCTAGTAAATTAAACATTGATTTTAGGATGGAGTTTTGTTTACAACATTCTACTTTAATTATAAAATGAACTATGCGAATAAAATGGAAATGTCGACTTTAATCTTGACATAGGCGTCAAAATTAAAGTGGAAATGTCGAGAATAAAGTCAACATGTCGGCTTTATTCTCGACATAGTTTGTTTTTTTTCTTCCCTGTGTCCGTATTTTTTGTTCTTCACTGTGGCCCTAATACTATTCCGAAGGGCTATACCACAAATAGCATTATAAATTGCAGTTATTATTTATTTATTATTATTTATGTATATAGCTTAGTTTGAAGCAAGGTCCATATTAATGCAGTTTGCCTAAATGATGGTTCAGTTGGTAAAGATGTCATCACCAAGTTGCACTTGTTTTATTTTATTTTAATTTGGTGAATACTGAGTAATGCACCTGAGCTTGAAGTCTTGAAGTAATGGTGCAACTATCAGTAATAATACTATTATTTATTTTATTGTTATTATTTATTAGTTTAAATATTTTGCAGTTTAATGATGGTAAAGCTGTTTAAAAAGTCATTTTAACGTGTCAGTGGACAGAGATGGTTAACATTAACAAAGTGTAGTTGGTTTATAAAAAATATTTACTATTTATTCCTTTTCTAAGACATGTTCAGTGCAATACAACTTTTGACAAGCACCTCTGGATATTTTACTAAGTCGAAATGCCTCTTTGGATGGTTGAAAATATGTTGTCAAAATTATAGTTAAAGTTGTTTGCAAAATCTCTTCAATAAAAAGGTTCTATATTTTGACAGCATCTGTCATGCAATGTGATTCCTTCTCTTCATTAGTGCCACCCCCTTGAAAACTAACACTTTATGGGGCCATGCAAACCTGTATTAATACTTGTGTGCACATTAAAATGTTTTTTTTGTACAATGTATAATGCTCATGACAGTGGAATAGGTTATTCTTAGCCAGTAATTGCAGTGGAAAATGTGGTTAACATCCACTCATGCATGGGGAAAAAATACCGTTGAATACCGTGAAACCGGGATAATTTAGAAAAATACTGTGATATAGAATTTTGGTCATACCGTCCACCCCTAATAAATTTTGGTCTCCTAGAATACATTTAAACATACAGCATCCTTGACTATAGGCCATTTAGTAAGAATGTCTTAATGTACTGTTCCCTACTATTGGGTGGAGCTCACACTCTTAGCCCTTAATAAACCTCACAACACAGAGATAATGGCAAATCTCTGGCTGCACCAGGTACTCAAAAAAATCTACCTTATTACTTCAATCACTCTAGACATGAAGACAAAGCTTAGAAAGTTAAAAGCAACATGGTATTTATTACATGAAAAATAATACCAGTAGAACAAAGAATAATAGAAAATAGGACTGATGGTATTCTTTTTTCGGCTGCTCCCGTTAGGGGTTGCCACAGTGGATCATCTTCTTCCATATCTTTCTGTCCTCTGTATCTTGTTCTATTACACCAATCACCTGCATGTCCTCTCTCACCACATCCATAAACCTTCTCTTTGGCCTACCCATTTTCCTCTTGCCTGGCACCTCTATCCTTAACATCCTTTTCCCAATATACTCAGCATCTCTCCTCTGCACATGTCCAAACCAACACAATCTCGCCTCTCTGACTTTGTCTCCCAACCGTTCAACTTGAGCTGACCCTCTAATGTCCTCATTTCAAATCCTGTCCATTCTCGTCACACCCAATGCAAATCTTAGCATATTTAACTCTGCCACCTTGCACTCTGTCTTCCACTTTCTGGTTTGTGCCACCGTCTCCAACCCATGTAACATAGCTGGTCTCACTACCGTCCTGTAGACCTTCCCTTTCACTCTTGCTGATACCCGTCTGTCACAAATCACTCCTGACATTCTTCTTCACCCATCCCACCCTGCCTGCACTTTCTTTTTCACCTTTCTTCCACAATCCCCATTACCCTGTACTGTTGATCCCAAGTATTTAAACTCATCCACCTTCGCCAACTCTACTCCTTGCATCCTCACCATTCCACTGACCTCCCTCTCATTTACACACATGTATTCTGTCTTGTTCCTACTGACCTTCATTCCTCTCCTCTCTAGAGCATATCTCCACCTCTCCAGGGTCTCCTCAACATGCTCCCTACTATCGCTACAGATCACAATCTCATCAGCAAACATCATTATATTCCACTGGGACTCCTGTCTAATCTCGTCTGTCAACCTGTCCATCACCACTGCAAATAAGAAAGGGCTCAGAGCCGATCCCTGATGTAATCCCACCTCCAACTTGAATGCATCCGTCACTCCTACCGCAGACCTCACCACTGTCACACTTCCCTCGTACATATCCTGTACAACTCTTACATACTTCTCTGCCACTCCCGACTTCCTCATACAATACCACAACTCCTCTTGAGGCACACTGTCATATGCTTTCTCCAGGTCCACAAAGATACAATGCAACTCCTTCTGGCCTTCTCTAAACTTCTCCATCAACACCTTCAGAGCAAACATCGCATCTGTGGTGCTCTTTCTTGGCATTAAACCACACTGCTGCTCACTAATCATCACCTCACTTCTTAACCTTGCTGCCACTACTCTTTCCCATAACTTCATGCTGTGGCTTATCAATTTTATTCCCTGTACTTACTACAGTTCTGCACATCCCCCTTATTCTTAAATATCGGCACCAGTACACTTCTCCACTCCTCAGGCATCCTCTCACTTTCCAAGATTCCATTAAACAATCTGATTAAAAACTCCACTGCCATCTCTCCTAAACACCTCCATGATTCCATAGGTATGTTATCTGGACCAACGGCCTTTCCATTCTTCATCCTCTTCATAGCTGTCCTTACTTCCTCCTTGCTAATACGTTGCACTTCCTGATTCACTATCTCCACATCATCCAACCTCTTCTCTCTCTTGTTCTCTTCATTCATCAGCCTCTCAAAGTACTCTTTCCATCTGCTCCACACACTCTCCTCGCTTGTGAGTACGTTTCCATCTTTATCCTTTATTACCCTAACCTGCTGCACATCTTTCCCAGCTCTGTCCCTCTGTCTAGCCAATCGGTGCAGGTCCTTTTCTCCCTCCTTAGTGTCCAACCTCTCATGCAACTCATTTTTTTTTTAGCCTTCGCCACCTCTCTCTTCACCTTGCGCCTTATCTTCTTGTACTCTTGTCTACTTTCTGTATCTCTCTGACTATCCCACTTCTTCTTTGCCATCCTCTTCCTCTGTATACTCTCCTGTATTTCCCCATTCCACCACCAGGTTTCCTTTTCCTCTTTCCTCTGTCCAGATGTCATGCCAACCACCCTTCTTGCTGTCACCCTTACTACATCTGCAGTAGTTTCCCAGCTGTCTGGTAACTCTTCACTGCCACCCAGTGGCTGTCTCACCTCCTCCCTAAACTCAACCTTGCAGTCTTCCTTTTTCAACTTCCACCATTTGATCCTTGGCTCTGTCCTCACTCTCTTCCTCTTCTTGATCTCCAACGTCATTCTACAGACTACCATCTTATGATGCTTAACTACACTCTTCCCTGCCACCACTTCACAGTCTTCAATCTCCTTCAGATCAGCTCTTTTGCATAGGATGTAATCTACCTGTGTGCATCTTCCTCCACTCTTGTATGTAACCTTATGTTCCTCCCTCTTCTTAAAATACGTATTCACCACAGCCATGTCCATCCTTTTGGCAAAATCCACTATCCTTTGACTAGTCCACTATCCACTGTTCCCTTCACCAACATGGCCACTGAAATCTGCTCCAATTACCACTTTCTGTCCTTTGGGTACACTGTTCCTCACTTCATCCAACTCACTCAAAAAATCTTCTTTCTCATCCATTGCACACCCAACTTGCGGTGCATATGCACTAACAAAATTCATTATCACACCTCCAATTTCCAGCTTCATAATCATTACTCTGTCTGACACTCTTTTCACCTCCAGAACACTCTTGACATACTGTTCCTTCAGAATAACCCCTACTCCATTTCTCCTCCTATCCACACCACGATAGGACAGATAGTAAAGTCTGGATATATATAGTCTTCAGAAACAGTTTATGAAAAGTAAAGATGACAAGGATGAATGTCACAGGTGGCTTGTGGTCTAGCACTCGTAGTTATTCATGAGATGCTTTTCTGATGATCAGATGGAAATGACTGCATGTTGCCTGTGCCCTCTTCTGACGTGGCTCTGTTCCCTTCTCCTGATGTCTTTGTCTTTTCTTCCTTTCTATGTCGCTCTTCAGACAAGGCATATTTATTATAAAATTCTACGGGGGTTTTGCAAGATGTGATTGTTAGATATTCTGATTGGCTGGCTGTCAATATGATAAATGAATTCACTGTCCATTTTCCTAAACAATAAATTTTTTTTGATGTTGCCTGAGGTATCGGCATGTCTTCCTTTCCCAGGCTGTAAAATAATTTAGCTACTTTTGTCCCAGATGCCCAGGTTATAAACTAATCAATAGCCTTAGGCACCAGCATGTCTTCCTTTCTTTGTTGGAACAGCTGTTTTAAAAGTGAGGTACAACTAGGAAGAGGATATGCTATGATGTGTCCTGAATTTTGTTCATCTGTTGTTTTGTCTTGAACAAAATATAATGGAAATATAAACCGAAAAGTACACATTTTGTACACCACAACAGCAGCCTTATCTGGTTCTACATTCCACAGTGAAAGAGTCTGAATTTATATTATTTTAGATGAATGGGAGCTTCTTTACTTTACTTTCTTGATAATAAATGTCTGCCTTTCACAAACCAAGTAGATCATGTGATATTATAGAGGGGAGTTTATGCTAAAGGTGATATTGACATCGTCATTTATTAAGAAAATTGGTCTGTAAGATGTGTTTGGAACATCGTAGGGCTTTTCCTGATTTTTAAAAGTGATTTTTAATTCTTATTTTTAGTTTGTGTATCTTTATTATTATTATTATACTTACGATGTTGCCACACTGTCATTTAAGTTTGCTATTTTTCTTTAGGTTCTATTATTTTCTGTTGTATGTTTTGCTGTGGGGATGGTCCAGAGGGAATCCATTTCTCCTCCAATGTCCCCAATTTATCCTCAACTCATCTATCTAGTAGTCAAGAGTCAGGCTGTGATTTGACAGGCACAGATCGAAGATAGAGCAAACCAGGACTGAGGGCATGTGTCGTTTATCATTAATTTACTCAATGGCACTACATGCATGCAGCAATCAAATAAAGGAGTGGGTGCAACTTTTTATTCACTCAGAATTCTTAAACATACTGTAAATGTCCTAAAATAGGCCTAAAGCTGAAACAAAGCAATTATTTATGGGTGTGATATTTTCCCCAATTCCAACCTGGATGGACAGCAGCACTTTTCATCAAAGGCTAGACTCCCAGGGTGTCTAGTGTTCAGGAGGGAGGTATGTAGTGAGCTGGTCAGTCCTTCTGCCAGGACTTCTGGCTGCAGTGACAGAGGTGGAACCCAGACCACTGATTTGCCCTCGTATTTATGTCTTTTTCATACTTCTCTGCTGCATTTTTTGGCCAAATGGGTGTTGATGAGTGGGGCCGACACCCTTCCTGTGGTGGCCTTTGGCCCCTTAACTAATCCCATGCAGGTCTTACTTCTCTTCTCAATTCTTCAATGTTTTAGCCATTGCAACAATCTAACAGGACATACAGTACATTGTGTTTCTACACCTTCAACCCACACTGACCTCAAACACCTCTCTTTACCAGTCCTAGCCAATCATATGGCAAGCCAGGCTGCTCAGCATATTTTATAGTAAAGTAATTCCTATATGAAGAACAAATATTTCTAATATATGATGTTATCACGATTGTGTGTAATTAATACATGCATAAGATATTTGAAACACAGCCCATAATTATTCACAAACCAGCATAGTCCATCCGTATATCAGTGTACTTTGCATGGGCCCTGTTGTTTTGTTTACAGCAATAACCCTGCTAGTCATGTGGTTTGTGACATGTGAAGTAATCCATATTAAAGATGTTGGCCGCATTCACTCAAAGTGCACCCATAAAGGGAGAGACTTAAAAGACTACAATTTCTAAGGAAATTGAACTATTATACAATTCATTTGGCATTCACTAATATTTTATGTCAAATATAGAATTACATTTTTTTTTTGCTGGAAATTCTTCTCTCTTATTTTTTCGATATGTCAAAAAGCAACTTTAGTTTCTCTTCTGTAAAAATAACAAGAAAACGAGTTGCTTGAACCCTCCATTTCTCAATTGATCGTTACACTAAGAGTTTGCGTTTCTACTGTGACAGATTTTGGTAGCATGCTGCTGTCGCCAGGTTCTAATGGAGCTAATTTAACTCCAGCTTTTCAAAAAATTCTGCTGGATAGTCATTTGCACCAGAGGATTTCACCAGTTTGTTAGGAATTAACAACATCATGGATTTTGGGTGTGCTCATTCCTCCTCTAAGCACAGTGCATTGAGCTGTGGCATTGCTAAGAAATCATCAGCATGAGTCTCATCTTTATTACAAGTTCACCTTTATAAAATCTTTTAATCTTTAACACTAGAACCTCCACACATTTTTTCAGTAGTAAAAATGCCAAGTTTAAGTGGTGTCTGAATCCTTTTGTTTTCAGGAATGGCCACTCAGCTTGACATGCTGATAACACATCCCTACTGCTGTACCACCATAACCTAATACAGCTTGAGCGAAGATAAAAAGAAATCGTTTCTTGGCATTCAGCATATATTGTTTACATATAAACTGGGATCCATGGGGCCGAAAATTGCTAAGGTATTATTAGTGAAAAGCAAAACAACACATTTCAATCAAATGGGCACATAAAGTAATACATGATGTAGAAACTAAGTTTTATGGTGACACTTTTTTTGTTTGGTCGTGTGTGAATAGCACTGTTTTTCTACTGGGAGTGAGAACGACTTGAAAGGATGCTGTGACATGAGCAGCAGTCCAAAGTTGATCATCATCATGCATTAAATCACTTTGGTATTTAATGGTAAAAAACAAACCAAAATTTGACATCATCTGGAAGCATAAAATATATTAAGTCAAAATTAAATTTCTCTCTATATAGTAAATTCACGATGCAAAAAAATTAAGGGAACATTTAATCATCACAGTCTAATACCAAGTCAATCCATCCAGTTGGAAAGTATAAGTGATTGCAAATCAACTTCATCTGTTTTGGAGCAAATGAAAGTGACATCAGGAGCACTGGAGAGGCAACAGCAAGACAACCTCCAAAAAGGGAATGGTTTTGCAGGTGGTGGCCACAGACGATTGCTCTCTCCTTATCCTTCCTTAATGATTGTTCTCTAGTTTTGAGTTTTGCTAGTGTCCTTGTCACTACTGGTAGCATGAGGCAGTACCTGTTTCCGATTTAGTTTGCACAGGTAGTCCATCTCCTCCAGGATGGCACATCCATACGTACTGTCATAAGAAGAGTTGCTGTTTCTGCCAGTACAGGCTCAAGAGCATGGAGGAGATGCAAGGAGGTTGGCCGTTATACAAGAAGAGTTGGACAGGGCCATAGAAGGCATCAATCCAGCAGCATGACCGGTATCTGCTCCTTTTTGCGAGGAGGAACAGGATGAGCACTGCCAATGATATCCAGCTGGCTACTGGTGTGAATATTTCTGACCAAACTGTCAAAAACTGACTCCATGAGAGTGGAATGAGGGCTCAGCAACCTCTAGTAGGACCTTTACTCACAGCCCGTCACCATGCAGCTCGATTGGCATTTGCCAGAGAATACTGTAATTGACAGCTCTGCCATTGGCACCTCGTTCTCTTCACACAGGTTCACACTGAGCACATGTGACAGATGTGACATAGTCTTGAGACACTGTGGTGAATGTTATACAGCCTACAACATCACCTAACATAACCGGATTGGCGGAGGGTCAGTGATGGCCTGGGATACAGTGCATCCGGAAAGTATTCACAGCGCATCACTTTTTCCACATTTTGTTATGTTACAGCCTTCTTCCAAAATGGATTAAATTCATTTTTTTCCTCAGGATTCTACACACAACACCCCATAATGACAACGTGAAAAAAGATTACTTGAGATTTTTGCAAATTTATTAAAAATAAAAAAATGGAGAAAGCACATGTACATAAGTATTCACATCCTTTGTCATGAAGCTCAAAATTGAGCTCAGGTGCATCCTGTTTCCCCTGATCATCCTTGAGATGTTTCTGCAGCTTAATTGGAGTCCACCTGTGGTAAATTCAGTTGATTGGACATGATTTGGAAAGGCACACACCTGTCTATATAAGGTCCCACAGTTGACAGTTCATGTCAGAGCACAAACCAAGCATGAAGTCAAAGGAATTGTCTGTAGACCTCCGAGACAGGATTGTCTCGAGGCACAAATCTGGGGAAGGTTACAGAAAAATTTCTGCTGCTTTGAAGGTCCCAATGAGCACAGTGGCCTCCATCATCCGTAAGTGGAAGAAGTTCAAAACCACCAGGACTCTTCCTAGAGCTGGCCGGCCATCTAAACTGAGCAATTGGTGGAGAAGGGCCTTAGTCAGGGAGATGACCAAAAACCCTATGGTCACTCTGTCAGAGCTCCAGAGGTCCTCTGTGGAGAGAGGAGAACCTTCCAGAAGGACAACCATCTCTGCAGCAATCCACCAATTAGGCCTGTATGGCAGAGTGGCCAGATTGAAGCCATTCCTTAGTAAAAGGCACATGGCAGCCCGCCTGGAGTTTGCCAAAAGGCACCTGAAGGACTCTCAGACCATGAGAAAGAAAATTCTTTGGTCTGATGAGACAAAGATTGAACTCGTTGGTGTGAATGCCAGGCGTCATGTTTGAAGGAAACCAGGCACCGCTCATCACCAGGCCAATACCATCCCTACAGTGAAGCATGGTGGTGGCAGCATCATGCTGTGGGGATGTTTTTCAGCGGCAGGGAGTGGGAGACTAGTCAGGATAAATCCTGGATGAAAACCTGCTCCAGAGCGCTCTTGACCTCAGACTGGGGCGACGGTTCATCTTTCAGCAGGACAACGACCCTAAGCACACAGCCAAGATATCAGAGGAGTGGCTTCAGGACAACTCTGTGAATGTCCTTGAGTGGCCCAGCCAGAGCCCAGACTTGAATCCGATTGAACATCTCTGGAGAGATCTTAAAATGGCTGTGCACCGACGCTTCCCATCAAGCTGATGGAGCTTGAGAGGTGCTGCAAAGAGGAATGGGCGAAACTGGCCAAGGATAGGTGTGCCAAGCTTGTGGCATAATATTCAACAAGACTTGAGGCTGTAATTGCTGCCAAAGGTGCATCGACAAAGTATTGAGCAAAGGCTGTGAATATTTATGTAAGTGTGATTTCTCAGTTTTTTTTATTTTTAATAAATTTACAAAAACCTCAAGTAAACTTTTTTCACGTTGTCATTATGGGGTGTTGTGTGTAGAATTCCGAGAAAAAAAATGAATTTAATCCATTTTGGAAGAAGGCTGTAACATAACAAAATGTGGAAATAGTGATGCGCTGTGAATACTTTCCGGATGCACTGTATCCTTGGAGGGTCACACAGACTCATGCCAGGCAACGGTACCCTAACTGCTGTTAGGTGGTAGCAGTGCTACAACTTAATGGACTCGATTTCCAAGCCGCCCCAAGGGTATTACCTTCATTGCATGTCTGAAACGGGCGCAGGGGCTGCTGGGGACAAAAGGGCCAGCGGGAATCTTGAAAAGGAGCCGGCTAAGCAGCAAGGGAAGGTTGTCCATGTTTCTTTTCACCTGTTTGTCTCATCTAATATAACCCCTGTGGAATATCATCTATACTCTGGATCATGAACCCTAAGGATGAATGGACATCTTGCCACCAGACTGCTGAAAGGTACCGGGATGAAATCTCAGACCCATTCTTAGACCTTAGGTTGGTGCCATGGGCCCTGGGATCCTCCTGGTTCAGGACAACATGCGGTCTCACGTGGCCAGTGTTTATAGGCAGTTCATGGATGACAAAGACATTAATGTCATTGACTGGCCTGCATGTTCCTCAGACCTGCATCCAACTGAGAATCTCTGGGACGTTATGGATCATTTCCTACTATTACATCAGACAACAGTTAGGGGGCATACCACCCAGGAGTTCTGAGTGTTCAGACTGAACATGGAGTAATTTTTTATTAGAAACATCATCTGAAAGATGTTCATGTTGACTAAAAAACATGACCCATGAAATCACAGATTCTCACGACTTCGCAGTTGGGAAACATTGCTTTAAATGTTACAAAAACTTCTGGGAGGCACATAAAAAGTTAAAGAATGAATTATAACACAGACTACGGTAAACACTCTGTCAACCCCAGAATAGAAGATTCCCAAACACATGTATTGAATCTGGTCGGAGAAAACTGAAACAAGGAGACTGTACATAGCTGGAAACAAAATGAAAGATGACGTGAACAATCGATTGCACTGCCAGCTGAAGATGATTTTGGAATGACAGGCATTTCCGTTGGACCTAAGTAAATTGTGTGGAAGGACATCAGTAGACCCTGTAACACCATTCTTTTCTCTTTTAGTGCACCAGTGCATTATTAAAATTAAAATGAGGAGCCATTATAAAATAGGGCAGGAAGTCAGGGAGTACTGGGGAAGGAGTAGGATAGGCTGTTTTTGACTGCATTGAAAATGTGGTTGAGCTAGAAAGGGCAAATGTGGTCAAAGAAATAAAGGAAATACCTCACAAGCCAAACATGGAAGCAGCTGGAGGAATAAAGGGTGAGCAATGCAGTTTTAGACTAACTAAATCAGCCAGTGGGATGGTACACACCGTACATGTGTTGGGAGGTCACAACAACACTGGTAGTAAGTTGGCAGCATTGTCCCAGGGTACTAAAAGGGGAACAGTCCAGTTAATGCGAAGACAGCCTAACCTACCTAACTGAGTGACAGACTGTGCGGGTTTGGCAGCAGAAGTCTTTTCTTATAATCAATATGTTTTTGTTTCTTACTGCAGGACTGGGAAGATGATGTGAGACGCTTCCGCCAGATGTTTCGACATCCAACTAATACGGAGCTGCTTGTCGTGGTTGGCAACCATGACATTGGCTTTCATTACGAGTAAGTAAAGGTTTTACCGAATTTTACAGAATTGCTTGACTTATAAACTTAAATATGTTTTTTTTTTTTTAGTAAAATTAAAAGTTCAGGGTGGACAAGGAACATCATGCTGCAGTCCAGGGCCTTCCACTGTCCCCTGAGCACCTTTTCTGAGTGGATGTTTTCAAATAAAGATTCAATATGAAAGTGACTGTAATTGTGGCCCAGGTGAACCTTAACTGAACAATAGTTTGACTTTTAATGTGTTATGGGTGTGTCATCGTGATATTTTCCTCTACTTACCCTTTACTTAGGGGTAAGTGTACTCATCAGGTTTGTTACCTGATTAGTCTACGGTCACACCTTAAGATTAACACACACATACATAGATATACACATAAACACAGAACCTCAACAGTGTCCTATGAATGACACACACAGCTAGTTAACCTCTAGCACTTTAAACCATATAAGTGCCTTAAGAATAACACAGACTGTCACCCTTCTGGTACTTCAAGAGACTTACTTATTGTTGGCACGAACAGGCATACAATGTTTAAAATATATCTCCATCCATCCATCCATCCATTTTCCAACCCGCTGAATCCAAACACAGGGTCACGGGTAATATATATCTCAGACCTAAATATTACTTTGGTTTCTAGGTATACATTTAAACATATAAAGGTTCAACATCCTTGGCCATTTATCAACCAAAAGTGCCTTACTTTACGTACTGTTCCCTACTATTGGGTGGAGCTCACACCCTCAGCCCTTAATAACCCTCACAGCACAGAGCGAATGCAAACTTCTGGTTGCACCAGGTGCTCAGAGAAATCTACCTTATTACTTCAATCACTGTAGACATGAAGACAAATCATGGAAAGTTAAAAGCAGTGTGGTATTTATTACATGAATAATAATACCAAATAGAACAAAGAATAGTAGAAAATAAGATTGAGAGTAAAGTCTGGATATATACAGTCTTTAGAAAAAGCTTAAGGAAAAGTAAAGATGTCAAGGATGAATGTCCCAGGGTGACATTAATCTAGCACTCATAGTTGTTCATGAGATGCTTTGCTGATGATCAGATGGAAACAGCTGCATGTTGCTGGTGCCAATCTTCTGACATTGCTCTGTTCTCTTCTTCTGTCACTCTTCAGACGAGGCATATTTATTATAAAATTCTACTGGGGGGTTTTGCAAGATATGATTGTTACATGCACCTGATTGGCTGGTTGTCAATGTAATTAATAAATTTGCTCAAACTCTTTTCAGTTTGAGCATGTCCTTTTTCCCAAACAATTAAGTTTTTGATGTTGCTTAATACCTACTGGCATGTCTTCCTTTTCCAGGCTGTAAACCTATTTAGCAACTTGTTGCCCCAGATGCCCATCCTTTCTCACGTTATAAAGTAACTGATAGCCTGAGGCATCGCCATGTCTTCCTCTTTTTGTTTGAACAGCTGTTTTAAAAGTGAGGTATAATTCGGGAAGAAGATATGCTTTGATGTGCCTGTATTTAACTTTATCTAGTGTTGTCTTGAGCAAAATATAAAGAAAATATAGACCAAAATCTGCAGATTTTGCAGATCACATCAATGGGGTAGAATTACCGCAGAGACCTGCTGCTTCACTTAGTGTTGTATTATATAATAGATTAGAACTCTTAAGATCCGTGTGTTTAGTCCCTCAGAGAGAATCTGATTGGTAAGAGTGTGAGACGCATGAGGGGGCAACTGGATAGTTGCTTTTGAAAGATGGAAACTATAAAACCGTACAGAAGATGAGAAAGGTGCCTTGAAAATCATGGCAGAGCCTGAGAAACAGGCTTTATGAGAACACGTTCGAGAGACAGAGACGTTCAGACACACAAATACAGAGGAAAGGCACTGAAGGGACACATGGGGCAAGAAATAGCAAATAGTTGTATATTATTACTGTCTTTGCCACATAGTGTGGCTAGTTACTCATATCTCCATAGTTAGTCTCATGTTCCTGTATCTATCATTTGAACACATCTTCTTCAGTGACACAATGGAGGCCTTCTCAGTAGTGTGAACTGCAAGAAAAGAACCAGCCCTGCATCAACAAACACATTTACTGAAGTATGTGAAGAAAAGCTGGAATATCTTGAGAAAAAAAAAACAATGTTAAGTCCACACAGACAATGAACTAGAATCCAAAACCATTCTCCTGAAGTCCTGTGGCAGAAGAGTTGGCCACCATGCCAGCATACAGCTAATTTGATCTCTGATGTAACAGGTAATCCTCTCCGTACTAAAATGGAGACTTACTGTGGCTAGTGAACCATTTTAATTTAAGATCACAAGGAGCTAAAGTCCAAGGCGAGAACCATCAAACAGATGTATGCTCACTGTCATTATACAGAGACATAATTTAACCAGATAGTTGTAAGACTAAAAACTAAAAGGAGGTACCTGGAACTTTGAGACAGGTTCCTTAATGTGAGAGCCACCCTGGTCCTATGGACACTTTCAAGGTGCCTGAGGATTATTGGAAGCAAGAAGGTAGCATCATGAGAGGTCAAAACTGTGAAGTTTATAAAACAAAGCGAACAAAACCCAAGGGGCAAGAACAAGAACAAAGTGCAAGAAAGGCTGGACAGAAGTCAAAGCCACAGAAATCTAATGTTATGGCCTACGTAAGGGAATAAGTTAACGAAAACTAGGAAGACAAAGGAAAGAGATACCCACCGAGGACTACTGAATGCAGTGAGTGCCGTCATATTTATACCTGAGGTTCTGGTGTGGACACAGATGTGAGCCTCATAAGAATGGGACACTGGACAGTGCCAGTGCTGCCATATTTATTCTGGAAGTCCTGGTGACATCACAGATCTGAATCCCATGATAATGAGAATGGGAACATCATGATGCACAACCAAAATCAGCATCTTTAAAATATAAACTGAAGTGAAAACAAATGTCAGAAATGAAATCTCCTGTTAAAAACCTAAACACACACAAAATGAGACAACTACTACACCCAGAATGCAGATTGTTAACTTTGACTTGCTTATCTGTTTAAAGTTTTAAATTGTGACCTGAATGAAATATATAAAGTGCTGAATTAAGGAATGTCATCATATTAAAAGCAGTTGACAATGTGTTGATATGTGCAACTGGAAGCTTTGATGTGGATTCTGGATAAGCGGGTTAGGAACATGGATACAAGGATCTCAACAAATACAAAGACTTCAAAAGGCATCCAGCAAGAAACCCAAACTTGGTTATAAAAGAAGTGTACACAGCCAACGTAGCCTCACCTCACACATGTTTTTAAAATTTTCCTGATGAAGAGGATTGAGAAAACCTGGAAATGACTTGGCAATTATATAAGAAATCTACAGTATACAGGGATCCGGGATCTTTCAAGCAAATGCCTTAAGGGATGCAAGTTTTACTTTTAAAACAAATGACCCGTCCTATTGATGAATCTTTATGATGTAGGGTGGAGATCATAAGGTGGAGTGGGAAATCCAGCTGCTTTCGAACAGACAGTTGGCGCACTAATCAGCTCGGCCTAGGGCGCAAAATAACCGAGCAGTTCATTGTTTTCTGTTCTAATTTCTCAGCAAATAACAATGAGCTGAATCGGTGAATTTCAGATAATCCTGGAGCTCATCTGAGCCGATAAAATTTCTGATTGTTTCTGATTCTGTGATTGCTTTTCTTTTTAAGCAGGCCAGCTGCTTCTTGAGATGTTGGTAATTCATTAGCAGTTGGTCAGATTTAATTGAGGTCATTTTTAATGTGGCCACTTACTTCACTGATCCAGCACTCCGAGCTCAAATCCCACAGCCCCAGAAGTACTGGCACGTTACAAAATGCCCCCAGCATGCATGTGGGTGTGTGCCTAGGTGGGCACCTGAATTGGATTAAGCGGGTGTGAGAATGTGATGATTCTCTCGAGCATTTATTGCTATTTTCCATAGCTACTGTATATATAAGATATTTTTCTTTAACTTCCAGAATGAGCTGGTTCAAGCTGCAGAGGTTTGAAAAAGTCTTCAATATCACATCTGCAAGAATTGTGACCAAGAAAGGTGTGAAGTGAGTATTGTTGTCACCAAGAACTCCGACTGTTAAATGTGGTGCAACTACTTGATCAAAATTCAGCTAGGCAGGGTTGGTACTTGTGTTATATTTTTAACAATTTATTTCTAGGCTTCACTGTCCATGCCTTTATGGATCATGCTAAAAAATCCTTAGATTTTACCTTTGTTGTCTCAATGTATACAATAAAAGGATTTTGTATCTTATTTTTTTTTAATTCATTTTATTGTAATCATTCCGTACATATAGATCAAAAATAGGATTGAAAGCAAATCAAACCCCACCCCTGAGAAGGAGAGCATGGCCAAAGGAGTAATACTTAATAATTTAGGCATGTTTACAAGCCTTGAGTTTAATAGGGCAAAAAAAGATAAATGGAGAAGGAAAAGAAATGCGGAAATAATTATTTCTTCTTATTCTAAAATATTATTGATTAAATCCTGCCAGGTTTTTGAAAAAAATCTGTACAGATCCCCTAACTGACAATTTGATTTTTTCCAATTTCAAATAATATAAAACATCGGTTTCCCACTGACTTATCAGAGGAGAGTTAGAATTCTTCCAATTTAACAAAATCAGTCTGTGTGCCAAAAGTGTTGTGAATGCAATCACCGTTTGCTTGTCCTTCTCCACTTCAAATCCATCTGGAAGAACACCAAACACAGCGGTTGCATTGCTGTTTTCCACTCCTTTTCTGATATATTAATTAAGAGATCTATTTCCCATTGTCCTCTTGGATCTTTAAAAGGAAGGGACTCTAATAAAATTTTATATATTGTAGAAATGGTGTCTAAGTCCTCGAAATTGAGCAGTATTTTTTTCAGCATGGTGGAGGGTACGAGATGAGGAAAATCGGGCAGGTTCTGTTTAACAAAGTTTCTAATTTGAAGATAGTGAAAGAAATGTGTAGCTGCAAGGTTAAAATTGGAATGTAATTGTTCAAAGGATGCAAAGATATGGTCTATATAAAGATCTCTAAGCAATTTAATCCCAAATCTTTTCCAGATATTAAAAACTGGATATGTTTGCGAGGGTTGAAAGAGGTGGTTCTCTTGCAGAGGTGCCACAGATAGTAAGCAATTTAAGATGGAAAATCTTCTAAGTTAGTTCCACGTTCTGAGTGAGTGAAGCACAATTGGGTTATTAGTATATTTGCGATAACTTGCATTTATTGGAGAGCAGAGCAGGGAGTATAAAGAAGTACTACAGGATTTTATTTCTATTGCGGACCAGGCCTGTGTATGTTCATTTATTTGTGTCCAGGTTTTTATAACTTGTATGTTTGCTGCCCAGTAATAAAACTGAAAATTAAGTACAGCCATGCCACCTTCTGCCTGAGGTCTTTGTAGAGTTGCTCTTCGGATACGTGAATGTTTTGAGTTCCAAATAAATGAGGTTATGGTTGAATCTAATTGCTTAAAAATGATCTATTGATGTATATTGGGATGTTTTGTAATAAAAAAAGAAGCTTAGGAAGGATATTCATCTTAACAACGTTAAATCTTATTTTTATGTAATATGATTTCCATGCAAATAACATGTTGACAGGCAGGAATGTCACCTGTGCTATGTGTTACATGCAAAATCTATTTATAGCAATTTCAGTTAGTTATGCTTATTGATGAGCCATATACAGAAAGGCAGGCTTTGTGCAAGACTCTTACTGATCTCAATTTAACAAACTAACAACAAACACAAAAGAATATCATCTTAATTTATTGAACAAAAACATTTACATAATAAATATTCTCATGAAATCCTTCATGTTCTAGCTAGTGACCCTTGTACTATTTCCTCTTTGCTTTTAATAATTTTTAGTTGTTCTTCTACACTGAAAAGTTTTGACTCCATAGACATTTAAAGACTAGTAGCTTTACAACATCTGAGCAGCGTGATTGTCAGGCTTTGGGTTGGCCAGCCCATAATACACAATATCCTGATTATCTGTTGCCCAGCAGATTCATCTAAATATGTTGGATTATTCACTTATCCCATCATTCAAGTGAGGCAGCAGGTTTTTTTCACATGTCTAGAGCTGCCACAGCCAAACAGTCTCAATTTATGATCCATGTACCTCGCTTACCAGACCTAGTAGCTGTTGAGATGTTCCTTCTTTTGGGTGGGTTTGTTTCACTATCAGTCAAGTGTTGAGTCCGCAAGCTGAAGAGAATTACAGAGCAGACAGGGAGAAAAAAGAAAGGACAGAAACAGGATTGAAACTGGGAGTTCAAAAAGCACAGTCGGCAAGCCAAAACGAGACAAAATTTGTAATCCAAAAGGCTAAACTAAAAAAAAAGTATTCAGCAAAAGGACATTTGGGAAAAAAAGGTTTTGTGCCCGCAATTTGGATGAGGAAATGAAGATTCAACCAACGTTTTAACCCTTCATACTGTATCTGTTACACTTGGGTCACGACCTCTGAAGACACACCCCTTGAGGAGTTGCCGTAGTGATGGGTGTCCAAAATGACGGCGACTGCTAAGAAAACAAAATAGCATCCAAAATGTCACAAAAAATTAAATGATTTAAATATGAAGAAAATTGTATTTTGAATTGAGTGGCCTATCTTAAAGAAAGGTCAGAACAGATCATAACATTTAAGAAAATTAGATTAATCACAAGAAAACTTTTACGTTTAAAAAAATGATTGTCTCAAAAAAGAGATGAAAATCAATTATTTTTTGCTATGTAATTGCTCAGAGACAATGGACAAAGGAGTCAGTTTTAGATTGCATCAATTCTGACTGTACACTGGAATTTCAGCAAAATTAAAACCAACATGCAAATGCTATATACATATACATATGTATACAGTATATACAGTATATATTTAAAAAAACGAAGAAGAAGAAGATTTGCTAGATGAGGCACTGATGCTCGGAAAAGTCGAAAGTAAAAAATGAAGAAGACAAGGCTGCTGACTTAAAAGTGTGAAATACTGTTTGTCAGGTCACAGAAAGTCAGAAACACGTTAACGTTTAATACAATTTAAACCACTTTCCCGTTTGTCAAGTATAACTGTAGCCCTTGTGCAAAACACTCTGTGGTAATCGGGGGTCCCACCAGCACTCCAGACTTGGCTGAAAGCTGTGCACTCACCATCAGTGGTGTAGAATACTGTCACTTAGGATATGAACATGTCAGCTAGAGGAATGGCATCAGTGATCTGTAAAGATAAGCCAAGTCACCTCGTCCCTCTGAGCAGCATCTCGCCCTTTTCACTTCTGCGTGGGAGGGAGAGCACAAGTTGACGACTCACTTACCATTGTGCTACTGATTCTTGTTTCAGCAGCACACTGAGTTGGTTTCATTGTCATTGTTGTGTCCAAATTTTATGACAATTTTTTTTTTTTTTCTTCATTTCAGATCGGCGTTAGGTTAAATGAAATAGCATTAATATTTCCTGCCACAACACTGCAGCTCTAGTTAGTGAAGAATGTGCCATTCTGAGGACTAAAATAAAACATCCAAACAATGGCCTTCTTCCAAATGTGTATTTGAGCCTGTATTCTCATAAGCCCAGTACTGGGCACTGGCTGACTGAGTTGAATGCCATAACATGTTTTAAAAAATTATCATCATCATTTCACTTTTAAGACTTTCAGGCCAAAATTCACCAAATCCCCCATATTTCAACCTTGAATTGAATTAAACACGTCCAAGAATCTCTTGTAGGTAGCATGTTGTTCTCCTCCTGGTGTCTGTCAGGACTGTGCTTTTCACATTTTCTCCCACTATCACTGCACTGCACACTTTGTATTTTAATATTCTTCTTGTTATGCATGTTGCATGAAACTAATGGCAATATGTAAAATGAAGACCGATGATCTGAAACTGAGTTTCACGGAGGGAAAATGCTTGTTTAAAATGTCTTCGCAGCTTTCTTTTGGTGAACAGCGTTGCACTTCACGGGGACGGCTGCTCCATCTGCCAGGACGTTGAAGATGAGCTCATTAAGATTTCCCGAGCGCTGAATTGCTCAATCCAGGTAGGCAGACATGGTGTGACTGATAAAACTTATTTCTGCCTGTAAACAGTTTGCATAAACAGTCCACATTTTTATGTTAGAATAATGTAACGTTATAAAATTTTACTTTGATAAACAATCTATTCATTTGTTGTCACATTATGAAAATAAAATAGGATGCTCACAAATGAAATGTGTGTTGCAGTGAAACAAGTGACAGTGAAATGTGTCCTGGTAAAGCACAGGCCACGAGACACCACTGAAGAGCTGAGGTGGTCACTCAGTACTCGGTCAGCAGATCTCCACGTGTTGTTGACCGGACACCATGATGAACACTACAAGTCTGATGTCTAACTGAAGAGTTCATCCTTCAGTGATCAGTTACAGGAGAATTGTAAGGCTTTTCAAAGTGAATTATATTTACTTTAATCCTCCAATATACCCATCAAATTTTTAATGAGGCCTGTGGTGTAGCGGGTCCACAGCTCAGATTGAAAAGGCCAGTTTTTTTTAAATAGATAATTGCCGCACTCGTGGCTTAAAGAGGGGGTGTTTTAGTGTGGCAGGAGCGGTTCCTGGGTGCTTCGTGATGCGGGCGGTCCACACTTAAGTGCACAGGTGAGAAGTTGTCTGCATCCGTAATTGATGCCGGGAACTGCTAATCGCCACACCTGATCCACGTCCCCATTATATATAATAGGAGCGCGAGTCTAGAGGTGGAAAAAAAAGAAGAAAAAAAAAGAAAAAAATGAACGGAGGTTAAGGGAGAAGAAGGCAGGAGCTGGAAGCAAGGGAGCCTCTGTGCGTGTGTGTGTGCGAGACAGAGACAGCTGACTCGCTGATGTTTGCAGGCAGCTGGAAGAGGTGTGCCCTAGCGGGGTGTTTGGATGACACCCGGAGCCGATGGCAGTGGCCATTCCTGCTGAGCGCTGGTGGGGAGCAGGAGTGACCGGGAGAATGTTGGCTCGCCGGAGAAGTCAGGGATTTGCAGTGGGACCCCAGCATGAGTGTCCTGGCTGTTGGGGGAAGCCAAGTCTCGGTCTGGCAGATGGGTGAATGAAGCCAGGGAACGGGAGTGCCACCAGGCCAGTCAAGTGGAGGTGGTCAGCTGCAGGGATGGTGACTGACTCCCCTGGTGCATAGCCTGGATGGGAGAAGCAGAGGAGTCGCCAGTAGGAAGAAGGCACTGGGCTTTGTTTTTAAAAGGACGGCTTCAAGCCATTGTTTTTAACCTCATTTTAAAAGGATTTATTTATTGGATTTTAACCTCCACAGTTCACTTGTTTTAACGGATTATTTATTTAAGGACTGTTTGAGACACTGCACTATTTATTTGGACACTGTTTTTGGTTTGTTTTTAATAAAAGCACTTTTTGCACCATCATCTTGCTTCATAGTGTCTAACTGTCCAGCTCATCGGTGACATTACCAACAGTGTCGGGTTCAAGAGCTCCCAAACTGGAGACGGGAGCCTGGAGCAGAACCTGCAATGTCACATAAGGTGGCAGAGGTGGGATGAGCTGGCAGTGGGGACTGAAGAGCAGGAGGCAGAGCAGCAAGTGGGATAGGTGCCAGACTTTGTCAAAGAGCCCATGGACCCAAGCTGGAGGAGGACATTTTAAAAGACCAAGCTTTTTAATGGACATTTATTTATTGTTCACAAGTGAGGGAAGAATGGAGCGGGATATCGACAGGCAGATCGGTGCGGCACCCATAGTGATGCGGGCTCTGCATCAGTCTGTCGAGGTGAAAAAGAAGCTGAGCCAAAAGGCAAAGCTCTCAATTTACTGGTCGGCTGGCCTGGGAATGCCTTGGGATTCCCCCGGATGAGCTAGTAGAAGTGGCCAGGGAGAGGGAAGTCTGGGCATCACTGCTCAAGCTGCTGCCCCCGCGACCCTATCTCAGATAAGCGGGAGAGGGTGGATTATTTATTGTCTTTTAAAAGTTATTATTTTAATGTACTGTTTTTACAAGGGGGCTTGGGTTGGTTTTAGTGTGGGATTGTTTTTAGTGCTTTTATTATTTATTCGTTTTAGTGCAGTGGTAGTGTGGCCGAGCTATGGACCTGGGCCGCCAGTTGCACACAGGTTGGTAGTAGTGAGGCTTTCCTCTTCTTTGTGCTCTGCTCTTTTAAATGTATGGAAAATGTAGCGGCAAGTCTCCAGTTACCAATGTACTGCTGTACAAGACGCCGAGCTGACTGTGCAGAAGATAAACAGGAGACTACAACAGAACTAGATAAAGATTAGGGATACTTACTTCTCATTTCTTCATGTTGTTCACTGCAACAACACTTAGCCTACATCCACACAACTACATAGTCATTTAAAAACTGCACTTTTAAACAAAAACAATCTCTGTCCACACTAGCGTTTTCACAGTGTTTCCGAAGACATTTCTGTCCACACTAACACGACCAAGATATTTAATTCTATTCAATTCTTTATTGTCATGTGTACAAGTACAAGTGCTATGTACAATGAAATGCTTGCTTGCATGTGCCCCTCGCAGACAGTGAACATAGACAAAAAAACACAATAAATAAATGAATATAAATAAGTAAATAAATAAAACCAGAATCCTAGGAATAAATAGAGACAGTGGCAGAAGTATATGTGCAGGTAGCAGTGGAGGTGACACAAGGTTACTGATTGTTCATGAGTCTGATTGCAGTTGGGTAGAAACTGTTCCTGAACATGGAGGTGCGTGTCCAAATGGACTTTGGTTGCTTCCCAGATGGGAGGAGGGTGAAAAGTGACAGTGCAGGGTGGCTGGGGTCCCACCTGATACTGTTCACTTTCCTGAGACAGCGTGTAGTGTGGATGTCATGGATCGTAGGGAGCTGTGTGCCCGTGATCTGTTGTGCAGTATTCACCACATGCTGCAGAGCTCTGCAGTCCTGAACTGAGCAGTTGCTGTACCAGGATGTGATGCATCCTGTCAGGATGGATTCCACAGTACATTTGTAAAATCTGCACAGGGTTGTGGTGGACACCCGGGCCTTACTCAGTCTCCTGAGGAAGTAGAAGCATGGTTGGGCTTTCTTGACTACTGCCGCAGTGTGACTTGCCCATTTAAATTCGTCAGTGAGGATGACTCTGAGGAACCTAAAGCTGCTGACCTGCTCCACAGCCTCACCCCCAATGTAGATGGGGCTGTGCTCTGTTGCCTGTTTGCAGAAATCCACAATCATCTCCTTAGTTTTTCTAACATTGAGGGTGAGGTTGTTGTCCTGACACCATTCTGCCAGGAGTCTGACCTCCTCCCTGTAGGCCGTCTCATCGTCCTTGCTGATCAGACCTATTACAGTGGTATCAGCAAACTTGAGGGTGGTGTTAGATTTGTGCTTAGCTACACAGTCATGGGTGTAGAGAGAGTAAAGCAGGGGGCTCAGCACGCTGCCCTGCGGGGTGCCAGTGTTGATGGTGATGATGGAGGAGGTTTTTCCACTAATATGCACTTGTTAAGGTCTGCCGGTGAGGAAGTCCAGTACCCAGTTGTACAGTGAAGAGCTAAGCCCCAGATCCAAGAGTTTAGCGATGAGCTGGGATGGAATGACGGTGTTAAATGCAGAGCTGTAGTCCACAAACAGCAGCCTGGCATAACAGTTCTTGTTCTCCAGATGAGACAGGGCGGTGTGAAGTGTTATGGAGATGGCATCCACAGTGGACCTGTTGCAACGGTAGGCAAACTGGAGGGGGTCCAGACTGTCAGAGATGATGTCCTTGATGTGTTCTAGCACCAGGCTCTCAAAGCACTTCATGGCTATAGGAGTAAGTGTTACTGGGTGGTAATCATTAGGGCAGTCTACTTTATTTTTCTTTGGGACAGGGATGATGGCTGTGTGCTTGAAGCAGGTGGGGACAGATGAAACCCTCAGAGATGTGTCAAAAATATCCGTAAAGATATCCGTAGATATGACGTAGACATTGGACTAAACTGGGCATGCACACATTGGTGGAAAAATCCTTGAAGGGATGGCAACACTGCTAGCCACAGGACTTACTCTAAACTGAAAGCTGTAATGACCAGGGCATTATTCACCTTTTGTGCATGCATGCCACAACAAAATTGTGCAAAACGCAATTTAGATTCATATAGGAAAGTAAAGTAGCTCCTCTACATCTGCTATATTGTGAAGTGAAGGGTGACCAATCAGGGAATGAGACCTTGTAATAAGCAGGATCTAATCAGTGAAGGGCCATGTGATCAGCACAAACAAATGAGAGTGCGATTAGTGATTGCATTTTTAAACGTCTCTGTTTTTACCCATCTACATTACAATGCTGGGCTAGGATTTTCAGAAGTAAACGACTCCGAAGAGCTTTATCAGAACTGGCATGCAAATTCCCAGATCATTTCCAAGAAAGCCTTGCGAGCGATTTGGTTTTCTTTTGATTTTGGGTTCAGACTTTTCCAGTGCTTTCCTTAAGTTTGATTTTTGGTCAGGATTTTGACTTGGGTTTTAATCTTGGCCTGTTATTTTGATGAAATTTCTGCCTTATCTCTCAAGCTTGTGTTTTTGTGAGCTGCCTTATTGGTTCATCCACAACAAATATAATGGAAATCCGTTTTGTAATTTAAGGAGTTGGATCATCTGCCAAATAACTTCACGTTATGGTTCCTTCTGGGTTTGGCTCAGGATGCTGTGAATTTTCTTAGGAAAGAGAGAGGTGTTTATGTGTTTTGGATGATATCAACTCTTGTGCTCACAGTTTGGCAAAAGATCTGATTTGAATTTAAGAGTACGGCCCTTCACATGCAGTCCTACAGGAAATCTCACCAGAGGTTTTTCTAACTGTTACATCGGTGGAAGAATCTTGGTCTTGACATTTTAAATGTGTGCTCTCCACAAAAAGAGCATTCAGAGTGGCACAAAAATGAATGAAACAATTAATCTCAAGTAAGACAGAAACAAAGCCCCCAAAGTCACATATGCAACCCAAAAAATGGCAAAAGTAAAAACTATGTAGTGAGGCATGCGTCGCTTATTATTCAGCCCACATTTTCAACTTTTTGCACAACATACACAGAAGACGTCCTTAAAAAGACTGCTGCTGGTTGATCTCTTGGCCTCTGTTCTTCTTGTTTAGTCTTTCTTTTTTGTTTTTGTTTTTAATTTGTGAACTTGAATGAGGAAATGATCTTTAAATGTTTATTTTCTACCAATATATCATGACTGATGTGTCATGACTTTAGAGGATGTGCCTCTAAAATCAATGGGAGCTCAAAATGACGCTGTCAGTAAATAACCCAAATGGTAGCTAAAATAGCCCAAATAATATTACAAAAACAAAACTATGCTAAAAAGTGTGAAACTAATGTCACCTCTTGAATCCTTGAGGAAAAAAATCACCCAATTTGAGTGATAAAGCACACAAAAAGAGTAAGAAAAATGAAGATGAAGAAAACCGCCAACACCAAGACACTGTAGGCTTGAACATTTTCTTGAAAAGTATTTAAAGGTCAGATAACAATGACATTAGTGAAGACAGGGTCACAGTCAGACTGGTGCTGGTACGTTTTTCCCATGTCCTCATGTATTTTCTCTAGTTTTCTTGCACATCTCAAAATGTTTTAGGATGAGCTTTATGAAGGGCTGGTGTTTTTCCTCCAAAACAGACAATTTTATGCTATGAACAACAGGAGGATGGTCAGGTCCAAATGGACTGTTAGTACCCAAGAAATGAAGGGCTTCCTAACTTAGAATTTAAAAGAACAGTTGAGAAGCAGGCCAGGTCAAAACACGCAAATCAGAAAAACCAAACTTGAAGTTCAAAGTTCTTTCGTTTACCTCACTAGCTGTAGTGGTTATTTGTTTTTGGGTCTTCGATCGAGAGTTCAGGCCGACTACCGAGTGCACCAGTATATCTTAGGGGCGGTGATGATGTCACAGGGAACCACAAGTGACTAGCAATAGGCTTTATTACTACAAATGGTACACCAACCCATCCAGAAAACACACAAACCTGGACAATGCAAAATGGCTTCTTAATAGTTTATATTTTGATTTTGTGCCATCTAAGCTCCATTTTGACCTGTAATAGGAAAGAGTACAGTAAATGCAGAGTTTCATATCTTTAATGTAACTTAACATATTATTCTAAATAGAGATGTGAGATAATATAATTTCAAGGAAGTAAATATTTTCTGTGAGAACTTTTAAGCAAGCCTGAAAGTTAGGAATCAATGGGTTATTACTAATTTACTTTTTATTTTCAAAACGACTGTTCATAGTGAACAGTGGTGGTGCAGGTAATTTTCAGAGTTCCTCTTTAGTCATAACCCCTGGTCATTCAGATGATTATTTAAAGTTGAAGGTAAAACTACAAACTGCAGATGATTGTTGTCTAGGGAATGACGTTGTCTAGGGTGTTTCATATAGAATACATACATTTTTTTTTTTTTTCTTACACAGACAATTGAACCCAAAACATTTTAGGGTGATCCATCGCTGCTATTTTGATTGGGTAGCTAAAAAATAAAAATTCAAAAAATTTCTTCACAACATTTAACCTCTCAGTCAATGTTGCCGTTGCTCAGTCTGATGATATTATTATGACTATCTTGAAGTTTTCCTGTAAAGAAATTTTTTTAGAAATTCCACCGTACACACGTACTGTATATTGTCTGGTGCTCCATCGCTAAAAGACAGACAGCATGCTGTTGCTGGATCTGTGACAAAGGGAATGAAGAATTATAACTGATAATATAGCATTTGGATGAATTCACTCATCTAGAAGTCCAGCAGCAGTGAGATTCTTCTTTCTAAAATAAATGACCTGACATTGAATAAAGTGACTCTAAAATCACTTTTAATTTACTCTCTTCTCAATCAAGTGTGACGGTCAACTATTTCAATTGAGTTAAAATTATGAAATACTAAAAAATGAATCATGATTAAAGAGAGGAACTAAACAGAAAACCTCTTTTAACATGCTATCGGAACATCACAAGAACCTAGTCATCCTGTCTGGACCGGCCAAAGAACAGACGACTTCAGGCATTTATGAATGATATTTTAAATAACTTTTTGGGAATCTGTGTTTTGGTCTACATTAAGAATGGCTTTGATATTGTGAAACAGACATGTATTTTCCATGAAGTCTTGAAGAGATTACACAATCATGGTTAACAAAGGTAGAAAAGTACAATACAATGTCCACAAAAAAACCCAAAAAACTCTGCAGCACCTGGGCTATGAAGTAGTCATGGTTTGAGAATGGCACATTCCAGACTGACAGAGACAAGTTCTGATGTACACTGGGTATAACAACTATTGCCATAAGTTCATGAAACACTGTTTTCACTAAAACTCCAAACAAGGAGTCCAACAGAAAGTTTGTTTTAGAAATTGAAGTACAAATGATCTTCATCCAGTTAGAACATCTGCTCCAATAAATATCCCAGTCAGAATGCTTTCTTCAATTGGATTTAAAGTTTAATACATTAAATGTGAGAGCAGGTGCTACACTTACATCACTGCGCCTCATTTCCTTAAACTTCATTAATTTGCACTCTGCTTTTTTCTGGGGATAGTAGCAATGATGACATGCTGGGCTGGACTGGTCAAGCCACCCAATCTTTGGCTACTCTTGCAAGTGTTTTCTTGGAAATTCTGGCCAATCGAGATGTACCACTCATCCAGAATGTCCTAGTTTCTTAATACATATCCATTTCAATTGTTGCCTTTCAATATGGAGAACCTATAGTTCTACTCGGGGATCCTCCGAGTTCCTCACACTATCACAGACACTTCACCTCTGAGACTTGTACCCATAACCTCATACCATAGGGGAATAAAACAAAAATGAAGGCTTTCTCTGAGAGCACAGTCTGGAACAATGTCTTCAAGTCTGCCATCACTGCACCTATTCATGGGACAATTTCATGATAATTTCAACTTATTTTCTTGAACAAGAACCTGCTGCACTTGAGCTCCTTACTTAGGACAGGCAGACACCCTGCTTCTATGAGAAAAAGGCATACTTTTCCAGTATAAAAGCATTAACATAGGCATGGAGTTGCTAATTATCATCTCATTCCCATCACACTCACCACTGATAATGAATAAACTCCACTTAGCAGCATGTATGTGAGTATAACTTATTAATTTCCAAAAACAAAATTTTGATGTTGGCAGTTAAGAACTTCTTGGAATGAAGTTAGCTATAGAAAATAGTGGAATGCTTATTTCATAAACTGCTTAAATAAATCTTATTTAAGTACCACCAAACTTTTAATCTGTCCATTAAAATGCTTTTCTTTGGTCCATGTCTTTTGGTTATGTCTTACATAAATAGAGATAAAAATGCTCAGTCAGATGCATTATCACAAAAATATGGGTTAAAGGAGTCAAGTTATTGCATAAATTCTTCTGGCTGAAATTTTCTCTTATATAACTTAATTTGAACCCATGTTTAGTGGAACAGATACTTATTGTTCAAAGGAGTAGCCCAATCTCAAACATGTCCCAGGTAATTTATTGTTCTTACCTTACTTCCTTAGATCAAACGTTTATTGTGGAGATGTGACTGTGATCTCCAGGTATCTGAGATTGCAAAACACATTTTTATGTGCCAGGCTCCAGCTCCTTCATGTCTCTACTTTGGAAAAGAGGGTTTAGAAAATGGATAGATTTTCTTCGGCTAACCATGGATAAAGACATAAGGGAGGGAGACATAAATGTTGTACAAAGAATTCTATTAATTGCTGCCCGGCTGGCTTACTGAAAATGTTAACTTCCACTGATGGTCCCTGGATACATTTGCCCATGGATATCATTACTAATGGATAACATCACATTCTTAAACCCTCTTAATTTCACTTAGGGTAGAAGGGAGACAGGGCCTATAAAGTGTATATTATACCACCACCTCTGCATTGGCAGCATTGAGTTAGTTACCAAAATATTTTGGTTACTATTTGGGCACTAAAAGGAACTGAACACTGTGGACTAATGGAATCAATAAGTAAAGATTTTTAAAAGTATTACATGCATGATGTTAATTATTATTAATGAAATTGGTATAATGTTCTACCATTTGGTGAAATTGTCAGAAATATATCAATAGTCATGGATTATTCATTTTTCAAGTGTGACTTTGGATACAAGCTTTCTTTACTGATTGTTATTCTGGATTTTACCCCTGATCTTTGGTGGTCACGTTCACTGAATAAAGTACAATACACAAGAACCTGAAGAGATCTTGGGCATGAGATCTCAGGACAGCACAGTAGTTTGTTGAGCAAAAGGATCTTTTTGCTAGTAATTTTTCAATACTAGGTCATCTTTGAATAAACCGAACATCTCAAGTGCCTCAATTGAAAATGCCTCACTCTCATAAACATTGCTGCTTTTAAATGGTTCTCCAAAATCTGCACTTTAGACAAATTCTTGACTTTTACTGAAGATGGTTGTACATGCAGCATCTGGTTCACCAGAAGGATTACAGCCTAAAAGGGTATTTTATGGATATCCAAAAAAATGTACATGTGTCCGCTCTTTTGCACTACAAAATGATGGATACATTCAGACTGCACCTTAGTTGTGGGGCTTCTGTCAGCTTATGAACATAATTACTTTAAGATCAATTTTATGCTACTTGGGATTTTGCTCAAAGCTTGGATTCTTTCATAATTAATGTTACTGATTATTTATGTGTATGTTGTGTTCTGATCACAGAATTATAGGTCAGGTACTTCCAAATTTGCTTTTGGTGTGATGTCACCACCGACACCATATGGAAGAGTATGTTTCTCATCTTTATAGAACGTCAGAAATAACAAACTAAATCAAACTGTTTTGATCTAAAAATGTTTGGAAATGCATCTCAACTTCTATCTTGACCTGTAGTTTATTTACTTGAATTTACTGCTAAAGAGATTTACCAACCCTGTACTATTAACGTTTTTTTTAATCGCTTCCATTCTTTAAAGAAAAGGCTACTTTTCTTAATGAATAAACAATGTTGATTCATACAAATCTAAACTTACAATTCTTCATTGGCCTAATCCACATCATTTTGTAATGTTCATAAAGGGTATTTATGTAATAAACAATTCAGTCAAACTAAAAATATTAGATCCATGCCAGAAGATGAGGAAGCCAAAGCATTAGGTGCTTAGGCGCTCCATTATACTAACAGCAATACGCCTGTGTAATGCCTCACAGCGACTGCTCTTTTTACATTTAGTCAAGTCAGAAGTTTTGTCTTTTCTTTTTAGTACTCCTGTTGTGTATTCCAAAGGGGGTTATTGCTGTTTGTTATAATATTATATGACCATATTTATTTACATATTTGTTTACTGAAATTCTGTAAAAAGCTGCATTTCCCCATTGGGACAAAAAAAGTGCTATCTATGTGTTTTCAGTAAAAATATAGATTGGAACAAGAACAATTAGGAAGTATCGTTTGTGATCCAGCAGCTTCTAAAACAAAAGTTAAAGAAACATTTGCAGGGCTTTGTTTATCTCATGCTGGACAATTCAAGCTCTAAATGTACTGCATACGTAGCATGATAAGGAACAAATCCAAACTGTTAGCAATGCAGTCTTTTTGTATGAAGAGAGTAAAAGGAACAATTTAAACATTTTATTTTCTTTTCCAACTTCTCTGCCTGGGAAGGCAGCTACTAAGAGAAGTGCTGTAAAGCCCCCTATTGGCTTTTAAATGGCCATTTGTAAAAGGTGGGTGGTAATGCAGAACTGGCAAAAATAAGCACAGTCGAACATACTGGCAACGTTCAATGCAGAGCAGCTCTTTAGTTTGGTATTGCATCAGTAAACTAGGCGATTCAGCCAATAACCAGTGGGACACTCCGATAAACGGTTATCAGGGGGTTTCCGTACGGAATTTGTTTAACTGTGTATTGTAATTATTTTTGTTCCTGCATTCTGATTTCTTAACTTTCAATGGGTTTATCTGTGTCATGTCAATGCCCAGACCTAAGATAACCAAAGCCATATTGCAAACACAAAATTTATGATTTGCCCCCCAACCCTTACCCCTGGTCATTAAAATTGATGGTTTACTTGAGAAGATTTTATTATTTTTTTGTGTACATGCTCCTTCTTTTTTGCCATTTCAGGCTGGTGTAGCTGGAGTGTGCAATGGTTATTCAGAGGACTGAGCTGCTGCCGCCTCATAGCTCCTTAATCCTTGTCCAATGACTGTTCCCTTATCCCACACATCCTAAAGACACACAGGTTAGACTGACAACTGAGCCTAAATGTACCAGGTGTACCCTGTGGTGGACTGAAGCCCAACCTAGGACTAGGTTCTGCTTTGTAAAGGACATGGCTTGGTAAGGCTTTAGACCACTGTGACTCTTAAATTGAACCATGCAGATTCAAGAAATGGGTCGAATGACAACCGAAAACATGCATTACTAGTGAAATAAAATGTTCTGAAACCTGCATCCAAAATTAAATCACATTACAGTATATACCATACAAAATCAACTAACTCACTGTTTACCAAGTTATACAAAAATACATTTAAACAATTCTAATATATCAATTTAATTATAAAGCACCATGGGATTCTACTCACTATAGAAATGTAGTATATAAAATTAAGTGAATTTATAAATATGTAAAGAATGTAAAACATTAGTATTTAATTATATAAACAAATCATATCTGAGAAAATTATTTAATTCATCATAGCAATGTAACAGAGTGTATGTGGTAATGAAAGGTAAAAAATACAGAAAAGAAACACAGGTAAGCCTTCCCCTTGCTAGTGCCACTTGTAATTTGGGCTGTCCTTTCATGATCACTGATGCGATTGACTTCACTAATGTGATACTGGAAGATACAAATTGTTTTTTAAAATGTTATTCACACCAAAACATCCCAGACTGCTTAATTTAGTACCTTTGTACACTTTTGAAGATGTTCTTGCAATGCAGAGTTTCCAAAGCACCTGAATAAACTGATGCTTGGCTTCAAGAAGATTCAATAGTTTCATTGGGCAAGATTGGCTTAATGTTTCCATAACTGTTTAAAAATGTTAATTATCTAAATTTTGAAAGGGGTAAACTTAATGTGGTTAATAAGTGAAATTAAACTTAATTTTATCACACTCTTCAAAAAAAGTATCTAGCATTCCTGTTTACGACATGAAAATGCTAACAAGCACTGCTGAAAAAGTTATGTAAATTTCATGACCAGTTGACAGGCTCTTATGGAAAATACTAACCTGTTCAGGATGAGTTACATCCAAAATAAGGACACAAAGGAGATGATATGAATGTCAGAAAGAAAATGTATGTGGCCTTGGAGTTAAAGATCAGGATGTGGATGCAATCCTGAAAGTTAGAAGAAATGGCAGCTGCTGCTGATTTTTCTGAATTTGCTTTGCGGTCACTGACTCTTTTCTGTGGTAAGTCTATTAATGTTCACCCGATATGGCACATTTCAAATGCTTTCCATACTTCCAGTTCTTTTTTGTTTACATTGCCCATTATTTTCAAAGGGTGATAAAGAAAGATTTGGTTTAATGTTTAGTTGTTTTGTGCTATCAGTAAAGCTTCAGGAATAAGATATGGAAGAAGATGATCCGCTGTGACAACCCCTAACGGGAGCAGCTGAAAGAAGAAGTAAAGCTTCAGGAATGGAGACCCTTGCATTAGAAATCACTTATTTTAAAAACTAGCTGTGCTACCCATCAAAGATGGGTTGAAATTCAATTAATCAAAGCAGGCCTCATACTAGGTAACGTTTGCAGTGCACCATGCAATGTGTCTATCATATGCCATTTTACATGGGATTCTTAAGAGCAGCGTTAATGTTTGAGATGCAACATCTTTTAGAATGACAAAGACATAGCAAATGGACAGATACACAGACCGGCACTCAAAGACTTATCCTTTTATTAAGGTGTATTTCAAATAAATTACTTAAGAACTCCAAAGTCTTTTGAACTTTTCATCCATATTCAAGCCTCATAAATTGCATTACATAAATAGTTTAAAATCTTTATGAAAGTATGTCTAAGAGGCAAAAAGTTCAAAATTTCTTTTCCGCTTCTAGAAAAATGTAATGAAAGAACAGTGCCGTGATATTGAACATCTCCCAGCATCACGCCCCATCCTCCTTCAGGTGAGTTTTACTAAAAAAAATTTTAAGCTGTAGTTAAAACTTACACTACATAATGTACGGTTGTTTTAAAAGCAAATCCTTCTTTATGAAAAAAGGTAAATAATGTGATTATTTTATCTTTTTTTAGACTTCCATAAAAAGGACTCTTGAATTGTGGACATATTCAATTTTTCTGAAGGGAACTTTATTTTATTCAGCATTAGGTTATCTTTGTATCTATCACCTAAGCAAAATTTTTAATCTTAAGAAATTGCAGGAATTGTAAGGAAATCGCTGTTGTAGTCTCATTTTTTACAAAAATGAAAAATATATGTGATTTGCACAGGGATCAAAAGAGACTTCAGCTGAAATTAATATCTTAAAAGAAAATCAAGTCTAGTAAAGAGCAACAATAAAAAAGAGGAAAAGAGTAAAAAGCAGTATGGACAAAAGTCCTCATTTTGTTTTTCAGCATTACCCGCTTTACAGAATTAGTGATGTTGAATGTACTGGGGAAGATGCAGCTACCCTTGAAGAAAGGAACCTAGTTTTCAAACAGCAGTACGATTCTCTTTCCTTGGTAGCATCTCACAAGGTAAAACACTTGCTGGTGGTACTTTATTATAACAGTGACTATATCTATAAAAGTATAAGAATCAGTTGGGGGTGTGGGAGTTCAATCTAAATTAGTTGAGAGGGATTTTAACTCATCAAAACTGCAAAAATTGCAGCACTGACTTATTTCAGATGGCTTTTAAGGTTACAGAATATGAAACCCAGCACTAATTATTAAAAGGTTCAATAATACCAAGAGCTGGATTATTCTTGCCCATGATTAAATAACTTATTTGAGGTTTACCGGTTAATATTCAGTAACTCCCCTTTTTCACTAAAGTATACCTAATCTGAATCCTAATGAAAGTTGTATGGGCTATTAATGTTGCTTTATATACTCTGATTTGTGAAACTGATGAATATTATTAATATTTAAAATACATTTCTTATCAATTTAACATTTGCTTAAGAACAGATCTGAATGATCTCCAAAAAGCTGACAGACAACTGATACATTTTCCAGACCAAAAATAACTCCCAGTAAGAGTTATGTTTCATTTTCTAAAACAATCTCTCACCTTTTAGGAATTTCTTTGCGCCTTACAGTGTAATAATGTGTAAAGGGCACTGCAGTTTAATCATACTGAAATATGCTTAAAATAATACAAAAAAAAAACCAACAGTGGAGCTGTAAATTGTTCTGCAGTGAACTCTCATCCAATCCATGGTGGTCTGCTTTCCTAAATATATTTGGTTCAACCAATTATTGTTATAATAGAATACTATAAGTTATTAAGGATGCTAAATTATAATCTAGTTCGTTGTGGCAGAATTATAGTTCTAAATTACAATCCTACTGCACTTACGCATAATACAATCTAATACGTTTAAGTAAACTGTGTGTGTATTTGTGTGTGTATACAGAAAGAATCCTAGTGTAAAAGTGAAGCAGAACAAAAAGGCTACCTGCAGCTCTCATCCCCTTCAAAGATACATTGCACCGCTTCAGTAGTTCTGAACAAAGTAACCATTTTTGCTTGTTTTGTTTTCATTAAGATACATGTCTAAACAGCAGCAGTTTGGACAAAGCGGTGCCACTAAGTGGTCAGCTGATCCTACATGCTGTATATGGTGACATTTACATGGAGTGTGAAAGGGCTCTGTAACAGTTCAGACATTGGTAAGGGTCTGAGCTTTACTTAACATTTAAACCACTCTCTTATTAATTAAAAAAAATCACCATAACAATACATATTAATGCAAAATGCACCTTTTGTTGAAAATGTATTTATTTAAGAATAATTTACATTCACCTCACCTCTTCTCTGAAACTAGTATACAATTCTTGCAATGCAAAGCTTTTTTCCTTCCAAATTTGTTTCTATTCCGAGGTTGTACAGTGTACAATATTATATAAAATGTGAAATTAATGTAGACATGGAAAACTTGTACCCTAACTAACCTGATGAGTACTGTATTTCACATCATTTCCATTTCTCTGTGTAGCTGCTCTGGTGGTTTCAGCCCCGGCTGATCTTGAGCGGTCATACACACAGTGCTTGTGAGAAGCTCCACAGTGGGAAGTTTCTTGAGATCAGTGTCCCATCATTCAGCTGGAGGAACCGCAACAATCCCAGCTTCATTTTGGTAAGATGAAAGCTACCTTTAGTAGGGTTTAACCCATGAATGCACGTCCAAATATGGAGCCTTTTCCAAAATTGTAGGATACTAACCTTCCAGATAACTTCTACATACAGTATGGTACTACCTGAATCAGTCAAGACTGAATACATGAGAGCAGGCTAATTCAGACTCTAGCCATACAGAATATGCAGATAATGGTAAGACAATAAAAAAATATATATGAAACAAGTGGCCATATAAATCCTACAAGAAAGAAGTAACCCTATGCCCTTAGTAATGACCAGTAATAAATTTCTAAAGTTATTTTTGGATTATATTTGCAAAATGCTTAAATAATATTTTCCATGTTTAATGAAAAAGATATATAATAAACTAATATTTCTAGACTTCTGTGATTTGTCTTACATGACTTTGCATATAAATAAACAATAAATAAAGCATTTTAAGTAGACTATGTATCAAACTTATTTCTCCTCTTATTGTGTTGGTTAAACATTCATTCTTTAGACTCCAGTGGCATAAACCAGTACACTTTCATACTTTGGTCTGTCTCAGGTTGCCAATAGCTGAGAAAATGGCAAAGTGCTCAACAGAAGGTGCCTGATTAACTTCTTAATGTGGTTAACAGTGTGATATTTTTGTTAAATAAAAGATTGCAATTAATTGCACATACAAAACATTCTAACCACATCTGTGCAGACAGATCCAAGAAACAATCACTTCAATTCAATCTCATTGGTATAACAGAGTTTTACCAAAATACAGTAGTAATAAGTTGATTTCTGAACCTGTGTCTATTGACCACTTATGAGCATCTTATGTGCTTAGTTTTGGTATAGGCAAATACACATGTCAAAGCATTTGTACTGTACCTGAAAGAAAATAAAATACATAATCTGGTTATAGGAGAATTGTTCAATAAGTTAAGCCACAAATATAAACACAGGCTGCATCACACTGCCCTACAAAAACAAGCAACAGTGATGACTTTGGAGCTTCAGTTACTCAATCGCACAACACAGCATGAAAATCCATCAGAAGAGCAACTTGCTATCGTTCATTTATTATATGTGAGAGTGTGAGTATAAGTGGTAGAGAAATGTATGTAGGAGCTCACTGTGGGCAAGGAAAAGTGAATTGAAATAATGGATTAACAAGTAACTGGAAATTTAACACAATAGTTTAACTTTGGTGTTAAAAACAACAAAAATGTTTTTTTTTTTTTTTTACACAAAGAAACAGTCAAATTTGCAATGTGGTGGAACAGTTTTCATATCTTCTGGGTAGACTTAATGTTGGAAATGAAGCCCAAATGAACATTTTTGTATTTTCCAAATATTTGGTGATTGTGGCTTTACTTACTGAACAATCTTTGCATATAGCTAATCGTTCCATTTAAAATTAACAGAGAAAAACAGGCCAACAAGTACAGCAGAAGCAATTCATGTGAGCAACATCAATATAGGGTTAACAGATTAAATAACTAATTATTTTGAAAAGAATAAAACTGCTAATGGTAGGGGAGGTGATGGAGGAAGTACACATAAGCAAACCACGCATAAATTCTCCTCATATGCTACAGACTAATACTTTAATAATATATGCTATTATGTATACTAAAATTTAAAGTTATGTTTATATTTTTAAGGTGTGCTTGCCTTAACAGCATCACATTAAACGTATAGGCTTAACAGTGTTTAAAATGCAAAAGCAGCATCTCTAGAAGTGTTGTCAGATATATAAATAGGTAAAACTGAATTCATACTAAAGTGCAAAATATTTTGCTCTTAATCTGTTTTTAAATATTTTACTTTCATATTCTACAATAGCGATGGCAACTGCCTTTTAATATTGCACATTCTATGTTCATTACAACTAATTGCAAGTTAGTCACAATTAGTGTGACTATCTAAAGCCAATCACATTTTTGTTGTGTAATTGTGGCCAACTACAATCTTTAAGTATAAAACAACTATTTTAAAGAAAGGGCTCATTTTGTAAAAAGAGAAATGCATAATCCAATTAAATGAAAAGATAAATATCTTATTGTGGATTTCTCAGACTTTAGTTTTATGTTTTGGATATAGTATCTCTCATTTCAACTTGGTTACATTGCTTTTGTGCATTTTACAAATTTAGGCATATACATTTACAAATTAGGCTTATACAGTAAGTGGAAGTGCGCTTTATAAGAATAAATTGAACTGCTTTGTTTTAAATTCTTTTACATCTATAATTGTAAGACATGTCAGGCACTATACGTCTCTTGTAATTCAACTTATCAGTAATGTGATCCAGAAGTGCATGCCATAAATTACAAAAATGAATGGAAGGACGGACGGATTAATATAACAAAAAAGCCCATTTTTCTGAATGGCCTTCTTCTAGAAAACCTATGCAAAAGATGGCAGAAATGGATGTACAAAAATGGAGCTTGCTAGGTAAAGTAAAAAGAAACTACATAGAAAAGTAAGGCAAACTGTATTAAAGAAATTTGGGGACTGATTATGATAAAACATAACTGTGCTTGACAAAACTGTTCAGAAAGAGAATATTTTCAGCACTGGACAGTCTTTCTACATATTGAATGTTATGATTAAGATTACTACAGTTTTGTTTTCATTTCCAGATTTGTTTATTTAAATAAGTACTGCCTCAAAATAACTAATAACTACCATATAACTGTTAATTCATTGAATGTCTTTCTTTTCTCCACAGGGCAGCATATCCTCATACAATTTTACTCTCTCCAAGTGTTTTCTGCCCCGTGAGAGCACCGTTATATCCATTTACTGCAGTGCTGGTGCTCTGTTGATCATCATAATATTAACATATTGTCAACTACTGAAAAAGAATCTTCACTATGCACAGTGTCTGGTTAGCAAGCATAAAATCCTGTGACTCTTTTTCCAATCACACATTTCAATGATTTGCCGAAACAGATTAATCTTGTGACTTATGAAATAGCATTAAAGCGTAAATTATAATAAAACAATATTTTTTTTCCATTGGTAAGTTAATGTCTTCTTCATTGTATTACTACACTATAGTTTAGTCCCTGTGATTTAAAAAAGGTGACATGAGCACAGGAAGCTAAAGAGCTCATACTCATCAAAATTAAAAAACAAAAAAAAGCCTTGCTAGAAATTGGAATGGTAACTATGAAACGAAAATAAATTAATTAAGTAAAGTACATTAACACCTAATGTGGGTGTCTCTTATTGCAAATGTAATTGGAACAATTGTACAAACTGTACATGTCATTTTGGACACAAGAAAATTATATATTTGGAGACATAAAACATTTACAGAATGTATCAATAAAAAGCAATGAAATAGTTACTATAAAGGACATGCCTTATTGCTAAAGCAATTTTTGCTTTTTCTTCTTTAAATCGCACTGTACCACAACTTGTTCTGAGAAATATTTGCATAAATTATTCAAGTCTGAGAAATATTCACATATCTTGATTTTACAATTTTTAAAATAAAAGAAACATTTCTAATGTGCCTCTTTATTAAAAGAGAAATAAAAATATAATTTTGTAATTCTCTTAGGCCAGACACAAGGGATAACACCTTATTTGCTTTTTCCTCTTTAACTATTTACTTACATAATAAAAGCTGCTGTTGTTACAAGGATTTAAGAGCCTATTTAATGGTGCTCACACATTCACAATATGCCTGTGCAATTGTGAAGGTCTATGAATGACCAAAGAATTACCAGTCTCTCTAGCGCACAAACTCTCTCTCTTTCTCTCTGTTTATACACACACAATCACAAATTTGCATCTTTCTGTATATATCTGTAATATATATATGTGTGTTTGTGTATATTTATGTATATACACATACCTTCATATATGTACACATATACGTTTACACATATATCATTTTTATATTTCATACATATGTGCATTTGTAAATATATATGCACAATCTTGCATACACACATACATAAAGTTTCATGCACACAGCGCATACACACATCATCTTATCGTCAAAAAGTTGGATCCTATTTAAACAACGCCAGGTTGCAATTTGGACACTTAGAATGGATTCCAATGTTTTAAAGCTAAGAATGAAACAAAAAAAAAAGAAAAAGAAAAAAGGCATGTTGTTGCAACATCTGGTCATCACTGTAGGTAAGTGGTTAATTTGCATAATTATACAGGATTTTACGAAAAAGCATTTCCTTTTTTATAAACCAGAAAAAAAAAATCTAATTTCTACAGATAAAGTCCTGGTCTGCAGCAATTACTGTAGACTGGGTTGACATCAAGCTGTACAGCGCAATCAAAAACATACTTACATCTTAGCTCATTTTACAGGTACAGCCATAATCAAGGCACAAAGATCTTCTACAAGTATTTTTTCAATAAAGTTGTACAAAATAATATTACATTTTACAGTCTGTACAAGATAATAAACCAGCAATAAAACAAAACAAAATCCTTATTCCTTTATATATATATATATATATATATATATATATATATATATATATATAATATACACACACATACACACAAGTATTATAGAATTTTTGTATATATACATATATAATTGTGTTGATGTGCGTGTGTGAATTATATATACCCACACGCATAAATGAACACAAACACGTGTGTGTAAATATACGTATGTGCATGTATAAATTATATATATATATATATATATATATATATATATATATATATATATATATATATATATATATATTTATATATATACATACAAAGGGAGGACCATTGTCCAAGAATGATCTAATCTAACAGGATCATTTATGGACAGAACAAAAAACATTAATGAGTGTGGTAGGTTTCTTCCTAAACACAATAGGCTGAAAGCAGCTGCTGTTCAAAGGTGTGCAGAGACTTTTAGCCTCTAAGACCCCAGAAAATAATTGCTTCTCTTCTTACCATGCCTCTTTTATCTATTCTACTTCTGTGCCTTTAAACGGCTTAAAAGAGGAGGTCAGTTATTTCTCAGTCGACCTGCAACTCGGAGCGCTAAAAACTGTGACAGAATAATAAATATTGTGGTGCTGCTACATTGTGTATATACTTCCTCAACATTATTTAGTAACCTGATGCAAAGTGCATTATATCATTTTTCCCCATCAAGTACTCTTCAGTGTTTAAAAGAAAAAAGGAAAAGAAAAATAGAAGCCCACACAGGGACAGATCTAAAGACAGACCATGTGCCATCTAAAGATTAACATATGACTGTCTTGACATAACTTGCTTTAAAATGAGCAGGAACAGATCCAATACAAAAAGAACAAAAGACAGAAGTAATCAATGGCCTAAGAAAATAAAACAACCACAAAATAAAGCTATTACAATTAATTTTGTATCTACCCAATTATGGGAATGACAAAATCAAAGGAACAAGCCCATATTTCACACTTCAATGGCTTTGGTGGGTGTTAGATTTACAATGAAAGTAAAAGACAAAAAAGATCTGACACTCGCTTCACTGGTATTCTTCCACCCTGTGTGGGACAGTTATAGAAAGAGGAACAAGGAATTTAAAACCACAGGTTCCAAGCTGTTCCTGATCATAACAGTTCATACTGGCGCAGATGCATTCTCTGAATAATGTCTCGACAATCGTTGAACACTCTGCGAATGTTTTCTGTGTCTACTGCACACGTGAAATGAGGGTAGCAGTAGTGTCTGCCGTCCCCACTTGCTGTGCTGATCCTCTGCAAAAAGGAATAAAAAAAAGTCAAATTACCATTTTGATACAAAGTGCATATAACAAAGAAATAAAAGTCTCAACGATATAAAGCAACCTACATTTTGCATTTAATATTTCTGTTAACCAGAAAAAAAGCACAAACATATAATTATAACTTGATAATTTGTCTACCTTGTTATGGAAGGTTAAAATATACTCAAATAGTACTCAAGTAAAAATATTTTAACTATTACATATGAAATACATATACATTTGCTGGGTGTATTTTTTTCATACATTGCTTGGAAAAAAATCTTTTGAATTTCACATGTAACTTTTATGATGACCTCTCAATATACCCTGAAATGCATCTTTAAATTTAAAGCATCAACATGAAACAAAAAAATGATGCCTAGTAATCTGTGTTACAGATTTGATTTAAAAAATTACATACTTTTGATAGAACTACAAACAAGATTATCATAAAAAGGTCAACATCCAGGGAAAAGAATTTATATTTCAGTTAAACATTATCAGCATTAAAAACAGCAAACTTACAGCCATTTTTTGTAAAATCAGGAGTTATTAGTGCTAATGGCTGCTGTACTGTTGCTGTTTGCTAAACTGTAACACAGCTGCACCTCTTAATGAGAAAAAAACTACAACAAAACATACACACATATCTAAGAGCTAAACCTTTAAAACTCATTAATAGGGGCACAATTGTTTGCTCTTTAATACAGGAAAAAATGGTAAGATTCACATCGTGAGGTGAGGTGGGGCATGAAGAGGACATTTCTTTATTCCTCATGTGCACAAATCATGGATGAAGACGTTTAAATACTATTCTGATTGATCACCTCCTACAATTTAGGTAAACATCACTGTGCTTAAATGAGGAAAATGTCCAACTTTTGGATCTACAGCTGTGACAATATTAAAACTGAATATGCATTATAATTACATTAATTACAGTAAATTTACATCATACATTACTGAGTGAGACTAAAACTGTCAATTTTATATAGGGTAGGCTGTTTACTAAATTCTAAGTTAGCCCTGTTCAGCTGAGACACTAAGATTAGCATCTGAGTTATTACCTAAACAAACAAGCTTGATGGACTAAATGGTCTCATCTTGTTTGTCAAATTTCTTATGTTTTCATAATAATTGACATCACTCAGATTAAAACTGTTCCTGAATCCTGTCTCCATGCTGGTGAGGTGTACTGCATGATGAGGAATTTGAAAATACACTAAAATTACTCAGTTTTTGTTTTTACAGAGAACAGGAAATATAAGAAAAATAATTACATTCATGCATTAGTGAACTAACTGTGAAACACAGGTTTCTCTATAGCTGTAGTCAATAACAACCTTGGCACTAGATTTTCCTCTTAGTTAATGATTATTTTTGCTTATGTAAGCAGTACTGATTTTCTTTTAATTTATAAACGTATTATCCATTCCTGCTTGAAGTATTTTTTTCAGAAAGAACAGTAACAGTTTTACAGTGTTTTTTAGCCCTTAAAATGTTCTTCTTAAAAGAAATAACATTTCTACTTTTTTGTAACCTACAATCTAAAGACAGCTGCATTAAAAAGCTGTAGAGACTAATAGCTGTGTCTTTCTTTTTCAATTTCCACCTGAAGCTGCTTAAAAAAAATCAGTAACCTATGTTATACAGTATAGTAAAACCTTTTCAAACTGGCTGCCACCAACAGCTTAAGTGTAAGTGCAATAAAGAGAGAGAATGGCTAAGGCTAAAATTTTACATATGCACATATGGTGGCGGATATCAACCATCAGGAACAGCAACCCTGTTATGATTTTCATACACAACAGTATCACAGGTATATTGAGAGTTGTCCACTATCCAATAAATATGTTGATAATGTAAGACCTGTGATCTTAGGTAAGACCCCAGATAAAAGGAGACCTAACATCAAGAACCTGATATCAGCTGTATATGTAAGCAGAGTAAAAAAATAAAAATAAAATAACTGGTATAAGCATAACTACAGTGATGACAGATGACTAAGGCAATAAATGATTTTTCTACTTTTTCTGTCATGGACAGCCAACAACCCAGCCAAGATGTACTTGACAGTGAATAGCATGAAGGTGTGGTTGCTGTGGGCTATAGGACACAAGCACTGGGGAACTAAAAAAATGGTGATATAAATACTTGTTTCAGCTGATCCAAGTTGATGGATGAATAAAAATTGCCTCTTTTTAGTAACAGTAGTAGATGCCACAAGAGGATAATTGGGTGTCCCACCCAGGATGCAGGTGGAGTCGTTACCCAGCCAGGATGCCATAATGGAAGGTTGGACTAGATAGGGGCAAAATTCAAGTCAGAATGCCTTATGATCCTGGTCCTGGGACCCAAGATCACAAGAACTGGCAGGAGCAGGGAGCAGTTCACCCCCACTTTAATAGATGGCTGTGTCCATCAATAAAGCCCCAGTTTGGACACCTGAAGGGCTGCATGGGAGTTGGAGTCCGGAGGAGGAGTCCTGTAGAGATCCAGGGCTGACAATAGAGAGTGCTGCCAGGGGAGTATCCCCCTGGCTTTCTCATAACCCATGTTTCCAACTGGTTGCTTCATGTCATTGGAAGTACTCCTGGGTCCTCCATAAAAGAGACCGCACTCCCTTGTCTATGTTTGTTGGAGCTGGGAGCAGAAATAGGCAACACTTAACTGGAGGAGTAGCAGTGCAGTGTAGAGAGAGGGAGAGAAAGATGAAACACCTATCTATTGTTGGTACAAGGTATTTTGCAATTAAACCCTTTTATTTGAACCCAGGAATGTGTTTTGTGTGCTTGTGTTTGAGGTGTGGGGCATTAACACAGTTTAATTATGTAGTCTGTGTTTCATGGACATGGGCCCTTTGATATGAGTAGAATAACATATGTATTTAAATGCCACAGGATATCTGAAAATTGTGGCCAATCAGGTGCATCCTTTGTGTCGCCATGTGTTAATGACCATTTTTAGGAGTATAATGCTCCACAATACAAAGTTAGAAAAGCTCAAGAATAGTTCCAGGAATATGTCAGTATATTTGCATTATCTTTGACACCAGAATTTCTTTTAAAACACACATTACAACACCCCTCTAAAAACGGTTTATTCCTGCTTAAAATACTCTAAATCTATAAATGTTTCTAAATGTGAAGGACCCTGAGAAATCAATTTATACATTTTTTTTCTAGTAGGACTGACTACTGCAATGTGTTATTCACAGGTATCTCAAAGCTCTGTTTATACAACTTTCAATTAATTCGATGTAAGATTTAATTCTACAGAACAACAACAACAACATTTATTTATATAGCACATTTTCATACAAAAAGTAGCTCAAAGTGCTTTACATAATGAAGAAAAGAAAAATAAAAGACAAAATAAGAAATTAAAATAAGACAACATTAGGTTAACATAGAAAAGGAGTAAGCAAATGCAAAATAAGTGATCAGTGTAAAGAAATGCTTCACTTACAATTTTGTTTGCATTCTAATGCTAATTTATAGGGAGAAAGAAAACAAAGTTTCCAAATGTAAGATACACTTATCTAATATGTGAACTAAAACACACAATCCACAAAAAATAAATGCATAAAAGTTGGGAAACCATTCACCAAAACACAAAGTTAAACTAAACAGTTGTGGATTGCTTAATATGCTTTTCTTAAACTGCTAATATCCACCCTGCAACAGGATAGCTGTTTTCTTAAGTTAATTTTGCCTTTGCAGAGAGATTCCACATACTCTGAAACATAGGGATGGTCCAAAGTGTCACTATAAACAGCCTGAAAAGAATGGAGTTTGACTACAGTCATATTAAGTCACTAAAATACAGAAGTGTTGATTCAAATTACTGCATAAAACAAAATTAAAATACTAAACACTAAAACACAAAGCACTCATGAACTTTTGGATGCACACAGTCTGAAAGTGGGAACCATGTTGCCCATCTCGCAGGAACAAAGAGGAAACAATGTCACCACCAACCTACTACTATGCCTGTAAGCAGAAAAAGCAGCCCCGTTGCAAGTAACCCCACTGATGCTAATAATTGCCAAAACAGTAAGAACTCACTGACATCAGTAATATATGATAAATCTTGCTTATTACTATAGTCACTATATTATGCTCTGAATTCAAGAAAGTTAACACTTAGTGAACTACAGTAGAAGAAATACAAAGTAGGACCACACATCTTCCTGTTCTTTACACTGGCTTCCTGTTAAGCTTAGAGTGGATTTCAAAGTATTCCCTCTTATGCAAAAAGCTGAAAATTGTCAAGGCCTTGCTCATCTCCCTGAACCTATTACTTCAAACCAGAGTGAGCATTGAGATCTCAAGGTGCCAGCTTGCTAAAGATTACAAAGAAACTAACAGGTGGGAGGGGACGGGGAGGAGAAAAATTGTCAAGCTTTACGCTATAGTGCCCCAAAGCTGTGGTGAGACCCACCTCCTAATATAAGAGATGCCCTTCGGTCTCAGTTTTTAAACTGAAACAGAAGATTTACTACTTTTCTAACGTACCTTGATTACAGCTGCTGATTAGCTGTGCATACTACATCTTTTTGTTAATTATTTGTATAAAAATATAAGTACTACAATAATTATGAACCATTCCTAACCATTCTCTATTCTGTTTCTCTTCCTAGCGTTCATTTTAAAATCCTAGCTCTCACTTTTAGAGTGCTACATGATCAAACTCCTACTGATATTACTGAGCTAATGTGTCCTTATATAATATCCAGGTCTTTGAGGTCTTCTCATCAAGGTCCGTTAGCTAACCCTTGCACCAGACTTAGGACTAAAGGACATTTTGTGTTTGAGGCTGTGGTCCATAATGTGGAAATTTTTACAAAGAAGCTTAAGACCCTCTTATTCAAGCTGGCCTTTGTGTAATTGTACTGTGTTTTATTGTGCATATCCATGCATTTTTTTCCTGGCTTTAATGTGACCAAGTCCACTTTAATAAACATTACTTAGTTTTACTGTGAAAGCCTATGTATTTTTTTCTGGTCTGGATTTGTTCAAGTTTGCTTTTGTGTGTTATCAAGTTTTATTGTGCATGCCTATGCATATTACTCTTAATTTTAGTTTGCTTAGTTTACTTTTGGGTGTTGCTAAAGTTTTATGGTATACGTCTATGCATTTCATTTCTGGTTTTAATTTATTAACTCACTTTTTTGTATCTATGATGACTGTTTTTAAAGCACTTCCTTACATTTGTTCCTGGAAAGTGCTATATAAATAAAATTTTAAATAGTTTATTCTGCCAGAAGAACAACACCTGACATACTGGGAACTTTGGAATCAGAAGAAGAAAATATTTTAAAATCATATAAAAAATATTTTAATATCATATAAAAGCACATCACAGACATATACTATAGAATGCCCATAAGGCAGTGGTCAGAAAGTTGGCCTATGACTCAAGGACTGTGACTGTGTTTGACTTGGTGTTAGTCTTTATAACCGACTGATGACCCCTTAGAGGTTTATTTTCTCCACGGATGCTGCTGACTGAAGTTTTTGTTTTTCTCTCCTCCTTTGTCAACTGGACACAGCTCAAGGGTAATATTAATGAACATGCTTTGTTGGGTTCTATGTATGAAATTTCTGTGACTTACTGTGTGTTTAAAGAAACCTGTATCTTTATTTGTATACATAATACAATTAGTAAACTATAGTGCTGTGAGCCTGCACTCAATAAAGTGTACTATAAAACAATAAACTAAATTGAAAAGGTAAGGTATACTTAATAAAGTGGTCAATCATCATACTTTTATTCACATTAAACAATATGCTTTTAATATCAAAATTTTGCTGAAGGTAAAAAGTTAAATCAAACTAAATAACTGTTGTGTATCTTTAATGGGGGATTTTCACTGGTATCTTTAGCAGTTCTGCTTGAAAAAGGCTTTCTTACTAATTTTTAAAATGTGAGCTGCAATCATCTATCTTTAATATAATGTCTTATATTATTTACCTTTAACAGGTTTGCAGGTGATTGCTGGGCCACACTCACACTCACACCCACTATAACACAAACAAGTACTGTTTTATGTCACCAAGCAACATAAATTACATGTGTTTGCAATCTGAGAAATCATGGACCCTTAAAAAAAACATAATATGTGAAACATTTGATATTTTGTTTGAAAATAAATTTCATCAGAGAAGTACTGATGATTACTCTAAAAATAGCATACTAGGGGGGCGAGCCCCCCTGGCACCTTTGGTGCCCAACTCCCAGTTGTGGCCAGTCTGCCACTCAAGATGTGAAGAGGGGAACTGAACGCACCCCAAGGAGACTTGTCACTCCTCCAAAACCCCCTCTTAAATGGTGATACAATGGGAAAATAATAAGAGGTTTTTTTTTTTTTACCTCCTCTTTGCTCGATCAGCTGCTGGCTTGCTGCTGCTGTGCCGCATGATCTGCATCTTGCACGGTGCTTCAAACATTTAAAAGCCTGTACAGCAGCTGTCCTACTCTTTCTATTTTATTTCCGGCCCCGTGCATGGTTAAATCTCTTGGTTAAATCTTGTCTCGTGGGACGTGAGTTCTTGATATTTTTTAATTTATAATTTAAAAATGGAATAAGAAGAAAATCTAACATCACATTAAAGTTTAATAAATTCTGAAAAGAATGATATCAAACATATATGTAGGTTTTAAAATAATTTTAAATTAGATTTAACACTAGTTACCAGAGCCTACGAAAAATCTCTACAGTTATTCCTAGTTTCAAATAAAAAGTAACAGTGTCAGATCCCTGGGGGGGCGGTAGTATGTATCGTGACTGAGAGAATAAAAGTGAAAAAAAAAGGCAACTTTTAGAAGTACTATAAATGCACACCGTCTGTTACAGGCGCAAACTAAATGTATGTGTGTACTGTATAATATTAACAATAAGAGCAGCTCACTACTGAAAACGGCAAATATAGGAGGCAGTCAGGATCGAACCGGGGACTCTTGATTACAAGTCAGCAATTCTTACCGCTACGCCACAGAAACTGTTGTCTTATCCTTGAACCTTTTGTGAAAGTGTTCATTTGATCTTTGGACTTCAGGCTTCATACATTATATAGTTTATGCCAACATTTTGTCATTTACTAGTAAAATATTTAAAACGTTTCTGTTTTAACAATGTGTTTACACAGATTATTGTAAAAACGGAACATACATGAAATGCATGTGTTCCAAAGAACGATCTATTATTTCTATTCTAAAACTCCAGCACTTCACTCCCAGATAATCAAGGCATGAGCTGGGAGAACTTTGTGCACATCCTGCGGCGGTGGGAGGATGAAATAGCAGGCTGCTTGCTGCTTTTCTTTATCGGCCCATTTACAGGACAAAAGACGCTAACGGAGAGGTGTGATGGGATTTAAGGTGGGCTGGATCTACAAGTTTTTTCGTAGGCTCTGGTAATTCTAGTGTTAAAGTGTGACAAAAAAACGTGACATAAAATCAGTACACAAAATCGTTGCACTTTTAGGCTTAGGATTTTATATACAGAAGACCCCCGTGAAGTTGCGGTTCAGAGTTTGCGGCCTCAGCCATTCGCAGATTTTTCCTTAGAACCTATCTAATAATTGTTAGAGGAAACTGCAAATATCCTCCGCAAATTTTATGCCTTTATTCGTACAAATACTGTACTGTAGAGAGAACAGGAAGCAACTGTAGAGGAAAACGCAGCTTGGGATGGTGAAAGTAGCCAATAGAATTTCTGCTGAGAGTGCTGGGGCTGTTTGGGTCAAAGGATGTCAGCGCGGCTTTGAAAAAGGGGGCCGGTGACCAAAAGGAAAAAAAAACTTTTTGTAATTTGTGTTTCAAGTTCCTGTCTGTCTGCCTTCTGTTGAGTTACCTGTACTTATTCGTTTTGTCCTGGATCGTTTCGTGTTTGGCGTCTGGATTGTCTGCCTGTGTATATGAGGACTGTGTGTGTTTTGTTTGTTCTTTGTTGTATTTAATGTGTAATTGCAGTAAAGGGAACAGGGGTGGTATCGTTTTCATTTATTTCATTTGTTTTCATTATATTCTTTATTTGCTGTTTGATTACCAGTTTGCTTTGTTTTTGTCTCTGTTTGTGAGTGGGTACAGGTTGGGCCAAGGTTGGGTGCGTCCCTGGAATCCCCACCATAAAAATAATTCTCGACGGTGTAAATCTTAGCGGTACCGGACCGCTACAGCGTTATTCATTTCTCCTTGCTGCTGATTGACTGTGATGCATCTCCAGCTGAGTGTTCTTGTGTTTTCCGTTTTGTTCCTCTTAACCCTTAAACCGCCACAAACGGCTATAGTCGCTTCCCAGTGCCATTTGCGAGCATGGAGGAGCTGATCAGTCAGTGCTGTACATTCACTGTGCAGCCAGCTCATGACCACTGCCAGCCCCTTGTGATCAGGGGGGATGAACGGACCACCTAGAAGACACGGACGTTCTTCAAAAAATCCCTCTTAAAAAATGCTGATAAGACTACTTTCACATTGCTTCCTTACTTGCTGGGCTTACATGCGGATGCTCTGTCGTGTGATATGCTTCTCACGCGTCGCTACGCATACTTAAAAGCATGAACAGCACCTGTCCTTTTTGGCCGATTGCTTTGTTTCTCTCTCCTCCCTCAGACATCCTCTGCTCCTGTTGGGGGTCCCGCTCCCGTTGTGCTCCCCTATGATGTTTGTCTATTCTTTAATCGAGAACTAACTGCATACTGACCTTGTTTTACTTCTGAAAGAGACATGTTTGTTTGAAGTGTTTGAATAAAGTTCCTGTCTCTACCATCTCCTGTGTTTCTGTGCAATTCTGTGACCCAAGCGTGACACCCTGCAGCCTCACTGTCTCTAGGATTCAGCCGCTGCACTAGACTAGCCTGCCAGTGTCAGCTTTTACCTCTGTATGCTTGAGTGCAGCTAGTTCAAGCGCAGTTGGCTCGGTGATTTATTGAATTTCATCCATTGCGTCAGTTGCACCTTGTACAAATTCTTCCAGTAGTTTTTTAAATAGTTTTTACAGTTCATTAGCAGTGTGTAAAATGGTCAGTGTTGCAGTAATTGTGATGCTTTTTGCATGAAAAAAGTGTTCCATTAAAATTTCACTTTTTCTTTGTGAATTGCGACGTTTACTTAACGTGCAGCAAAAAAAGTATTTGGCGTACAGGGATTTATTAACCCCCAAGAATGTGGCAGTTTAAGAGTTAAAGCCCCAAGATGCCACCAAAAGGCCCTGCACCTTCTAAGGTTTCTGGCAATGAAAACGCACTTGCACGAATTACAGTACATATAGCAGTAACATCAGTATTTTACATTCTAGCACTGCAGGAGACATAGCAGCACAGTACTGTATACAGGTTTACCTTTACATTCTTTATTTTTAGGTAATGTATTACAGTAAGCTGAGTTTGAAATTAAAGTGTTTTGGAGGCATATTTAGGGTTTACACTACAAAAATAGGCATTTTTTTTTTTTAACCACATCCAAAATTCGCGATTTTTCACAATTCGCAGGTGCTCTACGAACGTAACGCCCTTGAATTTTGGGGGTGTACTGTATATATAGAGTAGATTACAATTTTAATTTAATCATGGATATCATTTATTACTATGGACAATTGCATTTTGAGCATTAGGAGGGACAATGTCCTTCAGTACTCATTGTGTAGACTTCCTTCTTGCTGAATGAGCTACAAACCATCTCACTCATTAATTCTATCATTTTGCAACCTTGTTTTCACCTCACTGGGAAATACGTTTTACATTAATTGGAGAAAAATGTCAACTAAAACATCACTTTGTTAGATTCAAACAATATTTCTTGATTAGATCTATATATAGAAAATAGAAATGTATCTGTAAAAGCCAAATCAGTATCTTATGCTATATAACAATATTAACATACTACACATTGAGAATGAAAGTAAACTTTCTATATCTGACCAATACTGATCAATATGATAGTCTTCCATATGCTTGATGTGAATTGGTATACCCTTTAAGAAATACGCTGTTGAACAGGTGAAAAATATAATGAAAGACTTACAAGAAACTCATCACGGATGAAAAACTTTGCTCTTGTCACCTTTGGGTCTTCACCAGGATCTGGTGTTGCTGTTGAGGATTAAAATAAAATATAACTCGCAAATTCAAGTAATCCAAAATGATCTTGTACTATTTTACTCTGAGTAGGTACTTTTGAGTACTGAACAAAAAATTTTAAATGAATGCATTAAATTAAGGTGATTTCATAAATGAGATAAAAATGGAAATTACCATCATCTGGAACAGTGTATCGTTCGTATTCTGGAAAATAATCTTCAATTCTGGACTTTCCTGCTAACACCTTCTCAGCAAGCATGTCTTGCTTATTTAAGAATAAGATAATTGAAATGGTCCGTAGCCATCTAAAAGTAAAAAAGTAGGAGTTTCAATATGAGATATTATGTGCAAGATTTTCATGTCATTAAAATAATATTGAAAAATACTTTTTAAGATTCAAAGAAACTGTTTTTAGGATGAATGGGGACATTTCTACCAAGATATGAATGAACTGGAGCAAAATAACCAATGTAACAAAACAGCTCATGTACTAAGGCTACTATAAATCTTACACTTCAATAAAGTCAGCAAACTGACCTTGAGAGATTTTCTGTGTAGGTCAACATTAAAACTGATATCACCAATACATCCATGACACCTATTAAAGTCACCTCAGGCAAAGAGATACACTTACAAAGCATGTGTAGATAACCCTAGTATTTTGTGACCTTGCTTTCAGTTTATGTATACTGCATACTGCAATTATGTCTTTAATAGAGCTAATGTAATTTATTTAATTAGTGGTTCAGGAAGAACATTGAAATACACAGTATGTACATGCAATGGTAGAAAAATCAATAGTATCTGGTGTTGGAAGTCCGTTATAGAACACTTTGACTACGCCCAGCTGACACCTAGACAGTATATATTTAAAACTAGATTTGGAAGCAAGAAATGCACTCTGACAGATGTGAGATTTTTTTCACATAATAATTCTCAGGAGAAACAATAAAAATATGTGTTCTGCCATCTAAAGCATCTTGCATAGCACAACAAAATAAAAATTAAATAAGCAACAGACAAATGTTAAACTGTAACTCTTGATGGAAAAATGTTACTATTTTCCTTGCTAATACAGTTCATGCTATATGAAATATTACTATATTATAAAGGAGCTAACAGTGAAAGAGCACTAGCATCTAAACAGAGAATAATACAAAACATGTCTACTTTCATTAAAAATCCCTTTGTGAATTTAAAATCATCAGAAACTTCAAAAGACTTTGTTGGACAGTTATTTTATACAAAGATCTTGACTATACATTGCTCTCTTCTCTTGCAAAAAGAATCTTAGCCTGAAGAGGTCTATTAATTTTTTACATCTAAAATGTCTCACTAAAAGGTTTTCCAATGTTATATCTGTCCTAGTGTCTATATAAACACAAGGAACTCCAGTTTCTGTATTACATCTTGCCTGATGAAGGGGCCTGAGTTGCCTCGAAAGGTAGCATATTGTAATCTTTTTAGTTAGCAAATAAAAGGTATCATTTTGCTTGACTTCTCACTACATTCACCATCTCTGCAATTTAAAGTTATGTTAAATGTCTAAATAACTACATCTTTTAATTGTAATCAGATTATTCCTAGTTAAATAAACAAGCTCAAAGAGTTCTACACATTCACGTTCTTAAAAGAAACATTAATGAATATGGAAAGCAAACAAGTTTTTTGATGGTCTGAATTTTTAACTTGAAAGTCATATATAAGAATTATATAAATATATACTATAAAATTTAAAAAAAAATGTTAAATTATAACATTTGATCCTTGTGACTTGGGTTCTAAAACAAAGAATTTGCTAAAACACTATAAAACTTTTAGACCTGATATCAAAAAAGTAACCTACCTGTTATTCCAAATGCTTCTGAAGAGGTCAAGTGATTCACGTAATCTGTTTGTATTATTGTCTTCCCTTATCACCATATTGTAACTACTACAGGCCACAACAAAGATAATAGCAGTAACATCTAAAACAAAAAAAGATTATGTTCAAATCATTTATATATTTTATAGAACTGTAAGATAACGAAACAGTGAATACAATAATCCAAACCAATGTATATAATTATTAAAAATTGTGAAAGTACATACTATATCATACTTGAAACAAAACAATGATTTTCATTTCTAGACTTAACTACAACTTTGAACCACAAAAGTGCAATAAAAAAATATCAAGATTTTACACATGTCTTACATGCTATCATGAGTAAGGAATTGTATTTGCATCAAACCTATACAATATTGTATTGCTTACCATTAAAGCACTGGATCCATTTTCTCCTTTCATCTCTCTGACCACCTACATCAAACATGCTGTATGAAATAAAAATGTAAAATATTTATATTTTTCAGTGCAAAATGTCACCTTAAGTCAATTGCTTTAATTTCCTGATAAAAACTGCAACACAAAAATATGTACAGAAAAATAAAGAACACTGGGGATGAATTTAACAGAAAAGTGTACCTGACAAACAGAATAATGTAACAATATTTTTAGCCTCTATAAAAAAGTAGATGATTATCATTAATGTAACTGATGGTGTGTGTGTGTGTGCGTGTGCATGTGTACCTGGCTCTCTGGAAAAAGGTTGGGCACTGAGATTTAGGAGAAACTACTATGTAAAACTACTGCAAAAATAATCCTGTTCTTTGTCAGTATTGCAGTTATTAGGTTTTGGTGGAAGAATGTATCTTATTTTCATAAAATGTTAACTGAAAAAAGTGAGAAGCTACATTTTAAAATAATTTTCTTAAGCTATATTAAACCCTCACATACCATTATTGCTTTGTACAAAAAAAATAAGTTAATTTTTAAACATATGTTCCCTCTCTGTGTTTGCAAACCTAAACAGGTAAAGAAGAGAAAATGTTGCAGTAATACACTTGTATTTGTGTGTGCTTGAAGATGTGCATGCTGAATTTAAGTGCCTTTCTTAATTATCATGTAAACTGGCAAAAGATTACCAAAGGGGAAAACTAGTATGAAAGCACATTGAAAACATATATAATTTCTAAACTATTTTTGTGTGAAAGGAAAATTTTATTGCAGAATTAATTGATTACTAAAATATAAAAAACTAAAACTTTCCAAAAAAAAAAAAAAAAGTACTTTTGGTCTATTTAAGGTAGTGGGATTATGCAATTATCAAATGAACAGCTAGTACGAGACATTATTTTAGCATTACAACCATAGAGGCCCTATTGTTTCTGATTTTAGATAAAATTCCACATTCCAGAACATTACTTAATCAAAGATGTTTGTCATATAAGCTAAATGTTTGACCAAAAGAAAAATAAGTTACCAAACTTGATCCTGAGAATTATTTTGTTTATATGACTGGGAAGCAGAATAAGAACTGAACTCTCCTTATCTGCTGAATAACCCACAATATCATTCTTTGCATGTGAATCACAGAATGACCAAAAGCTATGCCAAAAACATAGAGAGATACAAATAATTTTTTACAGCAGATAACTAATTTTCACCAAAAAGTTTGTATCTTAAACTTAAAATGATGCTGTATTTGTTATATAGTTCTAAGTTGAAGAAGGCGGAATATAGGTGCAGGGGTTAGCACTGCTGCATCACACTTCCAAGAGACTGGCCTCAAATCCCTGAGAGAGTTTGCACACTCTCTCCCCATGCTTGCATGGATTTTTGTCGAAGTATGTTGGCTTTCTTCTCATGCCTCAAAGATGTACATGTTAACTTAAAGTGTGAGCCTAATGTCAATGACTGAATCAGGGTGTGTGTGTAAGTGTGCCGTATAATGCATTACTGCCCTATTTTATGCTTCTAACCCAAACATGGACTAAGTGGGTTCAGGAAGTTCAATCTCCTCATCAAGGACACATTAACTATTTTATTAGAATATAAACTGTACTTCAAACTGCATGTTTTATGAACTGGTGTTTTTGTTTTAATAGTGTAGACAGTTTATAATCACAAATTATAACTATGGAGAAGTTAATGTAATTACATTTGTTATTTTGAAAAATGCATAGATATAGGACACTTCCAGGCTTTTATAGAAAAGATTACAGAAATAACACATATTCAATGCATTAGAAAACACTCAATCCAAGGACAAAAAAAATACACAAAATTCAGTGGCTTACTTTCCTAGGTCTTGTGATGTTATATCATCATGTTTCTGCTTTTTGTTTTCTGATAAATTAATTTTGAGTGTCATTTTCAAACCTGATATTATATAGTACTGGGTAACAGAAAGATTGTCCTTACAGTGTCTCTCAACACATGGAATAATGCTAATACTTATGTTCAATCATTCTATTTTAGAATAAGCAAGGGAGGGGTCAAAACATGGATAACTCAACTGCATTCCATCTGTCTCAATAGTCTTAGCTACTACTAGAAGGGCTCCCTATATAACTTGAACACTCCTCTAGTGCCAAAAAAAAAATCTGGCCTTCAAATCTTTAGTTTGGATTTATCTTTCACAATGCACAATTTCTCTTTCTTCCATTTTGAAAAACTGTCTGACCCTAGACTTTCAGATCAGAGGCAGGTCTCCAGGCATCAAATATAAACTCTAAACTCCCTTTAGTCCTAGCTAAATTTTAAAACAGCCAAAATTACAAAATTGTTCCAAGGTCACTTTTCAGCTTAAGAAATAAATGATTCTTCTCTTTCTCTCTCTCTCTTCCAGTGGTGCCTTTTACATTCTTCAAGAACCCTCTGCAGTTTTTACCACTCCTGTCTAGTGACACAGAGAGAGGGTTGGAAATCTCTATTCTCTCTCTCTCTCTCTCTTTCTCCAAAAGCCGTGACAGGTCCTTACCACCTCCATTGTTTCCCTACTGCCATCTCTAAATTTGGGGGTTCCTTGTTAACTGGGCGAACCTTCATAACTGTTACCTGTCTTCTAACTCTTCTAACTGACCAAAAGGGTGAACATTTAGTCTCTTTGTCTATAGGTTTTCATAAACTCTCTCTCTACCTCTATCCCTTTCACTCTCTGGTTAGTTCTTTGGTTCCAATACAAATATAGCAAACCCATGCTTACAAGTGCCGTAAAGTTACATATAGGAATTAGATGGCAGCACACCTAGGCCAACAGAAACTCTACAGTCTTCTAGGAATCTTGTTGTGAATGTTATAGTTCACCATTGCTAACCAGAACAGGAGTTATCCTCACAAATCATTCACTTCAGAGAAACCCTTCTCCAGGGATTTGACACAAACAGAATGCTACAATTAGTAGTGTGGAGCACATTATTTTCTGGCTACTGTGTGGTAACTTCAATCTATTTGAGCTTGTACATGCCTTTTGACTTTATCAAAACAAAGAATTTGGCATTTATGTATATGATACTGTGTTGAAATTTTGTTTTCTTTAAATCTATTTAAAATCTGTTTAATACATCAGTATGGGGTTGCTTTAGTATACATTTTTCAGAAGAGCACAAATTAAACATTATTACAATTAAGTGCTAGAAATATACCAACTGTAATGTTAAACAAAAAAATAAATGTTTTAAAGTAAAATATTTAGATTATTTATAACTTCAAATTCAGTGTTTGTGCCACACACACACACACACACACACACACACGTAAATTAACCACTATATACTCACTGAAAATTAACTTTGTCTACTTGAAATCGTGTTTCAAAAATCCCTGATGTCAAAACTCTGCATCGGAGCAAGTCCTAGAAAGACAGGAAAAGAGGAAAATTTAAATGAGACATGTACATTTTAAATTCTTGTCCAGAAATCTCAAAATACAGAGCTTTACATTTAAACAGTGACTAACAAGACTTGGAAAATGGCATAAATTTTGCACATTTTTATACTAAAAGGCTAGCAATACTAAATCACTACAAAAAAATTTTAATTAGAATATATTTACTGAACTTAAACACATATAATAGAAAACATGCTAGTTCAGAAGAGGTGTTCAATGTAATTGTCTCTTCAAATCCTTCTTTAAAAAGACTGCTAGTTTACAGAAAAAAATGTCAAAATATCACTTTGGAAAATTTTATAATGCACTGTATCTTGACACTTAATATTAGGCAAAGGGAAGCATTTAAACATGATGATAACCAGGCAATCATTTTTAAAAGTGACATTATCTAATAAAACCATAATATTAATATTTAAACTAACATGATCAAAAACAAACAAACAAAGCAATCTTAGATATTTTAAATTACATTCTTTGCCAGGGAACATTTATTTAATACTGTACACGAACAAAGAAATAATGGGAAGGTAAACATATGTATAAGTAAGACTTTTTGCTGAACATGCAGAGAATGCAACAAGGAAGAGAAAAACAAGTTCTAACATTTTAGCTATAAAACTGTATAATTTATAAATTTGAATATTTAACACAAAGACAAAAAAGATTTTTGAGTAGAAATAAATTAAATATACAGAATGTCTTTAAGATGATGCTGAAGATATGTGCTGAAATAATTAAAACAAAAATGGAGTAACATTGTTTTCATCTTTGAAGCTTTCACTGTTCTGATAACACTTGTATCATTATACAAAATTTATAGAGCTGCTTCAGACACATCTAGTCCGAACTGTTTATTCAGGTTTTATTTTTGATTATCAAAACCATAATAGTTTTTAAATGATCAGTAAATTGCTGCATGAGTGTGTGCAAGAGAAAAACTGAGATGGACTGTCCAGGGTTTTTGCCTTACACCTACTGGGATTCGCTCTGATGACTGGCAATACATTATTAGAAAAAGCTGGAGGACAGTCTGTAACTGTCATGACTGCAGTACACATATATACTTATATATATATAAAATACAGTACATATTTTATATGCAGCTATTTATTAAGTTTTGCACATTCTGTTTACTAAGTTACTCTACTGTGACTTTTAAAGTAATTTTTTATCAAACTTTAAGTCAAATCAAGTGCTATAATTAAAGATTACATATTGCATGCTGTTCTGTCGTCGAAGTATTTCCATATAGAATGATAAAATTATGATTTCACTCTACTTATTTCATTGTTACTCCATATTCAAAGTTTTACCATTTCCAAATGTTGTTGAGTAAAAATATATAATAGCAACTCAAAAGACTCAACTTTTGAGATATGTATGACAAAGCTTACTATGTCCCATCAAAAAACATTTCCCATGTGCCAGGATCCATCCATCCATCCATTTTCCAACCCACTGAATCTGAACACAGGGTCACGGGGGTCTGCTGGAGCCAATCCCAGCCAACACAGGGCACAAGGCAGGAACCAATCCCGGGCAGGGTGCCAACCCACAGCAGGACACATGCAAAGACACCCACACACCAAGCACACACTAGGGCCAATTTAGAATCGCCAATCCACCTAACCTGCATGTCTTTGGACTGTGGGAGGAGACCGGAGCGCCCGGAGGAAACCCACGCAGACACAGGGAGAACATGCAAACTCGACGTAGAGAGGACCCGGGAAGGGAACCTAGGTCCCCAGGTCTCCCAACTGCGAGGCAGCAGCGCTACCCACTGCGCCACTGTGCTGCCCATGTGCCAGGATAAATGACATATAAGCTGATTGGATCAAAGCTACTGACAATAAAGTTTCTACCTTGATATTACAAGACACAACTAATGTTAATGATTTTCAGTAATCATTGGTATAAAATATGAACTTAATTTCAATGTGTACATAAGCTAAAAGAAATATCAGAATACAGAAAGAAATCTTCCTTTGGGATAATAAAAGTCTACCTACCTTTACCTACCCATCTACCTCAACGAATTTATGAATTGAAAATGTAGCACATGCTGATCACTCAGCAAATTAAAAATCCCACTATTCTACTGAAAGCAATTCACTATTACAGAACTGATACATTTAATCTATTGAGTGGTACTGCCCCCAATGATTAGACATGTGCTGAGGAAATTAGATTTACATTACAATGCTTTTAAAAATTATACTGTAATGTCAAACACTTCTTAAACATTTAGAATGAATACTAATCTCATAATTCAGACCTTATCATGAAAAACAAAACTTCTTTAAGACCTTTAACTCTGATGTTTGGTCCATAAATCTTATTATGTCATATTATCATTTCTTCTACTGCAGAAAATGCTAGTTTAACTTTTGATAATACTGACTAAAGAATTCAACTACATAGGCGGAATGATATATTGCACATTATTTTTAGCTGGTCTGTTTACTTATTAAATTGTTTACACTACAAGCAGTTTTCTACTTCATTCTTCTTTGTAGGCAGATAAGTTACCTCCCAGTGCTCAGTGCTTTGACCAGTTATTTTTCACCCTTCTCTTTACATATTGCCTTTCAGCTGTGTGTATCAACCAAATAATATTTTTGAGGAAAGTAAAAGCCTTAGTAATTTTTTTTTAAACTTTGTATTAGTAAAAAGTTTGTTTAGTAGGAGGTAGTTCTGAAAATGTTAATGTTATACTTTTGAAATATATTTCAAAATTTTTTAACTACAATTTGGATGAATCCATACGAAATGTAGGTGTTACCTTTGGCACAGAATTAGCCTTTGGTTGTCGCATTTCCACACTTTCTAAAAATTGTCTTTTAAAAGCTTAGAAAACATGAAAAAGTATGAGGGTTTATTTATGTGCAGAATCCTGTATTAAACAACTGACCCCTGTAACATTCTGTTGTCAAACTATACATATTGTTCACTTTTATCCTAAAGTTAATTAAAAAAATGGCAAAAAAATAACTAGAACTAGGATCACATTACTCCAAATTCGAATCTTCTACCACTGCATTAGCTTTCAAGTACGTTTCAAGACAACTTTAAAATCCTTCCTCTCATGTATAAAGTAATAAATAGTCTAACCCTTACTCACCACACAGTACATACTTATTAATGTCTACACTCCAGAGCCTATATTGCAATCTGAAAATAAAACCTGCTTAAAAATCTGAGGATAAATAAAAGTAGTATAAGAGGTTGAATCATTAGCTACAGAGTCCCAAATCTCTGACATGATCTATGTATAAAATCAGGTGTATAATATAAAAACAGGTGTGGCTCGGTGACCACTGACATTTGGAAGCTAGGACTAGAATTTGTAATGCTTTAAAAATTGTATGAAAGAAAAGAAAAATTGGTATACTGTATGTTAAGGTATAACAATATTTTTACATATAAACTGTGATCACCTGGGGACGCAAGCTCCCCAAATATCCAACACAATAGGCACAGACACAAGTGCAGCAAAACACAAGGCTTTATTATTTCAGTGGAAAACACTTTTCAATCGGTTCCCACCTTCAGTGCATAGCACACAGCCCAGTAAAATACCCTTTTTCTCTCTCTGTCTCCTTCCGCCTTCACTCCTGGCAAGCTTCATCCCTCTTCCTCCCAACTCTGGCTAGCCAATTGGAGTGAGGCAGCCCCTTTTATAGAGCACCTGGAAGTGCTCCAGGTGTTCCACAATCTCCTTACGGCTACACTTCCAGGTGTGGCGGCAGCCCTTCAAAGGATGGCTCAGCCGTTCCCCTTGCACCCCCTGGCAGTGGCCATGGGCCCTGAGAGTGTTGCGGTTCCATGGTCCAACCCTGATGCACCACAGTCAGCCACGGTCCTTCCATTACAAAGGTGTTCTGGCCGGGTAAGAGTCCTGGCTGTCCATCACAATACCACATGTTGTTGTTTTTCAAAATTAGGAAAATCCAAATTAGGAGTACATGTGGGAATACTTATTATAATAATTCATTACATTTATATAGCGCTTTTCTCAGTACTCAAAGCGCTATCCATACAGGGAGGAAACCAGGAAGCGAACCTATAATCTTCCACAGTCTCCTTACTGCAAAGCAGCAGCACTACCACTGCGCCACCTGTGATATGGTATGTGTTGTACTATGATGTTATCCACATTAAGAAAGATGTGCTGTGGCACAGACAGTCAAGCATAAGAATAATGATCCTGCATGGAGCAGTGATAGCCATGAAACAAGGAACATCAGAAGAAATTTAATGACATCTTACAGGCAGCCTTTAATGGATGACAACTGTTTGTGGTGTTATTTGGTAAATGATACTGGTCCTACAGTAGACCTACAATGGCTGAAAGATCCGTTTGAAATAGTGTCGTACAGTGACACTGTCCATAATAAGTAGGCTGAGGTGACTGGTGCCATATGATATGCCTCAAGACTGGAGGTAAGCAGTTTGAGATGATATCCAACTTTCACTAATGTTCACATTTTTTTTTGTGTGAGACTGATGCTCATCAGCACCACACTTCTATTAAAGGATTGTGAACCAGGGATGTCTCGTGACTTGCATATTTGAAATGATTTTGGAACTTGCGTCAAAATCATGATGCAGGTGAGAAACGATCATTTTACATGCTTAAATTTATGCCTCAAAACTTGACAGATAACCACAGAATTTTGCTATTTAAAAAAATTAACAGCTAGATAGCATCTGTTCAAAATGTTTGATTGTCTTTAATTTTACTTTAAATGTAAATAATTTCATACTAGCAGTTGCAAAAATATATTCATTTTAGACAGTCGGACTGAACCTGCAAATCTTTACAGATTTAATGTCCAGTGCTGTAACCACTCCATAACACTGCCTGATTAATTTTACATAGTAAATGTGATTAGTAAGATGTTGGTCAAAAATATACAGTTATTCAGTTTTTACAGTTTCTCATATATTAGTCCCGGGTTGTAAACGTAACTGAAAAAATCAGCATAAATATGTTTAATTTACAATTATTATTGCTATTGATTTCTTTTCTATCCTTATTAAACACCATTGTAAACACTACAAATAGAATGGTAATATGAATTTTTCATGATAGACAATATGCCAGGAGAAAAAAAAAATCTGTTTTAGAAGACTTAAAATCATGGCCTTGAAGACTGAGCAGTGGTGACATGTTTCATGAAGTATGAATTTCACTGTACACATGACAAAAATGACCCTATAAACTAACTAAGAGTTACATACATTACATGAGTGCTAAAGGTAAACTACTCCAATATTTAACAGAACTAAAGGTATGCTGATAGAATTCTTTTACAGCATGAAATAGCTGCATTACAGATTTCTTTTGCAAGTCATTAAGCTGGGCAGAGCTGCACAGATGATGGAGCAGCTTCAAGAAAATTCAGTTGAATATGTCAGCAATTAATTCTATCAGCTTAATAAATTAATAAACAATATTATTTAATTATTAAGCTAAAAGGATACCAGGCACATCTGGTATGAAGCGGTGTTGCCCACTTCTGTCAAAGTACATGAAATTAACTTATTTTAGAGGCACATAATGCCTTCTACTGTTATCAGCTGCTCTGTACTATCCGCCACACTAGAACAGAAACACTTCCTGTTCAGGCTATACAGTAAAGTGGAAAGAATTATAAGTAAACAGACAGAAACAGTTCATGTTATGGATATGTGTTTTGCCAACTTAACCAAAGAAAGGTAAAACAGAGTTGATGAATGACAATACAAGCAGAATTGTGCTAAAGCACAAGAAACATAATTAGCCAGTATGTTATTAAGTCCACAAATTAGACTCAAACCACATTTATTTAAATAAAGAATTTGATACAATTTATTAATAAACGTGTGGGTTACAGAATTAAAATAAACAGTTATACAAATGTTCCCTTATAATGCAGACATTTGTATACTTGTTCATAGCTAGGGAGTATACTGCTACTCACCCCCTTTTCTTTCTTTAACAAACAATCATCCCAGTTTGACAATCTGAAGGTTCTGTAACCAGCCTTCATGCAAAATTTTAAAAATGTGCTAACCAATATAACTAACAATTTTTGTCCTCATTTCACCTACCTTCTAAGCTGGGACTTCTTAACTAATGAAGTGACCTGAGCTACAACAAATAGACCCAATCCCACTGGATGTGTCAGTGCAGTGTTTCCTTTATAGCACAACATCTGGTGACTGGTATTAGGATAGAGTAGGGAAAGGCCTATGGTGACTTAATAGTGTATATCATGTGTAATAATTTTATAGTATAAAAAATTTTGCAAACAAAAAATGGATGATTGATCCATCAAGCTCATGCACAGCAAACATATATTAAGAGGGTATACACCTAATTAGACTTATAAATATTACCATTATTTCCTAAGTACGTAGTCAAAATGTTAAGTTATAAACAACAACTCTCCATAGGTGTCAGAAACAAAATGTATAGGCCAGGGTGTGGTATATTCTATATAATATTTAAAATTTACACAATTCCTCCATACGTTCATCATTTATACAGAGTATAGTTTCTCTTTTGTTTAATTAATTTTAAGTCTATTATACAGTGTTTATCAAATGTACAGGCACATCATACCTCAATTAGCTCAATATTAATTGCCTACAATTCAACAGTGATTTGCTTTGAAAACTCTTCCAGAAACTATATAAACCTGATAAGACTTCTAAACAATCATCTGATGTTAGGGTGACAATGTCCTAATATTACTCTGTGATTTCTTCTTTTTTTGAAATTTTATTGTAATTAACTTTCCTGTAGATTTGTATTCTGGTTTTGTTAGCTTTGTTAAGCTGTGTGAATTGGTGCTCGCAATGAAATACAATGTGTACAATAAATCTAACTGACCACTGGAAAATATGTTATTTAAACTTAATTGTTGATTGCTTTTTTTGGCTAATTTAGCTCTGTCCCAAGAATATGTTTTGAACTACAGTTTTAGTGTGCATTGTCACATACACATGCATCAGGTACGAATTAGAATGGGAAACAGCACAGAACCTTGTGTATTACTTTTTTTAATCCCTTAATTGACAAGCCAAAAAATGTAAAAACTAGTGACTTACCTGATCTGTAGGTGTGTAGTCATTTTGACTCACTGAGTCAATTCTTTCCAAAAAGCTATAAAAGAGAGGAAAATGTACACATTAATAATAAATAAATGAAATGCATTTAGATAAATGTAAACGATAAAGTTCCAACATATCGCAAAGTCAAACATACTGGGTGTCACCCATAATTTAAGACAAGGTTGAGAAGGTTGAACTACTGGATTTGCTCCGGAAACGAAAAGGTTATGCTGCAATAGCGTGACACTATGGCATTAATGAAAGCACCGCACACTACATAAAGAAGAACGAAGCAGCAATCTGGAGTACCGTATCTGTAAGTTTCTGTGATAGTGCCAAAAAGGTAACGACTGTAAGGAATAAAAATATCGTCAGGATGGAATCTGCCTTGGCATTTTTGATCACCGACTGCAGGAAGTAGAACATCCCCCTTGGATGGTAACATCATCTGTGAGAAAGCACGGAAATTGTACCAGCAGTTTGCTACAGGAGACAATGTAGCAACTTCCCATCACAATGTTCCTGAAAACCTATAAAGAAAAGCCAGCACGAAACACCATCAGATGAAGACCCGTCCAAAGATACGACTCTTTCTGAAGCGCCTGAAGAAGAGGCACCACCTGAGGAGTTTTAAATCCTCTGCATCGTACTGCACAGCTACTTCATCATCATCATCAATATCATTCATCATTGGTGAGTACCCATACATTTTACTGTATTTTAATGAAATTTTCATGTATTTACTCTACTTATACCAAAGAAAACATGCTTGCATGAATTACAGTACGTATAGCGTTAACATCGGTATTTTACATTCTAGCATCACGGGAGACATAGCAGTACAGTACTGTAGAGTATACAGGTTTAACTTTACATTCTGTTTTTAGGTAATGTATTAAGGTAATTTTTTAGGTGATGTATTAATGTATTAAGCTGAGTTTGCAACGAAATTAAAGTGCTTTGGGGGCATACTGTATTTAGGGTTTAAACTATAAAAATAGGAATTTAAAAAGCATTTTTTTAACCACATCCAAAAGTCGCGGTTTTTCACAATTTTGGGGGTTTACTGTATACCATTCTATATATTGTAACTATATAAGGGTAAACTAAAAACTGATTGCAAACCAAATTTTATGAAACCAAGTTTGAAAAGAACAAAAATTAGCCCTGGGAATCAAATCAGGTTCATTGATTTTATGATCTTTCTTGTTAGTAGCACTTGCATGCTAAATAGTAAAATTAACAAAAATTATAAGTACTTAATTGTCTGTAATAAAAGGAAATGCTGATTTGCTTATTTTTTTTATAAGTACTTTGGACAATTTCAGACAGCTTAAACAAAAGAAACGGCCAAATGCTGACATTTGTTTTTATCAATTTAATACTATTTGTAAAAAAGAAAAAATATTTGACTGAAAGACTAAAAAAAAGTTAAAACAGTAAATATGAGAATGATGCATTGTAAAACAGATAATAATAATTCTAATATTGTTGAGTCAAATTCATTTCATAGAATAATGTACAGTGAAACATAATGCATTCTAATAACTTGTTTATTTGGCATTTCAAATACAATCTTACATTAATATGTACTAAATAAATATAAGATTCTTCACAGAACCGTGTAAAATCATTTAATCATCAAGCAAAGAGTATAAGCAATGCCTGGCATTTCCTGTGACATAATGAGATGAGAAATACACTGTAATAAAGCACTGTCTCTATGGGTAAAATGTACAGTATTACTATCAGCCATTCCTCAAAATGTCCTGCACTTAAATCTTAACCCTAGCTTGCAGAAAGCATAATCCATTACACATATAGTCCCACATGTGCTTTTCCGTACAAAACCTTTTCTGTTCTAATTTAGTGGTTAGTAACTCATAGCATTTCACATATTAAATCAAGTTTAAAAAATACGAGGGGGCTTCACCCCCTGCTCACTTCGCTCGCCAACCCCCCAGCCTGCTTTACGGATCTCTGCTGCTTGCGTATGTGGATTTCACTTTCACCAAACAACAAATCTTTTAATTCTCGCGGATACACCTCTTTCATTGAGAGGAAACACTACTTTTCCCTGATAGCAACACAAATTAGACGATCTACAAGACTCCGACTTAAAGTTTAAATCCAAACAATATATTCGGTCCCTTTTCGCTGTTCCGTCATTTCACCGAGTAATAATTTCCATTTGTTTGCGCTAATGCAATCTTTACTATCATTTTTTTGAGACTTTCGAATTTCAGTACTTTCATTATCTGTAACCTGCTCTGCATGTGTATTGCACCAATATTTTTGAACCTCTTTATGACATTCTACTTTGTCATCTACTCTTGGACTTTTATTTCCGGCCCCGAGTGTGGTTAAATCTCTTGACACAAAGTCTTGTCTCAAGTGACTTGAAAGTATGTCTCTGAAAAAGTCACATCTCGTCCCGTCCCAGGATTTTTTTATATAATAGAGAGACAAACATCTTTCTTGTTGGCAGTTTTGCAGCTTTAACAAGCACAATCTATATGTTCAATAAAAGTATCCTTTTGGCAGTTTAAACGCATCATATTCTACAAATGATAGTACTAAAAAAGTAAGCAGTTTTCCAAAAGCTAAAAGGTTGTTTGGTTATTTCTTGCTAGAAGAATAAGCAACAGTTGAAATCACAATGCAGGCTTAAAATCCAGATCTTGTACTATCGTGATGAGCAAAAAACAACAAAACCGTTCAGGGCATATACTGTCAAGGGTATTGGGCAAAAACACCACATTGCTATAAAAAAATATGTAGCATATGTTTACATAACATACTGTATATGTATATGGTAAGCATGACTAATTAGGAAGCACATCAGTGTATGAAATGAATTTCCAATAATAAAAAGCATCTATAATAAATAAAATGCCTTACAAAAGTGATACTGCTTAAGGCTCAAACTAAAAACTGTTGTAAAGTCATTGACTTTTGCTAGTGCAGTAAACATCCCTATGTTACAACTTGATGATATAAAACAGATATGCAAATATTTTGTTGGTCTTCAAATGTCTTTCTGTAGTCACAATGATGACTGTAGGTAGAGAAAGGTTTTTATTTGAATGGGAATGGCATAGACTCCCAAGACTTCCTAAACTCCACTGGTTTAAGAGCTTTCTTTTATAAGGCAATGATAAAATGTACTGGGGCATGTTGTTTAATGGTAGTTGGTGTGTGGTTAATATCTATTTATTTTTCTCTCTAGCAAATAGTGGTGTGGTATTGAGGTTAATACAAATTTTTTGGTGAAGACTCCTACATGCCTGTCAACTTTATTCTCTTTAGAAGTCCAAATCTTCACTAAGAATGTACCAAAAATACTCGATGGTACTCACATCAGGTAGATCTGCCTCCTAGGTATTAATACTCAGTACTGTCTTTACCATATAGACTTCAAAAAAAATGAAAAGAATATTCTGCCCCAATGTTCAGGCATCGGATAAATAAACAAAGATGTTGGGCATAAAATGCAATGCAGTAAGAAACAGTAGTTGGATTCTTCTTCTTTCGGCTGCTCCCGTTAGGGGTTGCCATAGCTGATCATCTTTTTCCATATCTTCCTGCACTCTGCATCTGTTACACCCATCACCTGCATGTTCTCTGTCATCACATCCATAAATCTTCTCTTCTCCTTCCACTAGTGCTGTTATATGCAATTCTAAATTTAAAATATACTTGAATATTCAAAGTTTGCATTAAGCAAACACACATTTCTTTACTCAACTTTCTATTATTCCAGACTTACTATGTGGTTTGGGCTGGAGGGCTGGCCTGTGGGAGTAATCATATTTTTCTAGCTAATAAAGAGAGATGCTCCCATGCTTCCAGCAGAATAACCATGTGTTCATAGATTATTTGGTGTCAGTTCAGGAAGGCGTGTGAACAGTCCAGTCCTGACATCTCACCACATGCAATACTGTCTTGTACATGATCCATTAATTATTAAAGAGCAATTAATTAGTACTTTCAGTTATTTCATTTGTGAAAAATGCAAAGATGAAGAGCATATTTATGTAAAAGAAACTGGCTTGATTTTTAGGGAATTTTATTTGGCAGTTACAAAAGAGAAACATACTAGTAAAAATGCAGCTGCCCAATCACTCCTAAAGCGTTTAGGGGTATAAACTCCTACAGATCCTTTGTCAAATCACTAATGACTTGGTAGAAAAAACTCGAAGTGGCAAACTTGAGTAACAGCAATGTCTAAGACAGCATATTTCTTTTCTTGTTCTTTTTACACTGAGTGAAGTGAACTTTATATCAGAAATATAATTAAAAACAAAAACCAACTGAATAAAAATTAACAAGGTGTCATTTTGATTACTTAATGCTAGAATTGGAATAGTTTAAGGCACACAAATGCAAGTTTCTGATGCTGTTTTATGCCAACAGTATAGTGACAAAAATAATCCTGATTCACTGCTAAAGTCACATAATGTGTTCATATTCTCATATTGCTCACCATAGCTTATGTAATATAATTGGTTAAACATTTATTTTAATACCTCTAATCGAGTTAAAAATTACAATTAATTTGTTGTTTTGGATTCATTGTAGAATAAATGGATTTCATTTCAGCACTGCTATTACCAGCTTAGGTAATAAATCTGTAAAATACCACTACACTCTTAAAACAAGTCTGCAGAAGAATCTATTGTTATTGCCAATTTTATCTTTATATAGTTCAATGCCAGAAATAACAATAAATGATTTGAGCATGCTTTATGAGCACAGTGTTGCAACCAATCAATCAGCTGTGTGAGATAACTGTTTAAACTTTTAATGTCTGCATACAATGGACTTGTCAAGAATTTGTTCCTGCCTTGCCTCCAATGCTACTGGTATAGCTCTGGACCCAAGTAACCATGAATAGCATCGAGCATGTTAGACAATATTATATGAGTGAATACTTAGGCTTAGTACATTAGTATATTCTGCTTTATCTGTACGGCTAGCTCTCAGTTATTTCCCATAAATTTCTGTTCTCCTTCAAGCTGGTGCTTGGCATCAAATGTTATGTTTACCAAGTAAACATTCCAATAGCTAACCTAGTGTCAAACTAGAATATACTGTATAACAGCACTGTACTATCTAGTCCATGACTCCAAGATGAAACTAAGTAAGTGAATTGTAATCCTGTTAATATTTTAGGATGGGGGATTCTAGATTTGGATAAGTTCAAACATGTACTTGACCTTTAAAACTTAACGATTTCCTGAAATAGCCTGCATGTCTAAGAAGGGGCTATAAAAATTAGAAAAAGGCAAGTGCTTATTAAGATGGAAAGACTGCCATTTTGAAAAAGACCATTTATTTTGCAATACAATTACAATGAATGCATATAAATATATTTCCTGTGTGTAATTTCTTAATTTCTATTGAGTGTCTGTACATTGTGAATTATTGAATGCTTATAATGTGTTAATAAACAGTCAGTAGGCCTTTTCAAATACTGAAAAATATTAATTTAATGATAGAAAGTAATATGTACATACATGTATTTCAGTGGAAAGTAAATCATTACTCAGTATTTACAGTCATCTTCATTTTGTTTAAACAGAAACAGTATAAATTTTACATTTTTTGTCCAGCAGAGGGCAATCGAATTTAAAAAAACATTTTCTCAAATCTGTGAAATACATTTAAGAAGTCTCCCTGTTTTTGACATCAGCAGCACACACATGAACAAATGCTTTCACTTTATATAAACATTAAATAAGAAAGTGATATGAGTGGGAACCAAATAAACCTCACCAGTAAAAAGCATTTTGTGAGCTGTCAAAAAGCAAATCCCTAAATCATTTGACATGTCTTTGTATATGCTTGAATAGTTAACCTCTTATCTTTTAAGAAATGCCCTAATGGGTTAATGAAATAGACTGATTATCAGATAACAAAACAAAATAAATGGATTAAATGATTAACACTAATTTGTAAGGTCCATTTTTTATTTATAATGAATATACAGTACTTCCAAAGAACAGGTCACAGACTAAAAGTGTTTATTTTTTGTATGTATGATCATTTTTAAATAAACAGCAAATGGTCCAATTTTATATTGTTAAAGTGTCACTATATCAGTCTCTTTCTTTAGTAAATGATAGCTGTCTTGATAGATCCCGGTGCTTCCTCAACTTGCACACAGCATAAAGACTTGTATAAGGTCTTTTTGAACTGCCTAAGAACAAAGCAAGTGGACCTTGCTTCATCTCATAGTCTAATCTTTCAGTTATCAAACCAGGGAGTCTGTTTGTAGTAAAGCAGGTGGCACACCTGAGCCAAAAAAATCCTTAGTACTGTAACCTACAGTACTTAATAAAGTCGACAGAACACACAGCAAAACAGAAATGCTCTGCAACACTTCAACACATATTGACTTGATACTGAGGAAGAAATGCTGCATTTAAAGCTTAAGAGCTTTTTCATACTATTCTTAATAAACCTGATACTGCAGTCATCCTCCCCAGACTACAATCAGGTGCAAATGTTACAGGATATACATTGACATACACTGAAACGCTGTAACTGCCATGTTTAAATAAGTGATTAAAGATTAAATGTAAAAGTATAAAAGTGTCTTTAGGAGGCTAAGCTTCAAGGGACTAATAATCTATGGCTTCTCCAGATGAAGCAGTGAGACTACAGAGATCTTTGAACAATTTGTATAACTAAACATAGGAAGCTGATAAATAATACAGGTATGTCATTCTCTATAAATGTATAAGATAAAAAAATACTGTTACTGACAATGTTCAGTGAAGTATACTTGGATAACAAAGGACACCTGTTTCACAGCTTGCCCTAGTTTCACAGGCAAGTTTCATTCCATAACTTTTACAGTAGTATCTGAAATACTGCACTTGATTCGTTACTTTGGCTAAGAAATGCAAACTGTAGATGAATATCACTGCCAAATATACAACAACAGGTACAGGAAAGCTGACTGTCTGCCGAAATAATTTCCATGCTTGAATGTCTGCTAATGTCTTACTACTAAACATTTATAATGATCAGTTCAACATGGAAGATAATTTTTTCTATTTCTGCTCTTAATCATTTTAGACATTTCACTCTGCTAACTGTTGACTTTATTGAACTATCAATCATCTTTTACATTTAATCAGTGTAATGTTTCAGAATCTGTCTAAAAGTGACGAAATTGTCATACTCTACCCACTGTGGTTTTTTTGAAAATTTGAGATTTCATTGTCATTGAAGTTCCATGGTACTGACATTTAATTTTCTAGCCTATAGGCACTGTGAGTACTTTTGTACAAAAAAATTCTCCTATTTGGTTTGTAGTACTACCTGTACTTATTTAACATGATTATCAGTTAATTACCTAAATCCACTGCAAACTGATTAACAGGAACTTAAAAGTGAAACATAATTGACAAGGGACAGCATTTGATTTTAGCTTTTAAATGATTATTTTGTTGGTTAACCTTAAGTTTTTTTTTTTTTGCACTATCCAAGTCAAATCATAGTCAAACCAATAATAATTTATTTAAGATGCAAACCTTTTATTAAGTTTCCCATATTATTTAAATATAATGGTCTGCACTGTAAAGAATATACTGTAATTTCTTTAATAAAACACATCCAAGATCAGGTTGTCATGTGCTATTAGAAATTGCAATCAACACAAAGGGAAGTAATACGTCTAAAACTTTGCAGACTTTAGCACAACTCTAAGGTCTGTGTATATGAGTTTTAACACTGTTTCTTTAAAGATTACTGTATTAAGTTTCAAAGAAGAAACCTTCTTGCATTTTTTATTAGTCAGTTTACTATAGTTCACATTTTTTGTATAATCAGTTCATTAGAATTATCCTCATTTGCATTTCTCTAAAACTATAAATAGTTACTCAAGTGATTATTCCCTTCCCAAATTCCCAGAACACAGTAAAAGCACTTAGTCCAATTTGGACATAAGTTTGAGACTACATTTGAATTCTACACTCAATGTGGGACACCTACATTTTTTCAAACGCTTTCTATCTATCTACAGAAATTTCACAATAATAATGTCCATGATATTTGCTATGAAAAAAAAAAAAGCAATTACTGGTAGTTTCCTCAAAGCTTCAACAAAATGTATTCAGACATGTACTTCCATCTACACACCTCTTACAGGAAAATAACAGATTCTTTCCTGATATCATTAATTTCAAGAAATTACACAATTATGATTTAAATTAAATTTATTAATATTTCTCTTCAGTCTCCTTAACTGTTTTAGCAACACTTGTTTAAACACTGCCATATTAAACATTCCTTTTTTGCTTGAATTAGGAAACACTTTTCATGGTTTCATTGTACCAAGGATGTCAAATGACAGGAAAAAAAACAAACTTCTGTTATGTTGGCATATTTTTACTAAGGGATGCAGTTCCTCAGGCTAAAAGCCATGGTATGAGTACCATACTTCAGTTTGGGATTGGCTGAGATGTTAGATGTTGAAAACATAATGCTGTTGAATAAAGTCTAGTTATGGTATACACCAAAATAAACTCAACTGTTTGAAATAACAGAAATACAGAAAATATGCAATTAAATATATATGCATGCACTGCACAAATAAACAACATGGGTTCATGAGCACTCTATTATTTAAAATTCTTATTTTATTTTTTTTGTAAAACAAATGCATGAGCAAAATGATATCTAGTTGGGTAGTTTGCATGTGTTGGTAAATAAATGTCATTAATGTCTAAGTAACATAAAAAATAATTACCTCAGCAAAATTTAGCAAATGATATACTATAAATCACCGGACAGATAATCTATGAACAAATGTTTTAAGAGTAAAAGACCTTTGCTAATTTTACTTCAAATGTGATAGTTCATGGCCTTTGACAGCATTGTTATATTCCTGCTCTATTCATCACTAGTTGCTTTACTATAAACAAGAGCATGTGAGACACAGCAAGGTATACTTATTTCTTTACTCCTGACTGGATTGAAGACATAATGGTGTAGCTAGGAAGAGGCAGAAAGCCAGTAGCGCCACACCACAAGGTGTGCTTGCCAAAGCAAAGTCTGTATATAACTTACACGATTCCAGTTCAGAGTGTGTGTGAAAGTGTACAAGGCATTTCTGTGCAAAGTTAAATCTGCCTAGTCTAGCCATCTATTTAAAATTATATCACCACTGTTTTGAAGAGCATTAAAATCTTCACAAATAAATGGCAGCAGAGTGATTTTATAATCTTAAAATTTTAAGCAAACAGGTATTTTTTTGACTTAACAGCATATAGTCCAGACATTTTTATTTTTGCAATCTTTTGTTAATTTTTTTAATGATTGAATAAGGCAATAAATACCATTCAGCCTTTTATGCTAAAGATATTCTACCACTCACACTAGATTAATTTGAAATAAATTCAAAGCATAACATTTCTGTTGTTATACTAGCTGAACTTAGTTCCAACATGAGGTGACACAGTCGAAATTATAGAGTTATAGCTAACATGTTAATGAAAAACAAAAAAAGAGGACTGAATACATTGGTTACAATAAAAAAGGTTTCTTTCTATAATATACAACATTTATTTTTGAACTGTGTTAGTTACCTAATCATGCACTAGTTAAAATGGGTAAAAAAAAGAGCAGCTCAATACGTAACAAGTTAAATGGAATTGGGGCACCATTACTGAGAGGACTAGTATGGATTGGACTTGACAAGAGATGTTTACTTTGATAAGGCCCCATTTTATACCCTTTGTAATTTATTTCAATTTTCACCCTTCTCTAATGTAGTTATTCTCTAATCTTTAGTTTTATGGACCATGTCCTCCCTTAGTTTGTGTCTGTTTACATATAAGGTGCAATTTTCTAATCTAATACATAACAGTATAAGTTCAAATGCCTCAATTACTAACACTCTTCAATCACATGCATAAACAGAAAGTCTGCATAGGAAAACAGATCCATATGACTTTACAACTGGCTGACTTGTATACTATATTTTGCAAAACAGAAAAAAACAGTGCAGATTAAACATAAATACTATATAACAGTGAGAATAAGTTGATAAGTTGGTTGCCCTGTTTAATTGCCATTTATCATGGCTTACTGTGAATAAGAAGAACAAAACTATTATTGAATAGGTTATTGTCTAAAATCACTCAGTATTGTTCTGTTGTGTGTTTGCATACAGGGCCAAACAAAATCCATGCAAATTAAGACAGACCAACTATTACAGTAACAGGCTGAAATAGGAAAGTAAAAATTTGCTTTTGTGTTTGTTGTGGGAACATCATGAGCTTCCTGTAATAACCACATCTATTTCTTCATATATTAAATCCTTCTGCAATACATATAAACCTTGCTGATGATTACTGTTGTTTTCCAGCAAAACAGGTCACACTGCTTACTTTATATGGGCTATTATATCTTTATATAGTTATATACTCTCTATATTTTTAATTGTTCAAAATATGGGAAATTTCTGAATTCTCTCTGTCAACTTATTGAAGTTTTATAGCACGACAGAGTGGGAACAGTCTCCACGACTACAGCTCTAATTACAGTGCCCACAATACCACATAAAGAGAAGGATTTCACTTGCAGTTTCACTACCTACTACAAAAGGTTCAGAAGTAATGCACTCTATGAACATGTGTGGGCTGTAACTTTAAATTCATTTTTTTTTTAAAGTGCTGCATCATTGTGTGAAACAACTGATGTGGTAACATGCTACACTTTCTTCATTGGAGGATTTCAAATAAGATGAAGATTTGTAGTGTTACTGATAGTTTTATGGAAATTGTCCAGGTTATTTTTGTTGTGGTTTCAAAGGCTATCAAAAAGCTTTAAGAAAACAAAAAACAACACATATAACCATAATTTTAAAAGGTGTATATGAAAACCTAAGAATTAACTGATAATTATTTCATTTTTTCCAAACACCTATTTAATTTCAATGAATCCTATCTGATATCCGATGCTACAGTAGTTTAAACAATGAAAGAACTTATCTTAGTGGACAAGGCAAGGCTATATAAAGTATCTATCTATCTATCTATCTATATGCAGATTTACATAATTAAAGTAACTAAAAAAGTTTAGTAATACACTTTGCTGTTAAAAAAATACAGTATACATTTAGTATGTAAGCAAAAATGTGTAGGCTACCAAGGCAATTTAACAAGGCTAGTTAATTTAAGTGTATTATATTTGAAAAGCTACTACCTCTAAGGTCCAGCAGCAGCGAAGACATGCTGATTAAGGCTTATTTCATTACAGGGCATTCTGAAGCCTGGGAATCTGGCTTTAAGAGGCAGAAACCAATCCTGGTATGTATTTGTTATAGAGCATACTTACATACACCATCATAACCAAACAATACACCTAAAACACAGATGTTAGAAATGTGGGAGGAAGTCCAGAGAAATCATATATGAACATGAGCAGCATGTGTTCTTGGATCTGCAAAGTTATGGCACTAACCACTAAACTATAATGCCAAATAATAAACTGGTAACAGTAAAAAAGAAATAAATGCATGCATACTTACCACCAGCTCATATACTGACAAGATACCATTAAAAGGTCTATTGGAAAATCTAGGAAGACACCACTTTCCACAGAGCTACAGATGACTATGCCCAATTAAAGCAGTAGTGATTACATCTATTTGTATTTATCCTTTCCATAATTATTTCCATTATTCTGCATTAAGTCAAACTGTAATCTTCTATGCTATAAATGCAGTCCAACATAATTACTACGCAAATTTTCTTTTGTAAATAAAATTAACTACACTGTACATTCTTAAAAACGAGTTTTATCAATCTTCTTTAAAATATATACATTATGGGTTGTACAAAATAAAAATGGCTTAGCCCAAAAATCCAACATTGTTTCAAGCAACAAATGAAAACATAATGACATGTGCATTTAACATGTTTACAGATACTCACAGGTTGGTTTGTTTTTTTAATTTAAAAAAAAAAAAAAGGTGAAAATAATATCCTTGATTGATCATCATTCTCTGAACCAGCAACAGATTTGTTGAGAATGAATTGAGCTTCTGTAAATTCAACAGGATTCTATAAGGAACTATGAAATAAGTGCTACATGCAGTCTATCATCTCATCCCCTCATTTTAGTGAAAAAATCACTTTCAACATGAAACAGGAATGTTGGAGTGCATTTCCTCTACTGTGTGGAGGTCAAGCTCAAAGAGAACTGATTGAACTTTCTGTTGCAGAACACCCAATGAAAATCTATTTTCTGAAATGTCAAGAAACATGTAGATGCAGTCTGCTGATTACTCATTTTCAAGTTATCTTTGCTTTTCATTGCTTTAATTGAATCCTACATACATCAGCTGTCTATATTGTGGAGTTTACACGCTCTGTGTGTACATGGGATTTCCTTTGGGTAGTACCGTAATTGCATGTTCCAAATTGGACCAGTGTGAGTGATACTGTGTTTGTGAGAGGGCCCTATAATGGAACGGCGCTTTGTCCAAGATGTTTCCTTGCATCCACTACAGTCAGAATAGGCTCTGTGACCCTGAATCAGATTAAGCAGGTTTGTACAAGTTACATTATAAGTTACAATTACTGTATAATGCAGTTACCCTGACAAATCGGCATTTTCAAATGTGAGTGCCTAACTACAGGATAGACTACAATATCAGAATATAAAGCACTAAGAGCTGGTTTTACATAAAACCATTTATTAATAGTATAATGTACACCATCATTTCAATTCAAGGAGTGTTATATTAGAATGTGAAACACTTCAAAAGGTTTTAAAATTCACTTTTCCTGTGCAATGGCAGCTTTTTTTTTTTAAACATGGCAGCATTTTTTTAAAAACAAATCTTCTTTTCAGTTCCTTGAATCTTATTAGAGCTTTGGTTTTTAAACTGTTCTTTCTATTAATTGTTTTACAAGTACATTTAAAAAACAGAAGAGAAAGAGAAGGACTTTAAATATGAAAACCGGGAAAAAAGATTATATATGAAACAAATGATACAATTTGGTGTTGTAGATAGATAGATAGATAGATAGATAGATAGATAGATAGATAGATAGATAGATAGATAGATAGATAGATAGATAGATAGATAGATAGATAGATAGATAGATAGATAGATAGATAGATAGATAGATAGATAGATAGATACTTTATTAATCCCGATGGGAAATTCACATCATTGTAGAGCGTTATCCAAAAACTCGAGAGATGCAAGTAGAAAATGGACATCTGCTTATGTATAACATTTATGCAGAGAGGTACTACACTGAGAGAGAGGCATGATGAAGCAGGCAATAGAGATTCACTGACTATGGTTTCTAGCTAAGATGCCATCTACAATATGTGTGCATATCCTAAATTTGTTCTTAGGGGTCTTCTTCAGTTTCTAGTTTTTTTTCCTTGAAATCTGAACACTGGCTGCTAGATGGATTTAGATTTATAAATTACCCTGTGCGGCAACTTTCTGGAGGATGGTTTTTGCCTCTTAGCTATTACTAATCAGATAGGCTCAAGCTGCCTACAACCCTAAACTGTGGGCTTAAAAATGGATCAGTGAAAGCACATTTGCTCTAGCCTACATTACATAAATGGCTGATAATGTTCTACCATCAATTGTTCATGTCAGACAGCAACATTCTGCCATTGGATATTTAATCAGTTTACTTCATCTTTTTAGATACTAGACCTAAAATGCTGGCACATAATACAAACTGCTAACATGGCAGGAAATTTCTTAATGCCCCAACTAATTCATACATTCAACTTATACCATGTTTACATTGTCACAACTTAAATCTTCTAAAGTAATCCAGTGTCTTAAGAGTCTTTTTACAATTATAGGAAAACAGAGGGATTAGGAAAAAGCAACAAGAGTAAAACTTGTTCAGAATCACTACTGTTAAATAATGTATACTGTTAACAACAACTGAAAAACAAACATGATATAATTTCAAACATTTTAATTTCTTTTGTAAGATATGGTACATACTTTATAGTACCATGCTACTGAATTTAACTAAGCAGATAAGAAAAGAGTTGGATAGATCGACAGACTTCATTATGTTTAAAGTGATATTTAAGAGACAAGAAATACTAAAAACACACATTTAAACATGTTACTCTTCGTGTTATCAAACCAAGTATATCATCTTTTGATGAAGGTATTTTGCCATATTTCCTTTAGTCTATGTTTATCCATAATACAGTATGTATTATGGGTTTATATATATATATATATATATATATATATATATATATATATATATATATATATAAGGTTTATACTGTTATATTACCATAAAAAATCTTTAAAATGCAACACTTTGTAACACTGAACTGGATGAGCAGGTAAAAAATTGATAGGTAGAAAAAAACCTTTTTTTTTTTTTTTTTTAAATACTCTAATCTGTCTCCTGTCTATATTACCCCATATTCAGCTATTTGCAAGTCTTTCCTTAAAAATATTGAAATTAATTTAAAAGTACAAATTACAATCCAAATCCTTCTGAAAGATAATGTATGAATAGAAAGCTCTCTGTAAAATTATATTTTTGAATATGTTTCTTTAAACTATAAATATAAAAAATACTGTTACCATTTTTTATTAGAGCAAATACAAAGACAGATAAAATATTAAATTACACTCCATAACTTTTGCATTTATTTAAAATCATAAATAAGTGGGCAAATAAATTTAGAGAAAACTTCTTTCCTACAACATACGTGCCAGAAATTAACAATGCTACAGTGGAGCTTTAAGCAACTCCGACCATTTCAAAAATATGGAAACTATTGATTGGTCATCAGAGCATTGCCCTCTGCTAATTAAAGAATGACCACTATTTGCAAAAAGTCAACACAATTATCAAATGAGCAGATGATTCAGTATGAACTGTCATTGACTTGAAGGTTATTTGAGGGGTGCTTTGCTTATAGGAAAAAGAAAAACAAACATAATAATACCCATTCTCTTCAGGACAGTTATTTGTTACTTTAATTTTCATTAAAGCTCTTAGACAAATATAAAACACTAAATTGCCTGCAAAAGCCATCCATATTGCTACAAAGTAAATTTCAAAACCTTGCATTCTAACAAACATAAATGGTAAGAGGAGCAGGATTTGAACATCTACCCTTTAAAATTCAAATCCAGATCATATGCCAGTGGGTAATAATGCCTGCTACTATTTCCACTTAGTCACTAATGTACTGTTTGCTTTTAGCAGATAGGCATATAATTAGAACTTTATTGACTTTATAAACAGGTCTATTACAATAAAACAATAATTAAAGGAATTAATGAGCAATAAACAGGTGCCCTAGTATACATTATTAATAATTCAAAAGTAAATAATAGCAGTGTCTTAAGAACATTTTATTTCAATTTTGCAAGAAGAAAAAGATGCCATGCACTGAAGCTTTAAAGTTAGTGAAATTCTATAATAGCATGTAGCCAATGTTTATCCTGACACTAGTAAGTGTAGTAATGAAACTTGTACAGTCCAGCGAAGTGCATACTTATATCCAAACCCAAGCTCATTCACAATGACTCAATTACTCAAAGAACTGGAAATCAACCTAACTGGCGTATTATAAATGTTTGGCACTAAACAACCCAATGCAGGGGAACGTGCAAGTCTATATGGACAGTGAGTTGGCTTGGTTATGCAGTCTGGGTAGCTCTAGGTGATGGGGAGGAATGCCACCCTCCAATTGGAACATTCCACATTTTTGTGCCACAAAATCTTAAAAGTAATTATTTGGGACTTTGCTCTAATAAAAGAAAAATGTTACTAAACCTTATAAATTCCACGGGCTATAAGGCAGTAGTGCTCACTTTTGTACCACTGTGTCACCCCAAAAAGAAAATGTCAATGTTCTGATCAAAAGATGCTCAAAGAAGTCTCCAAATCTCCATATTAACACTAAAGGATCTCAAGTCACCTCTCATAAACATATGTGAACTCTCACTAAATAATTATAGCATTGACTTGTCTGTCTCAGACATGCTATTGTAGAAATGTACTTAAACTGCCTAGAATTTCTAGTAAATTTTAGTCATATATTTATGTTCTTTGTGGAGAACACAAATGCAAACATTTTTTCATGTCTCTTTGACAAATACATTAACAATGATTCTAGCCACTTTGTTCTTTTTTGTTTTCAGATGTATACTTCCCTTGTTCATTCACAAGCTAAATACTCAGAATTCATTCAGACAGAATCTTTAAATAAAATATTATTAGAATTCTAATCTTCTGACAAGTTTCCATTTGAAAAGTAATTATTGTTGCTTACTTGCTGGCAGAGTCCAAAACTATACGGAGACAGAAAAGAATTATTTGCAGATTTACGAAAATTATCTAAAAAAAAAAGTAAAAAACTAAATTGAAGCTGCAGAGATGTGTAAGTAATGATTATCACATTTTTATTTTTGAAATAAAGATGCAATTATGTTAAAGCCAAAAAAAAATTCTCCATATTCTTCATTAACATCTGCACAGTATAGAACTGAAAATGTCAGACACAAGTAATAACCGTACTGTATACAAGATAAAAAGGGGCAATTTACATTACAATGGCAAGATCTCAACAAATGAAATACCACATCATTATCTTATAATCGGATACTATAAAGAATTTAAAAACATTTTTTTTAATGTATGTTCTTTTGATCTAAACTTGGTAATCAACAACTTATTTTTTTTTTTACAGGTTACATTTTATTAATCGTTATACAACATTACAGTATAACAAAATGGCTCCTATAAGTCTGAAAATATACTGTATAAATGTTTTACATACATTTTTCCTTATATAAATTAATTCACAGGGGAGGCTGCAGGTCCTTGGAATGGTGAAGGAACTGTAGAACTTGGAGAAAATCACTGCAGATACCGGCAGAATGTGCAACTCAAGGCAGACATAGGGAGAGTATACAGATTCCACACAGTCTCTGCACTGGGATTTGAACCTACTGTGGAGTACTAGGTGCCACAGAATAAATACTCAGAAAAGTTTTTAGTTTCGATAGTTTTTTGTTCAAGTGGTCCACCTCTATAGGTGTTCTTGCTGCGATTTATATACCATAGATTAATTCATAGACCTTTCATAACTAGACACTGAGGGGAGAAAAGTCCTTGCCATAAATCAGCTCATTGAGAGTTTATAAGAGAGAAATTATATATAGTTACATTTGACAGCTACATTAAACAGATTTTTAAAAAGCACATAAAAAGATATATGTGTATACCCAGCAATAGTAACTTTTCTAAATATAATCATCAAAATGATTGTTCTCCTAAAAATATGATTATACAAACCAAAATTGTATAAACACAGGTACCTGGTCTATGTCAGTTGCAGGAATAAATAGTTCAAATCTTATATTAAACATTGTCAATTTTAAACACATTGCTCAGTTTTCTAGATCTTGTCCTCATCTTAAAACTGCTTATGATATATGATGAAAAATTATTTTTACATTCTTTTTTCAAATTCCTTGAGGAAAAATGTTAAAAGCATCTTAAATATTAACACCATAAAATAATTCTTAATTGTAATACTCTCCAAGAAAACTATCCTATTCATCCCTTTTATAAATACTGTTTCTCATGGTTATCACCACTTTAAGCTAGCTATCTAGTCAAACATGTATATAAAAATACTAATATTATTTTAATTGCCTCAGTCAGTTGCATACAGTCAACTTTTAATGCTAGCAGAATAGCAGCAACTTGGTACAAGCATGGTTTGAAATAAAACCATCTTTAACACTTCTGGAACGAGCTCTTATGACATCATATTATGGAACATCATCTCTTCTTTTTGAACTATTATAAATAAGCAGATTATAAGAATAAAGTCATATAACAGAAGTGCAAATGCACATAAATATATAAAGTATCTATCTATCTATCTATCATAGCAAAAATATGTTAGATTTTTGTCTTTCGTTTTGTACATGAGGAGTAAAATATGACTATTTCCTCATGATCAGGTTACTTGAAGTAAATGTTTCTTGGCCCCCAAAACATGTTCATTAGCACACCAGGCAGGAGCACCCCTTAGCTCTCTTTGCTGGTCATTCACTTTATATATTAAACCTAGACACTTGAGGAAGATTAGTAGATATACAATCGTTTTCAAAATGGCCTCAACCATTCTATGTACAGTGTAACCTGTACACGTGAGTCAGATTATTATATTATTAGACTCAAGGACTGTCTGGCAATAATACTGCACAAATGTAATGAGTTTAGAATTTTGCAACACATTAAATGGGAACATCTTATAATCTAGAAACATATTCTTAACATCATAATAACTATGCATCAATAAAAAGCATTATTATATAGCTCATTTTAACATCTGGTATAAAAAAAATCACAAACAAAAGTTAAACTGCAATCTCCTTATTGACTTCTTCCTCTTCTTCTTTGACTTCTAAAGCCAGATATTATTTAATTTGTGTCACTATGTAATCATTTCTCTTTGGCCTTTCACATGCCCACGTGACAAACTGTCCAGTTAATTGATGTATATGGTTAGCTCTGTATACATTTTTTGCCCTTTACATTACATAAACATTCCTGTGTTTTACTGTGTAAACCACTCTGTGATAATGCTCATGGTTAAAGGTATTCTAAAAAATACTGAAAAATACGCACAGGTTTTCTTCTTAGGGACGCAACATGACGTGTCCACCTGTGGAGGCTACTGCTATGCAATCGGTATACTGTATATACTTGTGCATGTACTTTATGTAAATCTGAAGGATTCCACTGGGTGGCAGGGCGAGAATCATCACAATGAGAAAACAATGTTCTGCTTCTCTGTGTTGTGAATTGCCCGAAACATCCATTGAATTCCCAGGACACCTTGCCACAATATCTCTGAAAAGGATGAATGTTTAATGATTACATCTACCAATCCAGGGACGTGCCCATTTCAGCAAACATTTCCTGGATGGAGCATCAGCTCAATGCGAGGTGAATACAAGCACACATTAGTGTCTTTTTAGCATCACCAAATTGCCAAATCTGCATGTCTTCGGAAGGAAACTGAAGCACACTGTGGAAACCCATCAGGAAAACATGCAAACTCCAGGCAGGGAACACCAGGGACGTGACTGCCTACGAGGCTGCAGCGCTACTACTCCGCCACCGTGCCGCACCCACATGTGTAATTATTAACAGTATTAATTATTTAAATGAAGTTAACGATTTATCTGTAAAATTTAACATACATGCTTTAACACATTTCATCATGAAAGTGATATCAAGTATAAATCGAAGAATTGTAAATGTGCAGTGAGTTGGAATATCATAAATTTAATGTGTTCTGTGTGGCAATCGCTGCCTACCGCTGCTATCAGCACAGGAGGAAGCCCAAGAACCATAGGTGGGTCGGTTTTAAGATGATGTTTACGACGTTCTACTTTAATGACAAAATAAACTACGAGATTAAAGTAGAAATTTCCACTTTAATCATGAAATAGACCTTTTTTTCTATTTCTGCGTCCCTAATTATTTTTCCTCCGTGGCTCAATTACACTTTTGTAAAATCTGAGGCTGTTGCAAAGACGGCAAAAAAAAAAAAAAAAATATAGTATATGAAATCTTTAAAAATGTATCACGTCATTACATATGCGATGCTTGTACTGCCTGCGTGAGAAACAGATGAAGAAAAGTACCTCAAATACATTTGTATGTCAGCATTTAAGCTTGATGATTAGCTTCACCACATCAAACCACTGATCAAACATCGAAGTACCCACACTGATCCGGTAGGATCTGCAAAGTGGATTGTTGTCAAAGGATGATAGTAAACAAAGACTCTGACATCACGTTCCACCTTGAACACACTGTGCATCACCCCCACTTTTTGCTGGTACTGAAACTTGCCCTCTTGTTGCATTAATTTTTGAGGATGTGCTCAGAGAACATGTCAAATGAACACTGGCAATGTGTGGCAGCCATGATGCGTGTGCGTAAGATAAGGATACATGCCAGTGCTGGGGTTGTGCCATGCACTGTGAACAGGATTTTTCCTAACTACGGCAGTGCAGCACTGTATATTGATAGTGGTGAATTTTGAGGACAGGTTGGTTATATGGGTAGCAGAATGATGAATGTAGGCTGAATATGTTGTAGCGGGTCATCAAACTGCAAGATATATATGTAAACATATCTGAAGTGCGTCTGTTCATCATGTAGGTCCACAACTCACAAGAATTTTATACTTGCCCCCCCTATTTGCCGCTTGTGGACACTCAGACTTCCCTCTTTTTACTTTTAAAGCCAGTAATCCATCAGCATATTCTCACTTCCTCTGCTGTAGGTATTCGACACTGACAAAAACTTTGAACTACTGGCTACAACATTATCAACGTACCTATCGAAAAGGCAGTAACAAGCATGATTGTGATTGCTTACTGCGCATACACTACCTTTGTGTCATTGATAGATAGATAGAACTTTATTTCCCAGTGAGAAATTGTGCTTTTTACAGAAACTGGATAGAAAGATAGCTAGATGGACATTATGGTCTGAACAAAACAGAATGACTAAAAAAGGAAGAAAAATAAAACAAACAAAAAAAATCTGACAGTCACAGTGAAGCATTATACAGGCATACTGCTGTTGGTATAAAGCAGCTACAGTAAAGTTTCTTGACACACTTCTGATGAGTCGTTGGCTGAAAGTACTTCTTGTTAGTGTGTCAGAGTGAGGAATTGCAGCATTGTTCATAATGGCACTCAGTATTGTATTAATTCACTCCTTTGCTAGACAGAATCTAGGGTCAAGAGTGCATTGTATAACTGAGCCTCCCCTTTTAAATAGCTCGTTGATTTGGTGAGCTGTTGAAGTGATGTTACCAGCCCAGAATACAATATTGTAGGAAATTGCACTGGCCATCAAAGAGTTGTTAAAGTTGTGAAGGGTGTCACTACTCACACTACAAGAATGCAGTCCTTTCTTATTGTCCTCTGTGTTACAAGACTACTCCAACTTGTCACTGCACTGCCTCTACATCAATTCCCTGAATAGTGACCGGACATAGTGGTGCTTTGGTGCAGAAAAATTCAATAACCAGTTCCTTGGTTTTTCTGATGTTAATTTGCAGACATTTCCTTCTGCAGAAAGAAACAAGGTTGTCCCCCTGACACCTGTACTCTGTTTCACCCCCCTTATCGATATACCCCATAAGTGCAGAATAATCTGTGAATTTCTGCAAGTGACATGAACTGGTTATGTTTATAGTGTGAGGCATACAGAGTAAAGAGGAAAAGGAGACACGACTATTTTAGGACACAATAAGCTCATCCACTAGCATGGCTCGAGCTTACTCCTTAACAGGGGTTGCTGGATGGTATCGAAGGCATTGGAGAAATTGAAAAACATAATCCTCACAGTGCTGCTGGCTTTGTCCAGGTGAGAAAATGCCTTGTGGAGTATATAGGTAATTGCACCATCCACTCCAATATTTGTCCAATAGGTAAACTGGAGTGGGTGTAGGTGGTCGTCCACAGATGGACTCATATAGTCCAGGACCAGTTGCTTAAAGTTCATGATGTGAGACGTACCACTGGTCTATAGTCATTATGCAAAAAGGTGCTTGCCTTCATTGTCAATTGTCATTTTTATTGTCAATTTTACCCTTTAAACAAGGGCAAGGCACAACAGATTAAAATACAGAAGCATATTGTTTAAGCGGAAGTAGTAAATCAGACTGGTCGAACAGGTGAAAAGTGGTGTTACCGGTCTTTTTGCTTTAAGTGTTTGTCTTAACTGAAACATGGAACAATTGTATGATGTTGACTTGAGGGTTGGGTACTAGTGCTCTTTAGCATGTCAAGGTTAAGCACACACAGTTGAATGCTGTACAGCACTGCAAAAATCTAGTTTGTACAGGAGATAAAAAAAACTGTTCTTACTTTATATTTTTGTATACAATGGAAAAATGAAAGGATGTACTTTACATCCTTTACTTACCAGATGGTAACAGTTGCTTTGTTCAGTAATTGTAAATGTAAATATAACTGAACCTGTACCTCACCTACAATGAGTAAGTGAAATGCTCTTCTAATCTGATCAAGTCTCTGCAAGGAAAAGGAGGATGCAAGGGGTGCTTGACAACCTGCTCCTTTAAGAAAGGGCTAAAAATTACGTCAGGAACATTGTTATTAAATGTAACTATTATCAAAATTAATACTATGGCATTGTTCTCTTATTATGCTTACCAAAGATAACAATGAAACAAATTTGCTGGTTAGAAAAAAAATAAAGTGCCTTTTCCTTTTATCTGTAAAACTATTTTTTATCCATCCACTCATCTTCCACTACTTATCCAGGGCAGGGTTGCAAGGCAGCTGGAGCCTGTTCCATCAATCACAGGGTGCAAGACAGAACATGTAAACACCACAAAGGAGAAACTCAGGATGTGAGCCCCAGTCTCCTTACTGCAAGGCTGCAGTGCTACTACTTAACCACTGTACCACAAAACAAGTTTTATATTCCATTATAAGAAGCAACATTCTTTTTTTTTTTTTTTAAGTGCAAGTGAGATCAAATGACATTTAGAGGTGCTACTATAATGAAATGACTCATGAAAAGACAGTTTGAGTAGTGGAGACTAGGGCTAAGTTAATTTTGTTGGAGGTTAAGAGTTGCATAAGGATTGCTTGATGTTTTGATGCAGCGTACTGTTCTTGGCTGTACAAAAGAGCATTTTTCTCATTAAACATTGTTATGAGTGTTTTGTACTTTCTTTGCTCATGGGACAGTCTATGTATTAAGTCTTTCATGTATATATACAAGGTACATGCTATTTCATTTGCTCTGAACAGGAACTAACAACATGCTAGCTTGTAATGAGCACCTCAGCCACAGAGAACCATAATTCTTGCTTTAGTGATGGCAAAATATTTTGATATCACCAAATACAGATAAAATAAAATTTAGTTGTATCATTTAGAATACCCAGTACTCTTGAACAATCTTGGTTCATTCACCTTAGAATTTTTTTATCCCATGCCCTTGGATTCTCTAATTTCACCAGATTTGAAAATACATAACTGAAAATAGCTTGAATCTTTCACTAACACATCTCTGGCACTTAGCAGTCTCATTTTAAAAAGTAGTAAATGTGTCATGAATTTGTTAAACCTTCCAGTTTAGCCTTCTAGGAATGTCTTTGTCACTTCCTCAGTACCTCTATGCTGGTTTGCTGAGATGTTATCTTGAACTGTTATCGATGAGGGTAAAAGCAGAAACCAAATGGTACATTATCATGCTGCTTGAGTTTTGACATAAAAACATTTTACCATGATCCTGCAGCTGAATATACATTACATTAATTTGTTTCAGAAGCAGGATAAACATTTGCCTATATTACTATTTCATGAATCTAAAAATTTCAAACTTATATGTTTAAGTCTTCAACTTTAACTCTCAAAAGTCCAAACCCAGAAAATACTGCAGACTTGGTTTTGCACAATCCAGAAATTGATGAAATCTGATTCACAATGAAGCAACAAGGTAAAGAAGCAGACAATTCTTTTGCTGTGTCAAGTCAGGTTATCCCATGGCAACACTCCTAAAACAGCAAGCTTAGAAGGTAAACAAAGCACAAAGCAATGTGTCCAGTTTTTAAAGTTTGCATTTAATTAAATTCAACTGAGCTTGCACTCAATTAAAAGCTTTTACCTTCCTATGTTTGGTGTAGGATGCCTGTGTCACCGCCTCTGTTCAAGATGACTTTTTACTTTCCCTTTATGGAAATGCATATCTACAAGAAATATTCATAATACCCAAAGGAAAAGCTCTATACCTCAATGGACAAATGCCAAATGCAGTTTTCAGTATAAATAATACACCCTTTAAATTAGATTATTTGTTATTTTACCTTTGGTGCTAATCTACTTTTCAAACATAACAATAATATTAATTATAATACTACATTTTATTTAAAAGTGAGGCCACTGTAAAACAATCCAATACACAAACAAAATTAAAAAGAACAACAAAAGGAAATTTTAAAAAGAAAGTTTTAAGTCTAGATTTAAAAAACAGAAAATGAGGTACATGCATGGAGCTCCAAAGGCAGGGCATTCCATAGCCCTGGCCCTGATACACTAAAAGCCCTGTCCCCACAGTACACAGTCTGCATAATGGAATGGTTAATAGCAAGGAGTCAGAAGAACGAAGTGAATGTGATGGGAGTATATGGGCATATAAAGAAGATAAGTAAGGTGGGGCTAGACCATGGAGAAGTTTATATTGAATACAGAAGGGGATAGGTAGCTAATGCAATTTTAGAAGTGTAGGAGTAATATGCTCCCAGGGATTTAAGTGAGTAACCATTCTTGCTGCTGAAGTCTGTACATAGTGTCATTTATTTAGATTCCAAGCAGGGATAACAAACAACACTGCATTGCAATTGTCAAGTCTCGAGGTGACAAAAGCATGAATAAGCATCTCAGTTGCAATATTAGAGAGCAATGGATGCAGTCGTGAAATTGGCTTAAGGTGGAAAATGGCATCCTTGGTAATATTATTAATATGAGGGTCAAAGGAGAGTGTAGGATCAAGCATAACATCAAGATTTTTAACCTGTGCAGACAGAGATTTTTACTTGAACTGTCTATTTTCTTTAAAGTGCCTGGAGATGCAACAATTAAAGCTTCAGTTTTATCACTATTTAATATGAGAACGTTTTCACACATCCAGTGTTTGATGTCTGCCAAACAGGCAACCAATGTAAACAAACTATCAATCACAAACTATCATATATTTTTCCCCTTTACTACCAGACATAAATAATCTTAAAAAATTAAAACAGACAACTTTTAATGTTGTTATTGGCCACCTGAAGACAACATGTTGCATTCTAACTTTGCATTTAAAAGATCTTTTATTTATGTCATTAGTGTTTCAAGAGAGCAATTGCATTTTGAAAGGTAATTAAGCCCAGTGGCTGTACTATAATGGTATGCAACCCATAACATATCCTTTGTCATCTCTGTACAGTATCTTAAATTACAACCATATTACTGACCTGCAAGTCAAACAAACTACTCTTTCGGATGTTTTATGTTCAAAACTAAAAGCACAAAAAATAGGTACAACTGTCACTGTGTATCAAATTAGAGATCTTCCTTTTACACCAAAAATGTGATACACTTAGCATTAAAATGCAACTAAATGCTCTTTTGAAGACAGACTAACTTTAAAATGAAAAATATCAAAACTGTTTAAAGCCTAATAAAACAGAGGTTAAACATTTGTGTCTTTATGCGTAATCTCCAAGGCACTGATGGTAATGTGCTGTTTTTGAAAGTCTTCTATTACTAACTACAATATTAACCCATTATAAACCATTAGCCTGATAACTGTTCAAAACATTTACCTAAATAGCAAAGTTTATGACAGTGTTTCAGATACAAGGCCAGAGATTAATTTAAAATGATTGTAAGAAAATAAAATTCTTATTTGTATCTAAAATACAATGATTGTAGTGGGGAAAATAGGGGACTGGAAACCTTTATAGAGACAAGAGGAGAGCCATTATAAAGAGGCTTCACAGAAGTACGGTCTGGATGGTTACAATAAGCGGCTTTTTAGGAGGTAACAGAAAGCAGAGAAAAATGCACTTTAAAACTGAAGCATATTCTGGCACAATGTAAGGAATACTGGTGAGAAGATTCACTGCTTTTTGAATGTAATGTAATCCTAGTGAAACAAACATGGTTTTGATAATGTGTGATTGAGACATGTTTTTTCTCCCTGTGAATATAAAGCATACATTTAATGTCAAGATCTGTTGCATCTTTTAAAATCCAAGTGGTGTGTGAAGTTGTGCCAAGACCAGTGCTTTGTGCCTCAAAAAGACGATGTTTACGTGTGTGATGGAAGAAAACATCAGGTGGTCAGTATTTAACTTAAAATGAAAATCTGGACAGATTAATTTTAAATACAGTAAAAACAGTGCCATTCTAAACATTTTAAAATAAACACTTCACTTTTTAAAAATACCTGAAATTATAAATTCAAACCTTTGAGGAGCACATGCAAACACATTTCAAGATAAAATACTCAAGATAATAATATTTATGAACAAGACCTAAAAAAATCAGAATTGAATAGATAGGACCAGCTCTGGTTGATTTCAAACTAGATGGGCACTTTGAAGCACTACTTTTGTACTTAAGTACTTAAGGAAAGGTGAGTTTAAGGAGTTCAGCAGAAACGTTCCATAATGATATTATCAAAGCCTCAAAGATAATATTAATAGACACATATTGCTAGAATCCTTTCACGCTAATTGGTTTGAAATTGCTTTGTTTTACTCTGTGTTTCAACTAATGTGTATCTTAATGCATTCCCATTTTGTAATTTGTCATTTGTAAAGGCCTGTGAAATTGTTACATTGATCTGAGCCTGTATTCAGTAAAGGACACTATACAGAAAAAACAGTAAATTGAATTTAATTAAAAATAATGAAATATAAATCCAGCTTGACATAAAAATGAATACTCATCCATATGAAAAATATTGAAACAAACAACATGAAAGTTGAGTATTGTAACAACATTTATTTCTACAGCACTGTAGTATGATATTTGAAGCCAGTGTTAGTGGACAACTGCCAGACTATTTCAGCACCTTAACTACTTGTTATCTACATCAGAAGTGCAGCACAGTAATTTTTCTTTAAGAAAAAGGATATCCTGTACCAAACAAAGGTTAATTCATTAATGGTCTCATAACATTTACACTTTGAAAATGAGATAGCTGCTGTGATTACTTTTCCTCTTGGTATAGCATACTGAAGCAGGGGAGTTACTTCTGTGTAAGGTGTATAAACACTATATATACAGTGTATATGTGTGTGTGTGTGTATATTATATATATATATATATATATATATATATATAAATATACACACACACATACAGTATATATGTGTGTGTGTATATATATACATATATATATATATGGAAGCGAAGGTCTGTGATACGGTTTGCATATTAGCAGCTGGAGATCCACAAAGGGAGAAAAAATGAAGCACGTATCATAAAGTAGTTTTTATTCCTGAGCTTTTAGCCCCTACCAGGAGCCTTCATCAGAGGATAATGCTTAGATATACAAGAATCAAAGGCAATATATAGCAAAAGTAGGTGGGGGGAGCTGGGTCAGGGGGAGGGGTGGGGTATTGGTCATAACATTTTATTTATTGTGAATATGTTCTTCTTAAGTTTGCATATGCTGGGTTTATGTCTGTTAATGGCGTTTTTGTCTGATAGCCAAGATTCAGCCAGTTCTCTGGCATTTTTAGTACTGGCCTTAAATCTTACTTGTACGTTATCCCAGTTAAATGTATGTCCTGTTGATTTTGTATGCGTATAGATCTGTGATCGTGAATCCTTCCTTCTAACGGCGTTGCGATGTTCCTGTATACGTGTTACAATTCTTATTAATGTTTGTCCTATGTATAAAGCTGGGCAAGAACTGCATGGAAAATACACACACACACACAAAGTAATCAGATACAATTAATCCAGTTTCTGGTTCCAGGAACTGTGTCAACAGCAATGGACATAAAACAGGAAAAAGTTTTAGAAAAAGCATCAGCTCATTGCAGAGCCTTACTCACACAACCAGTCACACACACATACTCACAAAGAGCCAATTCAGAGTTGCAAATTAACTAAATTTGTGCACCTTTGGGGGTACAGAAGGAAACTCACATAGATTTGGTGAGATTTTGCATGATCAATGTCTAGCTGCAAGATATGAACACAGGACACTGCATCAAAGAGGTGGAAAACGTACACAACTAAAATAATATATATTACATATACGCATTACATTTTAGAATTATAAATGTACCAAAGAGGCAAATCATGAAGCACAGATTTACTTTATATACTGTATATGTTTAAAAAATGTGAGTGATCTATAGTATATGATAACTATCTGGAGAGGAGACATGAGTAAACGTAAACAGAGACATGCATTGACTGGGCTGCTTGTGCTTGCTATACACATAAAAAAAGCATGAATACAAATAATAAGTGTGTCCGAGAACATCCTTAGAATACTTGCCTCTATCTATCTGGCTAAGCATAATCCTGATTATGTAAAAATCATGTTCCTAAACTGTAGTAGTACAGCAAGTCAAGTTGGGTTTATTGTCATGTGTACTCAGTACAATGGAACTTGTACTTGCATGTTTCTTTAGAACAGCTAAAAAAAAAATATAATACATAATCTACAATAAGTAGATGAATATAAATTATACATTACAATATGTACAATGTATATATACAATTACATATAATATTTATTTGCAAGTATTACATACACACACTGTTTATGTTATAGTATTTGTTCTGATGACTGAATGTTCAGCAAGCTTAGGACTTGTAGGTAGAAACCATCTCTGAATATACTGCCAATGACCCTGTACTGTTTGCCGGAATTTAGCAATGAGAAAAAGTGGTTTTACAAAATGTAAATATATGGTGGTGCTACAGTACATTGTTTCTACAATAACCCTTACACTAAAGCAGTTCTGAGGATATTTTCCTTTAATGAACATCTTCATTCGTGTTTCTATGAATAAAATCAAATTGTTCAGGTACATTCATGCCATGTAAATTCCCAAATGCCCTTGATTATTAAAAGTAGCTGAATATATTACAACAGGATAAAAAAGGTCAGCAATGTTTCTTTGTCCTGCTATGACACAAAATTTCAAATGGATGAATCTATCATCTTAAAGAGTGGAAAAAATCTGATTGATAAAACAAATAATAAAAGAAAATATGTCCAATTTTACCTGGACGTAATTTTGCATTCTTTTAAATTAAGCATGTTTAAGAACTGTATTTATTCGTATTATCACAAGCAGTTCACAGAAGGGTTGTGCAGTATAGCAGTACTGAAAAAGTACTGAAAAACACAATTTTAAAATGGTATGTTACTAGCATTTCTGGAATATTGGTACTGGAAGTAAACGTCAGGTTTCAACTCTTCCCACCTCCCCCAGCTATTGCAGTTGTGGAAAAACATCCATTTCGTAAACTCAAGGACACAAAACTAAATTCTTCAATGCAACTGGTGATCCCCTGCCACCCCGTTTGCTTCAACGTGATCAGGACTTCATGGGGACACCCCCCTCCATTGCTGTGATGCGTTTGGGATGCAATCTCAACTTGACGGATATCAAGAGGGAAGTGGTATGTAAGGGGGGCATTAGTTAGAATAAGGGTTTTGGAGTTATCCATAATTTGCTTCATAATTGTTCTGGTACTGGTACTAAAGTCCAGAAGTTGGAATTGATACCAAAGTATCCATGCACAGAAAATGACAAAGGGGAAAACACATCTATAAGGATGTAAAAATGGTAAGACCAAAAAAGGCAACTGATATTGTAGAAATAAAATAAAAGAGTTTATCCCAACAAAACAAATATTGAATATGGAGTTTCACTGGAGCTGACTTTTTATCTATACCAATTTAAAACCTGCACACTTTTGAGACAGTTACAACAGCTGCAGCCCTATTACAAATCTAAATACCACAGGAATACATTTATATAATTATAATTTCTTAAGCAAATACATAGCAGTATTAAAGAAAGATCAATGCTAAAGAGTGCTACCAAACACATTATAGCCCTTTAAAATAGTGCAAGACTGAATGTGCATTTTTTTGGTAAAAAAAAAAAAAACTAGACATAAGTATACAGTGATCCCTCGCTATATCGCGCTTCGCCTTTCGCGGCTTCACTCTATCGCGGATTTTATATGTAAGCATATTTAAATATATATCGCGGATTTTTTGCTGGTTCGCGGATTTCTGAGGACAATGGGTCTTTTAATTTCTGGTACATGCTTCCTCAGTTGGTTTGCCCAGTTGATTTCATACAAGGGACGCTATTGGCAGATGGCTGAGAAGCTACCCAACTTACTTTTCTCTTTCTCTCTCTTGCGCTTTCTCTGATCCTGACGTAGGGGGTGTGAGCAGGGGGGCTGTTCGCACACCTAGACGATACGGACGCTCGTCTAAAAATGCTGAAAGATTATCTTCACGTTGCTACCTTCTGTGCAGCTGCTTAGTGAAGCGACATGCTGCACAAGCTCGAAGGGCACGTATTGATTTTTGCATGTTTGTTTTTCTCTGTCTCTCTCTATCTCTCTCTCTCCCTGCTCCTGACTGAGGGGGTGTGAGCTGCCGCCTTCAACAGCTTTGTGCCGCAGTGCTTCGCATTCTTAAAAGCCAAACAGCCCTATTGATTTGTTTGCTTTCTCTGTCTTTATGACAGTCTCTGCTCCTGACGCACACTCCTTTGAAGAGGAAGATATGTTTGCATTCTTTTAATTGTGAGACAGAACTGTCATCTCTGTCTTGTCATGGAGCACAGTTTAAACTTTTGAAAAAGAGACAAATGTTTGTTTGCAGTGTTTGAATAACGTTCCTGTCTCTCTACAACCTCCTGTGTTTCTGCGCAAATCTGTGACCCAAGCATGACAATATAAAAATAACCATATAAACATATGGTTTCTACTTCGCAGATTTTCTTATTTCGCGGGTGGCTCTGGAACGCAACCCCCGCGATGGAGGAGGGATTACTGTACCTAATTACAAGGAAACAACAACTATTATTTTAAAATCACATTATAATGGTACCACTGAACTCTCCACTACCACATTTAATTTTCTAAGGACCTGGTATATATACTTTCATAAAAAAAGATACACTGTAGTGTTACTGCAAACTCTTTCAAATAAAAATGGAATCACTACAAACTGCAAGAATTCTGCTTTACGGCTCTGATTTGATAAACTATATCTTATTTCATTATAGCTGACTACAACAACCAGAGCAACTTTAAACATATCAGTCAATCCCATTATGCAAAAATCATAAGGTAGAACAAACGCAAAGAGAGAACATTAGCACATGGAATGGTGTATGCACACTTGCACATTAGACAAAAGCAATAAACCTAACCACTCAAAAGACATTACCTTGTAAGAAAGAAGGAACTGAATACGAATGGTGAAAGAACATACACATGTCACTTAACAGCAGAATAACTTCAGAATTAAACTTGCTAAAGCCAAAAAGTGGTAACCATAACTTTCATGAACACTTCATTATATCGTTATTTTTAATCATCTGCAGCAGTGCTTGCTATCAGTTATAAATAAAACATCAGTCTAAAAATCAGTTAAAAATAAAACTGAAGCATGTTTACTAGAAGACACAGAATTCAATGATGTTGTATTAGTGCTGGGTGGTATGACCAAAATTCTATATCACGGTATATTCAAAATTATACCGGTTTCATGGTATTCAACAGTATGTTTTTCCCATGCATGAGTGGATGATAGCCAGTCTACTGCAGTAATTGCAGTGGAAAATGTAGTTAAGAATAACCTTTTCCACTGTCATGAGAATTGTATTGTACAAAAAAACATTTTAATGTGCACACAAGTATTAATGCAGGTTTGCATGGCCCCATAAAGTGAAAGTTTTTAAGGGGGTGGTACTAATGAAAAGAAGGAATCACATTGCATGACAGTTGCAGTCAAAATATAGAACCTTTTTATTGAACTAAGTTTGCAAACAACTTAAACTAAAATTTTGACAACATATTTTCAACCATCCAAAGAGGCATCTAGACTTAGTAAAATATCCAGAGGTGCTTGTCAAAAATTGTATTGCACTGAACATGTCCTAGAAAAGGAAAAATAGTAAATATTTTTTGTAAACCAACTACACTTTCTGTTAATGTTAACCATCTCTGCCCACTGACACGTTAAAGTGACTTTTTAAACAACTTTACCATCATTAAACTGCATAATATTTAAACTAATAAATACTAACAATAAAATAAATAATAGTGCAACTTGCAGTAATAATACTATTACTTCAAGACTTCAAGCCCAGGTGCATTACACAGTATTCACCAAATAAAAATAAAAAAAAACAAGTGCAACTTGGTGATGAAATCTTTACCAACTGAACCATCATTAAGGCAAATTGCATTAATATGAACCCTGCTTCAAGCTACAGTATTTTGCGCACCATAAGGCACACTGGATTTAAAGGCGCACTCTCAATTGCGGGGCTTATTTCTGTACTTAAGCCAAACATAAGGCGCACCGTATTATTCGGCGCATGCAAAAACAAGGTAACAGAAGCAAAACAATGAGTTTAGTTAAACCTTATTCTACTACGTATTTAAAAATACACTCACATTGTTTTTTGATCAGTCTGTTGTCACAAATCCATCGAAGTCCTCACCTTCTGTATCTGAATTGAACAGATGGGCAAGTTCGCCATCAAACATGTCGTCGTCATTGTCGGAGTCAGTCTCGTTGCCGGGTGGCTGTTCAGCAATGATTCCAGCTTTCGCGTAAGCTCGGACAACAGTTGAAGCAGACACCTTAGCCCAGGCATCCACAATCCATTCACATATGGTGGCGTAACTCACCCGGCGCTGCCTCCCAGTCTTAGTAAAGGTGTGTTCGCCATCTCTCATCCATTGCTCCCATGACGCTCACAACTTCACTTTGAACGCCCTGTTTACACCGATGTCCAGCGGTTGGAGTTCTTTTGTTAATCCTCCCGGAATGATGGCAAGCTCCGTATTCATTTGCTTCACTTGTTTTTTCACAGTAGCGGTGATATGGGCACGCATGGAGTTGCAGATCAACAAAGACGGTGATGCATGGAAAAACCCGCCCGGTCTCTTCACAAACAACTCTCTCAGCCACTCTCTCATTTTCTCCTCGTCCATCCAGCCCTTTGGATTGGCCTTAACGATGACTCCGGCTGGAAACTTTTCTTTTGGCAGCGTCTTCCTCTTAAAAATGACCATAGGTGGTAGTTTCTGTCCATTACCGTGGCAACCAAGAACAACAGTGAAAGCCGACTTCTCATGCCCCGTGATGCGTATGGATACCGTGCTGGTCCCCTTTTTCTCCACAGTATGGTTCACGGGGATGTCAAAAGTGAGAGGGACCTCGTCCATGTTGGTGATGTGGTTGGGCTGGATTTTTTTGTCGGTAATCTTGTTGCTGCAGTAGGTGCGGAAGATGGTCAGCTTTTCTTTGTAATCCGCTGGCAGTTGCTGCGGCACGGTAGTTCGTGCGCGGATGGCGAGATGGCGCCTTTTCATAAAACGAAAGCACCAAGACGGACCTCCTTGAAAGTGTTCGAGCTTCATGTCTTGTGCTATCGTTATTGCCTTCAGTCGAATGGTGACAGTAGAGACGCTTCTCCCGGCTGCTCTTTGTTCAAGAATCCATTGTTCAAGTTGGTCTTCCAACTCTGGCCACCTCGCCTTGTTCCCGCGGAAACTCTTTTTTGTCGTTTTAACTTGGCGCAATTCATTCTCCTGCTTCCTCCACTTCCGAACCATAGATTCATTGATTTTAAATTCTCTCGCTGCTGCTCTATTCCCATTTACAACCGCGTAACTGATAGCCTGTAGTTTGAATTGTGCATCGTAAGCATGTCTCTTCTCTGATGCCATTTTCAGGGTCCTTAGCCAAACAAATGTTGTTTCGCAGTGCACCAGTAGTACAATATACCTACCTGCCGTAGGCGTGGCGGAGGTAAGTGTACGTGGCTTTACGTAATGTTCTGCAATTGGTTTATCGCTGCCAGCGTTCGTAGTGTACGTATTACTACGTCCCTATGTCAGCAGGAAATGGTCCGACAGTCAATCAAGCGGAGCGCTTACTAAAATGCACAACAACATTTTTACAGATTTTGGAACTCAGTGCACACATAAGGCGCACCGAATTTAACGGCGCACCGTGGATTTTTGAGAAAATTAAAGGCTTTTAAGTGCGCCTTATAGTGCGCAAAACACTGTAAGCTATATACATAAATAATAAAACTGCAACTTGAATTTATAATGCTATTTGTGGTATAGCCCTATGGAAGCGTATTAGGGCCACAGTAAAGAAAATTAAATATGGACACAGGGAAGAAAAAAAAAAACTATGTCGAAAATAAAGTCGACATGTTGACTTTATTCTCGACATTTCCACTTTAATCTCGACGCTTATGTTAAGATTAAAGTCGACATTTCCACTTTATTCTCGCAATTTATGTCGAGATTAAAGTCGACATTTCCACTTTATTCTCACAATTTATGTCGAGATTAAAGTCGACATTTCCACTTTATTCTCATAGTTTATTTTGTCATTAAAGTAGAATGTTGTAAACTAAACTCCATCCTAAAATCAATGTTTAATTTACTAGATTTTCTCAAACCCTGTCATAAGTTAATGTAGCACATTGAATGCTTTGTGTTAAGTGTTCCCCGACCCAGTTGTTAATCGCTACGTGCTTCTTAAACTGACTTCCTCTGCACTAAGAGGAGGCGCAGGCAGTGATCGCCGCACACAATACATTCACTTCATGATATTCCTGCTCTCTGAAAATTTAGAATGCTAAGATAAATACTTGATATCATTTTCAGGATGAAATGCATTAAAACAGGTATTAAACATGCATGGTAGTGTGGCGGTAGTGCTTCTCCCTCGCAGTAAGGGGTCCCCATGTGTACGCTCAGTGTAGAGAACTTTATGGCAGGTGTGATGAGGCTCCAAAAAACTGGATGTACTGAATGGGTATCACACAGATATTATTTACACAAATATTGTGTAAATGTTGGGTTCGTGATCTGGTGGTTGGAGACACGAACACAGAATTCAATGGATGTTCATCTGAGCGGGATTTCTTTATTGCATGTGTGCTGTCTCTGTCTGATGTACCAAACCCCTAGTTCCTATCCTTCCTTTTTCTTTCTCCACATAACCAATCACCACACGATAAACGTCTTTGTGAAATTAAAACTAGTTATAAACTTAGACCACGGAGTGTTCAGAACTTTAAAAAAAACCTTTGTTATACATGTTTAATTATGCCATCCATTCAGGGTTGCGCCCATCCCAGCAAGCATTGTGTGCGAGGCAGGAGCAAATACTGAACGGGGTGCCAACACATCGCAGGGTGAATACGAGCAATACATACACTAGCAGGGTTAATATAGCATAACTAAACCCCACATCCTACATGACATTGAAAAGAAACTGAAACACGTCGAGTAAACCCACCAGAAAAACATGCAAATTCAAAGCAGGGAACACCTGGGACCCCTTTACTGCGAGGCAGCAGTGCAACCTCCACGCCACCCTGCCCCCACATGATTAATACATGCATTTCATTATGAAAATTATTTATCTTAGCATTCTAAATGTTCAGGGAGAAGGGATATCATGAAATTAATGTATTCTGTGTGCTGCCTGTGCCTCCTCTTAGTGCAAGAGGAAGTCAGTTTAAGAAGCACGCAGCGATTAACATGGCTCCGGGAACACTAAACATTAAATGCTTTATGTGCTACATAACTTATGTCAGGGTTTGAGAAAATCTAGTGAATTAAATATTCTTTTTAAGATGAAGTTTAGTTTACGATGTTCTACTTTAATAACAAATTACGAGAATAAAGTCAACATGTCGACTTTAATCTCAACAAACGGCGAGAATAAAGTAGAAATGTCGAGAATAAAGTCAACATGTCGTCTTTATTCTCATCATAAGCGTCGAGAAAAAAGTAGAAATGTTGAGAATAAAGTCAACATGTCGTCACACTATTACACAGTACCCAGGTACATTACGCAGTATTGAAAAAAATAAAACAAGTACAACTTGGCTTGCAGTATTATCCAGTAGTATAGAAACAGTATTCACACATATGAACATAATGGTCCACATCCGACCTTTTAAATCCAAAGTATTTCCAAACAACAGATGTGACTCTTTTTTCCAGCAAAAGTTCTTCTGTGTCATTATGTTCAACTTTATCGTCTGCTACAGCTTCAGTTTTGGAATGTTCTCTGTCCATTTTCACTGCACAATACCTCCATTACCGCATGTACTCCGTTGCATGTGTTTAGCGGTGTAGCAGTGAAAAAGAGCCCCCGCGCAACAACTCCACTAACGCATGTACTCCGTTGCATGTGTTTAGCGGTGTAGCAGTGAAAAAGGTCCCCATTAAACAGTTTCCTGCTGTGCCATGTTCCGAACGTTGTTTAGGCAATTTAAACTGGTGTTGCGGTATAAGAAAAATCCATATCATAACAAAAATAAAAAACGGTTTTCGGTATGAACAGGTATACCGGCTGGCACTATGTTGTATGTTTGTTTATTTGGTAAAATACATGTTCCTTAGAAATGGCGCATGATAAAAAAAGAAAAATGTGAACTGGGACAATAATAATGCATCTTAAGTTTTAATATAAAAAAATAAACTGCATAATATTCTCAAACCCAGTTAACCCAAATATCATCAAAATACTGTAGGGAGTAAGACAGATACCAGCTTTGTGTAGGGCAGCAGTACATTGCAGGATTCTGTCAAAGACACAATCACACTCAAATGCAGGACACTGGATTAAATGGAGAAAATAACCACACAAATTTAGCAAGAATCTGCAATGTTCATACAGACTACACTTGAACCATGAACACTTGATTGGTGAGGCAGAAGACCTATCCACTGTGTCACCATGCCGTGCAAAAGATCAAAACCATACAGTGCAATTCCAAATGTAATTTCATGTCCAATACTATAAAGGAAAGAAATCAAAATCAACTTTGCCTTCTTTAAGAAATATGCATTTAAGACACATAGTAAAGCAGAGTTCAATGCCACATCCAGGTATTCTGGTGACTTTTATTATCAGACTCATGATGACCTTAACAGTTTAGTTCTTAATAATTATACAGAAAAAAAAACAAATGGCTTGAAAGTAATGGTTTTGACATCCTAATGTCCAATATTATTTATGATGCAAAGTTAGGAGGCACCTGGCTTCAATTCAGCTTTTTATAGAACAGTATAGTGCATTGCACCCACCTTTTTCATTTTTGATATGATTATTAAAAAAGAAAAAAATAAAGATGAAAATATTTTCCAAACAGGCCTTTACTATGTTTTACTTTGGCATAAAAGTGTTACATACAACCTTGCAAGCTAGATGCTTCACAGAATGTAGTTTGTGCTCCTTCATAAATATACCTCTTAGATTGATATACAATTCAGGGGCTGGCTACTGATGAGTAGTAGGTTAACACCCCCCAGACTCCCCCATCCTAAAACTTCCCTAAATTAGCAACCATAAAAAGAAATATTTTTTTCTCTCCTCATTGCCATATGTTAGACGCAGTAGTGCACTAACTGCAGGGATTTTTGAGCACCTTGGGTCCACCTTCTCTGACTGCCTTTGCTTGTTTACAGCACATTGCTGGGATACTCCCTTTGATTCAGCCTGACACACGTGACCCTCAGCCAGTTTCTGCTCTGCAGTGTTGCTGCTAAAAATAGCTCCCGCTTGCCTTGGCTCCTCAGCTAGTTTACATAAGCTCTTCAGGGGAAGAGACCCTTTTGAGGGGGTATACGACATGCAGCAACAGAGATACAAAAATCGGGGAAGTAACTCTAACCAAATATGTACACTTTTAAAGAAAGAAAGAAAGAAAGAAAGAAAGAAAGAAAGAAAGAAAGAAAGAAAGAAAGAAAGAAAGAAAGAAAGAAAGAAAGAAAGAAAGAAAATGACATATTGTAGCTGCCTTCCATCTGGGTTTATGAAAAGAAAAATGTTAAGGAGGTTTGATTATTAATTGCCTGAATTATAAAGAAAAGTACACATTTATATTATTAAAAAAATATATATTAAAAACATATTTTGTAATGAAGATATTTATACATTAAATCCAGGCCATTACTGAGTGAATGTTTTCAACACTTGTACTTTAAATTGTATATTTCCAGTTATGTCTGTTAAGTTTTTCTAAAAAAAAAAAAAAAAATGAAAAGCAGTTTCACATGAAAATATTGGTGTGGTACACAAGACATTTCAGAATGTTGACTTTCATTAAACCTTGTTCTAGCTATATGGATTAAAGGAATGTCTTGCTCAGTGAACTGTTTGTTTTACATAGTAACCTTTGATCAAATAATCTATTAGTTACAGAAAAACCTGTAGGTTTTTGTAAATAAACAAAAAAAAAACTTTACTGTACTTTGAACCAAACAACAGATGCAAACGCTAATTAAAAATAAAAATTGATTTGTTAAATCCTTACCAATTCAAAATAAGAAATAAACATCTTTTATAAAATAAGAAAATACAATGAAAATCCTCAACATTTTTCCATACTGCTTTGTATTATGCTATGTATTAAATTAATTATTAACTGTATGTGCATTGCACCTGTGCTCTTTGCAATGCCAGGCTTATTTTTTAAGGAAACATCTGTTGGCTAATAACCAAAGAGTAACAACATTTATTTTACTTTTATTTAGTCTGGTGCTTGTTGTGCTTGGCACAAGCAGAACTGCTGAGGCAGGTTTCACCCACAGTATTGTTTGTGTGTTTCAAGTAGACGGTTTTCTTTTTGAGATGTGACAGCATACTCATTCCATAACAACAATGGCAACATTTATGACGTCTGTTGCATTTATGCAGTACTGGGTGTGAATTATTCTTTATTACTTTCCTGAGCAGAAGGTAAAAAAAGAGTAAAACTTTCTTGAAGTTATTCTTAAGGCTAAAGGGTCCTAAACCAAAATCTTCCTAAACATACAGTATCTATGAAAAACATTTGCTTATTTTTGTAAAATGAGAGAAAAAAAAACTATTAAGCATACTTTAGATGGGCGGCACGGTGGCGCAGTGGGTAGCGCTGCTGCCTCACAGTTGGGAGATCTGGGGACCTGGGTTCGCTTCCCGGGTCCTCCCTGCGTGGAGTTTGCATGTTCTCCCCGTGTCTGCGTGGGTTTCCTCCGGGCGCTCCGGTTTCCTCCCACAGTCCAAAGACATGCAGGTTAGGTGGATTGGTGATTCTAAATTGGCCCTAGTGTGTGCTTGGTGTGTGGGTGTGTTTGTGTGTGTCCTGCGGTGGGTTGGCACCCTGCCCGGGATTGGTTCCCTGCCTTGTGCCCTGTGTTGGCTGGGATTGGCTCCAGCAGACCCCCGTGACCCTGTGTTCGGATTCAGCGGGTTGGAAGATGGATGGATGGATGGATACTTTAGATGGGAAGAAAATATTCACTTACAATATTTGTGGTCCGTCTCAGAAAAGAAAAAAAAACAAACAAACAAAAAAAAAAAAAAACCAAACAAAAATCCAAATCTGACCTCAGCCAATTTAAAGCCAACAGAAAAAAATACCAGCCTTTCACTAGTAAAGAAAACACACTGAAATGTGCCGCGTAAACTTATTACATATTTTAATTTACAAATTTAATAAGAAAAAAAATCCTGTAGTTAGATCATAAACCAGGAAACAAATGTCTAACACCACTGTATGTGTATTTACAACTTGTTCAAGATCAGAACTGCAAAATCCTTTTTAATTAATATTGTGAGAAGCAGCAAGTGAAAATTTCCAAGCTGAAGATTTATTCATTTAATCAAAAAAGTACTTCTCTATTAAACATTATTATTTTGTTGATTCACACTTAAAATACATTTGGAAATATTTATACTTCTTGCCAAAGGTTTAAAGTTTTTGTTCTTCTTTTTAACTCACTTTTTTCACGTAAAGAGTTTGTTTCCTTAATCATATTCAAATACATGAATAGTTCGTAAATATCGGAGTAGGATATAGAGCAATTGATAATGAATGGCAAATGTTAATTTGTGTGTAAAGCTCATAAACACCACTGTAGTAAGTGGCTCTGTTATCATTAAAAACATCATGTAGTCTTTACCAGTCAGTCAGTATTACTTCTCTGTGTTAAACTACTACTACTACAAGTGTTCACTAAAAAATGTGTATATGCATACATAAGAAGATTGGACATGCAACCACTTGGCTCTGTGAATCTGGCTGTGGTATGTACATATACAAACACCCCTCCACACAAAAATACATTCATATACAATATATGTACACCCACACAAAATTAACTGAATACATGCTTATATCATGAATTTGCTAATGCTGTTACAACAGAATTTTTGAATGGTTGAACGGGGGCTTGGAAACATAGTAACTATCTGGCAACAAGCACAAAAGATAATACATTTCCAAAGAAACTATAATATGTGCAAAATTTAAAATTAGGATGCCATATATATGCATTGATTCTGTGTAAATTTAAACTAATTTATATACTGTAGGTTTTAAGAGCTGAGTCAGTAAGGCCTAATAGTTAAACATATACGAGAGTTTTTTTTAAATTTTGTTCAAAATTAACTTTCACATGTTTGTTCATTATGTACAGGAGTGTACATATATAACTTTTTGAGCTTCTCACTACTTTGCTAGGAAGTCAAACTTTAAGTGTCAGTTACAGTTAACTGTATAGTAATGTATAAGCAAAGAAAACAACAACATAATTATTAATTTCAGTATTTTCTACCATTGAATTCTATTTTATATAATTGACAGACCCTTCTCAAAACATATAGAAAAAGACATATTAATGCTTTTTCATTTTAGTAGTTAAAAGTAATATAGACAAAAAGAATAATGGATATGTTTATTATCATTAAATGCTACATTTTATTTTAATGAATATGGTATTTCACAATATTATTACCACTATTAATGCTACTAGTAAATGGTAAAACAATGTCTGCATTTAACTAAAAGAAATCCTTAAATGGACACATTGTCAAAGGCAGCTTAGCAGTCTAACCAAAGTAAACACAATTTGAAATATAGAAGCCAATATAATTTGATGAAGACTTTACAGTGACCAATTGTATTTTAAAATGACAACATCCTAATATCTATATGTGTGGGTTTAAAATGTTGTTCATAGTATTTTTTTTTCCAACTACTTCATAAAATTAGGGTTACAGCAACATACCGACCAATGGAACCCCCTACAGTGGCCCCTCTTCCTCTATAACTGTATGGAAGGAGTGGTAATAGCTAGTCTTTGTAGGAGCCCTCTGTGCAGGAGGCTTTTTACTGGCTATCATCTGTCACCATGCAAACAGGAACGGTTAGGTTTAACCTGTATTTCACCTATACATACTGAATGTATACATAACGGCTCAATACTGAAATATTTCTTTTACATAATGATCTATATGCGCACTACTCTCCCATACATATTCTATATATAAACTGGCATGGCTAACTGCAGAGACCCTAATATGATATCAAGCCAGCAGTCACAACTGTTAAGGTTTCTCAAGGTAATAAAACTATGTAGCAAACATTTTAAAACTTTTAAAAAGGCATTTGCATAACATGTACATAAATAGCTGTTGAAATATTTTAAATGCTATATTGTACAGAATGTCTAAAGCAAGTCAAGGTAATTCAGCAGCTGAAATGTAAACGAGCTGCAAAAAAGTGCATTAGAAAATAGATTGCTTTTTACTACTTAAAGAAATTCAATTTGTATAAAAGTAGATACTCATTTAAACTGACTGTCACATATGACAAGAAAAACAAATTCATTTTGATGCTTTCACCTGAGATGCATAGTAGTTAGTGTGGCTGCCTCACAACTCCAGAATCCCAGGCTTGAAACCTAGCCTAGGCACTTTTTACATTAAGTTTGCAAGTTCTCCCTGTGTTTTTCACTGGCTACTCTGGTTTTCAATCTCATTCTCCAAGGACATGCTTTTTAAGATGTCTGATGACTCTGATGTGACCAATTAGACAGTGTGCACTTTCATAGACTAGAGCCTTATCCAGGGTTGGTTTCCACCATTCACTAGTGCTGCCAGGATAAACTAGATTAATGCATTAAAAAAATGATAGACTAATATTTCTAATGCCCGGTATTACAAACTTAAAATACAACGGCAGCAAGTAAAACTAATTAATAACACAGTACCACAATAACGGTTTTATAAATCTGTTTCCAGTTATTGTAAAATGCACTGCATTAAAAAAACAACAAAGATAGATTAAATTACTATCTAAAAATTAAACTAAGCAACCAATAAATTCCTTCTGTCGAAGAACATTTTCTTGAAAGCATTTTATATTAGTTGCTAAAATTTCAAGCTGCAAAATGAAATTTCAACATGTTAAATTTAAGGATGTTAGAAGCACCATGACCATTACCAAATGCTGTGTTTTAAAATCTTTTCCCTTTTTAACTACTTCCGTCACTGTACGCACCACATTCCTGTCCCTCCTTGACTTTTCCTCAATTTGTTGAACTGCAAATGCGCCTGTTGTTGTAACTCTAGAATTCTGTTCAGAAAACAGGATTAATTATATTCTTCTTTATTTTTTGTTTTACCACTACAAGCAACAGCATTGAACATTTCTATCCAGGAGTCAATCACTGTCTCTCTCCTCCAGCACAACCCTTGACCATATTTGCATATTCTTTTAACTAATCAATTAATTAAAAAAATAAGACTAATTGGATATCAATCAGTTCTCCAGTTATTTCAATTAACTAGAAAAAAGTATATAAACTAACCTGAAATTGTATTACAACATTTTTAAACAATTGGAATACAAAGTACACTGCCTGCATAAAGTAGACATGTTGAAAGGAGAACAGATGAGATGGCACATTGTGGATGGAGTGAACAGTGAGTGAAGTGGCTTTCTTTCAGAGTTTACACATACTTGGCAGTCCCGATTGTACTCAAGTCATATTTTTTTTTTCTAAAGGCACTTCATTAATATCAAGTACCACATTACATCAGTCCTTCCATTTTCACAAATAAAGTCCACTGTTCATTCTACCACTGCATTCATCATTGGGTCTACTATGTCCGTGAAAACTCTGAAAGCAAATCTCTACACTTGTAGCTTGCATTTTTCTCCTTTCCACATGTCAAATTGACAGTGGCGATGTGTATTGTATTCCAAGTGTGTGAAAACATTGCAATACAGTTTCAATTTATACTTTAGTTTATATATATTTTTTGTAAACTAAAATAACTGAAGTACTGACAGACTGTTGTAAATTTTATAATCAGTTAATCAGGCTGCTTGTCCTTTACCTACATATTCCATGAAATATGCAAGAATAATGTATCCTTTCAATTCCATGTCATTCATTTGAATATTTGTCGAATTCGAGCACAACAATCGATCATCGAAGAACAATAAAATAATAAAAATGCCTACTTAATATTGTAGCTGACACATTCATGTTTCAGGGATGTTTGTGTTGTCTTGTGTAGTTCACTGCTCTATGCACTCTGGGGGTCAAAGCAAGACTTTGAGTTAAGGCTGGATTTTCACATGCTTGTGCGACTCTCCGTTGATGGGATAAACCATTAATTGTATAAGGAACATAAATTGAATTTACAAAAGAACTGTAAAATCCCTGTAGTTTACAGTTATTTAAGTATCTGGATATAATAAAACTGTATTAGTTATTATATTAAATTAGGTATTGATGTTAAAGTGAATAATTGTTTGATTAATATAAAATAGTTTGCCCTGTCAGTTTCGGCAACTGAGGGTTGATACGCCAGAGTTCCCGCCTTCGGCTGCCACCCATATCACATTGCACCCGACCCCTATAGCCTCTCTTGCAGGTGGTGGGCCCACAAGAGAGCAGAACCACGTTGCTCCTTCGGGCTGAGCCCGGCTGGGCCCCGTGGTCGAAGCTCCAGCCACCAGGCGCTCGCCAGCGAGCCCCTCCCCCGGACCTGTCTCCAGGGTGGGGCCCCGGGTACCCTTTCCCGGGCAAGGGAAACGCCGATCCTTGTTTTAAGTCCATATGGGGTCTCAGGATCAAGTTAATCTAGATCTTCACCTCAGACCTGTTTGCCTTGGGAAGCCCTACCAGGAGCATGTAGCTCCCGACAACATAGCCCCGAGGATCACTAGACCGCGCAAGCCCTTCTGCCACGACAAGGCCCCGATCCAAGAAGGTTTCGAACAGCAGTTCAGAGTACCCAGCCTTCTTGGAGTTCCTGGAAGAGGCGCTGCGAGGTGCAGCTCCTGGGGACTCTATCGTCCTGCTGGGAGACTTAAAACGCTCACGTCGGCAACGACAGTGAAACCTGGAGAGGCGTGATTGGGAGGAATGGCCTCCCTGATCTAAACTTGAGTGGTGTTCAGTTGTTGGACTTCTGTGCTGGCCATGGATTGTCCATAACGAACACCATGTTCGAGCATAAGGGTGTCCATAAGTGCACTTGGCGCCAGGATGCCCAAGGTCGCAGCTCGATAATCGACTTTGTAATCGTGTCAACAGATCTGTGACCTTATGTCTTGAACACTCGGGTGAAGAGAAGGGCTGAGCTGTCAACTGATCACCACCTGGTGGTAAGTTGGATCAGATGGCAAGAGAGGCTGCCGGACAGACCAGGCAGACACAAATGAATAATAAATGTCTGCTGGGAACATCTGGCAGAGGAACCGGTCAGAAAGATCTTTAACTGCCACCTCCGGCAGAACTTCAACCTCATTCCGAGGGAGGCAAAGGACATTGAGTCTGAATGGGCCATGTTCCAAGCCTCCATTGTCGAAGCAGCAGAACGGAGCTGTGGCGCAAGGTTGTCGGTGCCTCTCGTGGCGGCAATCCACGAACCCGGTGGTGGACACCTAAGGTTCGAGAGGCCGTCAAGCTGAAGAAAGCGTCCTATCGTGTCTGGTTGACCAGTGGGACTCCAGAGGCAGCTGAGGGGTACCGGTGGGCCAAGCGTGTGGCGGCATCGGCTGTTGCAGAGGCAAAAACCCGGGCATGGGAGGAGTTTGGGGAAGCCATGGAAAACAACTTTCGGTCAGCACAGAGACGGTTCTGGCAAACCGTCAGGCTCCTCAGGAGGGGCAAGCGGTGCTCCACCAACACAGTGGAGATGGGGCCCTGCTGACTTCAACTGTGGACGTTATTGACCAGTGGAAGGAATACTTCGAGGATCTTCTCAATCCCACCAGCATGTCTTCCTTAGAGGAAGCAGAGCTGGAGGACTCCGGGGGGGCCCCGCCATAACAGGGGCTGAGGTCGCCGAGGTAGTTAAAAAGCTCCGAGCTGGCAGGGCCCCTGGAGTGGACGAGGTTCACCCTGGGTTCCTCAAGGCTCTGGATGTTGTGGGGCTGTCCTGGTTGACACGTCTCTGCAACATTGCATGGACATCGGGGGCAGTGCCTCTGGATTGGCAAACTGGGGTGGTGGTTCCCCTTTTCAAGAAGGGTGACCGGAGGATGTGCTCCAACTATTGGAGGATCACACTCCTCAGCCTCCCAGGTAAGGTCTATTCAGGGGTGCTGGAGAAGAGAGTTCGGTCGATTGTCGAATCTCGGATTCAAGAGGAACAATGCAGATTCCGTCCCGGCCGTGGAACACTGGACCAGCCCTACACCCTGGCCAGGATCCTGGAGGGGGCATGGGAGTTTGCCCAACCAGTCCACATGTGTTTTGTGGATTTGGAGAAGGCATTCAACCGTGTCCCTCGAAGCATCCTGTGGAGTGTGCTCCAAGAGTACGGGGTACAAGGCTCGTTGTTACGAGCCATCCAGTCCCTGTACAGGAGGAGCAGGAGCTTGGTCCGCATTGCCGGTAATAAGTCAGACTCGTTTCCAGTTGAGGTTGGACTCCGCCAGGGCTGCCCTTTGTTACCGATTCTGTTCATAAGTTATATGGACAGAATTTCTAGGCGCAGCCAAGGAGGGGAGGGGGTCTTGTTCGGTGACCTCAGAATCTCGTCTCTGCTATTTGCGGATGACATGGTTCTGTTGGCTTCATCGGACAGTGACCTCCTCCTCTCACTGGAGCGGTTCGCAGCCGAGTGCGAAGCAGCGGGATGACAGTCAGCACCTCTAAATCCGAGGCCATGGTTCTCAGCCGGAAAAGTGTGGAATGCTCTCTCCGGGTTGGGAGCACAGTACTGCCTCAAGTGGAGGAGTTCAAGTATCTCGGGGTCTTGTTCATGAGTGAGGGAAGAATGGAGCAGGAGGTTGACAGATGGATCGGTGCGGCATCCGCAGTAATGCGGGCTCTGCAACGGTCCGTCGTGGTGAAGAGAGCTGAGCAAAAAGGCAAGGCTGTCGATTTACCAGTTGATCTACGTTCCTACCCTCACCTATGGCCACGAACTTTGGGTAGTGACCGAAAGAGCAAGATCGCGGATACAAGCGGCCGAAATGAGTTTTCGCCGCAGGGTGGCTGGAGTTTCCCTTAGAGATAGGGTGAGGAGTTCAGTTATCCGGGAGAGACTCGGAGTAGTCTCGCTGCTCCTCCGCATTGAGAGGAGTCAGCTGAGGTTGTTCGGGCATCTGGTTAGGATGCCCCCTGGACGCCTTCCTGGGGTGGGGGGTGTTCTGGGCGTGCCCTACTGGGAGAAGGCCATGGGGCAGACCCAGGACATGCTGGAGGGATTATATCTCCCGGCTGGTCCTGGAACGCCTCGGGGTCCTCCCAGAGAAGCTGGAGGAGGTGGCCGGGGAGAGGGAGGTCTGGGTTTCCCTGCTTAGGCTGCTGTGCCCGCAACCCGACCTCGGATAAGCGGTGGATAATGGATGGATGGATGGATAGTTTGCCCTGACATGGTGAAAACAAAGGTAAATAAAGAACTTCTTGGGCAAAGAACAGTGGGAGGTATACTAATGTTCCAATATACTGTAGATCGTTTATATATCATATGTAAATATTCTCTTTTGTTTTGTTCTGTTATTTTGTGGGAGCACCTGTAAATGAAACCTTAGTGGACTGACATGCTAGTGACAAGGGCGTATTTTTGAGAACTCAGCAAAGACCTTCACATAGTTCACAATTCTGAGACACTCACTCTCTAATCAACAAAAAACACTATTTATTGTTTACTTGAAGTATGGCAGGAATGAACATTTAGGCCAGTAGGTTTATGCTAAGAAAAGACATTCTGATATATCAGTATTGAGGAATAACAAAAAAACCTACAACAGAAAATCTTAACACCCACAAATGTCAAAAATGCTTTGATTCATTTCATTGACATTTAATTACATTATGGAAAAAAGAAAATTAGCCAATGCAAGTTTTTGTATTTGTCAATAAATGTTTTGTTTGTTCATATTTCTATTAATATTGTGCTAACTTACACGCTCTGTGGTACTTTTAGAGGTGCCTTTATGCAAACAAAGGATGCGGCAGAAGCAATTTGCAGCTGCACTAAATAATTGGGGGTAGGATGACTGAAGAAGAGGTGTTTTTTACTGTCCAGGATACCAGACGTAGTCATATTTACAGTGTACAGTAACAGTATAAATTGGAAAGAGGAATTTTGTTAACCTCAAGGAAGATACAAAGCTCAATTGGTAGCAGATGTGTTATAAACCATCAGTTCTGTTACAAGGAGCTGTAACTGTGAGCATTGGTGGTACTTTCCTAGAAGCAAAAAGGCACAGAGAGGAGAGGAAGAAACGGAAGTGGAATCCACAGATCCAAGACAGGGTACAAGTCCCATGAGCTACTCCATTGTAATATAAATTTGCATCTACTGACTTTGAAAGGGGACCCAACCCCAGCCTCTGAAATCTTTTACATTCAAATGTGCATCTGTTTACTTTGAATGGGAATGCCCCACCTCCATCCACCACACTCCAAAATTCTTAAATAAACATTTGCATCTGTGGAGTTTAAACGGGGTCCCTCGGCAGTTTAAGAAGCCTCCAAAATATAGTACTGGCAGTTACTACCCCAAAAGTGAAAGCATGCAATTTGTTGAATAGAGTGCCTACGTGTGCAACATGTAAATGTCATTGCTATTAGTAATAAGTCAAAATAAAATGTGATCCACTGATAAACTTTGTCTACCTTTGGTTATGACCAAACAAATAAAAAAAATATATAAATAAGTACAAGCTTAAACATACAACTTGATCAAAGTTATGAAAAGCAAAACTTGAGGAAACAACATAAACAAGTGAAAACCATAAACCTCTAATAATGAACATTATATATACACACATCTTTCACATTATTTATGCTGATTACCCATTTAAATTCAAAAGAATACATTTTTCTACAAAATTGTGTTTGTAATGACCATCAACAAAAGTCAAAAAGCAGAAATTGATCTAACGCAGGAATGCTTTGTTCATGTATATAGCATATTCAAGAGTAAGCAGTTCCAATACCCTAACAATATTAATGTTACTTATTACTTGACTAATGCATTTATTCAAGGTGTTTTACAATGTCTGAGATATACAGTATATCATAACATATGATAACATTTTATTTGTTTTTTCAATTGGAGCACAGGCAGGTGAAGTGACATGCTCATTGTCACACAGTATAAGTTGCAGGATTATTAGGATAATCAGTAGCAGTAGCTATATTAGACTACCTATGGTTTTTGAGGTATGGACAGCAGAGGTGAACTTATCTGCATGTGGAACTGATGGGCCATTAGTGAGAAGAAAAGGATTCAGATGCTACTCAGTGTAGCATTGGCAATTATAGTACTGAAAAAATGCATGGCAGTTGTAGTATCAAACCACAAGGCAATTTGTACTTCAATTATTCCTTTTTCATTCAAAAACATAACACTAAAACTGCACAAAGCTCAATCAAATAAATAAGAATGTAATAAGACACAGCAATATACTTCAAAATGAACCTGAAGAAAACTAATACAAAATAACAGAAAAAATAATACAAAACAATAGAAAAATAAATACAGAAACCAACAGCCAGACACCACACAGAAAAAAAGACAGCAAAATGAGTAGAAAGTTACAGCTAACATAATTATTCGGATATACTAACATTAAAAAATTTGTTAAAAATGGCAAAAGTTTAGGATCACCCATAAATTCACTGTTCATTGGCTACCTTTGAACATCAGAATTAAACTTTAGGAATGCCAGTACCTTGCAACCCAAGGAAATACAATTTAGATACATTATTGAACAGAATAACAGGTTTATTCTGTGCAAATACCATTTCAAAGGTTTCTCTAATAACCAGCTACCATATAAACATGATTTATTAAGGATGAATTAAGAGAGTTTACCATTAGGACACTGGAGTAATGGCTGCTAGAAACAGCACTGTGTGGTCATATGTGAATAATAAATTAGTCATTTCATGCATTAACATCAATAATGTCTATTTTAGATGTCTAACTCTAACTCAATTTAATGGCAGGTTGATAAAAAAAAATGTCAATTTCTATCAAAATGATTTCATCAAAGTGATTCCAAACTTTTGAACACTAGTGTATGGCAAAACTGTCAACAGCATAAGAGAGTTAAACACTGAATGCTTATTTTAAAAATATACTGATGAATTCTTGGTATATTTTGAAAAAAATGTTAACGGAATGTCTTAAAGAGAATTAAGATTTTTTCCAATATTTAAGATAATATAGAATACTCCTTTCTCACCGAGTTATAGAAGGTTAATTGAGACTTCTAGCGCAGAGCAAAATAAGACTACATAGTAGTTGTGTGGTATAGAATGTTACAAAAGATTTCTCATTACCATGCCTGGGTAAAAATATCGATTTTCTGATTAACTATTATATTTCATTTACATAATTCAGTATTGATTCTTAAAGTCTCAAGATCAATCTTGTGAATCTCAATCCTTCTCAATATGTAGAATTTCGTTTATCTTCGTTTTTGGTGTCCAATCCAATAGATGGCGCTAATGCACCTGTTAAGGCTTTTTATGAAAAGAGCACTTTACTACTTTGCAAAAAATGGTATGTCCTCTTTAACTAGCGTCTTAGACACTTCACATACGTGGACCTAATATGGATTCAAACATTGCGTTGGTAAAGAACAACTGAATAAAAGCAAAGCCATATATAAGCTGTGTAATTCAGATGTTAATTATTGTTGTAACTGAACAAATTTGAGAAATCATTTATCAAGACACCACCCATAAATGTAATTTCAGTTGATAGCCAAATGAGTAGAGCCTAAACAATCCACACCGAAGATGGCGGGCAGCTCCAAGATTTCATTTAATTCACCTTTGGCCCCAAACCTATAGCAGTTTTTATCTGTAAAGATAAGAGACCCGAAAGATAAGAGACTCTATAACGCCCCTCACCCAGCAAAGCAAGCAGGCAATTGTTGGAATTTTCAGAGCAGCCTGCGATACAAAAGTGAGCGTGTGCTCAAAGCAGCCAGTAGCTCCATAATAGCGGCATTATCAGCCACAATGGCTGTTTCTTTTTATGTTCCATTCATTCAATATCACTGTCAACAAGCATCAGCTCTAGATTCTCGTTTTAAAATGCCTCCATCTTGTCTGAGAACTGTCAAGGACACATTTTTTGAGACTGATTAATGTGACTGCTACAAGTGAGCAAATGAAAATATGTAGAATTTGTAGAATTACAGAAAGACACAAGTGTTCCCGCTGTATCTATAATTTCAACTAATTCAAAATTATTTTAAATGCCCAACAGGGGAATAAATTTGGCTAACAGTTTAGTTGAAGGGTGTCAACATGGGGGATTAAAAACACACGGACAGGTTATGGAATAACATTTATTATTTAAGAAGCATTATTTGATTATTTTATTATAATATTGCTTGAAATATGATGTAGATGTTTTATGAAGTATTAAGTAGTATTTAAGTAGATTAAAACAAGGAGCTCCCAGTTAATATGTGTGGACTCTGATGTGGCAATAAATATGTTAGTTAATTATAGTGAATTTTGAATGAGGGCATCGATGTAAAAAATTTTTTTTTTGTTCCACATCTTCCAAATACTGATGTTAACTGTTCATTACTAATCAAGTATTTCTTTTTAACACTAGAATCCCTGAAGCCTAAGAAAAAACCCGGGCCACCTTATATTCCTTCACACATCTCCATTAGCGTCTTTTGTTTTGCAAATGTGCCAATCAGCACAAGCAGCCTGCTATTCCATTCCCCCACCGCCGCAGTTCAACTCGGGCAAAAAATTTCCTCAGCTCAAGTCTTGTTTATCTGGGTGTGAGGTGCCTGGAGTTAGTTGTACAGGGTAAATAATATATTGTTATTTGGAACACATACATTTCCTGTGTGTTCCATGTCTACAACGATCTATGTAAATGTAGGATGACAGGAAATGCAAGAAATGTTGAAGACATACCTAAAACAAACTTTTTTCATGTTATAGTACTAATGACAAAATTTTGACATGAAGTGTATAACGTGAAGACTGAAGTCCAAATATCAAATAAACACTTTTACAAAAGGTACACATATAACAAAACAAGTGTGCTTTTATTCAAGAATATAACCAAAGAAAAATAAATTGGGCTAGGGTATGATGCTGGCATGACTGCTTGGGTGATGAGAACTGCTGACTCAAAATCAAGAGGTTGTGGGTTCAATTCCGGGCGGTTCCGAAAATTACTATCATGAAATAAAAACATACATTATATTTGAGTCTGTAAAAGCTGGTGTAAATTTATGGTACTTGGAAAGTTTAGTGTTTTTTTTATTTTTTATTTAGCTTTATTCTCTCAGTCGTGTTCACCCTCCCCCCAATCTGACACTGCTGTTTTCAAATAAAGACATGCTATAACAATGATTTTAAATTATTTGTATATTAATTGCGTATTGTCACATTTTACACAAGTGTCTAAGAAAAACACTATGTTTAATGAAAATCCATAGCAAAGATTATGAAAATAAATTATTAATGTGTTAGGAAAATGTACTTTAAAAACAGAAAATTTTAAAGCTATTTATGAGGTTAACCACTTTAAAATCAATGTACTAGAAAATGTAATTGCATATGTACATATTTTCATGACTAACAGCATCAGAAATTATCAAAAGAAACCTTACTTGTGGATAGTCCCTTTAGTTTGTTTCTACAGAAGAGTATTAATCATGTCCCAATTAATTTATTATAAATCAAAGTTCATATTTTAAACCCATGAAAAAGAAAGATTATGTTAAAATCCACGAAAAAAATAAAATGTTCATTCTGAAAACAATATCAATTTGAGTGTAACACGTAAACTTGTCTATGCCTTAAAATGTTTGGTATGTCCAACAGAACAGGACTCCCTTTGTAATCACATGCAGTTAAATATAGTTTTTATCTGAAACCAGCATCTATACTGATAAAGACTGCTAAAGCAGACAAAAGACTACTCTCAAATATTATAGCCTATCATAAATTCTAGTACCACATATTGCTAAAGTAATCTTCAAAACATTAGTTTTTGGAAGAAACCAAATAAGCTTTCTAGGTAGGTAACCTCAGATTTTACTAAGGTGTTCATAAAATGCCTTTGGTAAACTATATTACAAATGCAATGAATTATCATGCATATTTTCATTAATGGGTTCAAATAATACCTGTTAGAGAAATTAGGCTTTTGGACTCAAACCTATGGTCATTATTCCAGTCATGGAGTAGAAAAAGAAACAAACATTAATTTAATTCAAAAGGCCACCTCATTTATGCTTCTATTCAAGTAAATATGGAGTAGGCATGTTACACAATTTAATGTACCAAAAAAAATGAAGAAAAACATACTAAAACTACATTAAAACCACAGAACAATGCTTTGCTTGTTTTGTAATGTTTTTAATGACTGTACTCTTTATAATATGATTTATGTAAAATTAATAATTAATTCGTTTTTGTTTTAAACATTAGTTGAAAGCCATTAACAACAATATTCAGGAAGAAAAAGGTGCAGTACAGGGCAAGAAAAAAATAACTGATTTAACAATGCAAAAAAAAAAAAATGTTAAAAAGCTCAGTGAAAACTCTTAGCTTACTTAAAAGCAAATGATCAATACTGTACTAAATGTATTCATTTTTGTTCAAAGCTTACACAAATATATACTCAATTGCCTTGGCATTATATTCTACTGGAGGATTTCTGTTCACATCTCTACTACTTTTAACACATTAATAACATATTTAATAACTTTCTGGAGTTCAAAGTGAAAACTGGCTACTCTTTAGTACACCTCACAAGCTTTGCAATACATTAATCATCTGGGTTACATTGTAACGTGTTCCAAAAAAATCCTTAATTTTGAACGTCTCTGGTTAAAACAAGGTATTGCCTATATATGATCTACTGAATATTTAACACCGCATTGTGCTCTTTTGAAAATATGTGTATCAATAGATATTTTAACAGCAAAGAACATGTAAGACTGTTACAGCAAAGTAACACCATTACCTGTTGCACAGAATAACTGAACTGAGTTTGTGTGTGTCTGGTCCATGTGGAGGTGAAGGCAGGAGGGGTAGCTGCCAATACTTTTTAAGCACATTCAAATTCTGAAATTTATCCATCTTCTGTCCAACATGCCCATTAAATTCAGGGTATTAGTTAGCTGTGTTCAAGGAACTTCATTTAAAATTTTAACGATATCTAATATGATGCGGGCAACATTGTCAGAGAGCAGCAAACGAAGCATTATTTATTTTATAATAGTACTGCTTGAAAGATGATGTAGATGTTTTATGAAGTATTAAGTAGTATTTAAGTAGACGTATTAAAACAACAAGCTCCCAGTTAGTATGTGTGAACTCTAATGTATTAAATATGTTAGTTACTGTAATTATAGTGAATTTTGAATGAGGGCATCGATGTAAAAACGTTTTTTTTTTTTGCTTTGTCTACAACAATCTATGTAAATGTAGGATGACAGGAAATGCAAGAAATGTTGAACACATACCTAAAACAAACTTTTTTCATGTTATAGTACTAATGACAAAATTTTGACATGAAGTGGATAACGTGTGAAGACTGAAGTCCAAATATCAAATAAACACTTTTACAAAAGCTACACATATAACAAAACAAGTGTGCTTTTATTCAAGAATATAACCAAAGTAAAAGAAATTGAGTTAGGGTACAATGCTGGCATGACTGCTTGGGTGATATAACGATAAGAACTGCTGACTCAAAATCAAGAGGTTGTGGGTTCAATTCCGGGTGGTTCCCAAAATTACTATCATGAAATAAAAACACACATTATATTTGAGTCTGTAACAGCTGGTGTAAATTTATGGTACTTGGAAAGGTTAGTGTTTTTTTTTATATTCAGTTTTATTCTCTCAGTCGTGTTCACCCTCCCCCCAATCTGACACTGCTGTTTTCAAATAAAGACGTGCTATAACAAAGGTGAACATGCCCATCAAATTCAGGGTATTAGTTAGCTGTGTTCATGGGACTTCATTTAAAATTTTAACGATATCTAATATGATGCGGGCAACATTGTCAGAGAGTGTAAAAAAGTTTGGATTCTTCCTTTATCCTGTAGTTGTAGGGGGTTGTGCTGTGTTAGCTATCATGAATATAATTACAAACTGCCTGAAGAAGGGCCCTGTGTTGCCTAGAAAGCTTGCACATTGTAATCCTTTTAGTTAGCCAATAAAAGGCATTTTTTGCTTGACTTCTCATTGCTTCCTTTATCCTGCAAATACTAAAGCACTCTATGTATTATATAACATTATTTATAGGACTCTTCTACTTGATTTAAAGATTTCATTCAGTATCAATACTGTACAGGATGTAGTCTTTACAGTTTGCAAGAACCTCTATCAGTAATTATGCAAATTCTACAAGCAGTCCTGTTCCGAAGATGTTTCTGTTCTGCTCAGATGTTGCAGACTTTTGCGCTATGAAAACAACATACAGTATAATCAGACAAAAGCTACAAATACATAAAATGCCACATGTTCTATGCCTACAATTTAAAACAAGAAACTTTTTGGTTAGCTTTTATTCTGGTGGCATGGACTGTCTTACGATTGCAACACTGTCCACATGATGAAGCTCTTTACTCACATACTGTAGCTAAAAACAGTCCAAGAAAATGATACAACAATTATCTAATACAGAAAAAGGACAATTTAAATGGTATCTTTCCCAATAAAACAGCACTACCAAAACAACCTGGAGTACTTAGTACAGGATGATATATAGCAATCAAACAAAAAGAATGACAAGAAAAATATATATATCAGATAAACTGTATATGAAGTCTCAGCAAACAAGTAAATAATGTCACATTAAGATATAAAGCAGTTTAAGGTTCATTCAGCCGTCTACTCCACTTATATATTTCCAGGTTGCAAGAGCCTTTTCTGAGCGCAAAAGGTCTTATTTATATATTAAAAAAGGGACTCCAGTCTATCACAACTATATAATTAAAGGCATCCAAAAGGTCAGCATTTATAAACTAACTTATTCTTAAACACGTCAGTCTTTATAAACTTTAAACTTATTCTTAAACTGGTAAGTCTGAGCTCTCAATCATTCTCCTAAAATAGCATTTATTTATCAGAAGACAAACAGGCTAATTAATACGAAGAATCATATTTATAATATGAATTTTTCTTTTTATGCTGACATATTTATGCTTTTTATTACATGTGGACTCCTGATAACAATGGAGAGTTGGACTACTGTATCAGTAAGCAGACAATTTAACACTTGAATTACCAGAGCCTACGAAAAAACTTGTAGATCCGTCCCACCTTAAATCAAAAATAGTAAGAATAAGAGCAGCTCACTTCTCAAAATGGAGTCGTCCGGGGACAAACCCGTGAAGTTTTGATTACCAGTCAACAGTTGATACTGTTGCGCCACCGAAGCGATCGTAGCAAATGTGTGTCAATGTTGCACCCTAACACGGGTTTTTTTTCTGCAGTTATATTCTTGAATAGAAGTGCACTTGTTCTGTTATATTTGTACCTTTGTGAAAGTGTTTATTTGATATTTGGAATTCAGGCTTAACACATTATACACTTCATATCTACACTTTGTCAATTATTACTAAAACATGAAAAACATTTCTGTTTTAATGATATGTTTACATGAAACACACATGAAATGCATGTGTTCCAAATAACGATATAGTATTTATAAAAGGTGTCATTTTGCTTGGCTTCTCACTCTATACAACTCCCAAGCAACTGACACGCAGGTAAACAGACGAGCTGAGAAAACTGTGCGGCGGTGGGGGATGTGATAGTAGACTTCTTGCTGCTTATCGACACATTTACAGAACAAAAGACGCTGAAGGAGAGGTGCGAAGCGATTTAAGGTGGGACGGATCTACGAGTTTTTTCGTAGGCTCTGGTAATTCTAGTGTTAAACAAATACTAACTGTATTGCTTCACCATGTGTACATCAAGTTAGTACTCTATTGATTCTGAGTACACATGATTTTCTGAAAATGGTCAGTTGCAGTTGATATAATGAAATAGCCATTTAATTAAAAAGTTATAAAATACATTTACAGTAAATGTAAAATAATGTGTTCTTACTTTAGCACTCTCTACTGTACCTCCATACATTTCTTCTCTAATAAAATGCATTTAATTAAATACATAATTTTTAAAGTCTCAGAGTCCTCTTTATAATGCAGACTCAGACATGCCTCATCTCTGAGAAATTCTGTTATCTGTCAAGAAAATTCAAATAAATATTTCATGTCACATTAGAGGAACTGATCCTCTCGAACAGTAAAATAAATATCATAATAATTAACAAACATGTTTATACTTCAATCAGTCAGACAGACAGAATGCATTTTATCAGTCCCAAGGTTGAAATTTAACAAGTTAAAATTGCAATAATAAATAACTTCCTTTTTTGCTATTATTTATTCCATACATCAGTAAGGGATGTTGTAGTTTTATTTTCTAAATTCTGGAAATAATTATCTACTGACATAATTTACTTTACGGTAGAATATTGGAATCCATTTATTACAGTTTTGCAGCAGAACTGATTTGAAAACTGACATGAGGGGACAGTGATTTTAGCAACAGTCTTATAACTCGGATCACGTGGATTTAATATCCAGTATGGCCACTGTCTGTGTGGGATTTCCAAGCATCTTCCCTGTGTCAGAGTTTTCCCTAGTACTCCAGTGTTTTTCACTTGCCAAATATGAGATGATAAAGTCATTAGTTAACTTGAATTAACCAGTATGAGTGAGTGAATGTGAGTAACAGTTACTCTATGATGAATTTACATTCCACCCAAGGTTTGTTCATTACCTTAAAATGGGGCAAGCTTTTTTATAAGACACTTTAAACATATTATCTAAATATGGCTATATATAAATATAACATCTCTTGCCTTTCAAACCTGTTTAATCCTGTTTAGGGTCATAGGGTCCAGAGCATATCCTGAGCAAAAGGCAGGAAACACTCTGTATGGTTCATCACTCATTCACTCAAATGATGGGCAATTTACAGTTGTAAATCCAACAACCACTCATATACTGTATTTGGGGATGTGTAAAGCAAACTGGAATACCCTGCGGAAAATACAGAGAACATGCAAACTCTACATAATGAACTTTTGACAATAGGGTACATAGTTATACAATGGGTCTGGTTATGTTTAAAAAAAACACGATAAACCACTTGATACTGACTGAAACTAGCATCTCCTAACAATGCTTTTAGAAATGGCATAGTGTGCAGTAAATGCAAAATATTTGTTAGTGAAATGTCGTTTTTATTTTAAATTACATGAAATTTTATCAATCAGACCGTAGACAAATCAAAATGTCTCCAATGCAGCTTCAGGACATTAATGGAGATTTTTTTTTTAATATTAAAAAAGCCACTTAGAAGACATTGAACAATTCTTTGTCCAGTGTAATCAATGACCTTTCCTAAACCTATTTAGCGAATGTTCTTGTAAGAAGGACACGTTTTCACAGGTTTCATAAGCACTGTAATACAGACTGACACAAATTATATGGTTTATTACAGTAGAGAGCCAGTCAATAAACTAAATAAATGGATTACCAAAACTACTGCACCTATCTTACAACTGAATGAACTTTTCAGGTAAAAAATTGAGCTGAATGTAGATCTGAGTCATAGTATGCATTATAGTAAATATAATTCTTAATATTTACTTCTATTTGATATGCTATCTTGACATCTTAAACATATTGATTGTTTCTATGCAGCTGTTGTTCTTAAACGTTTCAGTACAGTACTGTATAAATTAAGTAAACAGTACTATCAGTCTTAATTTATTTGAATACATTTCCCCTATGTGCACTATACCATTGTGACAGATATAGTAAGCAATCAATGAAAATGCTGATGTGTGACATTCCTTTGCCCCTAAAAGCATTAATGTGTTTGTCATTTATTGACTACCTACTGTACTGACTAAGGTCAAACTAAACTCCTTTTTTAGATATGGATATATATATACTTGCTTGAACCAATGCTGACAGTGTAATGGCTTGTTTTTCACACATTCATGCTGTCCCAGTGGTGTCCACACATTTTAACTGATTGACCACTAATGCTCCCTACAAGGAAACAATAAACCTTAGCTTTTCTTAAATGGTACTGAAGAATGGGAAGGGAAACTGAGCTAATCTTAAACCTTTAAGAGATCTTTTTTTATTAAATTTGCTTGCATATTTCACGTGTTTATTTAGTTGGATCATATTCTTGTTTGAAATATATATTCACAGCTGAAACAGTTTACATTCAATTATGAAAAAGTTTTAAAATTAAGAATGCCGTCATTAAATATTAAAACAATATTATGTTCAATTTAAGTACTGATGCTACAGTCCTTCATAATGGAAGCTAAACTAAAGTAAGTTAGTTTTAAATTCATTTTATATTCTACTTGTCTATAGTTTACACCACAAGCCCCTTGCATCGACTGTGTATTCAGAAAGTACTCAGTCCCCTTTACTTTCTGCATACTTCATTGTGTTGTGGATTTAATTTTAAATGGATAAATTTGCTATTATTGCCAATCAATCTACACTCAAAAGATGGCTAATCCATAATGCCAAAGTGAAAACATATTTTCAGAAAGGTTTGCAAATTTATTAAAAATCAAAGATGCCATGTCTGTAAGTAATCAGACCCTTACTTCAGTACTTTGTAAGCATTTTCATTACCTCTTTAGCAACAATACCTGCTTTCAGATCTCCTGGATAAGACTCCACAAGCTTTGCATACCTGGATTTGGGTAAGTTTTTCCATTCTTCCTGGCAGATCCTCTCAAGCACCATTAGATTGTGTGGGAAACATCTGTAAACGTCCATTTTCAAGTATCTCCACAAATGTTCTATGGGGTTTAAGTCTGGGCTTTGGCTGGCCCACTCAAGGAGAGTTAAAGACTTGTCCCAAAGCCATTTCAGTGTTGTCTTGGTTATATGCTTTGGATCACTGTCATGCTGAACATGCACACTACAGCAAGTGTGTTCCTCAAGAACCTCTCTATTTTTGACTGCACCCTCAATTCCAACCAGTTTCCATATTCCTACCTTTGAGAAGCACCCCCATAACATGATGCTGAGCAGTGGCTGGTCTTTGCCAGACATAGTACTTGGAGTTCTGCCCAAGCAATTCAATTTTTGTCTCATCAGATAAGAAAATCATTTTATTCATGCTTCCAGTCCTTCAAATGTCATTTGGCAAAATTCAAGTGGGAATTAGAAAATATTTCATAAACACCTGGTTGATGGAGCGCTCCTTAGATTGTCATTCCTGTGAGAGGTTCTCCCACTCAACTAAGGACCTCTGAAGGTCTGTGACGGTGATCATTGGGTTCTTGGTCACCTTCCTGATAAAGGCCCTTCTTGTCCGATTACTTGGTTTTGCAGGACAACCAACTCTAGGAAAAGTCCTGGATGTTCCTCTAAATACTTAAATGAGAGAATTTAGTTTTTAATAAATTTGTTTTCACTCTATCATTATGGGTTACTGAGTAGCCTTTTACCTTACTTAAAAACAGAAATAGACTAGTTTTTGAATATAATAAAGTGTAAATAATGATCTAACCAGTCCTTCTTTATTAGCAGGGTGAATAACTATAATCAGTATTATTTCTTGTATTTTTTTTCAGCCAAATCAAATTTACATTTTTACATTTAAATTTACATTTCTTTGCTGAATATCAGTGAACATTCACAATCTTGCACCAGCATAAAACTGATTTCCTGGCAGTAGTAAATGTCTCATCATAACTGAGTAACAGAAGGGCTCAAAGAAGCCAAATTGATCACTACTGTGCACTGCTTCATTTTCTGATGTTCAAGAAAAGAAAGACAAAAAATGATTATGATCATTTCAACTAAATAAAAAAATAGCTACCATTTTCCTAATTAGGAAAACATGAACATTTCTAGAGGGGGACAGAGGTTTAGTAGTGCATTATTGTAATATAGCAGTTGGAGCCTGGATCATTCTCCATCTGAGCTGCATTATTTCTGAAGTGTGTATGGCCACCATGGGTTTTGCAGCTTTCTTTCAGAATCAGTCAGAAAAGGTATCTGTAAACTCTGTATGGCATGTCATTTAATTAAGTGTTGTTTCCTGTCTTGTACTTATTGTTGACAAGATGATAGGTTAAATAAACAGAATAATTCATAAAGGATACAATTCAAGTCAAGAGACAACCACTCAAATGTATAACGCTAAGGGCCAAAATATTATTTTAAAGCATACTTGTGGCAAGGACTAATCTACCTAATTTCTCAGTCATTTTCCTTATTCATTATTAAAATGCATTTATCATTTTATTATAATCCATGCATCCCAGAAAATGCTGTAATTAATGTACAAACAAAAAGATGAAGATGGAAACTGCACAAGAATGAATCTTGCATTTTTGAACTAAGACGTGAAAAAGTTTTAAACAACTTACATTAATGATAAATTGGAAAAATGTATTCTACAATATGCAGCTGAGCACAAAAAAAAAAAACAAATCTACTGACCAATTAAATCCACTGTAAATCACAGCTACCATAAACCACAAGTTTCATGGGTTAGACAATAGTGTCAATGCATCATAGGCAGCCTTTATTGACAGGTGGCAAGTAAAAAGCCATTACTGAGTGAAAATAAAAATTAACTGAGCATGAGACCAAACTTGAGGCATGTGTCAAAAAATGAACTATGTTCCACAATTCCCTGAATAATTTCTTTTTCAAGACAACAATTATGTATCATGCTGCCCATGTCATCTTTAATACCACACAGAATGTTGGCAACATCAGGTCACCTGCACAGTTCTAAATATCAGAGACAGGAAAACGTCTTGGGAATGAAGAGATAATGTAAAGTGGAAACTAAAGACAACAATTGGTAAACAGATAAAATTTGTTTTTCAATAGGAGAATGACTAAAGGCCAGACTCCTTCCTCTAGAAAAGAAGAAAGATTTAGACATTCATTCACTATAAAAGTGGACAGGATTGTAGTTTAAATAGAAAGGTAGTATTGATCAGGATAACATTTGATCTATATCTGAGAAAGCTTTGTAAACACTGTACTGAATGATTCTCTGGTATATGCATCAAAATACCAATTTAAAAAAACAAACAAACCTGTAAATAATAATAATAATGCATTACATTTATATAGCGCTTTTCTCAGTACTCAAAGCGCTATCCACACAGGGAGGAACCGGGAAGCGAACCCACAATCTTCCACAGTCTCCTTACTGCAAAGCAGCAGCACTACCACTGCGCCACCTGTGACAAATAAATAACAAATAAAGTGACATTTGATAAGAATAAACTGTAGCAGTTCAGTTTTTAACACTTTTAGCCTTTTTATATTATTTATTTGCTTATTTCCACATCTATCATAAGAGAGTTAATGCTACTTTGATGTGATCAACAGATCCAAGATGTGAAATAATTACAACTGATTTTAAACAAAATCATACAACAACGTCCGTGCCAGATTATTCCTGCTGTTATGCAACTTGCATTTGCTGCATGTCTGGTTCCTTTTGAGATGATAGCTCCTAACAGCCTGTTACTAGTGAGCACCTAGAATCAAATGCTCAGTGGGCACTATAGAAAAAAGATCCTTAAGCTTCACTGGATGACAGATTGCTTTTAACACTAAGAGGAGAGGACAGAATCTGCCCTCAGACAAAACTGAAAATTGAAATCGACAAAATGCACATCGGATGTGCTAACTCTATGCCTTCAGAGTATGGAAAAAAATCACAGTTACTGGAGGAATTACATGTAAACATAAAGAGAACAAATGCCATTCACAAAGAATGCAAAGTACCAAGAAATTAAACTGAAAGGTATATTCCAATTATCATAAATACTCTGAATACTTCCCGGATAATCCCAGAACCCTGGGCCCTGTGAGATATGGCACTTGTTTCACATATATTCTAAATAATGCTAATCTATAGAAAATATTACAATTGCTTTCAGTCAACTAATATGTTAAAGATCTGTGATAAATTACAGATAGGTAAATGTATTGTCTGGATTTGAGAATGAGGAACCTTGACACTTCAGAAATGAGATGATTTTAGAAAATGTTTTTCACCCAGTTTCCAAGCAAACATCTTCCCAAACACCTTCAGCAATTTAATAGACATTATTATGTGATTTGACCTCCTGTAACTTAGTTTAAGTTTATATGTTTAAATCATGCAATGCCTTAAAAAAAAAAAAAAAAAATTACGGGTAAAACCTATTTTCCAAACCTGATGAAAAAGCCATAATGCAGATAAATGTTTTCTGTTTATACAATTTAAATTTTCACAATTATTATGTATGTATAATGTGTATTATTAGTACACTATATGCTGATGAAAGTTTTCTGTATATATACGTGAAAAGATGACATCAAACTTGATGTTTGGAGAACAAATAACTGCTTTCTAGTGATACAGACTTTGACAATGTCTTCTATATCTCAAATATTATGTATCTTTAAATAATATTATCCTGTCACATCCACTGTCCTTCTCCCAAACAAACTTGATGCTTTTCACATATACATTGATTCGTAGGCCAGAGATATTCCCGTGTGCCTGCATATGGCACCACACGATTCAACCTTCTCTGAATCTTTGGATGACATAAGAAGGATTTTTAAAAAAGTCAACATCTTTAAGGATTTTGGTCTGAATGGAATTTCACGACAAATTTTAAAATCTTGTAACAAACAATTAGCTGGCATGCCTTTTTATGTATCTCTTAAGAGAATTAATGGTCTATACCTGCTTCAGAATTATATCAGTTATCTCTGTGCCAAAAAATACAAAAGTGGATCATCTCAATGATTAGTACCCATCGGCACTCACTTATATTGTGATGCAGTGACTTAAGAAACTGGTGTTAGAACACGATAAATGCAAAATTTCAGATAGTTTTGACCACTTCCCATTTGTATCTCTTCAGAACAGGAACATAGAGAATGCTAAATACTATGGAAATGGTTGACAATTTTACATCTGTTGAAGTTACTATTGCTGATGTTCAAAAGTTAGCACCACACATGTTGGCTTCTGAATACAAAGGTTCACCATTGTCTTTACTTTCTTAGACATATAAGAAAAGCACAGTGGAACCCACCCTCACTGGTTACATTACATCCTGGTGCAGCATTTGTTCAGCTCAGGACAAGAAAGCACTTGTAGAGGTTGATGACGTCAGCTCAGAATATTACTTACAGACAGCTCTCTTTTTATACATAATACAAGCTGCCTTAAAAAGTTCAATAGCTTTATTAAAGAAATCAGCTGTACTGCACAGTCACTTTTCTCCAATAATGCAAGCATTTTTAACTGGATAACTGGATTCAAGGGCAGCTTTGTCCAAAGGTCACAAGACCACTCATACTCACAACTCTAGGAGTACTACTTCTATATATTGCCCACGAAAATCTATGATGTTGTATTAATGGTTAACACTAGAATTACCAGAGCCTACGAAAAAACTCGTAAATCCGTCCCACCTTAAATCGCGTCTTAGATCCGTTTGCACCTGTCCGCCAGAGTCCTTTGTCATCTAAATGTGCTGATAAACAAAAGCTACTAGCAGCCAGCTATTCCATCCCCCCACCAACTTAGAACGAATTTCTCCTAGCTCATGGCTTGCCTTGATTTGATTTTCTGGGATTGAAGTGGAGTTTTAGAGTGGAAATAATATAGTGTTATTTGGAATACACGCATTTCATGTGTGTTCCGTTTCTATAGTAGTCTGTGCAAGCACATTTTTAAAACAGAAACGTTTTTCATATTCTAATAGTAAATGACAAAATGTAGGCATAAACTATATAACGTATGAAGCCTGAAGTCCATATATCAAAGAAACACTTTCACAAAAGGTACAAATAAGAGAACACGTGCGCTTTTATTCGAAAATATAACTGCACAAAAAAAAAAGCCGCGTTAGCATGCCACATTGACATTCTTACTACAACCGCCGCGGTGGCGTAATGGTATCAGCTCCTGACTGGGGATCAGAGGGTGGCGAGTTCGATCCCGCATGGCTGCACTTCGAGAAATGAACTGCTCTTATTCTTACAATTTTAGAATAACAACATAAATTTGATTTCAGTCTGTAACAGCCGGTGTAACTTATGATACTGGTAAAGGTTAGCTTTTTTTTTTTTTTTTTTTAATTCACTTTTCATTCTCGCAGTCGCATTCAGAATTAATCCATACAACCCCATCTGACATAAAGACGCGCTATAGGTCTGCAGTGTACCACGATGCATACTACCGCCCCAACCCCCCCCCCCCCAAAGGGTTCTGACACACAAACGCTGGCGAAGCTGCCTTCTTCGTATCTCACCGTCACTTGAAATCAGCAGTTCTTAGCTGCTTATCAATCCATACAACCCCATCTGACACAGCTGTTTTCACATAAATAAAAGTGTACTTTTATTCAAGACTATAACCGAAGAATAAAGAAAGCAAGTTACAGTTGGTGGATGATACGACAGCTTGCGTGGTGCAATGCTAAGAACTGCTGATTTCAAGTGATGGTGAGATACGAAGAAGGCAGCTTCGCCAGCGTTTGTGTGTCAGAACCCTTTTGGGGGGGGGGGGGGGGGGGGGCGGTAGTATGCATTGTGGTACACTGCAGACCTATAACGCGTGTTCTCTTATTTGTACCTTTTGTGAAAGTGTTTCTTTGATATATGGACTTCAGGCTTCATACGTTATATAGTTTATGCCTACATTTTGTCATTTACTATTAGAATATGAAAAACGTTTCTGTTTTAAAAATGTGCTTGCACAGACTACTATAGAAACGGAACACACATGTAATGCGTGTATTCCAAATAACACTATATTATTTCCACTCTAAAACTCCACTTCAATCCCAGAAAATCAAATCAAGGCAAGCCATGAGCTAGGAGAAATTCGTTCTAAGTCGGTGGGGGGATGGAATAGCTGGCTGCTAGTAGCTTTTGTTTATCAGCACATTTAAATGACAAAGGACTCTGGCGGAGAGGTGCAAACGGATCTAAGACGCGATTTAAGGTGGGACGGATTTACGAGTTTTTTCATAGGCTCTGGTAATTCTAGTGTTAATGTTTACATTCACTGCCTCTGGTTGGTATTTTGATATTGCAACTAGTCTGTGAGAAACATAAAAGTACTGTACCAATTTCATTATATTGTGTACACATGACAATACATTTGAACTATAAAATGTAAACTACTAACAACATATTCATCAACTGATTTATATATGTCTGCTTTTTCTAATTTTTTTGCACAGACAAAAGCAATGATGTTTTAATGTAAAAAACAATGTGCTTTTCAAATCATTTCAATCATTTGACTAGATGCTAGTATTTTACTTTAAAAATGAAGAAAACACTCTTACAGGGGTTAGCTAGCAAAAAAAAGTCAAATGCAGCAATCATTAGTTTAATGCCCAGTATCTTAAATTAATGAGTCAACTGACCTCCAATACCCTGCAAATACTTTCCAAGATCTGGGGCACTGCTTATTTAGATTAAATTGCTTTACATTGAATATGGGAACTACATACTTTTACATTTTTTTACTTTTTTATCAGTATGTTAAAACAAATTTGAAAGCATAATCACGACTGAATTCAGGGGCAGAAATTATTAAGACTTAATCACATGCTTCACAGTGTTTTGGAAGAAGGCAAAGGCAAAAACATCTGATAACTTTTGATTTGAAACTCAGTGAAGACAAATTACTGGCTGGCCTGTACACTGGTACTGTGAGTGCTGTGCAGAGTGGAGGCAGGACCTCCCTGCGTTTTTCCCAATTGATTCTGGGGTTCGTCAGGGGTGTATGGACTGGGTGTTGGGCAAGGTCGTGGGGTCCAGCAGCTGTGGGGCATCTGTTGGTGAAGAAAGATTCATGGATCTTGACTTTGCTGATGATGCTGTGATCTTTGCGGAGTCAATGGGGGCTCTGATCAGGGCGCTCGAGAAACTGAGTGAGGAGTCTGAGTGTCTGGGCTTGCGAGTGTACTGGATAAAAACCAAGATCCAGGCCTTTAATGACCTCTTGGGCATAGCCATCAGCAGTGTGTCTGTTTGCGAAGAGAGTGTCGACCTTGTTGAGAGGTTTACTTACCTTGGCAGTGACATTCATGTCTCTGGTGACTCTTCCTATGAAGTTAGTAGACGAATTGGGAGAGCATGGGGGTCATGAAGTCGCTGGAAAGGGGAGTGTGGCACTCCCGATATCTACGCAAAAGGATTAAGGTCCAAGTCTTTAGAGTCCTGGTGCTTCCTGTCTTGCTATATGGTTGCGAGACATGGACGCGATCCAGTGACCTGAGATGAAGACTGGACTCCTTTGGTACTGTGTATCTTTGGAAAATCCTTGGGTACCGTTGATTTGACTTTGTGTCAAATGAGCGGTTGCTCATGGAGTCCCGAATGAGGCACATTACCTGCATTGTGAGGGAGCATCAGTTACGGCACTACGGCCACGTTTCCCCGAGGGTGATCCGGCTCGTAAGATCCTCATTGTTGGGGACCTGAGTGGCTGGACCAGCCCAAGGGGTCACCCACGTAACACCTGGCTGTGACAAATACAGGGTCATTTCCGGAGGGAGGGACTGGACCGCATGTCTGCCAGGGGGGTTGCAAACCGGGATCCCGAGTTGTTTCGTCGTGTAGTGGGTGTGGCAACGCACTGTACCAGTGCATGTTCCCCAACTTGACTTGACTTGAAGACAAAGTCTGAGCAAATGAGACAAACAATAAAAGAGACTAACGTTGACGTATAGAGATGGTCATTGAGGAGTGTTGAGCATAGGCTCAATAGGTTCAAGTACATTACAAGCAATGATGGATAAATTCATTAGAAGTTGTAGATCCTTTTGAAAATTTAAGAGAGTTCTGTACTAGGTAAAGAAACAGCAAAAGAAAAAAAAAAACGTATTACATATACAAGAAAATTAATTCCAGCATCAGCTGTAGAGGACATGAAGGCAATGGGTAAAATGGTAATTAGGAATGATGAGATACAGTTATATTGACGGAACCTTGCAAACACTAGTTTGGGTGCTCTCCTAGTCGCAGAGTTCACATTTTATGTTCCTAGATTCAGTTTTGGTAGCTTGGCATTGGTCCACCAAGGCACTTGCCTTCAAATGCCACCCAAAAAACCTTTATGGCTCCTCCTAAAGGTGGTGGGCAAATTGGAGGATAAACCCATGTTGCTCCTTTGGACTTTACCCAGCTGGGTCCCATGGCACCCACTGAGTTGTCTTGATCCAGGGCAGGGCCTGGGTCTCCCTTTTCCAGACAAGGATACTGTGTCTTTGTTTCTTTTCCTCATAATGGTCATGTGAACCACCCTTCCTCTGGTCCCTCAGCCATTACCAATTTGCCTAAGGTGATTCTACCAGGGGAAGATGTTCAAAACAACATAGAGCCTAGGATCACTTTGATACACAAACCCCTCCACCATGATTAGGTGCTAGTTCACAGAGAGGTTCATCTTAACACATAGCACAGACTCTGGAAGCAAACTCCTGGAGAGGCGCTGGATTTTATTCTACTTTACAGTTGCGCAGGGTGAGAGGTGTTGGCCAGGTGTGGGATAACTTGGCACGTATATGTTGGAATTTAGCCCAGTGAACGGGAGAGTCACCTCCCAGTGACTTTGAGTAGGGCAAAGGGCTTTAACACTTCTCTGTGCTTATGCACTGACAAATGGGTCAGATTATTAAGCCTTCTTGGAGAGTGCTAGAAGGTGCTCTTCACTAGGGATCCTACTGCTTTTGCTCACATGCCCAATGACAGTAATTCAAATTTTATCAAGGGTAACTACCTCTTGGAACTATTCTCAACTCACTGCTGGGTAGTGCTGGGCGGTATGACCAAAATTCTATATCATGGTATTTTTCAAAATTATACCGGTTTCACGGTATTCGATGGTATTTTTTTCCCCATGCATGAATGGATGTTAACCACATTTTCCCCTGCAATTATTGCAGTAGACTGGCTATGAATAACCTATTCCACTGTCATGACAATTGTACATTGTATTAATACAGGTTTGCATGGCTCCATAAAATGATAGTTTTCAAGGGGGTGGCACTAATGAAGAGAAGGAATCACATTGCATGACAGTTGCAGTCAAAATATAGAACCTTTTTATTGAACAAATTTTGCAAACAACTTAAAACTATAATTTTGACAACATATTTTCAACCATCCAAAGAGGCATTTAGACTTAGTAAAATATCCAGAGGTGCTTGTCAAAAGTTGTATTGCACCAAACAAGTCTTAGAAAAGGATTAAAGAGTAAATATATTTTGTAAACCAACTACACTTTCTGTTAACGTTAACAATCTCTGTCCGCTGACACGTTAGCTATATGAATTGTAATGGAGTTGGTTATCTCGATCCACTGCTTGCTTTTTTTGTCGTAGGCAGTATCTCTAGCAAATGCAAGTGACGTCTGACTCGAGTGTCCTCCAGCTTTTTCAGTTTTACCCGAGGATGTGGAGGGTGCCAATCTTAGTTCAATACATTCATGGCTCTCCAAAGCATGTTTGAGGCTAAGGTGGTGTAGTATATTGCTCATGTTGCCGGCGACAACTTTAGCTCAACATCATTTGCAGTAAATAGTTGTTTGGTCCACATCTGACCTTTTAAAACCAAAGTATCTCCAGACACAACAGGCACGGCTCCTTTTTTTGGCAAAAGTTCTTCTGTGTCATCATGTACAACTTTATTGTCTGCTACAGCTTCAGTTTCACAATGTTCTCTGTCCATTTTCACTGCTCAATACCTCCACTAATGCATGTACTCTGCTGCATGCGTGTTTAACGGTGTAGCAGTGACAAGGGTATGGCATTATTTAATTAATGTTACTACTGGACTATGAATATACTGTATGTATTTTAGGATTATGGACAGAAGCAGAAACCACTGAAATACTACCTGTCTGGTTACTACAAGAAAGGAAATCCCATCCTAACTCTTCACTATATGCCTTGCCCTATGGTTTTGCACTTGCTGAAAATTTACCCATAATCTGACAGTGCAACACTTGCTCAACATATGGAGCCAATATAGGAAACACTTTAATGGTCAGATGCTATTGTCAATCATTTCTGTGAACAGCCATAAATAACTAATAAAATCTTGTGGAAGTAAGTTACTTAATATTAGAGACCTCAACATTGACAAGAGGTTTACACCGTTTGAACAATTACCTCACTGATATAATCTTTCAGCAGCACAATACTTTTACTATATGCAAACAACAAACACCGTCAAAAGAAACAAGCCAAACTTCCAAATTTTCCAACAATGTGCATTGTTAAACTATACCATCCCCTGACAAAAATACATTTACAGACTTAACCCAAAAAATGTATTCCTGGATGATAAGCCAACATTAGGAGCTGGACTTTTAACCAAAATTTGTGATGATGAATGACAATCAGCAATCTATGCAGCAGTATTCTTTATCCATTTATTAAAAGCATGGCATAATTCAGTTAAAAATGTTAATTGCAAACATCTATCCTGACCAACATTATCCAAAACATATTCCACATAAGACCTGAATAGTGTTATCAAACATGTGCCTTTCCACAACAAATATATTCAAATATTTTCCTGTGCTCAAAGCAGCTGGGAAAATCTTTACTTATTTTCCTATAGCTTTTGATTTATAATTACTCTAAATCCTCTAACAGCATTATTTAGAGTAACACCAAACTGGACTGAGAGAACACTCAAGAAAAATCTATTGCAGTATATTCTACTACACTGCTTGCTTATACTTGCTTTTATTGCAAACTTAAAATTATGCATTATTTTATTTAAAATTAGAAAAGATAAAACTTTTTTCCCTGCAAGAAGAGAATAAAAGCTTTCTAAGAGTTTCACAACAATTTCCTAATGTTGTTTTTAAAATAAACAAGACAGGCCTCAGTCAAACTTTTATTTCCACCTGAATGTTAGAACTAAGGAAAATTCTGTTTTTTAGTCAAATAGCTTTCTACATAGTGTAGTGATGGGATCCTAATATGAATTTAATTTCCTCAGGAACATAAATGAATGGAAGTAGCATTGGATGAATTCTTTTTTGTTATGTTTAATTCATTGCAATGTGATTCGTAAAATTAATAAAATATACTTAAATGAAAGGAATCAGGCCAATCCTTGGGTGAGGAAGTGGCACACTTGTATACAATATTACTTATAGTACCTTTGTTTTTTTAAAAGACTTTTGATAAATTAACACATAAGGAAGCTAGCGATCAAACTGAAAGAACTAGGTATTCAAGGTGCACTGTGCAGTTGGGTGGAAAATTATCAAGACAACAAAGGATTATGATGGGAGGAAAATTTTCCAAATTAGCCAATTATAAAATGCGTTTTTGGATGCATTTCAGCTTATCACAACTGAATACTCTCAGTGTAGAGGAATTCTATAAACCTCTGGCATTATCAGAATTACTAGATTCTATAAATTTACTTCAGAGTGGCAAAGCAGCAGGCCCTGATGGATACCCTGCCGAATTTTATAAAAAAAATCTCAATAAAATTAGCTCCCCTCTTATTAGCAACATTTACAGAAGCTACAGACAATACAATTCTACCTTAAACTTTTTGCCAAGCATTCATTACCGTCTATCCTAAACAAAATAAAGACTTATTACAATGCGCATCATACAGACCAATCTCACATCTAAATAATGATGTTAAGATACTCTCCAAAGTCCTAGCTAGAAGGCAGACACTTAGCTTCCAATCTTTGATGACTGCTTAATGTAATATATTCACCCACAAAGTCTAACACCATGGAGATATTATCATCATTGAATGCAGAAAAAGCATTTGATACGGTTGAAAGGAACTACCTTTTCAGTACATTGGAGAAATTTGGGTTTGGCCCAAACATTTGTGCATGGATCAAACAACTATACACCAGTCCAGAAGCGTGAGTTTGTATTAACAACATTATTTCAGACTACTTCAAACTGCCCCTTGTCACCACTGCTGTTTGCAATCGCCATTAAGCCACTGGCAGTTCACTGTCGAAATGCTTATGAGATAAAGGGGATTATCAGAGAAGGATTTGAACAGAAAATTTCACTATTTGCAGATGATATGGTACTATATATATATCAGATATACAAAATGCTGTGCCTGCAGTCCTAACAGCACTAACAGAATTTCAAAAGATTTGTGGTCTCAGAATTAATTTGAATAAAAGTGTGCTATTTCCAGTGAACTCTCAAGCACACAATATTAGATTGGACACCTTCCCTTTCATCATTACAGATCATTTTAAATACCTAGGGGTTAACATCACAAATAAACATAAAGCTTTTTATCAACAAAATTTTGCTGTATGTATGGAAACAATTAAGCAAGACTTGCCTAGATGGTCTACCTTCCATCTCACTTTAGCTGGAAGAATTAACACTGTCAAGATGAATATCCTTCCTAAGCTTCTTTTTCTATTTACAACATTCCAATATACATCACAAAAATAATTTTTTAAGAAGTTACATTCAATAATAACCTAATTTACTTTGAAATTCAAAACATCCACGTATCCAAAGGGTGACCCTACAAAGACCTAAGACAGAAGGTGGCATGACTCTACCTAACTTATAGTTTTATTACTGGGCAGCAAATATACAAGCTATAAAAACCTGGACATAGACACAAATAAATGAACATACACAGGCTTGGTCTGCAATAGAAATAAAATCATGCACTACTTCTTTATATTCCTTACTTTGTACCCCAATAACTACAATTTTTTGCCAATATACTAACAACGCCAACTGTGCTTCATTCACTCAGAATATGGAACCAATGTAGGAAGTACTTCAAGACAGAGAAGTTTTTTCTCTGGCACCTTTGCACGATAACCACCTTTTTCCACCCACTCAAACGTACACAGTTTTTAATATATGGAAAACATTTGGGATTAAATCACTTAGAGATCTATACAAAGACAACATCTTCGCATCCTACAGACAATTACACTCCAAATTTAACTTTCCAGCAACACATTTCTTTCACTACCTCCAAATTTGAAACTATGTTAAACAAAACCTGCCCAATTTTCCTCACCTCCCACCAACCTCTATTCTGGAAAATATATTGATCAATCTTGAGGACTCAGACAGCATTTTTGCAATACATAAAAACCTTTTAAAGTCCCTCCCTTTCAAAGATCCCAGAGAACAGTGGGAAAAGGATCTCTTACTCAACATTTCAGGAAAGGAGTGGAAGGCAGCCACGCACAGAATTCACTCTAGCTCCATATGTTCAAAGCATACAATTATCCAACTTAAAATTACATATAGAGCGTATCTGTCTCATTTAAAATTATCTTATATGTTCCCAGGGCAAGATCCAACTTGTGAACGTTGCAATCAAGTTCCAGCCTCATTGGGCCATATGTTTTGGACATATCCCAAATTAACATCACTTTGGACCAAAATCATTAAATGCCCTTCAGACAGCCTTGAAGTCACAATCCCTGCTAATCCACTAACAGCTGTGTTTGGTGTACTTCCAGATGGGCTTAAAGTGAAGAAGGACAAACAAACTGTAATTGCCTTTAATTCACTATTGGCATGTAGACTTATCTTGTTCAAATGCTCAAGTCATCTCTTTTAAGTCAGTGGATAACAGATATTATATAGTATAATAAATTGGAAAAAATCTAATTCTCACTAAGATGATCTGTATAAAACTTCTTCAAAACCTGGCAGGATCTAATCAATAGTATTTTAGATTAAGCATTTAAATTGAGGAAGCAGATTCTCTTCCCTTTTTTAATTCTATTTATTTCTATATATTTATTTACTAATTTTTCCTACAATTAAAGTTTTATTCTGTTGACCTAGCTCTCTTTCTCAGGGGTGGGGGTTGATTTGTTTCGAACCTAGTTTTGTAAAACTTGACTTGCTTATATGGAATGTTATTTGATTTTAATAATTTCAACAAAAAAAGTTAAACAATTTAAGATGAACTTAAATGTAAATAAATGTAACATACCTCATATGCCATATGAAGTAAAAAAAGGAGATACCTGGCACTGTCCATATCAAAAGTGCATAGAAGTGATTAAGAAGGCAATTACTATGTTAGGTTACATAGGAGAATATGTCAAGTACAAGTTAAGGGAGGTTCTTTGTAAGCTATACAATACAATAGAGTAAGGCTTCATTTGGAATAGCGTGTGCAGCTTTGCTCTCTCTATTACAAAAAGAATATAACAATAATAGAAAAAAAGATATGAGCTCATAAACTTATTATAGGACTAGATGTTAGCAGCTGTGAGTGAATATTGAAAGAGCTGAATATTGTTTAAACAAAGAGGTTAAGAGAACAGTGCAAGCTTTTCACAAATGTTACAAAATTTTTCTTCACATAAAAAAAGATATTTAGAATAAATTATCAATCAGTAGTAGGGATATTAGTAATTTGGGAACCTTCAAAACTAAATTGGATTATACAAAAGTTAGCTGTATAGGGATTGATGAACTATGGCTTATTCTCTTCAAAATTGTTGTTATGATTTTAAGTAATACAGTTAGGTCCATAAATATTTGGACAGAGACAACTTTTTTCCAATTTTGGTTCTGTACATTACCACAATGAATTTTAAATGAAACAACACAGATGCAGTTGAAGTGCAGACTTTCAGCTTTAATTCAGTGGGGTGAACAAAATGATTGCATAAAAATGTGAAGCAACTAAAGCATTTTTTAACACAATCCCTTCATTTCAGGGGCTCAAAAGTAATTGGACAATTGACTCAAAGGCTATTTCTTGGGCAGGTGTGGGCAAGTCCGTCGTTATGTCATTATCAATTAAGCAGATAAAAGGCCGGGAGCTGATTTGAGGTGTGGTGCTTGCATGTGGAGATTTTGCTGTGAAGAGACAACATGCGGTCAAAGGAGCTCTCCATGCAGGTGAAAGAAGCCATCGTTATACTTTTAAAATCTACAGTTTGGTACATCCTGAGAAAGAAAGCAAGCACTGGTGAACTCAGCAACGCAAAAAGACCTGGACGTCCACGGAAGACAACAGTGGTGGATGATCGCAGAATCATTTCCATGGTGAAGAGAAACCCCTTCACAACAGCCAACCAAGTGAACAACACTGTCCAGGGGGTAGGCGTATCGATATCCAAGTCTACCATAAAGAGAAGACTGCATGAAAGTAAATACAGAGGGTGCAATGCAAGGTGCAAGCCACTCATAAGCCTCAAGAATAGAAAGGCTAGATTGGACTTTGCTAAAGAACATCTAAAAAAGCCAGCACAGTTCTGGAAAAACATTCTTTGGACAGATGAAACCAAGATCAAGCTCTACCAGAATGATGGCAAGAAAAACGTATGGAGAAGGCGTGGAACAGCTCATTATCCAAAGCATACCACATCATCTGTAAAACACGGTGGAGGCAGTGTGATGGCTTTGGCGTGCATGGCTGCCAGTGGCACTGGGACACTAGTGTTTATTGATGATGTGACACAGGACAAAAGCAGCCAAATGAATTCTGAGGTGTTCAGAGACATACTGTCTGCTCAAATCCAGCTAAATGCAGTCAAACTGATTGGGCGGCATTTCATGATACAGATGGACAATGACCCAAAACATTCAGCCAAAACAACCCAGGAGTTTATTAAAGCAAAGAAGTGGAAAATTCTTGAATGGCCAAGTCAGTCACCTGATCTTAACCCAATCGAGCATGCATTTCACTTGTTGAAGACTAAACTTCAGACAGAAAGGCCCACAAACAAACAACAACTGAAAGCCGCTGCAGTAAAGGCCTGGCAGAGCATTAGAAAGGAGGAAACCCAGCATCTGGTGATGTCCATGAGTTCAAGACTTCAGGCTGTCATTGCCAGCAAAGGGTTTTCAACCAAGTATTAGAAATGAACATTTTATTTCCAGTTATTTAGTTTGTCCAATTACTTTTGAGCCCCTGAAATGAAGGGATTGTGTTAAAAAAATGCTTTAGTTGCTTCACATTTTTTTGCAATTGTTTTGTTCACCCCACTGAATTAAAGCAGAAAGTCTGCACTTCAACTGCACCTGAGTTATTTCATTAAAAATTCATTATGGTAATGTACAGAACCAAAATTAGAAAAAAGTTGTCTCTGTCCAAATATTTATGGACCTAACTGTATGTATGAAAAACAGTGTTTTGTTTTCCTCTTTTTGATATACCAAAGGGATTTTAACAGATTTTACTTTCATCCATCCATCCATTTTCCAACCCGCTGAATGTTTTAATAAACATTTCCATAGATTCTTTTCATAAATAATGTTGACAGTACCTTACTAAACTATTATGACCCTTTAAAATTACTTAAACTGTATTATACTTTGTTCTTCACTATCTGTATTCATATTCCAAAACCACAGACTCAGGAATTAAACTTCTGAAGACAATTTTTTGTAAGCAAACACTGTTAAAGCCAAAAAATGAAATATGCTATTTGCATAGGTATTCAGCTGACTAAGAAATGACTATAACAACAACTCCCTTAGTTAAGAAACTTTGCAGACTTCAGCAGCAGGGGATGCAAGTCAAAAAACATTGAAAGTTCAACCTCCCTAGACATTACACACAGTCCAAACAAGTGACACAAAAACTGAGAGCACTGGAAAACCCAAAGGGTGAACTTATGATACACCTAAACATGTAGCAGGCAGAAGCTCCAACTGGCTTCTACACGTTTTACAGAAAAATATATAGCATATGTACATATGCACATGTGCGAACTGTAATATCATGAATACACTATATAAACCCCAAAATTTATAATATACATAAAAAATAAACAATTTTATATACTTACTACTGCGCACAGTCAATGAGCTGGTATTCATTTGAACGCTCAAAACAAGCCTTTACTCCTTCATCATCCCAAAGCTTCTTTGCATGGTCAAAGAATTCCTGTTTAAAAGAGAAACACATGTAGGACATTGTCTTAAATTTAATACAAGAGTCCAAAAAGCAGTTTTTATACTCTGAATCTTTATAATTCCATAGCAAGTATAATCAGGTTTACTCAGAAAAACATTATAAACTGATTACATATTATACTATGCATCATATATTTAACATGCTACAGTAAGGGGTGGGGGATGTAACTGCAGTGTAATGTGAATTTCTGCAAATAAAATTCTGAAGTCCTTCACTGCTCAAATAAAGAAAAAAAAACTTCTTATAACTGTCTAATCTTTTCACAAATTACTGTATATATTAACTAAATTCATCTGAACACATAAATCATATTACATGGGAAGTTTGCATTTTTAGTATGTTAACCCTTGTCAGAATTAATGGAACTACGCATATTATGATTATTGTGTTTAAGATTACATTGTCACAAAAAAGCTTAGGAAATCTGTGTGCTGTTCCGCCATCATTGATATTAAAAACATAATTTGAAAAATTAGACGAATACAGTAATCCCTCGCTATATCACGCTTCGACTTTCGCGGCTTCACTCTATCGCGGATTTTATATGTAAGCATATCTAAATATATAACACGGATTTTTCGCTGCTTCGCGGGTTTCTGCGGACAATGGGTCTTTTTACTTCTGGTACATGCTTCCTCAGTTGGTCTGCCCAGTTGATTTCATACAAGAGACGCTATTGGCGGATGACTGAGAAGCTACCTAATCAGAGCACACAGTTAAAGTTCCTGTGTGCTGATTGCCTCAGCGACGGAGTGCTGCATTAACCAGGAAGTCTCATCTCACTCATTCAGCATTAACGTGCTCCTGCTACTGCTTCAGGGGCCGTGTCCAAACGCCAGCAGAAGATGCAAATGATTGCAGAAAAGGTAAAAGTTTTGGATATGTTGAAGGAAGGGAACAGCTACACCGCTGCAGGACACCATTACGGCATCAATGAGTCCACGATTCTTTTTATTGAAAAAGGAGGAAAAGCATATAAGATCTACAGCCGCAGTGTCCTTTAACCAGGGTGCAAAACGAGTTGCAAGTGGACGTGATAAGACAGTAGTCTGGATGGAATCTGCTTTAGGGATTTGGGTTGAAGACTGATGGAAGAAGAATGACGGCGGTGCTACACAGTCGCCTGAAGAGGCTCCTTTAGAAGAGCTGTAACGCTCTCCTTTGTTGTGCAGTAAAATTAAACTCATCGTTATTGGACAAGTCATCGTGTCATTGTTGGTGAGTAACCATAATTAATTATCTATGTACAGTACTTATTACATGTACATAGTTTAGTGTCACTGTACACACATTTTATTGTATACAATTTTTCTTGCATTGTACGTATTTATTGCTGGTGGCCTGTCTGTCATAATGGCTGTAACATATGTGATATCGGAGACGCTCGATATCTTTAAAATAATATTTAGGTTTTACTGTATATAAACTGTGTTTACATACATAATTTCAATGAATCTTACCTAATATCTAAGAGAATACAGAGGGTTTATGCTGTATAATTGTGCAGGAAATGTTTATAATAGTGTGGGAGAGTTTATAAGGGCTTAAAGTATATAAAAAGAACCATATGAACATATGGTTTCTACTTCGCGGATTTTCACCTTTCGCGGGGGGTTCTGGAACGCAACCCCCGCGATGGAGGAGGGATTACTGTATACTTATACTTTTTCAAGGCTGATTTTTTAAGAAAATTTTCTTTTTTGTGATGTCAGATGTCAAAAATTATTTTTTACTACTTGAATTGTGTAAAAAATGCAACTCAAAAATATATGAAAATGTATGAGCAAACTATACATGATAATTTTCAATTGTATAATGCTGTTCAAAGCAACAAACTGCAAGCCGTTTATAATATTTGCTGCACTAGTGCCATATATTGTACCTGGTTTTTATGCCTGTTGCTACAAACAACATATTTTTTGTATTCACAGGAGCCTGGAAAATGACATTCAGTGTACAAACCCAAAAAATTGATTATACATGACTTTTGTTGACATGTAGAGATATTTTCAGCCTTGTAGCCTTTGATGTCAACCTCTAGCGACATCTGCACAGAAACAGTCACTATGTCTACAAATGGAAAACATAAACTGCCAAAAAGTTTAGCTTTCAAGTACAGTGGAACCTCTAGATACGAGTTTAATTCGTTCCAGAACTGAGCTTGTATAGCGAATTTCTCGTATCTAGAACAAACTTCCCCATTGAAAATAATGGAAATCCAGTTAATCCGTTCTGCACCCCAAATATATTAACATAAAAATCAATTTTCCTAACAAATAACACTGATAAATTATATATACTGTAGTCTACCTTTAATAAATAACACTGGTAAATAATATAACTGATTATTAAAAGAATCAAAACAGGTGTCCAAAGTGCAGTAGAGCATTCAATAAATCTTTAAATAAATAATCCTTAAAACAGTTGTGAAGTGGAGGTTTAAAATACACAAGAATAACAATCCTTTAACACGAGGTTAAAACGTCAAAAGGATGCCGTCTTTAAAAAACAGATGACAATCGCCGGTGCTTCTTCTCTGTTGCGTCTCACCTGCGGGCTCTGCAACAGGCGAGACACTCTTAATGCAGCTGACCTTCTCTACACCGTCCTGCTTCAGCTGTTTGGCTCGCCTGTTCAGCTACACGCGAGCCTGCACTTGCCTGCCTGCCTGCCTGCCTTCTCTCTCTCTCTCTCTCTCTTTTCTTTTACTTTTTCTCCCCCTTAACCGGCTCGCGCTTCTCTATATATGCGGGGAGGACATGGCAGCTGCAGCCCATCAGCCACAGGAACAATCATGGATGTGGGCAGTTTCCCACCTGTGCACTTAAGTGAGAAACGCAGACACCGCAGATCGCGGCTCGCAACTGCTACCACGCCCCCTTGCTAAGCCGCGAGCTATACCCACAGCCTGGCTCGTGGCTCGTTACGCGAGCCAATGCTCGTATTTAGAGCTGAATTTTTCGCTCACACTTTCCTCGTATTTTGAATTTCTCGTATACAGAGGTGCTCGTATCTCGAGGTTCCACTGTATTAGTTTCTACACAAAGTTGTCTTTTTGGATCTTTTCATTTCCAGTATACAATGTATTGTTTCTATTGATTATTAAAGATTTCTGCATCAATAATTTAAAACAAACTTGCATACAAGCACCATAATTTTATAGTAAAACAGATAAACTGACCAAAGGCAAAAGAAAACTGTTGTGTTCCTCAGCCATTTTTTTAAAAAATGGGACCACACCAGTTTAAGATCTCAACAAGTATTAATCTAGTGTATTAATAAATCTAATATATGTAGATGCACAATACAGATTGTGTAGTAAACAAAAAATATGTTGGATTGTACTAATACTAATAAAAACTAATAATAAAACATCCTCAATCATATTGAAAGCCAGAACTAGATTTCCTACTACACATTGCATGAATACGGGCCACAACTCAGTCTGTAGGGCTTGTTTCCTAAAAAAAAAAAAAAAGTGGAAGACCATATTTTAAATTCCATGAAAGTTATGTTTTATAATTTGGTGGTGATATACTGTATAAAAAATATAAATATTTGTCTTTATGTAATCATAATATATGCATATAATAGATTTGCAGCTAAAAAATAAAGAAAAGCTGTCAATCAAATAAAGCATTTAGCTAAGCAGAACACTATAAAAATAATGCTTAAATTAGAAATAAATCTCTAAAAACTATGTTTAAGCTAAAACTTTCTGTGAAAGTCTCTTCTCCTGGGTTTCTCCCTCTTAGTTCCTGACATGCATTGACTGTTTCGCAAAAACTTGAAAAATATGTTGAAATGGAAGGTCTAAAAACATGTTAGTTAATAAGTATCTTATTATTATCTTATCTTATGTTAGATTATGTAAAAGTTGTTAATAAAACTGACAGCCAAACATGTTTTCTTTTTTCCAATTTCAGACCTCAGTATTCTTTCATTTTGAGAGAACTAACAGACCTCACAAAAACAAATGAACAAAAACAGAAAATGACAGCAGAGATAGGGACAATGTGTTACTTATTGCATTATTATGGATGGATCTCCTTTAAACATCATCTGTGAATACCCTTAACAACAACATACATCACATGCAAAAGAGCAGTTTTGTATACATAAACCTCATATTGTTTATTTATTTACAATATTGAATGTTGATTGCCGTTAGATTACATACAGTGGAACCTCGGGTCACGAACATCTCGGAACACGTACAAATCGGGCTACGACCAAAACGTTTGCCAAACTTTTGCATCTGTTCACGACCACACACTCGGGTGCCGAACAAGCCAGTTTCCCTTCCGGTTCATACGTGCCTGTGATTTCCGCACGTCTTCAGTCTCTCCCTGTGCATTTGCTGTGAACTCTTTGTGCTCTATTTTTCATTTCCCTTCCGGTTCGTACGTGCTGGTGATTTATGCACATGTTCAGTTTCTCCCTGTACAGTACATTGTTCTCGGTCAGACGTGCATCGCGCAGAGGGACTTTGTGGTATAGTGGGTCCACAGCTCACGTCAAGAGGCCAATTTTAAATAAATAATCGCAGCGCTTGCAGCTTACCGAGGGGGCGTGGTGGTTGATTGCTACAGCAAAGAATGCACTGGGCTTGTTTTTAAAGAGACTGCTTCGAGTATTGTTTTAACCTCATTGTATTTAATGAAGACTTTTTTCTATTGGAGCGAGCGAGTGCTCGCAGGCTGGCAGCTGGACAATGAGCCCAAGCAGGGGTGTTTTGGCTGACACTCGGTGGGGCAGAAGGAAGCGGTCGCTCCAGCTGAGCGATCAAGGAGCTGGAGTGACCAGAAGAAGGACGGCTGGCCGCGTAAGGCCGAGAAGGCAGTTAAAGAATGCACCGGGCTTGTTTTCAAAGAGACTGCTTCAAGCATTGTTTTAACCTCGTTGTATTTAATGAAGACTTTTTTCTATTGGATTTTAACCTCCACTTCACTTCTGTTTTTATGGGATCATTTATTTATTGAAGGATTCTGAAAGCACTGCACTTTATTTAATTTGGACTTCGTTTTTGATTGCTGCTTTGTTGATTTTAATAAAAGTACTTGGCACTTTTTACACCATCCGATTGCTCCATTGTAGTGCCTCACTGTCGTGCACATCGGTAATATTACCAACGGTGACGGGTTTAAGGGCTCCTGGAAGCGAGATGGGAGCATGCAGCGAACCCGCATCATCACAGACTTTACCTGAAAACTGTAATCTCCTCTCCACCCAGCTTCCTCCTCACTTCCTCCATGCCAGAACTTGACTCATGCACAGTTAGTTTTCTTGGTTGTTTATGGTTAGTTTTTGTATAAATTAAGGATTTTTCAAATGTTTATTTTTTTCCCTGTGCTTAAAACTCATTAAAAAAAAGTATTTACAAAGAGCGGTTCGTAAGGCTGAAGCGTGAAGTCTTGCAATGTTAGTTTTCTCTGTTCAAGGTTTTCTCAGTGTTATTCAATGTTTTTATATTTAGTTTACTATTACACTGTGCATTCTATGGTATAATTAACTATTTTTGCGCTTAAAAATCTTTAAAAAAAATATATTTACATACAACTTGTGCGGTCCGGAATGGATTAATTGTATTTACATACAATCCTATGAGGGAAATTACTTCGGGTCATGACCAAATTGGGTTGCAACCAGAGTTTTGGAACGAATTACGGTCGTGACCTGAGGTTCCACTGTACTTACCAGATCACTACTACATCCCTGCTAAACTATAAATCCAAACATTCAAATGTATTATGTTAATAAACATTAATTTTGAAAAATTTTTAAAAAAAAAAAGTAAGCTCACAATAGAAATTATAATCAAAGACACTAACTCCTTTGAATGGTCTGTGATATCTAACTTGGAGTACTATTTTTAAAAAACTATAGACAAAAAAACCCAAAAAATAATATTTTTGAATAATGAAATTTAATAGGGGTTTATTAATAGATTTCATTTTTTACCTTTTACCTCACTGTTACATTTTGTCTTTTGAGACTTCTGATTTTACATTTAAAAGTGTTGCCTATATGAGAATTCAGTTCTTTACACAGTTCAACATGTTGTTATCTAACCAAAACTGTTGGTTAAATGGCAATACTAAATGGGCTATTTAACCTAATAGGGCTTGTATTTCTAAATTTTCTTTGTGTTACCAGGTTCACACATTTTTTAATTTATTTTAATTCTCAGATTCTTTTATAGCCACATTATGATGCTGACTCCACAATATACTTACTAAATTTGTATTTTCAATTCACTCATGTACACTAATAAGCTATTATTGTACTTTTTAGTATTGGAGTTATATCTAGATACAATATTAAAAAACACAATCTTTAACAATGGTGTCCTATTTTTAGGGCTCGGCAAATCACAGTCTTAAAAAGCTATCTAAACTTTGTTTAGTCTTCCAAAGTCTTGACTAGAAAGAGATTTCATTATTAGTGTTGCATTTTACTAATGCTGAAAAGGAAATTGCAGCTTTAAGTAATTTAAAAAATACTTAAAATATCTGTATATAGATAAATACAAAAACTTTAATGCTGTAGAATGCCAAGATGAGGCAGAGTGGTCTTTTAGCCTTGGAACCTGCTGAAGTTTTTGTTTTCCTATCCTCTCTGGACATCTGACCACAGCAGAACTGGACATTTAGCTTCACCATTAGATACCTACAAACTAGGGAGGCTTCCGTTTAACGTCTTTTGCAACTTTTTTTTTCTTTTTTACCACTTGTAAATCAGTTTGAGTGACACATTTGAAAATGAATTATATAAATAAATGATACTGTTGGCATTTTAATAAAGCTAAAAAACACCATTTGATGCTATTCATTTTTATCTAACAAAACATTTTGAGATGGTTCTCAAAACACTGGCTACAAAGGTAATGTTTAAAGTAAATAAATATAAAAATATCAAAAACAAACCACACTATGTCAACAACTATGTTAACCTGAACAAGATACTTTTATGTTTAATAACACCTTCTGAATTATCTTCTGTTGTTAGGAGTCATGCAACATTGAAACCCATGGGCATAAAGAATTACCCAAGTGGACTCATCATATAATAACAACATAAACAAATAATGTGTACATGGCTGCAAAGACAACTTCTCTAAGCTACAATCTCCATTTCAAAATATAATAAGACAACAGAATAATTATATATTCATTTCACAAAAAAAATAATTAAGTACTGTGTCATCATTAAATATTTCAGCATATGCAAAAAGGAGATTTGACCTGTTTGGTGGTTATATGGCACAACAGACATAAAAAGATTTAAGTTTATCATCATAAAAAAAAATCAAACATATTGGAATTACAGTATGAATGATATTCAGCTTTTGGGAAGATGTCAATTCTTTCTAAACCTAATTTACTAATAAGAATGCATTGTGCACAATTTTACAAAGTAACTTCAAGATTAAATTTGAAGATAATATTTATAGTTTTATCTTGACAAACCTATAAATATATACACATTTTCTAGATAAACTGGATTACATAACATTTATTAAAGTCTATAAGAGAATGGCATGGTAGCACAGAGGTACAGTGGCTGCTGCTGCTTTAGAATTATAGGGACCTGTGGGATGTCTGCATGAGATATGCATGTTCTCCATGTGTTCACTTGGATATTCTTTCTCATTCTAGTTTCAATCAATATCTCAAAAAGATGCACATTCGTATTAACTGGTCATGGTAAAAGGCCTAGCATGAATGAATATTATCTATGTAATGGAGCAGCATCACACCCATCATTTGGCTTGTGCCTCACACAGTACAAATTTATAAGATGGGTTCAGAAAATGGATTGACAGATGAATTTGCAAATGTCTCCAGGGCTTTTTAAAGAACGTTAAAGTATGCAATCATAGAAACACAGCAAAAGAGAAACAAGTGCCAAAGCACTCAAATATATACAACATCTAAGAAATAGATGCATCAAAAGCCTGATTCCAAATTTATCCATCAATTGTACATTTAGGCTGAATTCCTGAACTAAAATCATTTCAGCTTCTGCAATCTCAAGCCCACCTCTCTTACATGTTTATATGCTAACAATTTGCGTTTGTTTCCCAAAACATGTATGGATTAAAATAATGAGTGTGAAACAGTAAGTACTAAAATGCTAAAAACACTTGTCAAATATCAGCGGGTGTAATGTGCACTTCACAGGGAGTCAAGGGCCTAAGCAGTTAGGGAAGGCATGCACTGAAAAAACAAAAAACAGAAGATGGACTTCCTGAAGAGCCTATATGCAACAAAGTGATAACAAATTCCACCATCTGAAAATAAAAAAGTTGCACATGTACTATCAGAATCAATGTATCAAAATAGTATTATTATGACAGTACTGATGGTATTTTTTTAATTTTACATGTATTATGTTTTTATGTACTGACACTCCAAATACTTTTATATTAATATAATAATTTCATTTAGCAAAGATAGAAATAAAATAGACATTTAAATTATATTTAAAACATACCTGTTCATTTACTGCAACTATTTTTGTCTTTTATTTGGAAACAAAACATTATAACAGAACAACTGAACTAAACTCAATCAAACAAATGTAAATAACATAGCAAGTAAACAGAATGTTTCTAATACATTCCATGAAACTCAGCATTTTAACAGCCTTCTGACATAGATAACTACAGAAATAGAGAGCCTAGTCTAAAGTGGTTCTTTTCATTCTTTGGATAAACAATAATTGAAATAAAAAAGTTGAGCACAGGTCTGATATTTTTACTTTTGAATGAAATGAATGTGTTCTTGCAAAACTCTAAAAAAACTTTTCAACAGATCCTTGTAAAGAGAATTTATTTCTTCCAATCTGAGAGAAGAGGGTGGACTAGGATTCTTCCATGTGAGCAAAAAAGTCTTTAAGCAAATACTATGGTATGGGATTAAAAACAATTTGGTATAGCACATTTTTTAACCAATATATTACTCCAAATTTAGCTGTTAAGGTGTAATAAAATAATTTTAGGTCCAAGGTTCTCTGATACATATATAAATATTTTACCCAAAAAGGTTTAAGCATAGGGCATTCCCGAAACACCTCTAAGATTGATATGGGTGAAAGAGAAGGTAAGTTGATGAGGTGATTTTAACAAAGTTTTTAGACTGTACTGTACATAGAAGAAAATGTGCTGCTGGATGATTAAATTTGGAGTTTAATTGTTTAAAAAATTTAAATACATTCCATTATCAAACAGCAGTAACTATATGTTACATTCAAAAAAGTTACAAATGTTTTAGAAACAAATATAATACAAGTTAAAGGATTATTAGTATACAAGGCCACATTAAATCAAACATTAATATTCTTGCATTTATAGTGACACTCACTATAATTATGTAAGATAAGTAGAAAATTCATTTCTGTATGTTAAAAGTCCCTTTAAAATGAATTTGATTTTCAGATGGAAGGACAAGAGTCCGGTCTTCAATTCAAATGCACAGTATTTCTGAACAGTATATTTTCTGTTTATCTTCTACAATGAGTTTTAGGGAAGTAAGCAGTAATAATATTTTAGTAAAAACTGCACACATTCTGCATATGAATGGATAATGGACATGTGGATTATGAGACATGGGTTATGTGAATTTTTTTTTTTTTCCATTTTCCCATGGACGTTTTTACATTCCATAATATCATAAAATCTTTTCTGTAGTTCTGCATGAAACCATTACATTATTCTTTTTTTTTCAGCCACCAATACAATCTATGTGGGGTAAGTAACATTAAAAAAAATGTTTGGGTGGAGTATTGCTTTAAGGCTGGACAATTCAATAAAAAATGTCAAGCTAAGACAGCACATATTAAATGAAAACGTTTTTAAAATGATAGGTGCTAGTGATGTTTTTTCTGCTTGTCACTCCCTGTATGATGTCACCCACACTGGACTGGAACCCAAAACACAATGTTCAGAATTGACTAAAAACACAGAGTGACAATAAATTTGTTAATTTACTCCATGTGGATAATATTAACACATCAACCAGTTTTAAACTCATCTCCAACTTAAACATAACAATTCAATTAAGTATACTTTGTTTTAAAACCGAGTTCTATTCAAGTACAGTAATCCCTCGCTATATCGCGCTTCGACTTTCGCGGCTTCACTCTATCGCGGATTTTATATGTAAGCATATTTAAATATATATCGCTAATTTTTTGCTGGTTTGCGGATTTCTGCGGACAATGGGTCTTTTAATTTCTGGTACATGCTTTCCTCAGTTGGTTTGCCCAGTTGATTTCATACAAGGGACGCTATTGGCAGATGGCTGAGAAGCTACCCAACCAGAGCGCATATTACGTATTAAATAAAACTCCTCAAATATATTGTGAGCACGGAGGCTGTTTGCACCCCTAGAGGATACGGCCTCTCCTCAAAAAATGCTGAAAGATTACCTTCACATTGCTCTCTTCCTTGCTGGGCTTACATATGGCTGTTTTGTCAAGTGATATGCTTCCCGCACTGTGCTTCGCATACTTAAAAGATCAAACAGCATATATTGACTTTTGATTGTTTGCTTTTCTCTCTCTCTTGCTCTGACATTCTCTGCTCCTGACGGTGGGGGTGTGAGCAGAGGGGGCTGTTCGCACACCTAGACGATACGGATGCTCGTCTAAAAATGCTGAAAGATTACCTTCACGTTTCTCCCTTCTGTGCAGCTGCTTTGTCAAGCGACATGCTTCCCGCGGTGCTTCGCATACTTAAAAGCTCGAAGGGCACGTATTGATTTTTGATTGATTGTTTTTCTCTCTCTTTTGCTCTGACATTCTCTGCTCCTGACGGAGTGGGTGTGAGCAGAGGGGCTGTTCGCACACTGGCCTAGAGGATACTGACGCTCCTCTAAAAAATGCTGAAAGACTACCTTCATATTGCTCCCTTCCCCGCAGCTGCTTTGTCTGGCGGTGCTTCGCATACTTAAAAGCCAAACAGCCCTATTGATTTTTGTTTGCTTTTTTCTCTCTCTCTCTCTCTCTGACATTCTCTGCTCCTGACGTGCACTCCTTTGAAGAGGAAGATATGTTTGCATTCTTTTAATTGTGAGACGGAACTGTCATCTCTGTCTTGTCATGGAGCAGAGTTTAAACTTTTGAAAAAGAGACAAATGTTTGTTTGCAGTGTTTGAATAAAGTTCCTGTCTCTCTACAACCTCCTGTGTTTCTGTGCAAATCTGTGACCCAAGCATGACAATATAAAAATAACCATATAAACATATGGTTTCTACTTCACGGATTTTCACCTTTCGCGGGGGATTCTGGAACGCAACCCCCGCGATCGAGGAAGGATTGCTGTACAGCAGGGGTGTCAAACTCAGATACTGTTTTTCGTTGCAGTGACCTTCTGAATGAGGAACCAATTATTGCTGATAATGGAACAGACTTGTTTTGTTTTGATTGAATCAAAACCCATCTATGTTTCTTTTTCCTTAAGTAGTGGCCATACAGTAGAAAGATGTAATTCTAGCCAACAGATGTGCAGTTAACTCAATGCCATTTTTAGATGTATATCCATCATACAATACCAGTTTCAATAAAATTTTTGAAAGAAAAAAGTGAAAGTTTGGGGAATAGAGTAACTTTTTCTTCGAAAGAAAAAGAAAATAGTTTTACAAATATCTAGTGTTGCTGAATGACTGCAGTAATAAGCAATATTGTTAAATAACTATTAAATAACAATAAAAATTGGCTGGAGTGAAATGATGGCCTTCCAGGAGGAGACTTTGAGACCACTAAATTAGGTGTTCATCTGTTGGCTCACTTTGCTTCTCATAATTGTTTGGCTGTCTCTTAAAAAACAAATAAACGCTTAGGAGCTCTAAAACTTAAAACAACACCACACATGATTTAGACATCAAGTCACAATTCTCATCCAAGTCCAAATAAACTGTATATAGGATTGTCAAATATAACTATTGGATCCATGCTCATCATTAATTACAGCAATAGAAGGGAAGTAGAAAAGAATTTCCAGAAATAAAAGGACAAAGAGTTAGGAAATTTCCTAGTAGCAATTGTTCCCAAGGAGAACAACCTGTGCTGGAAAGAAGGAAAAGAGAAGAAGGATCCAAGAGAAGGAAAATCTGAGAAGTACAATGTGTATTACAGGAAGGAACACAAGAAAGAAACTGCAACACAACTTGCCCAAAAGCCAGGTCTGTGTGATATTATCAATATGTATGTGACAAAGTACATGGGGCTTTAGTAGAACAAAGAAAACAAAGGGGTTCATTGTAAAGAACCATACCAAAACATTTAAGGGGTGAAATACAGGCAATACACAAATTTTAATTGAGTATGTTGATGACTGGGATTTTTAGAAGCAAAAGTGATGTTCTTAAAAATCAAGTCCTAGTCAAGATGAACAGACAGTGATCACAAGGCCAGACTAACTGAATTAGGAAGAGCTTGGAGGCAGCCTTATGCACAAAGGCGGACATAGGAGAGATAGGTTTTATTTTAAGGGACAAAGAATGAGAAAATGTTAAAAGAACGTGATAGAACAGAGAGGAAGACAAAGAAATATCAGAACATCTGATAACAGATCAAAAAAAAAAAAAAACAGGAGGATGGAATAGAAATGTGGACTTCAACAGCAGAAGCATTTTCAGAACTGAGCCATTATTAACATCACTGAAGATAATGATGCCCCAACCTGCCCAGCCCCAGTATTAGATAGGCTTTCCTCATATATAGAGATTGGGGTTATTAAAGATTGGTATGTATGAATGCAGACCTGAGGAGTGACCCATATGTCTAGCTACTCTAAAGCAAACTGTACATAGTGAGAATAATGGGTGTTGTTTAACTGATTTCACTTTTAAACTCACAGAGGTAAAAGAAATGAAAGAGATCTGGAAAACACCAGAGTAGATTCAATTAAAAATGAGAACATACGGACTTTGGAATATTTCAACTAAAAACAAATAGCTCTCAAGGTAAACAAACAATATTATAATTCCAAATCATGTGGGAGCACAACCCTAACAAACCTGTCATATATCAAGATAAGAGTATTCATGGAGGATCTTTAGCTATACTGCAGGAAGGATCCAAGCTCTTGCCAATACTTTTATTGAAGGGTCATTGCATAGGAATAATGAGGGGTGATATGTTCTTAACAGCCAGTTCAGAATGGAAGTATATGTGCATGTGATACCAGGATGAGAGACAAAAAGTATTTAATACTCTTAAAAATGCACTGGAAATTTATTATAGCAATGTGAGGAAGACATGTTAATCTCAAAAAACATTTGCACTTGGAAGAAAGAACAAAAAAAAAAAAACATCAGAAGACTTAAAAGGAGAAGACTTGACATCAGAATAGAGCAAAATTTTGTAGTGGATACTGTGCACAATGATGGGAGAAATGAAGCCCGCGTTATGAATGATGACTGCTAGAGGCACATGGGAGAAACTTAACCTCTTATGCACTAACATTTTTTGGCATTATTGCACCTAAATTACTCATTCAAAAGTATATGGCTATTACTCTGCTTAAGTAACAGTGGAGCTGCAAAGCCCTGAAAAGTAGCAGGTACAACACTTAACATTTTTAAAAGAAAGTATTTATATGATTAAAACCTTCTTTACACCAATATCAACTAAATAAAACACAACAACAAATTGGTGGTTTAGAGATTTTTCTCCAAAAAAACAGGTCTTATAGTACATAAAAAGACATTTTATGATGCACAACCCTGGAAGCAATTCTCCTTTGTGCCTACATCTGTCAGCTATCATTGTGGCAAGTTTAGATGTCATAACCTATAGCATTGCAAAGTTATGGTGTTTGGCACCAGGTGTCCTGTTTGGATAATTTGTCCCTTTTTAAACATGTTCAGTCTCTTGCACCCAAACAAACTCAAAACAAATACTGCAGTTGCAGTTTTTTTTTTTAACAAAATATAGAAACACAAAAACACACCAATTTCTAACTATGTACATATAATTATGTATTCATCCAAACATTTACTTTCAAAATTATTTTTCAAGCTAGTCCATAAAACTATTTCTGTTTTCCACTAGACACAGAAAACCATTACATTTTGTACAGTAGGTTGGGGTTTTTCTTCTGCAATTCATCTACTGTATGTATTTATTTTTATTTTTGTTTATGCTTTTTTCTTGCATTTCAAATCTGGAATAAATTAAGTACATACATACTTGTAAAATTATCATAACAGCTTCTCCCAATGCTGAGTTACGAGAGTGGGGACAATGCCTTTCCTGGCATCCTTGGGCACAGGGAGGGAAACAGAAAGCCCTGAGCAAAAAGCTAGCCATACCGTCACATACCCCTAAAAGAGTGTTTCTCAGCAACTTTTGACTCACAGGCAGCAGTCACTGGGGCACAAGCACATTGACACTTGATTTCATGATAATCTGTCCCTCTCCCACCACCACTTGTGCATGATTTTTTTTTTATCCTGGTGATAATTGTGCTTGCTTTAACTGAAAGGCCACACTTCATTATTATTATAATATGCACAATTCATGCCTGTTATTATTAGAACTATCTGTAATTACAAAAAAGGCAAATGTCTGATACAGAAAGGCTCTCTGTAACTGTGAATCTACAGTAATTATTGATATAAGGATCACTGTATAATGGAATCAAAATTAAGGCTTTACAAGAATCAAATATTAACAGGACTGAAAATAAACGTATTATTTTATACTAGCCAACCCGCGGCGTAGGATGCGCCGCATAATTATGTACTGATGGGTGAACACTTCCTGAAAGACACAGTTGTCCAAATGGGGTGGGTTTGAGGATACGACTGTAAGTGAATGAAAAGATGGAACTCTGGAGAGAGCAACATACAATTGTCCGTGACTGAAAACTGGAGGACCGCTGCCGCGCCCCCACCTCCCAGAGTGAGGGACGGGGCTGGACGGCGGTCAGGCGCGGAGGGCAGAACGGGGGGAGAGGGGAAGGACGCCCAGGGAGGACGCCCTTTCTGCCCCCTCCGCCTCTCCGGTGAGAGGGCGGGGAAGCGGGCCCGAGAGGTTTCGGGTCCTAACCGTTCAATGACGGGTCGGCACAACCGGTAATGATGCTTCCGCAGGTTCACCTATGGAATTACGACTTTTACTTCCTCTAGATAGTCAAGTTCGATCATCTTCTCAGCGCTCCGCCGGCAGGGCTGATCCGAGGACCTCACTAAACCATCCAATCGGTAGTAGCAACGGTAGTTTTACACTCCAGTACATTGCGGTGAATGCTGGTAACAGTCAGGCGGGCGGGCAGGCGTTCTCGTCCCATAGTCTTAGAGTTGGTGGGCGTGGCTCTGTGAGTTGTCGTCGTATACCATGGTCTTACAGTTGGTTGGCGGGGCTCTGTGAGTTGGTGAGCGTGGCTATGTCATGCGTATCCCATGGTTGTCTTGCGTGCCCTGGTCGGCTGCTTAGTGAATTATATATATAGCTGATGCTTCATGTAATGTTGTGAGCAGTGCTATTTTAATGGATTATTAACATTACAAATTTATAGTTGTGCACGATTGCTAAGTATCAAACTATGCACAAAATAATAAAGAGAAGTATTATGGACATTTTTTGCCACATATTGTAATTCCATGTTACCAATTATGTTCTTTAAGTTTTAAAATGAGCACTCTTGCAAAAAGATTTGGCAAGAATGACTTATTTGTTTTTTAGATGTTATACACCACATGAGAAACTTGTTAAAAAAAAAAACACTATTGGATTTGCAATGCTTGTGTTAAATCCCTTTAAACAAAACTTTATCAATTTCTCTATCTACTACTATGTTACTAACAAAACTGATAAGTGAAATAAGTTAAATGTTGTAAGGAAAGGAAAATGCAATCTAATCAGCTACACTGTAGCCATTGTGCTGGGTCAAAATATTCAAGTTATATAAAATAAAATTTAAATAAGCACACAAATTCAATAGCCATGCAAAATGAATTTAAATAAAACTGCATAGTAAAAAATGCTGAATATTAAAACACTTTAAAATATAATAATATGAAAGACCCCTGTTCAAAGATGCTTCCAAGATTCTAGTTAAAGCAGTTCACATTTTTGACAGAATATGGCTACTACTATGTACTAATGGTGCACACTTTACAAACTATTAAATGCAAAAAATGTGTCTACTGTATTAAGAAGGAATTTATCAGGATTTGCCAAGGAGGTGCTCAATGATAAAAGATAGACTAGGTCCACCAGACTCCTAAAGATTCACATTTGCTTAAGTTAAATGATATTCAGTTCTAAACTCTCATATGGCATATGACATAGAGTATACTTTAATGTATGACTGACTGTAGCACTGCAGAGACAGGGTCTGATCCTTCAGGATACTGGCAGGGATTAACAGAGTTCTAGGATGGATGAATGTTACAAATCATCTCAATGATACCTTGCATTTGGCAATAAGTGCATTACTCTGAGTCAACCTGCTGTGAATAGTGGCACATAAAAATAAATTTTCCTACACTGTACTTTATTGCTGTAACAATATTAGTTGCATGTAATTTAACTTAATGACATACACACAAAAACATCAATACAAGCATACAACATGAGGACCGACAGTAATCATTAATCTCCAGCTGATCCCAATAAGTGGAACTGATACAACACAAGACATATTCACAAAATTATTGTAGAAAAATCTTAAGGTCAAAATGTGAAGTTATGTACCTCACAGCTTGTGGATAAATGTCATTATAAAATCTGGTAGAGCTGCTCTTGATTAACCTAACATATATAATAGATAAAAAAGAATGAGCACAAAGCAGATCTGAAAAATTAACTAAGTGGCTTTAAGTCTAGAATAGCACAATTATATTGCAGAGGTATTATTTAAAAGGTTATTTACTTGAAAAGTACCTGGAAATTGGATACGCTATGCTCCATCTAAGCCAAAGTGAAACTTGTTAATCACAATTTCCACTAAATATTGCCTTATGTTTTCCACTTATTTGGTAGTAAACTGAAAATATTTTTCCACTCAAAAGGTATTGCTTTGCTTCTGTGGAAGAAAATTAACTTTGTGCAACAGTAAAAATACAATAGAAGACATCTTAAGATGCAACCATCATTTTAACAAGCCAGAGTCCATTCACTTTTGAGATAAAGTGTAGGCATGGGTAAAATGAATAAGAACTACTCTCGTTCTTTACAGGGCCTCTACTACATAAAGTCTGCACTATCTGGTGCAAAATCTTTCACTTCCATGCATGTATGTGGTATCAAACATCACGCTTTGTCAACCCAAGCCCAGTGACTAAGTATATAGATGTAATAGTACGCATGTAAATCTATGTATCTTGCTCTTGGTGGATAAAGATAAAGTTACTAATTAAATGTAACTTTACTTACATAAATAGCATTGAAAGCTAACTATACCTTAAAATAAAAATGCACATTTAATCCAGATACAAATGACTAATCTCTGATTAACTTTCATTTTTTTTCTAGAATTGAACAACTGAAAGAGTGATGTTTGATGCTGCAAATTTTAATGACTTCTAACTTGTGTATGCAAGATAAATAAAGAAATATAGCAGCTTTAAAAATAACCTCATTTAAAAAATTGCTAGAACATGAAATGAAGTAGCTTTCAGTTTAGAAATGAAGTTAAACCATCTCAGCTGCATTTTTTAAATCTTTGTTTAATATAGCAGAAATGAATGATCTGTAAACAGTGGATAAAAAGTAGTATTTTTTAATGTGCAAGTTCTAGCTTTGTATATCTTGTATGTGGTTGCCTGATGTGCCTTAGATTGTCTGTGTCTCTGGTCATGACAGTCACATTTTAAAGATGAGAGCAGATCATTATAAACTCAATATATGCTATTTTTTTAAAGCAACACACCACTACTAGAATTACTACTAAACATTTATCCATACTTCAAATAACTCCAGTTTTTCTATCATGCATGTTATCATAATTGGTAATTTCAAACTGGCTCTTGTGTGATCCGAGTGTGGGTTATGTGCATGAATGGGCTCTGTGATGGGCTAGCACCTTCATTGTCCAGGGTTTTTCTCTGCCTTGCACAAATTGCTGCAAATGATAGGTTTTGGCCCTCAACATCCTGGACTGAATTAAGGATATTTTTGGATTAAGGATTAATTTTTGTTACAGCTAATTAAAAATAATAACTAGTGGCCAGCCTTGCATCATTCCAATGGGTAAATGCATCCCTCTTTATTAATAATTTAAAACATTTTGTATAATTCTATGTATTTTTACATAGAATTAATGCTTAAATTAAAAGCACATTAATATTTAAATTAAACTGTCACAAATCAATGTATAATACAAAGATTACATACATTTCATTTTATTTATTTTCAGACAGTCTTCATTATGCAAAATAAATCAACACTACTAATACCCTAATGTCTCCTATTTTAGCAATTACATAATATATAAAATCTTAAATCTTATTGTTTTGTTACAGTTACATACTTAAATTTAGAGGAAAAGGGTGATTATATACATTAAACTTTGTTTGCCCAATAATTATAGTGAATTACAAAACATTCATAATTTGTGGGACATCATACACAGCAATTATCAGATAATGTACTAAAATGACAGTACAATTATGAAGTACTTAATAAGATTACAACCCTTAGTTGTCAAAACTGATGGTATTTTTATGTTAACACATTCCAAAATTCCATTGATATGTCCTTTAACCATGAAGGAATATAACATCATCCATTTAAATCTAGACATAATCAGTTCTGTCCACTACTAATACCTAGACTACTGCATTTAATCTGACTTAATTAAGATATCAAGTGAAATCTGAGTTCATCAAACAACCACAAGGAGGTTGTTTGGAAATATAGATTTGCTAATTTTATGATTATTTAATTCTAGATTACTAAAGTATGTATTACTTAAGGCTAGGATACATACACTATAATACTATTTAAAATACTTCAAGAATCACACTATATTTTAAAGTTTAACATTGAAAGAAAAATGGCAAAACATACTGCTGAAACTATATCAAATCAACAAGACTTACAAAAACTGTAATATGACAGTTCAAATGTGCCATTTTTAATCTTTTTTTCATAGATTCTGTATTGATAGTAATATTTCTGTGGTTTGTCAAGTTTCAGTTACTGTGATATATTTGCAAGTCTGTATATGCACTTTGAGCATCAGTAAAGAAAATTACATAAAAAAGAAAAAATGTTATTTTTAAAAATATTTTCTGTGGCATCTTTTCCAGATGAAGGTATTCTTATTGCAATAGCAAAGTCCCAATCAAAACAGGAAACCAGAAGTGGAAACATTAGGAAAAACTAATGCCAGTTTTGAAGGCTTAAACTACCGAGTACAAGATAAAATGGCTCACACACTTTAAAGCTAATCGAAAAATCTCAGTTTTTGCTTCATGTTGAGGTTCAACCTTAATTCTAAAGCGAAATGGGCAAATATCTGAATGTTTAAATTGAAGAAAGTAAAATGACCAAATGTAGACGTTTAGAAAAAAAACACTCAAATCAGCTTGCATTTAAAATATTCAATTGGAAAACTATAGATGTTTCCAACAGTCGCACAGTGTTTTTTACTTCTTTCCTGGGCAGAAATATTGTATATGGGTAATCTGAACACAGTTAGTAAAAGCAGTAAAAACTTTCTGATCACTGTATAATTCTATATTTGTTTTATCACTATTGTGTTTTTGTTAATTTTAGATTTATCCTCAAAGGGAATATTAGGATGAAATCTCCTTATTCACAGCTATAGTTACTCCGTAGCATTTTTGGTGGCCTAGTGTATCAATCTCTACAAATAGGCAAATAAATACTAAACTATATGAGAGTGATTTATACTCTGAGATCTTCAGGCTCATCTCTAGAATAGCCTTTAATACAGAAAAACATTTAATCTGAAAACAAAGATAATAACAGTAAAAATGATTTTACCATTCTGAAAACAGAATTGGAGATAATGAATTATAAATTTACAAAAACAAAGGGGAATAATAAAATAAACTTCATCAGAAAGTTAAAAGAAGAAACAATAAATTGAGACCTGGATTTTATTATTTCTGGTCTCTGAGAGGCAAAAGCATCTTGTATCACAATGCCATCTTTAAAATGTATATACTACTTACAAAATTCTTTCTGAACATTAGCAGATCTGACATTTAGTACTTGATCACATAAAAAGTGTATAAATTAAATTATTTTTGCTTCACTGACTGCATATTAATACATTTGTTTTTTAAACTGCAACCTGACTCAGCAATTAAAGGATCTTACTGTGTCCAGTGAGAATTATTATATAATGCAATCTCTGAATATAGTAATATACACAAGTGATTTCTTTTTTTTTTTAACACACTGACAAAAAGAAGTTTATCATCAGTTCTAACAAACTGTGTGCATCTTTTTCACAGATCTTTTGTTGAAGATAAATATGTAAATTTCAAATCTCATTTTACATGTATAAACAACAGTCACCAAGCAATTAACAAAGATGTGCTCTTCGTAAACAGTAGTGAGGGGATAGTGGTAATCCATCTTCCACTGGCCAAGTAAGATGAAAGATCTACTATTTTTAATATAAGACAAATAAAGTAGCACTTAAGGTATATTGAATATATGGCTATTATTTGAAACTGGTGAACAGCAGTCTACAATTTAGGATTTGTGTATTAAATGGTTGAAAAGTTCACGGCAAACACATTCTCCAGTAGGTTACTTGGGTAAATACTATAACATCTTTAGAGTACAGTGTAATTCTTACTTGCATGTGGTAATCAACAACTCATCACAGTAACACCTCAATTCAATCCCACTTTTTATTGTGACCACTTAAAATACATGGCAGTCAAAGCTTTTTACTCTTTCCTGCAGTAAACTTATTTCAAAGAAAAATACACAAATGTACAGCATACGACAGTGAAATTCTGCAACAAGTGAAACAGACTTAATTCGCATAAATACTGTAAATTGCCACTTCTGGTTGCAATAAGCCTATGCACCACAGAAAGTACTTTGACTTTTGTAAATTACCTTGCAGTGTGATAACATAACAGCTAAGACAAAGAGGCTATGCAAGATTGTGTGAGATTTGTTCAATAGTGTTTGGGTCTTACCTATAATTAACCATAGAGATATAGTCCCAACATTCACAAAAGTGTATGGCATATTATGGGATTCCAACCATTCTTAGCACAAAACTGTTAGAACTTCTATGACTTAAGTAACAGTGCTTACTATTATCAACAAACTGCTGTACATTCCACTACCTATAATTTTTTTACTCTGTCCTCAGTGTTCATTGGAACATTGATTGATTTGACTGCAGGTTCACTTTCATTCTGCTTTTCCTGTGCAGTTTTAATTTTTATTCATTGTAATTCTGCATTTATTAATAAGTGTGCTGTTGTGGTATTGTGGTTAGGCAGGGATGTGGAATGTATTTCTGGGCCAATCACTCAGTGCAGAGTTTGTACTCACTTCCTCTAACTGCCTGGTTCCATCAGACTATTCCTGTTCTCTCATCTTGTATTCTAATGTACCAGTAAGCCCGCGATTCTTGAAAGACTCGCAAATCCAAGAATGGCAATCACTTTCTGTTCCCTCCGATATTTGGAGGGATGCAATATCATGGAGGGTGGGTGCATCCTGGGACATTTTTTCATTTAATTAAATAAACATATTTGTACCAAAGCGGTTTCGTTTGGAGCTGTGACTCATCTGGTTGTGGTGTTTCAGAAGCACGTTATAGGCGCCTTTGTTTATTGTTTTTATCCATGCAGTGTCTTTTTTGTTTTTCTATGGCTGTGTCGTCAGCTAGAAGATGTTTGCTGACGGCGGCGGATTCGCGTGCTGAAGTGACCATGGCGGCGGATCCGGGCATGGAGGGCTACATCACTAAACGAAGGTGGCAAATGCGGTGGCGTGGGGGGGGCGCGTTCGGGCGGCTGTACAACCTGGCGTGCACGCTTTACCTCAGGTTTAGTTCACAGGTCGTAGCCAAACGGGCTCGTGTTTGTATTTCTAATCGTTGACCTGTTTCTTTTTGGAGCCGTGACTCCTTTGCCTGTGCTGTTTCAGAAGTGCGTTGTGGGTGCCTTCGTTCATTGTTTTTATCCATACGGGCTCGTTTTTGTATTTCCGTTAGTTGAGCTCTTTCATTGTTGAGCTGTGACGTCTTTGCTTCTGGTGTTTCTGAAGCGCGTAGTAGGAGCCTCCGTGTATTGTCTTTATCCATGCGGTCTCGTCTTTGTTGTTCTGTGGTTGTGTCGTTAGGTAGAAGTCGTTTACTGTTAGGAATCATAATCCAACTTACTTTTAATACTGAATTACCGTCATGTGATTCAAATATGCCACACTGACTGCTGGCACAGTGGATTAGAGCAAGTTTAGTTTACAGGTTGTGTTGTTTGGGTGCCACGTACTGACTCTGGGAAGTACGGGCTCGGTTTTGTATTACTAATTGGTGAGCTCTTTCCATTTGGAGCCGTGACTCCTTTGCCTCTGCTGTGTCAGAAGCGTTTTGTCAGCGCGGTCTCGTTTTTGTTTTTCTGTGTCGTTAGGTAGGCGTCGTTTACTGTTAGGAATCATAATTCAACTTACTTTTAATACTGAATTACCGTCATGTGATTCAAATATGCCACACAGACTGCTGGCACAGTGGATTAGAGGAAGTTTAGTTTACATGGTGTGTTGTTTGGGCGCCACCTACTGACTCTGGGAAGCCGCTTTATCCATGCGGTCTCGTCTTTGTTGTTCTGTGGCTGTGTCGTTAGGTAGAAGTCATTTACTGTTAGGAATCATAATCCAACTTACTTTTAATATTGAATTACCGTCATGTGATTCAAATATGCCACACAGACTGCTGGCACAGTGGATTAGAGCAAGTTTAGTTTACAGGGTGTGTTGTTTGGGCGCCACCTACTGACTCTGGGAAGCCGCTTTATCCATGCGGTCTCGTCTTTGTTGTTCAGTGGCTGTGTCGTTAGGTAGAAGTCATTTACTGTTAGGAATCATAATCCAACTTACTTTTAATACTGAATTACAGTTATGTGATTCAAATATGCCACACAGACTGCTGGCACAGTGGATTAGAGCAAGTTTAGTTTACAGGTTGTGTTGTTTGGGCGCCACCTACTGACCCTGGGAAGCCGCTGGGTTTGACTCTGGGGCGCTGAGGCGCAGTGCGCATGCGCGTCGGTGCGTCCGCCGTCCCAGGCGCAGTGCGCATGTGCGTCGGTTTGTCTGCCATCCGTGCATAAATTAAACTGTCGTTTAGTAATATAGATTGTGAAGGTGTGTGGGTGAGTATTTCTAAGCACATTAAGTACAAAGCAAACTCCCAAGTGCAAGTCCATATCAAGTATATAATTCTTTAATTCTTAATTCTTTGCATTTATATAGCGCTTTTCTCAGTACTCAAAGCGCTCAGCAATTGCAGGTTAAGGGCCTTGCTGAAGGGCCCAACAAAGCAGAGTCCCTTTTATATGCCAAACAAATACAATTTTAATAAATTATCTTAGTGTTTGGGGTTCATAAATGATGTTTTATCTTAACTCCCTGCATTGCTTATCAGTCTTGTTAAATCTCCCCACCTTTGTTATACCAAAAGGACACATTACAGTGATCCCTCGCTATATCGCGCTTCGCCTTTCGCGGCTTCACTCCATCGCGGATTTTATATGTAAGCATATTTAAATATATATCGCGGATTTTTTGCTGGTTCGCGGATTTCTGCGGACAATGGGTCTTTTAATTTCTGGTACATGCTTCCTCAGTTGGTTTGCCCAGTTGATTTCATACAAGGGACGCTATTGGCAGATGGCTGAGAAGCTAGATTGCTTACTTTTCTCTCTCTCTTGCGCTGACTTTCTCTGATCCTGACGTATGGGGATTGAGCAGGGGGGCTGTTCGCACACCTAGACGATACGGACGCTCGTCTAAAAATGCTGAAAGATTATCTTCACATTGCTATCTTTTGTGCAGCTGCTTCCTGAAACAACATGCTGCACGGTGCTTCGCATACTTAAAAGCTCGAAGGGCACGTATTGATTTTTGACTGAAAAACAAACTCTGTCTCTCTCTCTCTCTCACCCCGCTCCTGACGGAGGGGGTGTGAGCTGCCGCCTTCAACAGCTTTGTGCCGCGGTGCTTCGCATACTTAAAAGCCAAACAGCCCTATTGATTTGTTTGCTAGATTGTTTTCTCTATCTATGTAACATTCTGTGCTCCTGACACGCACTCCTTTGAAGAGGAAGATATGTTTGCATTCTTTTAATTGTGAGACAGAACTGTCATCTCTGTCTTGTCATGGAGCACAGTTTAAACTTTTGAAAAAGAGACAAATGTTTGTTTGCAGTGTTTGAATAATGTTCCTGTCTCTCTACAACCTCCTGTGTTTCTGCTCAAATCTGTGACCCAAGCATGACAATATAAAAATAACCATATAAACATATGGTTTCTACTTCGCGGATTTTCTTATTTCGCGGGTGGCTCTGGAATGCAACCCCCGCGATGGAGGAGGGATTACTGTATAGCTTTTATTTCTCAAGAATATAACCATATCCTTTGATGTCCCCCTTTTTTATATCTCTGCTTATATCCCAAAGTGTCACTTACTATCAATGCTTGGACAAGTCTGCTGTTGTCAAGTTCTAAAGTAATGAAGCAAAGTAGTTTTTCCATGTGTGAAACTGGATGACATTTTTAGGGAAGTATCATCAGATGTATCATTTACTTATTGCACCTTACAATGGGATTTCACGCACCAAGTCTCTGGTAATGAGAAGTGCATTTGTATTACTAAATCTGTGGCCAGTCTTACAAAAAAATATTCTTAACTATTACTTGTTTATGCTATCTTTGATATAAGTTAAACATAGTTTTCTTCATAAAAAACACTAAAAAAGTAAATATTTTATTAATAACCTTTATTTGTTATTATAAGACTTTGTTAATACAATCTTTATTCCTGCTACTATTAGTCAAATACTATCATTCATTGCTCCGATTTTTTTTTTAAATGCAAAGGTATAGGAGATTGTGTACATTTAATACCAAAAAACTGTATAACACAGATGATCCCTTAGTGTTGTATCAAAGAAGAGATATTAAAACCAACACACTGTTCCTAATAGTTGTGCGACAGTTTTTAAAGCCAGCGTCTAAATTTGCAGAGTACAAGCAGCACATAACAGCTCAAGGAGAGCTATAGTATATTCTATAAAACAGATGAATGAATATTAAATCAAGTGTATTTATATTCAAATAGACATAAAACAATAAGATAACACCATCAAACACTCTTAATCAAATTCAGGGTTGAAGGGAATGAAAGCCTATCTCAGCACCACCAAGCACACGGTGAAAACAACTACATGTCTACAGGTGGCCATCCAACTTTTTTCAAACTGGTTTATACAGTTCATGGTCATAGGGGAAACCTCACACACACCCACAGTTATGCATATAGCACTGTGTGTGACATGGGAGGAAACTACACACTGGCAGTGCAAGTAAAAATAAACGTATGTTTCACACAAAGTGACTATTTGGCTTGTATACACCAGTGATGGCGGCATGGTGGCGCAGTGGGTAGTGCTGCTGCCTCGCAGTTGGGAGACCTGGGTTCGCTTCACGGGTCCTCCCTGCGTGGAGTTTGCATGTCCTCCCCGTGTCTGCGTGGGTTTCCTCCGGGTGCTCCGGTTTCCTCCCACAGTCCAAAGACATGCAGGTTAGGTGGATTGGCGATTCTAAATTGGCCCTAGTGTGTGCTTGGTGTGTGGGTGTGTTTGTGTGTGTCCTGTGGTGGGTTGGCACCCTGCCCGGGATTGGTTCCTGCCTTGTGCCCTGTGTTGGCTGGGATTGGCTCTAGCAGACCCCCGTGACCCTGTGTTCGGATTCAGCGGGTTGGAAAATGGATGGATGGACACCAGTGATTAAATGAGCTGCTCCATTTGTTAATACCAAAATAAAATGTATTTAGTGCTTCTATGAAGAAATTAAAAAAATTATGCCAATTAACAGGATAAGCAAAATGGCAGTCGCAAATGTTTAATTTGTTTGGTTTTTGAAGTCAATCTAATGTTCGTTAGTATGTCTTCTAAAATTTGATGAACATACATCATATATTTGAAAAGAATGTTGGCAAATGCAATGTAGTCTTACTAAGTAGACACTGTAGATTTAGTTAATAACCTAATTCTGGATATGCACATATCCAAAGCAATAATAAAGTCTGGTCACTCATGAAAGACACCAAAACCCATTTATGCCTCGTGTTCCATTATTGGAACGACAGTCACGTTGGAGTAACATATGTTATGTATAATGTAAGAAGTGGATTTGCCTAGTGTTCCAATTTTGGAATGCCACATAACTCAACAATGGAATATAATACATTTTTTTTCTCTTCAAATTCTTGTTCCTTATATTTTTCTAAGCAAACATATGTGAATTTCATGCACAAACTCAAAAATTTCAACCTTTCGGCATAAATGGGTTAAAAACAACAAAACAAAGTAGGGCTGCACGATTAATCTTTTTTTTCTCATGATAACGATATTTATGACCCACGATCAGTTAATAAATATCGTTGCGATTTTACAGTATAAAGACCAAACTGTTTTTTATGGGCTGAGTTTACGGATTGGACTGCGTCACTATGACGTTACTGCGTCTAGATTGCAAGCGCTTTCTGAAGCAGTAGAAGTCAATAGCAGCAATAACAGTCAGTCAGAATAAACATATGATGGCGGAGCAACGTGCAGAAGTGCGATCGTTAGTTCCTAAAAAGGGGTCATACTCAGTTGTCTGGAACTATTTCGATTTCGAGGAATGTGATGTTGATCAGGTACGAGTCTTGTGCAAACTTTGCTCCTGTTCCATCCAAACGTCCCAAGGTAACACAACAAACCTCATCAACCACCTTAAAAGCCACCACAAAGTACACTATCAAGAATTTCAACGACTGAAGGCACAAACAGCAACAACAAAAAATTACCAGCCATCCACAACACAGACAACAATATCAGGGACATTGTTCAACGCAATACCATATCTGCCTAGCCAGTACCGCCGCTCCCTATACGCAGAGTACGCAGTCTGCGTAAGGCACCAACTCCCAGGGGGGCACCATCCCAGCTGCTCAAAAAAATCGTTTTTATATATTATAATAATAAATTAATATTAATAATATACATATACAAATAAACAAAAATATAAACGTATATATTGCATTTTACGGTGAACGCAGAGTAGGCTAAGCACACGTGATGACGCGCGCGCTCTCACCTCTGTACCCAAATCTCTGGATTGCTCTGCGCATAGCAGTGACGCTCCCTGTAACTGTTGCCTCTGCTGAGCGAAGTTTTTCTAAAATGAAGCTCATCAAAACGTACTTGCGCTCATCTATGGCACAAGAGCGCATGAGTGGTCTGGCAATTGTCAGCATCAACTCTGAATTAGCAAAGGCTTTATCATATGAAGAGCTCATTTACGACTTTGCCTCAAGAAAAAGCAGAAGTGTGCCTTTGTAAATTTTGAACTTTGGAAAGCTCCAGCAGATGACAGTGTTGATTTTATTTCAGTTTATTATTGTTTATTTTATTTATTATAAATGTTTTATTTAAAGTGTAATTTTAGTTTGTATTTTTTGCTGTAGAGCTACAATTGTAATTTATAAATGATACAATTTATTTATGTATTTACTTTTATTTGAATAAAGTTCTATTTTGGCCCCTATAGTAGGTGTTTTTTTTATTATTTTATTTTTACTTCCGTAATATTTGGGGGAGGGGGCACAAAAGTAAATTTCTGCTTAGGGCACCCAACAGAGGTGATCACGTACCATATAGCCAAGGATATGTGTCCAATAACCATCGTGAGCAGTGAGGGGTTTAACAAAATGATCGCAACACTTGATAAAAGATATAGCATTCCCTCTCGCAACCATTTTTCCAATGTTGCGCTGCCCTCGCTGTATGCGAAATGCCGAAAAGAAATAGAAAGAGAAATTCTCAGGCTCAGCCTTGAATATTTTGCTGCCATGACCGACTTATGGTCAAGCAGAACTGCGGAACCGTATTTGAGCTTGACAGTTCATTTTATTGACAGCGAGTTTGAGATGAAAAGCAAGTTTTTGCAACATTCGTTTTTCCCACAAGACCATACAGCGGAGTTTATTGCAGTGGGCCTCAAAGAAGCGATGTCCGCTTGGGGCATCACAACGGACAACGCAGCTAATATGATTAGGGCAGCATCTGTGAATAACTGGCCGAGGCTACACTGCTTTGGTCACAGACTTCATTTACCAAAGGAATAATCGTCATTATTAATCGTGATAAAAATTTTGAGCAAAATAATCGTGATAATCATTTTTTCTGTTATCGTGCAGCCCTAAAACAAAGGCTGTTTTACAGGAGTTCTGAAACAGTGGATTAATGTAAAACTGACATGTTTGATTTCACACAGTAAAGCTTAAAGTTTGAATACATGTTAAAAAAAAAAAAGGAAAAACAAACTTGTAAAAATAAAGCACTAGGATTTTAAGACATTTGAAAATTTAATCAGTTTGAGTCCTCCATTAAATATCACTCTTTAGTAAGCTTTTTAACAAGCTAATAATGCAAATGTACAAACAAACAAATGTTACAAACCCACTGTAACAGAGTGACTTAGAACTGATGTTAAACCATGTTGATACATAAACAGTTTTAAAGAATTTGTTTAAATTAAAATATTGTGAATTATCTTGGAGCTCACTAATTCAACAGTACAGATTAGTGCTGATCTGCAAGATTTGCTAAAGCATTTTTCATGGGGAATTGTTTGATGATTATTTTCCTGGAAACTGGCAGTGAGGACGGCTTAGATGAACATGTTTTTACAAGCACCCCATGATGCTTTGCAAGGCCAGCATAACATCACAAAGCTGTAGCAGCCTTTCACGGGACTTTCATACATGCTTACTTTAAGACTAGGGATGTCACAAGAACAAATATCTCAGTACTACTTTGGTACCAAAGTTCTGAAAACATAACGGTACCAACTTTTTTATAGTGTAGGCAGTAAGGAGAAAGTCAGCACTACACTGATACATGACTGCAAGTAGGCAAATTACTATGGAAGGAAAAATAATGAATTAGAAATATGTGAGTAAAACTACATGTAAAAATGGCTCAGAATGGTGATGTTACAGGACCATATCAACACATGTAGAAAAGAAAAATAGAAAAGGCCATATGTGGAAATGCATTGTGTTCGAGAAGAAAAATTTCAGTACACAACTGCAGGAATCATACTTGATATTTAAAAAAAAGAAAGAAAGAAAGAAAGAAAGAAAGAAAGAAAGAAAGAAAGAAAGAAAGAAAGAAAGAAAAACATGTCAGCTTGCATTACTGTCACTTTTAACCCATTATGGAGATAGTTTGGAAACAGATTTGTGCGTATTTTGAAAATGAAATGACATTATCGATCAGAGGAAGTGTATTTGATTAATTTGTATTGTCATGCATTTGTAAAAGGAGAAGATAACGTGATTTATCATGTTTCAAATACTGTCCTGAATAGTCCTGAGTGGAGGTTTTCCTTACATTCTCTGATTGTAACAAGCACTTCTAAATATGTCCATCAGACCAAGCACCTGTCCATTTTCTCACCAGGTTATATATTTCAGAGCTACACTGAGGAACCTCACATTCATCCACCGTTACACATGTGGGACTGTATGAGGACTAGCAGCGCTATCAAGAGTTGCAGCAAGTAAACATCAAGGTAAGATTGAAAAGAAGTAGCTATTTGGCTGTCTATGCTGGTGACATGAGTCGCTCCATTTGCTATTGCCAAAATAATATTTATAGTACAGTAATCCCTCGCTATATCGCGCTTCGACTTTCGCGGCTTCACTCTATCGCGGAGTTTATATGTAAGCATATTTAAATATATATCGCGGATTTTTTGCTGGTTCATGGATTTCTGCGGACAATGGGTCTTTTAATTTCTGGTACATGCTTCCTCAGTTGGTTTGCCCAGTTGATTTCATACAAGGGACGCTATTGGCAGATGGCTGAGAAGCTACCCAACCAGAGCGCGTATTACGTATTAAATAAAACTCCTCAAATATATTGTGAGCACGGGGGCTCTTCGCACCCCTAGAGGATACGGCCGCTCCTCAAAAAACGCTGAAAGATTAACTTCACATTGCTCTCTTCTTTGCTGGGCTTACATATGGCTGCTTTATCAAGCGATATGCTTCCTGCACAGTGCTTCGCATACTTAAAAGATCAAACAGCACGTATTGATTTTTGATTTTTACTTTTCTCTCTCGCTCTGACATTCTCTGCTCCTGACGGAGGGGGTGTGAGCAGGGGGGCTGTTCGCACACCTAGACGATACGGACGCTCGTCTAAAAATGCTGAAAGATTACCTTCACGTTGCTCCCTTCTGTGCAGCTGCTTCGTGAAGCGACATGCTGCACGGTGCTTCGCATACTTAAAAGCTCGAAGGGAACGTATTGATTTTTGATTGTTTGTTTTTATCTGTCTCTCTCTCTCTCTGACATTCTCTGCTCCTGACGGAGGGGGTGTGAGCTGCTGCCTTCCTTGCAACTGCTTTGTGCGGCGGTGCTTCACATACTTAAAAGACAAACAGCCCTATTGATCGGTTTGCTTTTCTCTCTCTCTCTGACATTCTCTACTCCTGACACGGACTCCTTTGAAGAGGAAGATATGTTTGCATTCTTTTAATTGTGAGACGGAACTGTCATCTCTGTCTTGTCATGGAGCACAGTTTAAACTTTTGAAAAAGAGACAAATGTTTGTTTGCAGTGTTTGAATAAAGGTCCTGTCCCTCTACAACCTCCTGTATTTCTGTGCAAATCTGTGACCCAAGCATGACAATATAAAAATAACCATATAAACATATGGTTTCTACTTCGCGGATTTTCACCTTTGCGTTCCAGAACACCCCGCGATCGAGAAGGGATTACTGTATTTCAGTGCTTCAAAGGTCATGGCACATCTTCCTATTAATAGACATGTACTGTATTAACAAAGATGCATAGTTGCTGAAACAGTCAGCGGGACAAGCAAAACAGCATAATACACTTTTTTAATAAATATGAATTTGTAAACACTGAATTTTTGTCATTTGTTTGCCATTTGAATGTAACCTCATGTTCTTTAGTATAACCCATAAGTAAAATCATACATGTCACATGTTTAAATGGTACATTGAAGAATGCAACGTTGTCTCACAGTTATAAATATACTGAGTACAGGAGTTCTGTTTTTGCCATGGTATTGAAAGGTATTGAGTATCATAAAATTTCAGGGGTATTGGTATCAAATATAAACATATGGTATTGCTCCACCGTTAGAGCCACCTCACATACATATTCATACAGGGACAATTAACCAAGTAACCTGACAAGAATGTCTTTGAAGATGTGACAGGAAAAAGGAATAACTCACAGAAAAAAATGATATAAATATGGTAAGAATGTGCAAAGTCCAAACAAACAATGACCTGACAAAGGAATTTGAACTCAGAATGTCCGATCTGTGAGGCATCAATACTAAGCACCACTGTTTAAATAATAAATTACTCTGATGCCAATTACTAGCAGCAAATAAGCTAAGCTTTTTAAAGACCAAGCTCTTCTTTCAATTGTTTGTAGAGTTGCCACCTGAATGCATGCCCTAAAAATATTTATAGAAAACAGGTAAATTTGCTGCTTATGAGTATTTTTCCCAGCTTTTTAAATGCTTGTTGATTTTTAATATAGTAGTACATTAGATAGATAGATAGATAGATAGATAGATAGATAGATAGATAGATAGATAGATAGATAGATAGATAGATAGATAGATAGATAGATAGATAGATAGATAGATAGATAGATAGATACTTTATTAATCCCAATGGGAAATTCACAATTATGTAAAGCTGGTGTTAAATGCCTGAAAACTGTTTTATGAAAATGAATAACTGTTTGCTGCTTACAAATAAATACTTGAACAAAGTAATTTTTGAAGATATACCTGTGTATTCATGCCATTCTGCATCTGTAGTGTACATATAATGGCACTCACTAGTTCCTTTTATAATCAGTACCAGTGAAGAAATAGATAGATAGATAGATAGATAGATAGATAGATAGATAGATAGATAGATAGATAGATAGATAGATAGATAGATAGATAGATAGATAGATAGATAGATAGATAGATAGATAGATAGATAGATAGATAGATAGATAGATAGATAGATAGATAGATAGATAAATAAGATGAATAAACAAAAACTGACAAAACATTCAAAAGGTGAAATCAAAATTGGGTATCTTGACAAGAAATATTGCTGAGGAGGAGTTAATATAAGTTGTTAAAGACTAAACATGTTTGTAAAATGTGGTCCTGAGATTATGCACTTAGTTGGTCATTCAAAGCTACTGAGATAAAAGGACAATCTAGAATAACTCGTGCCCAGACCAGGGTCATTTGCTGCTTTGAAACTAGTGCTGCTGTAAAAGGCTCTCAGTTCTCACAAACCTGAATTAGAGTAAGTAGAGTTAAAAAGGTTGAATTGCATTAGACTAGAACATTCCTACCCAATCAAATTCAATACTACATACATTCTCCTTATGTCTGCATGAGTTTTCCTGCAAATGACTATTACTTCTTAAAGTAACTGACTGATTTATTACTCCAATCAACTGCAAAGCCTAGCAGCTATTACTCTAGTGTTCTAATGGTAAACTCTATTAGCTCATCCTTATTTAATCATGTTTAAAGGCTAATTGGTTATTAGAGAAATGTTTTTAATTGTGTTTCCACACAGCGGATAACTGCTATTCTGTTCATTCAAGCAAGCAAATTGTGTTTCTGTGAGTTGCCAGGTACTGGCATTCCTAAAGATCAATCCTGCGTTCAAAAACGGAAAAAACTAAACAGCTTTCTCAAGAAACATGTCAGGCTGTTTTTTTTTTTGTTTTAACAGAATGCCAAAGATTGACAAGAAAAAAGAATATTTCATGCAAAGGTGTCCACCACTATCTTGAGGGAAAAGTTAGTGGATCTCATGGATCTCACCAGGACTGAAAGAGAAGAGGAAGGCCCTGATGTAAAAGCACAAGAAAGGATAAGTACATCAGCATGTTTAATATGACAAACAGATGCCTTTACATGTCCTCAGTTGGCTATTTCCTTAAACAGTGCATGCCAAATACCAGTGTCATCTGCAATAGGAAAAAGAAAATTGGTGATGCTGGCCTTAGAGGCACATTTTCAAAGAAAAAGCCTTATCTGAAACTGGCAAATAAAAAGAAATACTCATAATGGTCAAACATTTGGAATCATCCAATGCATGTGCTCTTTTGTCAAATTTTAAGCTTTTCTGTTCAGTGTTATAGAGATGAAACACAATTTTCTTGCTTTATTGAACAGAATAACAGGTTTCAGCTGTGCTAACCTAATTATAAAGGTTTCTCTAATAACTCATTAGTATTTAAACAAATAATTAAAGATTAGCTAATTGAGTATGCCATAGAGTATGTGAATAACAAATTATAAATCAGTCATTTCAAGCAGTAAAAATGATATGCAACATTAATAATGTCTTGGCTATATTTTTAAATCAAGATAATGGTACCTTGATAAAAAGTATCAATTTCTATCAAAAACATGAACATTTCTTGGTGATTACAAACTTCTCAGTGCTAGTGTAAGTGAGTAGCATGTTGCTGTCTGACAACTCTAGAGTCTCAGATGTGAATATAGGCCAAGTATGGAGAAGGCACATTTTTTACTTACTTCTGTGTGTAAACTGGCATCTTTAAATTTGTCCAGTGCATGGGGGTGTGCATGATTATATCTGCAATGGAACAGTGCTCTTTCTAATTTTTCACTCATATATAGTAAAAGTATATAATAATATTTTTTTAAACATTATGCAAACTTCAAGAAACTTGTACTCTACAGAGCAAGATTACAGTTAAATGTTATATTTTCCAAAATATTCAAAAAAGTAAATACTTTTATTATATTTTAGTCTTTGTTGAACTTAACATTATCTTTGCTATAATGAATCCCTGCAACTTGACATGAAAATCTGCATAAACACTATACTAATAATGCCAAAAAATGTCCACTTGGAACTTTGCAGACAACACGCACATTTCAATTCAACAATGTACTAGAGATCTACGTGCACTGGAAAAGTATCTTTGATATTTAAAAAATAAAGTGCATGGGACTCTGTAGAAAAATAAGATTTAATGAAAAAATAAACTTTAAATATTTATTAAAAGTGTAAGAAAAACTATCAATATATTGTTACTGTGCATCACTATAAAATAAATGAATAATTGTAGAGTAGTTACTCAAGAGCATACAACAGCAAGAAAAACATCAATATAGAATTGGATTTATTGTTTAATAATGATTTCAATTTTTAAAAATGTAGACCTGAGTTGAAAAAAAGACTGCATCAAAGTATTTTCCCTATCATGACACTTTAACCAACTAAATGAAAAATTTCTGAAAATTAGGTGCAGGACCAGAACAACTGACAGTATCATTAAATATTAACAACGTCATAAAGTATATCATAACATAAACTACACAATGTATGAAAGACTATATTGTGAAACTGCAAACAAAATATTCAATTGCATGTTTGAGTGAAAAAAGGTATAGCTAATTACTTAGAAAACTTCATTTGATATATTTCACATGCAGTGCAAATATCTTGTATTATATAAACACCAAAAAACATCAACTTGATATTAACAAATAAAAGCAGAGAGTAGAGGTTAAAATTTAAGACTAGGGCTCTGTCTGTAAAGAGCAAACTGCCATAAATGTTCCTAGCACCAATTTTTCTTATCCTGCTTATTACATCACAGTGCTACAGGGAGATGAAGCTTATCCTGGCTGCTTTTAGCTGCAAGACAAAAACTAGTCCTGTGCAGTAAGTTGGTTCAATGCAACCTATACTCGTATATATTGGAGCAAATATACAATTACTGATAATCCTATCATGTGTATCTTTTGGATGTGGGAGGAAATGGAACACATGTGCATCACTAGAGGTTAAATAGAGCATAAAAATGTCTATTTAATTTTCAAATTGGATAAATCACTGTTATAAAACAAGAATGTTACTTTACAACAAAATCATCAATCTAGGCAAGCACCGAATACATAAATAAGTTAGAAACTCGTGACTGCTGAATACTAGAGGAAAATATAAATTTCAGCTACACATTACAATAGTTATGCCAAAATGTATCACTTTTATCTGGAACACTCAAAACACTGGTTTATAGTATGCTGTTGTATATAATATTTAAAACTAAAAATCATTATTCCTGTAGAAGTGTTATTTTCTATTCTAATACTAAGAGCCTTATATGGCTGAAAATGTAAGGTAAATATGGAAACAAATGAAACAGACTTACAAAATTTGTATCAATCAAATTATGAGTTAAGATCAGCAAATTAAAAACAACCACTTTGCAGTTCAAACTGTTTTCATCAGGCTTATTACACCTGTGAAAGGACTTAATGTCTAATCATTTAAATAAGTTCCTGGCATGGTGTCATAAGAAATCTAGTGTATTATATGCCAAGGAGAGAAGAACATCATTACATTTTCTTACTTAAACTCTTTATTTTATTAGCATATATTCTAAGAAGCTATTATTAATATTAACTACCACATAAGATACTAATCATCATGCAATTTTCCAAAAGAAGGCTTATGAAATGAAATGTGTGCTTTTCTTCTTGCTCCAGTTTTAAAGCTTTTGCATTCTGGCTTCATTCCTGTCTTTACAGGTTTTATCAAAAATAAAATGAATAATCACCATGATTATAATGTAGAAACTCATTTATAGGTTTGATCAGCATCAAAGTAATGAGTAGAAAATAAAATTGAAATAAATAAAAAAAAACAATTCTCATCAACACTCAGTGGACTTTCTTAATGACAGTATTCCAAATCCAGAACCTGTCACCCACACATACCTACCCAGCTGCACAACAACAACTACATCAGATTCATTAGACAATAAGCCCAAGGGAGCTGATACCCTCAACTGGGTATTTTACTGTTGTAAGTTCGGGTGAGTGTGCTAATCACGCAATTAGCTTACTAATTAGCAAAACGGTTTTAACACATGAATAAACAGACCCATTCCACAATGCTGCATTTGTCAGCACAGTAGCAAAACACATTGACAAAATCTGTGTCCACAAGAGCGCTCCAAATGTCAGCAACAAGTGATGTTGCACCAGAGACGAGCCCAGCCTCTTACAGTGGGCGCAAGTCCTTCGCAAACCAGGCTCCCCACTGGCTCATGTGATGTCACAAAGTACCAGTGTTGGATCCCTAATGGCCCACAGGTGCAAAATATTAATCACTCCCCAGCGGAGACCCTCCCAAATAGAGAAACTAATGAAGCAATGTTGTTATAGCTGCCAGTCCTACCTGACCATGTCACGATGTACAATACAGTACCATTCCTAATAGTAAGAGTTTCCTTGTATTGCATAATAACCCACGTTACAAAGCAAATACATGTCCCCAGACACATTCTCTTCAGAAAATCAATTTCTTCTTTTTAAAAATAATGCACATAAAAAGCTTTGATTTGTGCATCTTCTGGTATTAATTAATTTATATTGCATTATATTGTATACAAATACAGACATAAAAAAATATTCACATTCATCTATAGTAATTAGCTTTCAACTAAGAAAAGTTGGGATAATTTTCTGTCAAATTTCTTAATGGACAAAATACATTAATGTATTTTTAATCCATACTAAAGTTATTTAATTGTGAACACTACAGTATTTAACCATGATCGTTTGTGTACACTATTGCACCTGTAATTTAAACGCCGACAAATACAAAAAATAATAAATAGATTTAGTAGCACACCACGGAAAAGACTTTGAAAAGAAATCCTATCCTCACCAGACAACAATGTTTACATGTCAACATAAATCACTATATTTTATAAGCCACCATTTCCATGCATTTTAACCCTTTTTATTACATTTCAGAAAATGTAACCTTTTTTCCCTTTTAAGTATTTTCAGGAATTTCTTAATTTCACTCAAAAGGTCTGGTAAAAATATATATACAGAAAAACAGTTATTACCCTTGTTATCTAGATATTATGGAAATTACTGTATCATCCATCAGTTTTGTAACCCACTGCTAACTTAAAAGCTTTTCTTTATTGATTGTGGAATTACAAAAAAAAAAATCCACAGAATCATCATTCCTACCTTGTAGTCTTAATTTGATCATCTTTTTGTTGTAATAAGATCACCAGTGTAACATGAGAAGTTAACGTCTTTTGCTATGGTTCTAAAGATACTCAAGTGTTTATTATGTGTATTTTTTTCTGAAAGGCAACATTAATGTACTTTTAGCTTTCAAATTATAAAGAGGCAGCCTTGATTTTCAGAGTATTTTATTGTAGCCATTTGATGAAAACCTAATTTAACCAATGAAGTATATATACAGTATTTGTAAAAACCGAGTATGCTACTTACAAAATAGTAAAGGGATAAACTTAAAGAATAATCTACAATTCTTAAAGACTAGTTTTGTCACCATTTTATTTCAACCTGCTTTAATGTGCTTTTGACCAAAGATATTTATTCAAGAATATTACTAAGTCTTTGTCTACTCAAAAAAGAATCACTGCTGGCAAAAAAGCCACTTAAATAGGAAGAAATGACACACATTTCTATAAATTGGCAGGGTGACAGCTTCTATCAAAAAGTCATTCTAGGCCCAGAGCACAAAATTAAAACAAATTTTTTTATAAACCTGGACACAGCTTTATGCCAAAATTCGCTAGGTAGAAGCAAACTTGTTCTGTGCTTGTATCCCAGGTTTTTCACAATTGAACTTTCCAGGGATTTGGATGAAACTGCCTATGAGACAATAATATTATGCCAAAAACATCTTAATGTTTAACAGATTGCTTTGTCTCCAACTACTGCACAGCAGTTGATTTAGAACAATCAGCAACAAGAGCTTTAAGATAGGACAATGCAAACAAGCCATCCTATGTCATGTCCTATGAGTATCTTGGCCATATCTCTGTACCAAAACCATAAAAACTAATTATAATTAAGAAGTTTTTCTATTTGTTTTAAGATGAATAACATATTTTCCCAGGGAACCTTAAATATAAAAAGTTTAAAACTCCAAAATATTACTTGAACCCAAAATATTCATTAGTGTCTGACATATTACAAAACTATATAAATTAATCCCTGTGTCCATGTGGGTTTCTTCCAGGTGGTCCAGTTTCCTCCCACAGTTCCAAGACATGCAGGCTAGGTGAAATGGCAATGGCATGTGTGTATGATCGATCATCTGTGATTGGACAGGGCGCCAGCCTGAGATTAATCCTGCACTTAATAAGCAAGTTAAGAAAAAGAACAAATGGGTGCATGGACGATAAGCAAAGTAGTCATGCAGCAAAACTATATTGTCATTAATATCCACACTGAAATAAACAGCAAACCAATAAATATCTTCACTAAAAATGATCAGAAGAACATGAAGGTGTGCTACATCACCCTACTTCAGGGGTTCACTTTCTTAATGGGATATGAGGAGACAAAATTACTCTTTTTCACAAAACTTGTATATTAGCAAGTGGAGTGTCATTTTATGATTTTTCGAGGATGCTAATCATGAATATGAGTTTTTCTTTTACATTTGACTCTTTATGGGTGATCCTAAGATCCATTTCTAGAACTTTGTTGGGTATCATTTTAGACAAGGTCAGTGATTACAAATATGTTACTTTTTGATCTCTTAGTAGAGATGAAATGTCCTATGGAGCTCCAGAGGAACAGAGAATGTTTAGACTTTAATCTTTAAACTGAAGAACACACTTTAATATTTCAAATTACTGACACAAACATTCTTGTTTATTATACACTTCTACCTCATGATACATACCTCATGAAGTAGAACATAATATTTGTTATGTATATCATGAATTAAGCCGGTTTACATTAATTTTGCCTTTGCATTATTATTATTATTATTATTATTATACACACAAACATAAACCTACAGATATACATTATGCAATATTGTATACATATACAGTACATATATATATATATATATATATATATATATATATATATATATATATATATATATATATACACATATACAGTATACTCACATATACACTAGTGCTGGTCGGTATACTGGTTCATACCAAAAAACGTTTTTTATTTTTGTTATGCTATGAATTTTTCTTATACCGCAACACCGGTTTAAATAGCCTAAACAACGTTCAGAAACATGGCGCAGCAGGAAACTGTTTAAGGGGGGACCTATTTCACTGCTGCGCCACTAAACACGCATACAACAGAGTACACGCGTCAGTGGAGGTATTGGACGGTGAAAATGGACAGAGAACATTCCGAAACTGAAGCTGTAGCAGACAATAAAGTTGAACATGATGACACAGAAGAACTTTTGCCAAAAAAGGAGCCGTGTCTGTTGTCTGGAGATAGTTTGATTTTAAAAGGTCGAATGTGGACCATTATGTTCAAATGTGTGAATACTGTTTCCATACTACTGGATAATACTGCAAGCCAAGTTGTACTTGTTTTATTTTTTTTTTCAATACTGTGTAATGTACCTGGGTACTGTGTAATAGTGTGACGACACGTTGACTTTAATCTCGACCCTTATGACGAGAATAAAGTCAACATGTTGACTTTCTTCTCGACATTTCGACTTTATTCTCGCCGTTTATGTCGAGATTAAAGTCGACATGTTGACTTTATCATCATAATTTGTCATTAAAGTAGAACATCGTAAACTAAACTTCATCTTAAAATGATTATTTAATTTACTAGATTTTCTCAAACCCCATCATAAGTTATGTAGCACATTAAATACTTTGTGTTACGTGATCCCGGAGTCATGTTAATTGCTAAGTGCTTCTTAAACTGACTTCCTCTTGCACTAACAAGAGGCAAATAAACTATGAGAATAAAGTGGAAATGTCAACTTTAATCTCGACATAAACTGCGAGAATAAAGTGGAAATGTCAAGAATAAAGTCGACATATAGTTTTTTTTTTCTTCACTGTGTCCGTATTTTATTTTCTTCACCGTGGCCCTAATACGCTTCCGTAGGGCTATACCACAAATAGCATTATAAGTGCAAGTTGCAGTTTTATTTTTTATGTATATAGCTCAGCTTGAAGCAAGGTCCATATTAATGCAATTTGCCTTAATTATGGTTCAGTTGGTAAAGATGTCATCACCAAGTTGCACTTGCTTTATTTTATTTTTATTTAGTGAATATTGTGTAATGCACCTGGGCTTGAAGTAATAGTATTATTACTGGAAGTTGCACTATTATTTATTTTATTGTTATTATTTATTAGTTTAAATATTATGCAGTTTAATGATGGTAAAGTTGTTTAAAAAGTCCCTTTAACGTGTCAGTGGACAGAGATGGTTAACATTAACAGAAAGTGTAGTTGGTTTACAAAAAATATTTATTATTTATTTCTTTTCTAAGACATGTTCAGTACAAAACAACTTTTGACAAGCACCTCTGGATATTTTACTAAGTCTAAATGCCTCTTTGGATGGTTGAAAATATGTTGTCAATATTTTGACTGCATCTGTCATGCAATGTGATTTCTTCTCTTCATTAGTGCCACCCCCTTGAAAACTATCACTTTATGGGGCCATGCAAACCTGTATTAATACTTGTGTGCACGTTAAAATATTTTTTTTGTACAATGTACAATTCTCATGACAGTGGAATAGGTTATTCTTATCCAGTCTACTGCAGTAATTGCAGTGGAAAATGTGGTTAACATCCACTCATGCATGGGAAAAAAAATATCGTTGAATACCGTGAAACTGGTATAATTTTGAAAAATAGAATTTTGGTCATACCGCCCAGCACTAATATATACATACATTTTATTTATACACATTGAACTGGGGCACGGTGCAAGTAAGATTCAGGGCCAATATTAAGAGTGCCAGAGAGCTGGCTGAAACGTGGCTATCAAATGAAAACACCATTAAGAGACGCTTGGACATGAATCTACCATATGTAGGCTTAAAAAGGAGAACATCAAAATAATGAAAAAAGACTTTTAAGACCAACACACTCTGAACTCCACCTTATTAATTCATCCCTCTTACACCCACCTACCCCCATTCCTCATTTGCTAAATATTTCCTTTGATTCCTTTACAGTATATCTAATAATTTTCCTCTGATAATAACACCTGACTGGTGTCCAAAGCTCAGGAATAAAAGACTATTTTAAGATATGTGATTCATTTTCTCCCTTTGTGGATTTCTAGTTATAAATATATATAAATATAAATGCATGCATGTGTGTTTCTTGGTATTGTATTATTGTCACAGTTCTCAATGGCTGTAATTTGCCAACTCCAGCTTAAAGTAATAATGAAAACTTATTGACCACAATAAGTGTTTTTTTTTTTTTTTTTTTTTTTTACAATACCAAGAAACACACACACATGCATGCTACCCAATGAACGGAACCATAACAGTCCTGTTTTGTGTTAGGTGGGATGAGAAATGAGAATGGGAATAATAATATGGAATTCAATTTCTGTAAACTAAAGTACGAATAAAATGAAGCTTCAGATGAGACTTATATTTCAACTATGTATTGCGAACTTTAACAAGCTAAACAAGTATACTTCACAATAACACAAGTAATTATGAGATCAATTTTTTTCAAATTGTACACACACAAAAAAGTTGATTTAAATATACATAAACGGACATGATTACAGCAACAGTTACATCAGGCCAGACATGCAATTTGTGAATAATAAGCCCCCAAAGCCCCAAAAGCAAACAGCAGGTTGTCCTGTCAATGTGACAAACCACAAACACGTTTAAAAAAAACAATCATAAATACAGTTTCACTGTATTAGTTTGATTTTCTTTAGGCATATCAGTTTAATACATCTTTGGAATATTGGTGGGTCGTAGTGTTAACTTCTGAATCTAATATTAGCCCCACATGGGTGTAGACAGACAGACAGACAGACAGACAGACAGACAGACAGACAGACAGACAGACAGACAGACAGATAGATAGATAGATAGATAGATAGATAGATAGATAGATAGATAGATAGATAGATAGATAGATACTTTATTAATCCCAAGGGGAAATTCACATACTCCAGCAGCAGCATACTGATACAAAAAACAATATTAAATTAAAGATTGATAACAATGCAGGTAAAAACATTGTCATCATCTGAAAACCTAGCTTTTAAATATCTTCAGATTACCAAATATACACTGTCAGAACCTGTGCCTGATGCACAGTACAGTATGTTCTTCAAGATCTTCCACCTTCATCTCTTTGGTTTTCATGGCTTTTTTGTGTTTTTATGCAGGAAAAGCTACAATTTAAATGCACAAATACTTTCTAAAGCCTAAAAATATGCATAATTAGATGTTACAAGCCAAGGTTTGATTAAACAAGCCAGCGGTTACAAAGAATATCTAAATCAACAATCTGCACCAGTTTTTAGTTAGTGGTGCTCCATATCCAGAATAAAGTCTCATCGTCAATGAGAAATTTTACTTGCCCACTGAGGTTAACGGTGGGTGGCCATACAGCACAAATTGTTAAAATGTACATTATAAAACAATGTCTAAATGAATCAACATGATTCTTCATTTTTGATTCTAAATAATCTAATTGTGTATCTTTTTTTTTTTTTTATAAAACTGTGTGATCAACTGATCAAAGCTTTTAGATCAAAACAAGTATATCACATTTAAAAAATCATGTAAATGTAAATTTAATGGTTAATTAAATAATTAAAATTAACAAGATGGGGTCATTGTGATGTCTCTTCATTATATGCCCCATGTGACTTACATTATGTCAGCGCTAAAGGTCCTTGGTACATTCTACTTTGACATTTTATACTTTATAATAGTCATACTAAGAATTTTATTGATATGCCTAGAATGGATTCATTTAGATGAAATGCTCTTAAGGATGAAATTTAAAAGATGCCTTCAATAACTATACACAAAATACTACTTAGATAGTATATTTATGAATGCTTACTATCCAGGAGAGTAGAAGAATGGTATATTTTTTAAAAGTATACAAAAAAAAAAAAAACACAAGATCAAAATTTTGCTTAATAAAAATCTAGGGCATCCCATTATAAGAAAGCTTTATTTGGATGAATAAATGTTAACTGGTTTCATTTATTTTTTTTTTGTTTATTTAGTTTAATTAAGGATTCGTTGCTCTGTTATTAAAATTGATATGTTTTTGATGTGGCAACGTGATGCCACCATATTTATTACTTCTTCATGTATGATGAAAGACATGATGACATATACATAAAAACAACTAAAACTCCCCTCCTGATTACGAAATGTGAATATACATTTTTAATTATGCTACAATTGCATGCAAAATATTATTCAGTAAAAGTTATTTATAAAATAACAGAATTAAATCTACTTGAAATTAAAAAAAAATGTCTGCAATCACTTTCTTGTTACCCAACATTTTAATGTGGCACTTAAGAAAGCATCCTGTATGAAATGTGAAGACATATCTGTGTTTCCATATGGAGTCCTCCATACGCTGTATTTCATTATTATATAAATCAGTGTTATACAAACAATACAGTTCTTTTTCCAAATGAAAAAATATGTATATATGAACAAATCAACTTTATAATGATCCATAAAGCACTATGGGGGAAAAAGTTATTTTGTATAGATCTCACCTGGATAAACTATGAATATTCACTATGAAACCTTAATTCTAAACCTTAAGAGATACTAAGCTAGCCACATAACCTGCCAATGCTTAAACTGAACATTCATGCAAATTAATGTACAACAAATTTGTAAGTCACTTTGGGTGAAAAATAAAGTTAAATAAATACATGAAAATGTTTAGAAATTCAACAAGACTGCCTGCCAAGCTTTTTCAGTGTTTTGACAACACAAGCAACAATGATCATAAAACATTTCAAAACCCTGCTGAATTCTTTTGGTTGATATATTAGGAGCTGCTGTCGCTGTCATGTCCCAGTACGTTTACTGTGCTCATCAAAACAATGAAGGTCCCTCAATGCATAATTAGCATTTACTTCATTAGTAAAGCAAATGTCCTTGGGAAAATGGGGGGTTGGAAGATTTAAGGAAAAAAAATTCAAGGTTAAACTGATATCAAGAGAATATATAACAAAAAACGCTTAAGAATGAGCAGAAACAACGGCAATAGTTCAAAACAGCTTATGAAAGCAAGAATAACCAAAGAAGAAGGTTATATTTTTGGCAAAAGGTACTGTTTGGTACAGCACAAAAAAATAAGTCACTCATCTACAGAAGTATAACTAAAATATCTATGTTTGAAATTTGGCATTTATTACTCAAAACAGAATTTATTTTCACTTTTCCTTACATACAGTATCATTCTGTGCTTTTTATAGTAGAAGAATATTATTGTGTTCAATATTTGGCAGCTTCATGGAAATTTTTCAAACATCACTACACCACATAAAAAAGTACAAAATCTTATGGCTATCTACCGTATTAAAAAAATCACTAGGAGCCAGGCCACACAAACCATTATATAAAACTGATTGGCAACTGATTTGATCAAGGACTGTTTTTTGGTGTTACGAGTCAGTAACACACAGCAGGATTTTAAAAAGAAAAAGGGATTAAAGTGGGAATAAAATTAGGAAGCATTCTAGTGGTTACAGTAAACAAGGATAAAATACATAATCTCTAAAACAAACTGAAATTAGATCATACGTACAAGTATTGATGTTTCTTTTGCCAAAAAAGGCAAAAATATACTTGTATTCAAGTCTGCCTTTTCATCAACATTATCACATGATGTTGCTTTAGCTTTTACCAGATCCTTTTGAAATTCAATGTCTGCAGAAAGAAAGGGTCATGCATCCATCACAAGATCGAGTAAAACATGAACCTCCAACCCCACTATAAATTAATGATAATAGCAACAAAAGAAAAATCTATTTCCTAGACTGTAGGTTTTTTCTAATTAAAAAACTAAAAACTTTATTATTCTTTCAAAATGAATATTTTTTAAACTAATTATTTTATCATGCTATTTACAAAGAAGGCTGTCATATGACAAAAAACAAATTAAATAGTCATGATTAAATTGAAAAGTATCTTTTCCTTTCTCTATAATTTATGTGGTATAGACTACTTGTATCGATTCCTATATGTGATAATATACAGTCAAACATTATGGCTAAACTGCTAAGATTTTAGAAGATAGGGCAAAGCTGCAAAAATGTAAAATTGCAACACAGGAACTGAAATAGTTTTTTTTGTTTTTTTTTTTTTTTTTATTGAAAAGTCAAGCAAAATGACACTTGACTTTTCACTACATTCATAATGGCTAACACGGTACAACACCCTAGTACTACAGACATTTTTTTTATTAAAAGCCTGATTAAAAATGATATTTCATTTAAATATTAAGCATTTGACAAAATCCCTCAACTACTCAACCTCATTCTTGCAGCAGAGAACATGAAGCAGTGATGTACGCTGAACTGAACATTCAGTCTAACCCGTTTCACCCACATACATATACTCACATTTGCACACAACAGCCTAATCAAATCACATCAAACTATGGTAAAAGTCTTTGGCCTGAGAAAGTTAAAAACACTGTAGGGCACCCATATAAATACAGCGGACATGCATTAAAGACACTCCATCCAGAAATCAAATTAAAGTCCAAGCACTGTCGGGGGCGACAATAGGCATTCTTCCTGTGTTCATGTGGGCTTCCACCATCAAGCTAAAGATATTCAACCAGGTGAATTGGGTGCTCTAAATTTTATCTGTGCTAATGAATGTGAGTGTACAGTTTATTTGTGTGTCCTGTAGTGTGCCAGCAAGTTGCCCCAGACCGGTACCTACTTTGAACCTGTTGTCGATGGGATAGGAATCAGCTCCTGAAGAATTCTGATTTTTCCCATATATTACAAGTAATATACAGTAGATTGAAAATGCTTTATTAAAGATAAATATTTTCATAATGTTTTCAACTTATATAGGCAGAAAAATAAAATTACAATCTGTAGTACAAAAAGTTTAAACTTTATAGAAATAATATACAATATACTGGTGTGCTCTGCGATGAATTGTAGATGAATTGTACCAGAAGACCACAAGCTGAAGAAGGGAGTTAAGAAGTAGATGACGGAATACAAATTATACATTATGTATATAGTATCAAACTTCACTACACTCATCTCATCTGTACTCAATACTCATTTGTATTGCTATTAAGAAAAAGTAATTTTAGTGCATAAAATTTAAAACACAGAATTTCAGAAAATAAAGCTACTTCCATACGAAACTGCTGGCAATGTACTAGCATCAAAATGACAGTTTTGGTCAGTAACAAACTGATAGGACTACCCAGCAAACTGTCTTTACCAGGCAATGCTACTATCAAGCAAATATTACATCATAATGAATGTAACACATTATGTTTCCGCATGATTTTAGTAAAAAGGTCAGTTACTGTATGACTTCTCTTTTTAGCAGTGAGTTAGTTCAAATACAGTACAAAGGGACCAACAGTCCATATTATGTGGATTATTTACCCACTGCACACAGGCATAAGACAGCTGAAGCTCAGAATCTAGACAGTTAGATGGTATTGAGCATGTGCTTCTTTTGCTGTGGCTGATTGGGCAGATTATGCGTGCCAGTGCAACATGTAACAATTCTATAGCTCTCCTTTAGATTACATCAAGCAAGCCCAATTGCTGGCATTACAACATGTTCAAATGCTGGAATATTACTGTAAGGGTAATATTACAGTTTATCATGTTGTACTCTATGCTAACATGTTCCCATTATGCTAGGGATTTTATTTGCCACAGCTGATGGGAAAAAAAGCCTTTACCTTCCCTTATTAAATCCTAGCACCTGTATCTAGTACTGGTTTGACAGCAAAGTATTCTGGGGTGGAGTTTTACAGATTTCATTGCCAATACCACATACTTAGCTTGTTCTAGTACTATAACTATGTTTGGAATAAAGTTGTTTAATTAGTATGGAAAGAAATTAAAAACTGAGAATAAAAACTCTAACCCTGCCTTTAAATACTATAACACTGCCTATCATACCAGTAAATCACATCAGATAAAAATATGCTAAATAATGCAACACTACAATATGAGTCCTGCTGCTGCAGCCTGCACACATCTTGACAAAAATACAGTTTCAGATGACTTCCAATACTATTAACATGATTGATAACAGCAATGCAATGAACTATGAAATCAACTCTATAAAATATAAATGGTTAAATTACAGTGAGGTGTATTTTGTGAAGTCATCATTGTTAAATGGTAATTATTGTCCTGTTCTGTCACTACTTGCAAAATACAAATAAGGTGCATTTTACACTTCGTAGCTTTTAACAACTTGAGGGAAAAGAGCACAAGAATTAAATTAAAACATTAACTTTATAGATTTATAGGGTCATTATTGTCACATGTAGAGAGTACATCAGAATTATTACACTTGCTAATTAACATATAATACATTGCTACTTTCAATCGCCATTTTTTTTTGTTGCTGTATGCCAAATATATGAGTAAAAAAACTTCACTAGTCCAAGAAGTCACTTTACCTGTGTCATTATATCCGGATTGTGTTTTAAAATTTCTCACAACAAAAGTTAATTTATCTGATTTCCACAACAAATAAATAAATAAAGGACTGTTATTTTATTAAAGTTTTCTTATTTTATTAAAGTTTTACACTTTCTCTTTCTGTTAAATACAAAACCACACTCAATATAGATAAACAAACACTCTTGTGACAGCTATCCCAGTGCAACAGCTTTGAAAATGAGCCACAAATTCAGAATATGATTAACCTAAGAGATACTCATGAAAGTAGTATAATTTATACATGGGAACAGTTGTTAATTTTTTTTTTTTTTTTAATTATAAAGATCTTTTAATTATAAACTGTAACAATGGCAACTGTTCAAACTTTACATAGTCAGTGACTGGGGTAGGTCCCTGAAGCTGTAAGACAGTGACACTAATATTGTATTTTTGATATAATGAAATCCTTTCATGCTTAACCCAAAAAAGTGACACTGAAATTTCAAAGGGACAAATTCTGTTACAATGATGAAAAATACTCCACTTTGCTCCTCTGAATCTGATTAAGCAACAGCTATATGCCAAAGCTCACCTCCAGAAACTTTAATTTAGCTGTCTGTATTCATGATCTCTTTCTTTCAGCCCTGATTACAATAGTGAGAGATCACACACTGAAGACTGACCTGTAAACTATGTACTTTACTCAAAAATGCACATCATTATAAGTAAATGAAGCACTCATAAGTTTCACTCATAAAATGCATAACAAATCTCTTTTTCTTACGTCATCAGAACAAGAAAAACAAGTATGACAATTTTTAATAACTAAACTCTTGCCTGTTCAGTTTCACTGTGGTGCTGGTGCTACATTGCCAAGCTGGTATTCCTAACCATAGAAAGTGACACAGAGACTTTAGTACATTTAGAATCCAAGGAAACAAAAATATAATCTTTATATTATATGACCCAGATACTGTAGAATATCCAGGACTTTAAAGGCAGCCAATTGGCCAAGGTTTCCATAACTGCAACTTTGCCTGATTTTGACTGCTATTTTTTCTATTAAAACTGTGAACCCCTCTGACGTTTCTTTTGTCTATGAATGCTGGTAACTGTAGTTTTAATTGTTCTGCTGTCAACTGGATATATCTCCAGTATATTGTTAATAGAATTACAATGTCATAATTTTACTTTAATCAAATTTAAGCTTGCTGTGTAACTTAAACTGTGTATCTCCTTATGTAAATGAAATTTGTTTTACAGTAATTTTTTTTCTCATTTGTTTACAGCTGGAAACATGTGCAAGCACTCTAGTAGCCTCTGCGGATACTAGAGGTGATGTATACAGACTCCAGAAGTCATACAGTTATGTTATGTTAACAGTAGTTAGATGGTAAAAACAAATGTTCATATGATTTATGCTGTAACTAAGCCGTAAGTCTTACGCTCATTATAATATCCTCTTAATTCTTAATTTTCTGTGCACCACTATCCAAAAATTCAGGTTTCCAAGCCATGTTTTACAGTCTTATAAATATTCTGTGTATAGACGATGAGAGATTTATTGGAACTAAATATGAGTTGACACAGAAAGTTGAACACTTTTTCAGTTTTGATATACCAAAATATTTTAAAGAGAAATTGTTTGCTTCTGACACAGGTAAAGGAAAAAAGAAAAGCATGACACTTTTTCACATTGTGTTTCACTTTTAACTTTCAAAGAAATAAAAAATGTAAAATCTAGTCATATTCATTTAAAGGTTGCGAGAAAGACATTAAGAACAGAGGTTAGTGTTTATCGTATATAAAATTGGAAGGAGAAAAAGATTACTAGAAACCACTGGGAAATTAGATTCCTGATGCTTCCAAGTTCATATTGACAAATTATAAGTTGGGAGTGAATAAGAAAATCTTTCTGTTAAAGTTGCAATTGTTTAAAATATCTGTAGTATTTTGTATGGCATAACATCTGCTACCTTTTTAGAAACGAAAATGATTTTCAAAGAACCATTTTTTAGTTTGATTTGTTACACAGTAACAAAAACACAATAACGCAGTGTTTTTAAATTACAACAATCTGCTGGCCAATGCCATCAGAACAATGTCCAAGTTTAGTGATATTTCTCTGAACTATACTACAGGTATACTAAATTCAGATATATACAGTAAGTGTACACTAAAAATGCCAAGATCCGCAAACAGAAACATCAAGTCAAAATAGCTTTACATGCACTCACAAAAGATAAAATGTAAAACAAGGTTCCATAATAACAATAGCAGTGAGTTTAAATTTTTGGAAGTTACAGTATAATAGTCAGTTATTGTTTATGCATAGCAGACTAAATAATCTTGTAAATTCTCTTTTTCAAATAACAAATGAAATTTGGATTTGGGTCTTGTGTTGCTTACAAAAAGTGTAAATTATACTTCTATTGTTTATCCATTTACAGAATATCATACCTCTGGTTCATGTATCCACTTCCAGAAATTGTATCATCGATGTAAAAAATAAATGGGGGAAAAAAAACCACCTTTCTATTTCAGCTTCTTTTACTACAATAATCAAACATTTTAAATTGTGCAGATACTGCAATTATTCAGACTCTAAATGATAATCAGTTTAGACTTTGACAGATTTCTTCAAAATGTATCTAAATGAAAAATAATTGTACTGTATACATTATATGCTCAAGAACTAAAACTAAATTTAATAAAACCTTATAGTGAAAAATAAAAAAAAAAGCGGAGAGATAGACAGAGCGTGCAGACTATATTTAGAATGTTGTAATTTTCTTTATAGATCCAAATTTTTGATACTTATTTTTTCATGCAACCTACATGCACGATTTTAAAAATGACCAACAAATTCATAAATATGACAGAATTTGGACATGTGGATTTCTTTAAACCAACAGTGTATGGTAATAATCTATATAAACAAACTGTTCAACTGGACTCAAAAGATTGTATTTCTTTTAACTTTCTCTTAGTACTGCAGTCGTAATTACATATAGCCTTTATCATCAACGGAAGCAGATATTTCTTCAAACACCACTTTACTGTTGTAAAATTCACCCTGTTCTGCCTACAAAGCATTGCCCACGTAACAGGAGAAAAAAAGCGGCAGCCAAAAATTTGAGAATAATACTTTACGTTTATATTAAAAGGAAGCTTTTTACAAATGTCAGAAAATATTTCCTCATGTAGTGCTCAGTAATTACATAGAACAAGTAATAAAATAATCTAGCTGAAAATAGCAACTCACGAAAAAAATGTTATTTTGGAAAAATTACATGAATTACAACTGAAAAGATATGTTGGACTAAATAGCCTGGCCCTGTCCTCAAAAATATGTTTTTCCATGTTTTTATCTGTATTAGAACAGAAAGTTCAAAGTATAAAAAATGATATTAGGAATGTGTTAAAGACCACTCAAATTCAAAAGATACTGCCAATAAACAATTTTTTAACAATAAGACAGTAGCAAGTTTAGATGAGAATATCATAGTTATGAGCAACTTCAATTACTCAGTTATGAGCTAAATAAACCAAAATCACAAGAGTAAAAATGTACAGAAGCAACAAATGATTAGATTTAAATCAGCACCAAGTGATGGAAGAGTAGAAGCATGGCTTCAGTTTATATTCTGTTAGGCTTTATAATAGTAAAATGTGAATGATAAAGCTCCCAAAATAAAAGTAAAACTTTGCTTTTTGTTATAACTTACAATTGTGTAAAAATTGTCAACCTTCAGTTAAAAACCTCTGTCAGACAAATCAAATGAAAAACAGAATGACTGGCTTTGTGAAATAAAATGTTAATTGTACCAACAATTATTATTCAATCAAAGAACAAAATCTTTTTCAGAAATAAGCAGATTCAATAAAAGTGACAGGCCTTTTTTGATTTAAAAATTGGACATCAGCCACCTATTTAGTTTAATGGCACATAGTATGTTATATACATACTGTATATATATATATATATATATATATATATACACAGTATGTACAGCATACAGTATGTTAGTTAAGACTTGGTTGCCAACATTTTGTCATAAAATCTAACAAGTAGTTGTAGTACTTCATTTAAGAAATGAATAATATAGAATGTAAATACAGTACATTTAGACATCATAAAAAATATTTAAACAATTCTATCTCATGAAGTTAGGGAAATGCTCAAGCATTTGTTTTTTGTATATTTGTGAGGATAAAATTACGTAACAAAAAAACAATGTATTTAAATATGTAAATAAGCCATTTACTCCTATTCATCTGGGATTATGTCAAGTCTATTGGCATCTTGAATGTAAACATTTAAAACATTACTTGTGTTTTCATATTATTAACAAACAAAATAAATTACTAAGACTTAGAACAATCTAATTTGCCTACACTGTATTGACCTTGTTCTTCAAAAATTTAAAATAATGATTAGTGAAAGTGGTTCATAATACTTTGCATTCATAATAACTGTCTCATATAACAAACCAATATACATACAGCTGGAAATAAAAAGCCAAAGCCTACTCAGTTCTCTAAATCCTATATTTTATTTTCCTGTCCCACCACACCACAAAATAGCCTTATTTATAGTATTTCTCTGTATGTCCTGTGTAGATGAGAGTAGATGTTCACAGCATGGTTTTCCAAAAGGATAAATAAAAAGGGAGGCAAACATTATTCAGAAAGGCATCAGAATTGTTTTCCCAAAAAAGTTGTTAAGACACATATCCTAGAAAATGCAGGAAGTATCTGTGAAGCTACTCACTTATTTTCCAATTTACTGACATAATGATATTTGAAAAACAGCAGCATCTTTATTAGGGCTAAAGATGGTATTTTGCTAATAGAAGAATGTTATTTTATTAGTTTTGCTTGATTCATTCAAAAGTGCTTCACTGAGGGAAATGTTTCTTTAACTCTTCAATTACGGTATGTACCTTACCCACTCAAGCATTATATTGATGAGTTATCAGTACAGTGATATGCCCTCAAAGCCGGTTCTAGGAATGTGTTAACAAATTGACCAATTTTGCACCCTTCAATAAAGTTTGTTGTTGATGTACTACCCATAAATCAAATCATTTATTTATAGAAATCTCTACAATTAACTAGCTAAAGGTGAAAATACTGCTATGCCATTTAATTTTCTTATGGATGCTGCTATTTTAATGGTCTCATCATTAGAATGCATCTCTTGCTTATTAAGTGTGGGGTCCCGGAAGTCATGTCGAGTTATGTCAACAGCACAACATTTTATAAACTTACTTTTTAAGAGTTATTTACTTCTGAGGAAACAGCATTAGATTTTACAAAGTGCTAATGATGTAAGGATTTGATTTTAATTGGGTACAACCCCATCATATTTCAGCCAGTTCCACCACCCATGCAATAAGCTGGACTCTCACTATTAACACCAGAAGCAAAAACAAACTCTATGTTTTGAAAGTTTAATTATTTTCTGTTTGTTTGCCAGTTACAGACACTATTTGAGTGTACAAATGTTCAGCGGGGAAATATTCACATGGTTGTAGATGTGAAAAAGTAACAAAATAAAAAAAATCATATAACACAGTCAGCATTAATCTGAAATAATTTAATAAAGTTCTGAATCAACAAAGACAGAACACAAAAACAAAAAAGGAAACAAGCCCAACACACCTATCATCATATATTATTTTACTCTCTAATTATTTAAAATTACTTCTGTAAAAAAATTAAAGTTTAAGTAGTGAGAAATAAGGCAAAATGACACCTTTTACTGGGTAACTAAAAAGATTACAATATGCAAGCTTTCGAGGCAACTCAGGCCCCTTCTTCAGGCAAGATGTAAATTACATTGCATTTGCAGTTGCCTTGAAAGCCTGCATATTGTAATCTTTTTAGTTAGCCAGTAAAAGGTGTCATTTTACTTGACTTCTCACTACATTCATAATGGCTAACACGGTACTACAAAGTTTAAGCATAAATTTATATTTGTCTATTCTGTGTTAATATATGACTGAATAAAATCACTGTTTTCTGTGGTAGCATAGCTTCATTTTTAGAAGACAGTGTAACTGTAGAAAATATGAAGTGTAGCTAATTTTATCCCAAGGCTTATTTGTGTGAGGTATACAAGTAAAAGGAAGAAATTAAACCATTGCTCAGGGGAAGAATTTAAACTCATAAATAGTATTGCATTATATACTGCATCAGCACTTTACTAAATATAGTACAAAGAAGACAAGTGAAAAACAAGAGAACATACATTTTGAAAGTATGACAAAATACATTTTTCAGTTGAATGAATATAAAACATTCTTCCTACCTTAAAGAGTGTGTTTTCTTAAACTGTGACACTAAATACAACAAACGGTTAGCTAACTGAATAATGAAACTTGATTATTTTACAAAAACACAAATACTGTCATGTTTCATTTTCTGACAATAGTTTGAAGAAAACAAACAAAGCCTTCTTTTGAAGTACCTATAGTTTATCATTTATATCTGCATTAGCAGTTAGCGTAGCCCACTGGCTAGAACTTTAGGAATAAGTCACAAAGGTCTATGTTTAAGCAGGTCATTTAATGTAAAGATGCTTGAACTGCACAAAATACAGAAACAATTCTAATACAGCCTAATTTTTCAAATTGCATTTGGTATAAGAGTTTCCTAAATCAACACAAATAATTGACTTTATACTTATCTTTACTTAATAAAACTAATATTCATACAGAGAAATGTCCTCATTCCCCTGTTTTTTATAATGGCTTACAGACGTACTACATCATTTGAATTAGATAAGAATAATTATATCTACTTAACAAGAAATTAACCCATCTAATCTACAAACTATGATGGATTTTACCAAATATGGCTCTTCTTTCCAACACTCAGACCAAACTCTAACTCATCTTTTGAAAACTTGACCTTATATATATATATATATATATATATATATATATATAGAGAGAGAGAGAGAGAGAGAGAGAGAGAGAGAGAGAGAGAAGGGGAGAATATATAATAGAAAGATATAGATAATTACAGAATATTACTGCAAGTTCTTTTTAACTTGGGGGAAAAGTAAAACAGGAAAAATATTAATTTATGTACAGTAAGACATAAGGATTACCTGATTATACATTCATACAGTACTAATGTCTATATGAATATTTTTCTGTTTGACTGTTTGTTAGCTGTCTGCGTGATATGTATGCTTTTGACTTGGGCAATCAAGAATATGAAACATGCTGGAAGTACTGTAAAAGGAAATATCACAAGAGAACACGCACTACAGACAAACTGCAGGGAATCATGTTTTTCCCACTACAGCTTGTTCCCTAAGGTGAACAGCTTTACTCACATAACATATCCAAAACAATAAATAAATAAAGAAATTTTTTGAATCTGCTTAATCCAGTTTAGGATCACAGACAGGTTGCTGATCTACAAGGCTGGAAACATCTCTGGACAAGGTGCTAGTCTATTAAAGAGCCACTCATGCACTTAACCACACTTACATTAGAAAAATTTAGAGTCGCTAAATAACCTAACCTGATAGTCTTTGGGTATGTTAGAGGAAACCTGGACTGCTTTACAATAATAATAATAAAACAATAAACTCATACAACCACTGGGAGACTATGCCGAATCAAAAAGGAAAAAAAAAAACAGGCACAGAATTCAACCCCAGGGCATAGGATCTGTGAGGTTGCAGAGTTAACCACTTCGCACCATAGTGCTACTGAAAAAATATGACAGTAACATCATGCAGCTTTGACAATTTAAAAAAAAAAAAAAAATCACACAAAATACCTGCAATGGTTTTAATGTTTTTATTATGTTGACAAACAGAGACTGGCCTGTTTTCACAAGACACCACTTCTTTTATATATACTTTATTACAGTTTCATTGAGCCTGCTAGGGATGACATCAGAGCTGAGGCAGCAGTAGTATGAGCCATATGCAGACAATCAGCTTCAATGCCAGCTGCAGGGCAGCCTGTAAAAAGGGCCAGCCTGTCAAAGTCGCTTGATCACCTTTGTAGAGTGGCTAAAGTGAGCGGTCTTTCAAAGGATTGAAAGCTACCTAAACTAACATGGACGTGAGCAATTATCAATTGGGTCAGCACTCGCAAACACTGCACTGAGCTAAAATATTACTCAAATGCACTACAGGTAAAACAAGATTGGAAGTGTTACCTAAAATGATTTTATTCATGTTATGTGACTTCTAAGAGATTATATTTTGGACAAGATATTTGTGAAATCTATCAAATATATATAAAAATTTATAGCAGTGTAATGTCGTCCCCTCCAGATCATCAAAAAATTATTGCACAACATAAGTTCCAAAAATAAGAAAATGATGTAAACATTGAGTGTCATGTTGATAAGCACTACAAATCTTAAATTTTTGAGCTTTGGATGAATGTGTAAATTTTAACAAATACCTCTATACAAGTAAATGCAAACTGAACCTAAATAATTACATTCTATATTATACAATATGGTGCATAATTAAGATGTTTTTTCTTTTTTATTATCTTTGCTGTCAAGATTGAATTTGCAGCTATTCCTACTATTACATGGAATAAGCCACACAAACACATGCATCAATATTTATATATATGGAGATGTAATAAACCCTTACCAAGGTTAGATTTTATTATTTAAGCACACAACATATCTCTCTATTTCAGACACTTTACATTTGGATTAAAGCAATTATTCAAGGTTACATAATGTTAAATATAATGTATGTTTACTAGTATCATAAAATTGAGAGACTTCCTTGACTTATCTAATAGGAACTTCTGTAATTTTTCTGTTTTTACTTTTTACCCAAATACCCAGCTGTTACTCTAAATGGCTAACTTAGATACCTTAATTGGTAAATTATACAAAATATTGTCAACATGCTGTGTATATAAAGTAATATGCATCTTTGAATAGGTTTAATTTACTATAAATACTACAGTTAGTTATAATTCTGATAGGAGACTGAGAAGCACTGACCTGCTGACGTGATTTTTCCAAATGAAGGAGAAGCAGCTGAAAGTTTTGTGTTCTGTGGTGTGAGAGTTAATTAAAAATACATTTTGCTCCTAAAAAATTGTATTTTGGTTGCTGCTAAGGAGCTGTGTGGGAATTTTTAAAAGCTTTTTTTTTCCCCTTTAGAAGGGTTTCTTAGTTTGTTTTCACCCACACTGGAGCAAAAGCAGCTGAGGGTTTGGGGGAGTTTTTGGAAAAGTTACTTGTACCTGTTATTTGTATTCAAACTAGCTTCTGCGAGGCAGTGCAGTAAAGCAGCAGTAGCTGACACCAGCATCTCTATAAGTAAATAACCGGCATTATGGCAATTCCACATTGGGGAAAAATAAAAGGGCAGAGGCTGACTTCAAAGCAGTAAAGAGAAAGGCTCACCAGTATGTAGGCAGGCAGCTGGCGTTAAGGTGCCGATTAGGCACAAGTGGCTGTAAGACAGTAAGAAATTAACTAGAAGCAGAAGTTAAAGCAAGTTTTTCTAGATTGAACAGTTCTTTGAGGTCAGAAAAGTAGAGCAGTTAAAAGGGCGACAGCGTAAGGGTTCATTAATACAAAGGAATACTGATTGTGCAAGTGGAGATCTTTTAAGAAAGGAATAAGGGGGATTGAAGTACAAGTTTGTTGATAGGCTATTGGCCATAGTCAGGGTGGATCCAGTGGTCATTGTCCATGTTCGAACAAATGACATACATAAGAGTAGTCTGTCAGTTCTGCAATCCAAATTTAAAGAGTTAGGTGCAACCTGAGGAGCAGAACTGACAAGGCAGTCTTCTCATAAGTTCTGCCTGTGCCACGCGTCAATCCAGGTAAGACTGAAGAGAGAAGGCTTACTGCGTGGCTAAAATCTTAGTGTTGGGTAGAAGAGTATACGTTTATGGGGCACTGGGACTCGTTTTATAAACAGATAGAACTTGTTCCACTGTGAAGGATTACATCTGAACCAGAGGGGTACCAATGTGTTAGGGGGGTTGAGGATTGTTTAAATGGGGGGGGGCTTTTAGTTTAGGACAGGCCAGATTTAGAACTATATATGAAGGAATAAACAACAGTGTCAAAATAAAAATGCATAGTAATGCAATTTCTAACCAATGTTTAAATGCAAAAGTAAAATGAGTAACATATAAAGAACAGCTTGTCATAACGCTAGAAGAATCAAAAATAAAACAAGTCAGTTAGAGTTGTATGTCGTGGGGCAAAACTATGATATTATAGTAATAACAGAAACCTGGCTAAATACCAAAGTTGTGGATGAGTATAACATACAGGGATACACATTTTTTCAGTAAGGACAGACAGAACAGAAAAGGAGGTTGAGTTAAGTTTATGTCAAACAGAATTTTGCGGCCCATCTTAGTGAGGACAAATTATTTTCCTGGAAAGCATTAGGGAAAGTGTGCTAAAGACTGTCCAGTGCCTACAATAAATCTACAATCTTTTTGGTAATATTAAAAAGGCAAGTTTACAGGGGGATATTATAGTCATGGGAGACTTTAACTACCCAAATATTAACTGGGATAACTTTGCAAATAGCGGAGCACAAGAGTTTTTAGATGTAATCAATGACTGTTTTTTAACACAGCACATTAAAGCAATAACATTGGGTGAAGCCTGTCTGGATATGGTATTTTGTAACAATCAGGATAGAACTGAGGGTACAGAGGTGCTTGAACCACTATGGTTAAATAATATAATACAGTTCTCAGTGTTTTGAAAGAATGTAGATGCTAAGACTAAAACTGTTAAGTTTAACTTTAGTAGGGCAAATTTTGAGTAGATACAGCAAAGTCTAAGGAGGACAGACTGGGATAGGCTTTTAAGTGAGGAGACAGTAAAAGAGCAATGGAACAGCAACAGTGGAACATTACATTTTACATGTAACGCAGGACAGGTACATACCTAAATTTGGAATAAGTAGGAAATTTTTAAAAAGCTGCAAAGGAAAAAAATAGCTGTATAAGGCATATAAGACTAATAACTCCAATGTGAATTGTAGGGGGTATGAGAACATGCGGGCAACCATTAAGAATGATGTTAGGGAAGCTAAAGGCAGTTAGAGAGGAATATAGCAGATTAGGCAAAAGATAACCCAAAGAGATTCTTTTGAGTATTTTAGTTGTAAATGAACATTCAAGGAGGAGGTGAAGTGCATCAGGAATAGTAAAGGGGAATTAAAAGTTACAGACAGTAAAACAACAGATGCTCTGAACTGCATTTTTATGATATCTTCACATGTGAGGAAGTGGATAACATCCTAGTGGTAAAAAAGACTACTAAGGAGACAGTGAGTGATTTGGAAACTGTAGAGGGAGAAATACAGCTTAGATTAAATAGGCTGAAATAAAACAAATCAACAGGAACTAGATAATATTTATCCTCATGTTCTTAAGGAGGTTAGCAAGTACATATACAAACACTTGATACATAGTTTTAGAAAGCACTGCGCACTGGGGAAATTTCGAAAGACTGGAAAATGGCAAATATTATCCCATTATATAAAAAGGGTGACTGGGCAGACCCAAGCAACTATTGGCCAGTAAGCTAAACATGCATCATAGGTAATTTAATGGAAGGAATTATTGAGGATAAGATTGAGCAATGTATGGCAAAAACAGGAGTCTGAACAGTCAGCATAGGTTCAGAAGTGGAAGGTCATGCTTTACCAATATGCTGGAATTCTATGAGGAAGCACTGGCAGTCTGTTGCAAAATTCCCTGTCTCGGGCAGCCTCATCAAGGGTCGGCAACAGTGTAGGCACATCATCATATACATACGAATTTTGAGTCAGTGCTGCACCTACCGTCTGCGTGGGTAATTGTGTCATATATTGATACTGTACTGTTCGAGTTTCATAGCGGTTGTCAAAGTTTTCTTTGAGATGAACAAAAAATTGAGTAGGTGGTCAGTTTACGCTGAAAGAAAAATTAACAATCCTGGACAAAGTTGATTCCGAAAGGAAGAAAAATGAGTTGGTGAAAGCATTTGGAATCACGCCTTCATCTTCATCTAATGTCTTGTTTTCATTCTGTATTCATACCTGCATTTCTATTTTAAAAAAAGTTGAATCCAAAGTCTTGTTTTCATTCTGTGTTCATACCTGTATTTCTATATTAATGTCTATAATAACAAATCTGAAGTGGACTGATTACATTGCATTTTTAATGAAAGCTTTGACCTGTATGTCAAAGGTTCTGTGATATGTTCAGTGTATGCAAGCTAAAAAAAGGTGAAGAAGGAACATTGTGTGATGGAGCAGATAGAAGCATCACAAGCCTCAATGTAGGACAATATGTAAAAGTGAGTAAACTTATTGACACTAACTCTTATCAATCAATTCGTAAATATTGTATATAAAGAGAACATGTAAAACTCATGCAGACCCCGGGGCAGGAACAACAGCTCTGTGCTAGAAAGAGAAGCCAGAATAGAATCGGTTTGGAGGCGTACACAGATAGAGCACTTAGAAAAAACAAACTCCATTGGCCATGATACGTAGCCAGGGGAAAAAGTGGCATACAGGTTGCCTTTGTCTCCAGGTGAGCAAAGTAAGGTAGATTCGGGTGGAGTGCATTAGCGGATAAAAGGGCAAAAAAGCTTAGGGTATGAGTTGTTGCACATACCACTGAAGAAACTAGAAAGTCCTTTTTAGGACCACCTCATCAACCACGTAAAGTGGCTATAATTCCATTCCTACATCTCTCATTACAATTTTCCCTCTAACTGAAGCACATGTATGCATTATCAATCTAACAGCACCAAGGGATATCTTTGTGAAATAATTAAATAAGCTCCCATATAGTGAAAGAATATAAGCCATTGTATGTGTGATTTGTTACAGCCATTATTGCTTAGTTATCTACAGAGAGCAATTCAGATTTGGGCATTGTCACTCAATGTCAATAACAATGCTCAGCAATGACTTCCCAAGGTAAATCCATGGCGCCTGGTCCTGAAAGATGGCGTACAGGAAAACGAGCTGCAGAATAAAGCACACAGCCAGTCTCTTTTTAAAATGGCTGACTGCGACAACAATGTTTTGCTTTGTGCTTTTTTCCTTAATAAAACAACCTGGATACTCCGTTTTGCAATATGTATGTAACCTTAAGATGAGGATCAATATCAATAACATTTTTGGCTTGAAAAAATTAACAAATTTGGTTAAGTTTTAAGGCTTTTCCAAATAATGGGAATATGATACCTATTACTTCCATCATAAAAGACAAGAGTGGGATAGTTTTTTTTTTTTTTTAATTTCTAAAATATACTTCACTTTAGAATGCAATTTCATGTAGCAAATTAATATATACCATGACTGTGAAGAAGCGATGTCTACTTGAAAAATACTATTTATATTCCATAATATCCTTTCCGCTTATAAGAAGCTCACCTGTAACAGCAAAACCAGGAACTACTCCTTGAGACATACCTGGGAAGGGTGTTAGCTATCAAGTGCATTGTGGCTGATGACATATAAAGCTCATGACACACAACCCAAAAATGATAAATGTACTCGCCACCCAAGGGGCAGAGGGTGAAAGTCAAGTGGAATGACAGTAAGTGGCAGGCAAAGAGTATGATAAACCTGTGAATATTAGGTCTTGGCAATTGTTTAGCACTTGGTATATGGAATGTTACTTTTCTGTCAGTGAGGAAGCCAGAACTTATGTGGAATGTTGACAAATACCAGCTAAATAGTCTTCCCTATATACAAAGAATTGGCTCTGAAGCCAAACATCTTAATCAAGGATGGTCTATCTCTGGAGTTGCTGTACCTTGGTCCAAAGGGTCAGTAATATAATGCTCACTCTCTTTGACACAGTGGGAATCTTGGCAATACAGTAAAACCTCAGTACAGGTAAAGCAGAACCACTGCTTCTCCAGACTGACAGAGGCCAACTGAGGTAGTTTATGAATGTACAGTAAGAATGATGTCCCCTTGGCCCCTCACATTTTAGGTGTACAAGGCACAACAAACTGGAAGATGACTGACAGACAAACCACCGACATACTAAAGGGATCATACTGTATCTCTTTATTGTCCTGGGAGTGTCTGTAGTAAAATGTTTGGGATAGGAAAGTCTGGTGAGCCCAGATTGGTGTGTTGCTACAGCAACCCTCAACAGGAAAAGCAGAAAGAAAATGAAAATAAAAATATCTTTAAAAAAAAACAGTCTGACAAATCCATAAAATACATAAATAAAGAGAAAAATTAAATATCAATGCTAGGAAATACAAGAAGACTTCTAAACACAGCAGGGCAATAAACATTTCATTTACTACAGTTAGCTGTTTATTCTAAATATCACCTATGCATAACTAAAACTATTTAATGAACAGCCCATCCAAAGATAATTTCCAACTCTGTTTTGTTTGTACAGCATATATTTTGACTTTTTTCATGATCTACTGTATGCTTTCAGTTTTATGGTACTTTTACCCTAATTTGTTTGGTTGCTTTCTGACAAATGTCAAGATTTGCATTCTTATTCACTATTATGTTTATCTGGCATTTTGCCATGTCTTTCAATGGGCTATACTCCACTAAGAATTTGACTAGATAACACTGCATGTTTAATTATATTTTATGCATAAAAGTAATACACAAGAGGGGCATTTTGTTTCTGCAAAATAGCTGTAGAATATCTGCAAAATATTCAAATCCAGAAGACAAATGACAATGCTGTGGAAAGCACATATTAAACAACATAAATAAAAGTACAAAACTTTGGTTACTGGGAGAGAATAATATGACTTGATGTGTGAAAGGGATGAAACAATACACACACAAAAATACTATAAATACTATTATAAATATACAGTATGTACTACAAATATATATTCTTGTTTATATTTATAAAAGATGATTTAGTAAATCAAAAGCAAGAACTGATGTCACACAAAACTTGCTCTTCAGGTACCAATAAGAGTTGCTGTCTTTGATATTTTAAAGTTTACCCTTTCTCCTTCTGTTACCCAGGTTTCCTCTCACTCTCACTATATCATATTGACTTGAGGCATTAAACCAACCCTGTGTGAGTACTGAAATACTGTACTGGTGTGTACAGGAACAAATTCCTCTCAATGACTCTCAAAGGTACATTTCCGCAACAATACTGATGGTTAACTTGGGGAGGTCTTTTTACAGAGGCAAATAAATAATATAAGGCATTATTGGCCATCATGTATTTAAGAGAAGGAAAATTCCAAGTCAAATTTTGAAACAGATAAATGTAGTTTAGTAAATTTCTTCTTATAAGCATATCTAGGAGGAAAAACCCTTAGATTTCAAACAATCTAGAGGCAACCTGAGACTATACCAATTAGTTTGTCAGGTGTCTTATAGTAAAACCCAGTAAAATTTAATTAAACTAGGTTATACGCTCATCTAATGGATGCTGTCCCATCTGGCAGGGGATGGCATGTGAAGCCCCAAGGTCATTAGACTTCATAAAGTGTATTCAGTAAGTATTAAGACTCCATCACTTTTTACACACTTTGTTATTTATTTGCAGATTTAGTTTTAAATTGATAAATTTACCACTGTTTCCCATCAATCTACACTAATTAAACCATACTGACAAAGTGAAAACATGTTTTCAGAAAGGTTTGCAAATTTATTAAAAATAAAAATAAAAAAATTGTAAAAATCCAATTTATAAAACCTGCTCTACTCACCTTTCTACACAATTTACATTAATAAATTAAAATCGTCTTATTTTAATGTGTGCAGTGAAGTGCTCTGATTACATTAGGAAAACCAGACATTGCTGCAAACTGACTTTTTACTTTTGCAAGAAACATATGTTTTATGTACATACATCTACACCAAAGAAAAACTTGACGCAGTGTTCCGTCAGTCAATTAATGGAGTCCAGCACAGCAGGCATGATGAAGTGAATGTTGGCAGAGATATTTCTGACCTGTTGGCCAGTTCTCTGAGAAGTGACAACAGGTAGGCTATATAAACTGATGAAAAACCAAAAAAGTTCTTTAGTGCTAATAAACTGCATTGGCCCTCTACTGGAACTAAAATAGAGTTTGCAAATTACATCCATTATTTCTGAGGTTCAATATGTTTGTCATTATAATAATGTTTCTGTGACATGAATTAGGAAATGCGTGAGTCATTTAGCTGGCTTGGCTGCATTCCTGTATTTGATCATGTGTGTCCCCAAGATATCTTATTAGGTATATACAGTACAAATATTCCAAAATCCAAAAACCTCAGAAATCTCAGATTCTTCTAGTCCCAGGCATTTAGAGATACTCAAGCTGTATCTGCAAATTTAACAGAGTCATTGAGTGAAGAAGTTATGCAGAAACCCATGAAGACAAAATTCTGGTAGTGAAAACCTATTACCCATATATATGAATGTTATGTATATATACATGTCACCATCACTCAGTGAGAAAGATGACAAAATATTCTGAATATGTTAAAGTCAAATTTGGAGGAGTACAAAACAGAATATTAATGGTAAAATAAAAGTGCATGAAAACAGTGGTAGAATAATCATTGTGAAAAACATGTAGAAAAATGTACAATAAAGTACAGTAAAGGACAGACAAGGCAGATGGTGAACTGGAAAAAGTGAAATCAGGCGGGAAACACTATCAGTGAATTTCAAATAAAGGAAAACAGTCCAAAAAACCTAGATAATGTACAGGCAGGGAGAAGATGAAGGCCTCTCCCACCGATAGAAAAAGACTAACAAAAAAAAAAAATAAGAAAAATAATGAGTCAGAATTAATTAGTGGAGGAGACAAGACTAGTTGTTGAAAAGGGCATATAAACAACTAAAGCCTTGTACAGATTGTTGATAGAAAAAGAGGAATTGAAGAGTACATCTGTTTTATGGAATATGAAAAGATATCTGATTGAGTTAACTAGAAGATCTGATGAAGAAGATGCAATGTTTAGGAGGAGACAAAAAGCTACAAGGACACCCATATACAGTAAATCAAGCTACCTGAATAATAACAGAAGGATTACTATAACAGCCAGAAGGAAAAGAAGGGAAACTACAGGAAATACACAGTGGACATGAAAGTAAGATGAATTCTTTTAAAGGCATTTTCATTTGCAGATACAAGCTAAGAACAAACTATGGTGATAAAAACTAACAATGATAAAGAAAAGATTGTGATCATGAGCAAACAGTTATGATCAAAGGGGAAGCAAGGTTTTATTGCCAAATCAAGCTACCTTGGCAATCTAAATCATAGAAAAACAAAAAATGAAGAAAACAGATGGAGGAAGAGGCATTTAAAAAATAAATGAGCTCTTGAGATGTGATTCAAGTAAGAATGTGAAGAAAAAGATGGTTAAGAAACTAGTGTGGAGTGGAGTGCTTTATCAGTTGGAAACAGGAGTAATGAGGAAGGAAGACATTAAACAAAAAAGGCATTTTAAATATGGCTTGTTGGAAACAACATAGAAGAAAAGAAAAAGACAAAAGCTAAAAGGAAAGTTATAATGGAGATCATAAAATGGAACAGTTGATTCTGGGGACAAAATTTAAAGAAAAAAATGGATACTGGGTTCTAATGAGATCTTACTGTTTATACTGTATTATCCATTGCTGCCAAGGTACTTTACCATATGGACATAAAAATGCATTATCAGTCCTTTAGGTCTATGTAACTAAATAACTTATTCTCAAAATACTAATTTCTATACAACACAATTTCTATACAACACCCAAATAAAATGTGGATAATAGTAAATATATTTATTACGGAATACCCTTTGCCCCAGAATGTAATAAATAAAATGGCAGTTAAATCAGGAAAAAAATATGCATAATTAAATAAAACAATTTCATCACTTTATTTTGATTCAATAATGTACTTACTTTACATTTTATATTTAAGAATGCCATTTTTCATGATTTCATCAGTTGTCAATCATGGGTTTGACACTTTTCCTATTGGTCAATGATTTCCTTACAGTGAATTTTCTGTGATTATGAGATGTAAGCCACCACAGATTTTAAGCACTACTTTAAACAGTCAAAAATATTGAGGCAGCAGATTTGCAATAGTTAGTTTCGGAGATGAAACCTACAGAGATAATTTAACATATGGTAACGCGTACTGAACAATGAGCACATTTAATAAATGATAATAAACAGTACTTTAAATGCCCAACAACCTGGTTACACTTGTTCACTGTTACAATCCACAGGAAACACTTCATAAAACAATAAACAGACAATGAGAACATGACACAGCTTATCTCACCCAGTTCCACCCCAGTACGTACGTAACACTGCCTTACAAATTGCCCCTTCCCAAGAACAGCCCACAACTCCTGCATGGGGCTGCTATTAATCCTCCCCTGTCCTCTTGAATGTTTTTGAGGCTTGTGGAATGATGGGGCTCTCTTTCCCTGTCTAACAGATTGTCACTCAAGTATTTAGCCCCATCAATCTGAAGAGCAGTCTATCGGCCACAATATGGTACTATTTTAACACAAATTGTTACATTGGGAATGCTCAGACAGTACTCTTCAAAATATTCACATTAATGGAAAGGGTCTCAGTAATATAAAAACTGACTGAGCATTGTGTCCGCACAAAAGGTCATTTGGAAGCATGTCACCTGGAATTTAACAGCCTCGGACATTCAACATTAATGTGCATGCCTATGTGATTTCATTATAGGTGGCTTCTATGTGGACATGGTTTTTTTAAACTGCTAAACTACTAATGATGAACCACATCATGAAGAGCACTTATCCATCTGAGTATTTCCTATATATCATCAATTCACTTGAAAATAACACCATGTGTTAAATGATATTTTTCTGTTTCATCTGCAAAAGTAACTATCTCAGTCCTAACTGCCTCCATGGCTTTACCAATTGCAATTTGAAATGCAAGTGCCACTAAAAAAAGTGTTTGATAGCCTATAACCTACAATCTGACAAAAGTAACTGACAAAAAAGGAATAGGTACCAATAGGAATAGGTTCAACCTGTTGGTCTTTGTCTTGACTGACAAGTCATGAAACCATAAAGAAAAAATGCACTTTGAAATACAGTGCTGGCATTAAAAAAAGTTTTTGTAATTATTATGTGATCTTTATTTATGTATGTTTTTCTCAATTTACTGACTAATTTATATATACAGTACTGCTGTACATCTTCCTGTGATTATTATTCATAATTGCCATCTTATTTACTTCAATTTGTCAGAAATTATATTTCATAATTTATAGCTCATACATTTTCAAAGAAAATGATTATGAAACAAACATTCACTGCTAGGCTTTCCAATTAAAAATGACAATACCAAAGGCAAAACAAAAAAAATTCTAAAGCCATCCACATCCAAACATTAACCAACCAAGCCAACAAATATTTTAAAAATAAAAAAGGATATAACAATTAATTAGATAGATAACATACATATATTTTCAAAATCACTTAATGAATTTGAGGATTCTGTGGGGCTGAACACACTCCAAGGCTCCAGTCAAATTACAGGGTCCACTCACATAGGTCAAATACATTCATCTTTGTACAATTAAAAATCACCAAATAACATAGCATGCACATCTTCAAGGATATGAGATGAAAACTGGAGTATCTGGAGGAAAAAATTCTTCAGAATTTTAAATTGACAACAACACGGTGCAGGCCTAAACCCTAAGCACCCCAATCATGGGAAAGATGCTATATAAATAAAATGTATTATTAATATTATTATTAGGTAGCAGCACTAAGCACCATGCTACTGACCTGTCCAACAGAAGACACAACCCTTGTAAATAAACCTACAAATTAAGTGTAAGTTATTTAATATTTCTGCATTATAATGAAGACAACAAGTCAGAAAACTATAAAATTATAAACAGTAGAAATTATTTTATTTAAGAAGGTACAAACTGCACTACCCAAGTGGCTCTGGTAAAGAATGGACAAAGACCACCTTTTAATTCTGAAAAGGACAGACTTATTAAGACTGCATTTCCCAAGTACCCACTGTGAAGAATAAAAACAATTATTTTCAGAAAGGAATTTTAAGCATGTGTGTTTCAATACAAAATAAAAGTTCTGGGATTTTATAGGAAAAAAAAGCATTATAAATGAAGAAGCAGTTGAAATGAGGATTTAACACTTTTAATAGCTTTAGAGATATAAAATAGAGAAGCAGCTGAAATCTGGGTTTAACACCTTCTATTGCTTTAGAGAATTTTTGCTATACATCTTTTGTGAATTTAATATGAGATACTTCATCAAGCCAGACACCCTAAAACAATCACTCAAAATGTGCATGCTTTCCAATTTAACTTGGTCTTGAGCTTCTTTGTGCCTGTTGTATTGGAACAGGCTGCCACCTCAAAATGCAAAGTTAAATTGTAAATGCCATGTCTGGAAATGACACACTGGAGGAATTTACAGTATAATTCACAGTATGCTTAGGATTGCCCTGGAGATCCTCAGGAGAAGCTGCAATCTAGTGTGGGGAAAAGCAAGTCTGGTCTATCATGCTAAGAATTTTATTCTTGTGGCCTTTGCTGAGGCCAAACTGATTTAGGAATTAAATGGGCAGACAGATGTCTTAAAATTTAAGTTATACTAACAAGACAATGATATATTTTTTAAGATTACACCCTGTTTTTTTCATTACATAGATTGCAATGTTTACCACTGTATTTGTTAGGATGACTATTAGCAGTATTTACATTTAGGCTGATACGGTTAATAAGTGTAAATGCATTCAATGGAAACCTTTAATGTTAATCAAGTTGTATAGAATAGTGTATATCTGCAACATCTATTGTTATTATTCATCAGAAATGCAGTAAAAGAACAACTATGTTATTATAATGGAATTCAGAGAAAGTAATTGCTTCAAATAATAATGTTTTTTATTTAAACCACGATTCTGAAAAATACAATGTATACTTTAAGAAACACTTCAATATATGTGATACTATAGTATATACTACAAACACAAGGCATTTCTAAATAAATATTTACAATGTGAATGACGTACAGATAACAAGCAGACATTCACTGCATAAAAATTCACTTACAAACTAGTAAAATTAGAGACATGAGTGAAGGCAGAAATTTGTTATGTCGCGAAACATGACAACTTAATTTCTAAGCATTTGCAAAATATTCCCCAAGCATTAAATGCAACACAAAAATACAAACTTAAACAATATGCATTATATAAACAACCTGTCTCCTGACATCATGTATGAAACTTTAAATTTTTTTTATTGAAGGCTATACTTCATAAACTTTTTAAAAACTGTTTTACAATCGACTGTGTCCCTCGGGGAATCCTGTGGGGGGTACTCCGAGAGTATGGGGTACCGGACCCCCTGATAAGAGCTGTTCGGTCCCTGTACGATCGGTGTCAGAGCTTGGTCCGCATTGCCGGCAGTAAGTCGAACCCGTTTCTAGTGAGAGTTGGACTCCGCCAGGGCTGCCCTTTGTCACCGATTCTGTTCATAACTTTTATGGACAGAATTTCTAGGTGCAGCCAGGGTGTTGAGGGGGTCCGGCTTGGTGGACTCAGGATTGGGTCACTGCTTTTTGCAGATGATGATGTCCTGTTTGCTTCATCAGGCCGTGATCTTCAGCTCTCTCTGGATTGGTTCGCAGCTGAGTGTGAAGCGGCTGGGATGGGAATCAGCACCTCCAAATCTGAGACCATGGTCCTCAGCCGGAAAAGGGTGGAGTGCCCTCTCAGGGTTGGGAGCGAGATCCTGCCCCAAGTGGAGGAGTTCAAGTATCTCGGGGTCTTGTTCACGAGTGAGGGAAGAATGGAGCGTGAGATCGACAGGCGATCGGTGCGGCATCCGCAGTGATGCGGGCTCTGCATCGGTCTGTCGTGGTGAAAAAGGAGCTGAGCCGTAAGGCAAAGCTCTCAATTTACCAGTTGATCTATGGTCCTACCCTCACCTATGGTCATGAGCTATGGGTAGTGACCGAAAGAACGAGATCGCGAATACATGTGGCTGAAATGAGTTTTCTCCGCAGGGTGTCTGGGCTCTCCCTTACAGATAGGGTGAGAAGCTCAGCCATCCAGGAGGGGCTCAGAGTAGAGCCGCTGCTCCTTCGCATCGAGAGGAGTCAGATGAGGTGGCTCGGGCATCTGATCAGGATACCTCCTGGACGCCTCCCTGCTGAGGTGTTCCGGGCACGTCCAACCAGGAGGAGGCCCTGGGGAAGGGAGGGACTATGTCTCCCGGCTGGCCTGGGAACGCCTCGGGATTCTCCCGGAAGAGCTAGAAGAAGTGGCCAGGGAGAGGGAAGTCTGGGTATCTCTGCTCAAGCTGCTGCCCCCGCGACCCGACCTCGGATAAGCGGAAGAGGATGGATGGATGGATGGATGGATGGTTTTACAATCACCAGGCAGTAACAGTTACATATCATGAACAGCTAGAGAGATATGAAAATCCTAGCTTTGTACGATACTATAATGTCTGAATGGTAGATATTCATGGTACAGTTCCTTTACTGCACTAATCTAGTCCTCCTTTATGCTTTGTAAAACTGGTTCAGAACAGCTTCAGGAGTACCAATATGATGACATAGTGTCTATAGAGATGAAAACCTTGCAAACCCTAAAGGAAATAAGAGTCAATCCAGTGCACTGTATGAGGAATGCTTAGTAACATACTGTAAGTCACAAGACAAAATTATGCATTTGTAAATGTAGGAAAACCTCTACAAATTAAAAAGATAGAATATCTAGAAATCTAGCAATTTTCACTGGAATAGCCAATCCCAGCCGCAAATGTGTAGTTCAAGAATCTGACCCTGAGAGATTTCTGATTTGCAAAAAAATCAAAGGGAAACTTTTAAAAGAATACCTTGAATAATAAGTGTAAACTCTATGAAGAAATCATGCCAACTAGGAATCAGAGGACTAGTTGTAGTGATGAGCATACAATATGATCCAATCTGTGCTTTAAATTATTATTATTTTTTGTTTTTTTAATTATGTACTAAACATACCGGAAGTTGTTTTTTTTTTTTCAAGTAACAGCAAGTACACTACAGGAATAAAAATATGGAAACTTTGATTTTAACAAACAAAAGCATACAAATATAATGAAAAATTCAATGTGATAAAATAACACTAAACAGCTACCATTGTTTCACTTAGAACTTTATTAAAAAAAGAAAAACCTCTTATTTGAAAATTAGTTAAGGAAAAGGACAGAAATCAAGGTTAAACAATTGCTCTTACTATGATAAACAATATCTAAAAACTATACATTTCTCACATATCATAAAGTAAAATTTTATAATGAAAAGGAAAAACAACTTAAAAATACAGTAGGCAAATAAATGCTATTGAGGCTTACTCAAAAAACCCTATTATTAATATAAATAAGGCCTGTGTGAGCAAGTTATGGTGGCATGGATCAAGCCCTTCGGACGTCATTTCCATTGAGTGAAACCTGTGCCCTTGCTTGATTGCAATACATATGCTTTTCTGTTTATTTATCACATCTGTAAAAGGACAAATAATGCAGGAAAGCAACATTGCAGAGGATTTGGTTTCACAATTAAAAGGAAAATATTTGTAATTAGCTCACCTAAATAAAAGATAAAATGGTAGCTAGGAAGGGGCAGAATTACTGCGGCAATGAGAAAAAACATCACAATTACAAAAAAGCACGGACATAAGCTCTTCATACATTATTTTCGTATAGAACTGCACTAACCATACTGAGGCTATGTGTGAGTTTTATTTAAACACTGAACCGAAAAAGTATTTTTTATATGTGATTATTTTACATGTTATATGTAGCTGTGGCCAAAAAACATTTTTAATCTCATGTTTTCATGCAGAATTGAGAGAAAGAAGTTTATGACATAACAGAAAGCAAAAATTACCATTTGTACAATGGCAAATGCTGTGAAAAGCAACCACTGAAAAAAGAAAACCAAGCCTCAATATACTTGTGTTGCATTATCCACATGTCTGTCACCCAGTTGTAATGCTAAAAATGTACAAAATGCATGGTGGAATATGTAGAACAAAACTATACAGTTATTCTGAATATACTTGCATTTGATTGCTGTGGACAATACTTACATAATGTACATTCCAGATATCTATAGTTGTCACAGGTAAAGTGATTAGGACTTCCACTTCAAACACTACAGAAACTGTCTGGGCACTTTGACATTTCAAATACGCACAGGTTAGCAACTGAAAATTTTAAGTATGTTCTGTAAATGACTAGTGCTCAACCAATATAAGGTACACATAGTGTTCATAGCTAAAAAAGTTTCAGCTGCAGTAGCATATTCAAACTGGACTGAGAAACAAGTTGCAGCAGAGTTTACCATTCTGTTTTAAATGCCAACAATTAAACCATAGGAGAATCCTTTAACTTGGTCATGAAAACATTTTGCACAACTTATGTTGATAATCAGACTCTCAAAAATTACCTACGCATTTGTCTCTTAATCATAACATTATAGTACATTTTCATGAGATGGAGAATGTTAAAATGCTATTTTGATCTGAAATTAGATGCATCATAAAAAAAACAAAAGGAGGATCAAACTGATTCCATGCTTTAAGTTTTTTTTTTTTTTTTTTTTGACTTTGGTTTTTGAATCTTAATCTTCATATTGCACCATAACAAATAAGCAGACTGAAATATAAGTGACTAATTTCAACATCATTTTTTCATACTTAAATAATTAGTAGATTAACTAAATACATACACATACAGTTAGCTCAGAGTAATCCCTTATGTTACATATGTAATGTTATGTTGCATTGTATAAGGGGGCTGAAACGTTTTGATTTTCTAATATCTTCTAATATGCTGCAATTGTTGCTCTGTCTTTTTTTGCTATTAAACTTTTGTTAAATAAAACTAAAAGTGCACATAAGTCGATACAGACTAACTTTATATTGTGATCAAGAGTTGGTACTGTTTATACTGTGGAGAATAACTCATTATACTCAAGCCTGTTTAAACCTATAATTTTACCCAAATGTTACTGAGCCAGTTAGTCAGCTTCTTGGGCTGACTTTAACACTAAATTTGCATGCTGCTTAGTACACAGCACAGGTCAACACATTAGGTACTAAAAGCAAATGAATATGTTACTAAATAATTGGAGAAGAAAGACCATGAAGGCTCACTGACTACAGTATATTCATTTTTATTATAATAAGTTTCCTTTTTTTAGTTTGGTTTTTAAAAGGATTTATATATTCTTTTTCATTCTGTACTTAACATTTCACAAAAAGTTTGCTATGATGCCTATCACATTTCTGAAATGTGTGATGCATCAAAATAAAATATTGACCTTTTTTTTTTAAGACACACTTAGAGACTATAAAAGATGATATCACAATGCATTTACAGACAGATAATAACCAGACTTTACTAATTCTTGTGTATCAAAAGTGTGGCTTTACATGCAATCAGCAAAGAAACTAATTGATGAAACAATGTAAAAAGAATGTTGCAAATTTCTGTGTGTGCTGTCATGGGGAAAAAGTTACCATATTTTGTAGATAATTTTGCAGAATTTATTGCAGAACTCCATAGCATAAAAAAGTGCAACACATTTTGTAAGGCATGGCAAGACTTAAGCTCTTATAGAATGGTGCTCAAGATTACTGAGTAGTGAGAAAAGCGTAGCATAAATGTAAATTATTTTTATTATTATTAGGTTTTGTAAAGGACTAGCATTCCTTTTCCATGGCTAGTTAATGCTCCAGGAGAGGTTTTGCCTCTCTGTAACCTAATCAGGGAAATGCAGTCTAGAAAATGAATAAACACCAAGATACTCATCCACAAAATCTTGCATTATTCTTAGATTCTGTCTAATCCTAAACAGAAAGGCAACTTTGCATTTTGATTCGCAGCAAAGTTTAACCAGATTTTATAACTACAGTATCATACAATTTCAACATTTTACCTCTATTCAGAATTTATAGCAGGCTTTATATGTGTGTTTATATACACTGTATTAAACTTTTTTCATATAATTTCAACTTCTTTTTATTTATTTTTTTTACTTTTCGCAAATCCATAAATAACATGAGGAATATGAACTTGATTACTTTATATTTATAGGCTTTGTAGTATTCACCAAGATTTTTTTATTCAAAAAAGTTATAGCAAAATACCAAGCAAATCAAAAAAGTGACAGTCATCTATTAGTAGATTCTCATTATATGAGCAAAGTGATGAATATGTTTTCAAAAAGTTACTCAAAACGTATGTGCTATTCAAATTTGATTTTGAGTTGCAAAATTACTACCCTTATGTCATTACATTCACAAAGAACTAGCTCCTCCAGTCTGCCTCTAATATCTCAATATTTTGTGTACTTCCTGCAGAACACCTGAACCATGGACATTCCTGTATAAAGAAGGGCCATTCTAAAGAGTGGGCCTCATGTGCTTTCAGGTAAAAATAGAACACATTCATAACCATAACTACAGTATCAGGGGATATAAACATTGCATTGCTTAGTCAATAGCTGTGTTTCTTATTCACAGTACCGACAACTAATCAAATTACATTATTGTTCTTATACAGCATTTTTAAGTAATGTTATGCTGTTTCACTGCTTTCAATCAGTGAATGTAGAAATATTTTGGGGTGGGTAAGCTGGGAATGATAGGATCTTCTTACATTGACAATTAGGAAAACAAACAAGGACAGTTTGCAATAAGCTACTGAATATTTCTTTTGTATCATAAATTTCTTAGGTATCAAGTAACTTATGTAAAAGTACAAAATTTTACATAGACTGAAACTATGAGAGACAGACTACTTCATAGGGCATGGTGATACAGTGACAACCATTGCCGCTTCATAGTTCCCAACTCCTGGATTTGAATCCAGGTCAAGGTACTGTCTGCATGAACTTAGCAGTTTTCTCAAGTCAAACAGGGTTTGTATCAGTGTTGTTTCATTTCTTAAAGATGTTGTTATGTGAAACAATGACTCTATATGGTTATGACAGTATTGAATGTGGGTATGTACGTGACTGTTCCTTTGAAGAAGCTGGCATCCTATCCAGGGTTGGCTGACCCTGAATTGGGTTAAGTAGGCTTTAGAATAGATACATGGATACAGCACAACAAATACATGCACTTTTAGCTTTGAGGTTCTGGTCATGCCATCTTTACTTTCAGTTCTAAAGTAGATTTTGTATACTGTGAAAGATTCATGATTCACACCAGACTTCCTACAGCAACTGCTTCCTTTATTAGAAAGGAATGCAAAAAAACTGTAAGGAAAGGAAAACTATTATAATTTTACATTTCCCAAAATAATTATTACTTTATATTTGTCTTTCAATGCTTTCCTTTATTATAATTAAATAACAATGCAAAAGCAAGCAGGCATTTTTAAGCTACTGCATAATATTAATGTATGAATAATATTTACTGACTACATGAGTATTACGTGAGTGCTGTTTACATCCCAGCCACAGGACAACATTTTATCTGCCTGAGAAGGAATGAAACAAAATAATAATAATAATACATTTTATTTATATAGCGCCTTTCCCATGCTCAAGGCACTTACAGAATATAATAAAGAATGGCAGTGTATACAGTTTATAGCATTGTACAAACCAGATAAATAAATAAAGAAGATTAAGACAGTGAATTCTGAAAATACAACAGACAACATAATTGATGTTCTAGCACACACACACAGGTTACATTAGCATCTTGACAGAGAAGTAAACTGAGAGAAGGGTAATAAAGTCAGGTAGAGCTAAAAGCCTTCCTGAACAGATGAGTTTTGAGTTGTTTTTAAAAACAATTCATGGAGTCAGTTGACCTGATTAATTTCGGTAGGTCATTCCAGAGTCTGGGCGCTATACAGCTGAAGGCCCTGTCACCCATGGAGTGTAGATTAGTGTGGGGTACAACAAGATTGCCAGAATCAGAGGACCTTAGTGGGCTGGCAGGCACATAGTGATGGAGAAGGTCACTGATGTAGTTTGGCGCGAGGTTATTTAAGGCTTTGTAGGTTATTAGTAGGATTTTATATTCGATTCTGTAAAACACAGGGAGCCGGTGAAGACGGAGCAGGATGGGTGTGATGTGTTCACTGCTGCTGGTTCGAGTAAGGACTCTTGCAGCTGAGTTTTGAATAAGCTGGAGCTGTGATATAAGATTAGAAGGGGCACCTGCCAGTAGGGAATTACAATAATCGATGCGGGATGTGATTAAAGCATGGACAAGTTTCTCAGCATTAGAGAAGGAGAGGAAGGAGCGAACACGGGATATGTTACGGAGGTGAAAGTAAGAAAGTTTCTTAATGTGATTTATGTGGGCGGAATAAGAGAGGGAGGATCAAAAATGACACCAAGATTTTTTACAGTAGAGTCAGGTCTGATGAGATCACCGCCAAGATAGACTGGGAAGGAGCTCATTTTATGAAGTTGCATTTTAGTCCCAACTTGCAGGCGTTCAGTTTTGTTGTAATTTAATTTTGAAGAGTTCTGCTCCATTCAGGTTTTAATTTCACTAAGGCAGGTTGTTAGCTGAGAAAGCTCTGATGAAGTTCCACTTTTAACATTGAAGTAGAGTTGAGTATCATCTGCATAAAAATGATAACCCAGTCCATAGCTATGGATAATATGGCCAAGGGGAAGCATGTAAATACAGAAAAGCAGAGGACCAAGAACAGAGCCTTGAGGGACTCCTTGTGTGACCGGCGCTGAGCTGGATCTGCTGTTGCCAAGACTAACAAACTCTTGCCTATCGTCAGATAGGACTTGAACCACTGGAGGGCAGTGCCAGAGATACCCAGCATGTTTTCCATTCTGGACAGCAGAATGTCATGTCTGACAGTGTCAAATGCTGCACTGAAGTCTAACAGAATTAATATGCTGGTTTGTCCAGAGTCTGCTGCCATAAGCAAATCATTGGTTACCCGTAGCAGAGCAGTTTCACAGCTGTGCCGCGCCCTGAAACCAGACTGAAAGGGTTCCATCAAATTATTAGAGGTTAGGTAATTGGTGAGTTGGGAAGCTACAACACGCTCAAGAACTTTTGACAGGAAAGGTAAGTGGGAAATAGGTCGGAAATTGTTAAGATTGTCAGCATCAAGACCAGACGTTTTTAACATTGGGGTTACAGAAGCAATTTTAAAAGTGAGCGGCACAGAGCCAGTGTCTAGGGATGTGTTTATTATTGTTGTAACAGTCGGGATTATGGCATGAAAGCAGGATTTAAGTAGTGTGGTGGGGATGGGGTCCAGTACACAAGTAGTCGGCCTCATCTTACAAAGCAGGTTATTAACAAACGCAGATGTGACTGGTGAGAACTTAGAGAAGGAGCTGGATGGAGTGGGAAAACAGGGAGAGATATAACCAGATGATGTATTTATGTTAGTTGAATTATTTAGATCATTAATTTTGTTATGGAAAAAGTGGAGGAATTCCTCACAGACTTCAGCAGAAGAGGTAGTTGGGCCAGATGCGGGTTCGAGTAGTTTATTAACTACACAAAACAAAACCCTTGGGTTATCATGGCCACTTTCTATTTTTCTGCCGTAATGGGTGTTCTTGGCAGCAGTTAGTGCTTCTCTGTAAGCTCTTTGGTGGTCAGAGAAAGTCTGGATGTGCACGGTGAGGCCAATCTTACGTGACATTCTCTCAAGGCGCCGGCCAGCTGCTTTCATAGATCGCAATTCTGAGTTATACCAAGGAGCTGAATGTTTAAAGGAAACCTCCTTATGTTTTAAAGGAGCTGTTTTATCTAATGCTGAATGAAGGGCTGAGTTATAGTGGTCAACAAGACTATCTAGTGTTGATGGAATAGGTGAAGACAGTAAAAGATCAGAAGTGGATCCAGAAAGGATAGAGGGACAGATATTTTTAAGGTTTCCGTAAGAAATTTGTCGTTTACAAGTAAGAGGAGGGAAAGGCAGTGAAACAGTGAAAAATACTGCTTTATGGTCACAGAGTCCCAAATCAGTGCTGTAAATGTTGGCAACAGATAGTCCAGAAGTGCAGATCAGATCCAATGTATGACCGCCAGAGTGGGTTGGAAAATCAACATGTTGTGTCAAGTCAAAACAGTCCAGTAAGGATAGGAATTCATTTCTCAGTTTAGATGTGGGAGTGTCAATATGGATGTTGAAATCACCAAGAAGGATAATTCTCTGAGAGTAAGAGCTTAGGTGGGTCAAAAGATCAATCAGATCGGATAAGAAGGATGCATTGTATTTTGGGGGACGATAAAGAACAATGAGTGAGACAGGACCTGACTTCGTTATTAGTTTAAGAGCTAGGCACTCAAAAGACAATGGACAGTCAATTGGGATTCGTTTAATGTTTAAGTCTGCTCTGACAATTACTGCAAGCCCACCGCCTTGTCTTAAGCTGCGAGGCTCTGTGTGGAAAGTGAAACCAATTGTAGTCGCCTCTGTGAGAGAAGCAAATTCGTTTGGCTTTTGCCAAGTCTCCGTTAAACACAGAATATCAAGTTTGGTGTCAGTGATGAGTTCTGACAGCACCAATGCTTTGCCATTAAGAGACCTCGAGTTAAACAGTGCAATATTAGTTAATGAGGCTTCTTTTTGCACAGAGCCACAATCAGGATTTATTTCCACATAATGTAAATTTGGCACACTGACACTTCTATTTCCAGGGTCATGAGAAGGACGGCGTATTCCAGAGCAAATGCTGTCAGTGGTCTTTTCATTCGCAGCCTGGTGGTGGCGGCGACCTGACCCGCGATGTATATATTTCGGGTGCTGCAAAATACTAGCGTCCTTTAGGATGTTCCAGTCAGACCATTTGCTCTGGACAAACTGTTTAATAAGAAGGAGTTTGTCATGAGAGTATTTTAGCGTGATACTGGGCAATACTTATCTGAATAGCAGTGGAGAAGCAGCACAGCGGAACCGGTAGGACAGGGGGGTGTGGTAGCATAGGTGAGCGGCGATAGGAAGCGCAGCAGAAAGCATAGCAGGAGGAGGTAGCAGGATTTGGATGTTCCAATACACAGCCACAAACAGTAACGCTTGGTAATTTCAGGCGTGATCGCCCCGGAGCCAAAAGCCAGATTAGTATGAACATCAGATCAGTTCCCAGTCGTAGAGTACTGTAAGATGAAATGGGAGCAGATCAGCATAGCGAATTTAATATAATAATGGAGACAGATCATCCCGAGGTCCTAGATTGCCAGGTACAAAGAAATGTTCGTAGGTTCTCGTCCCGTGATCCACAGACTCAGCTGTTCCCAGTCAAAGTAGAGTCCATAAAATCTGTAAATATGAAGCCAAATCCATACAATTCGAATCAGCTGTATCCACGAACTATACGTACAATAAAAGAAATAAAACAAGCGTAAGAAAGTGCAGAATTAAGGCAAATTTTGCGAAAAGTGTTGTTAACAGGGAGGAGCGGCAACAACATCCGTATGCCAGCGTCCCCTCACCATTACATTAAGACGATGGGAGGCACAGCTTAAGACCACATGCGCTGTATATATGGATTAAATCAATGGCAGCAGAGAAGCATTAACTGAGATGATAAATAGCAATTTAAAATGAGCTGAACATAAGATGCTTGATTTCCAAAGTTTGTGTTGAGAGTCAGAACATTCCCCCAGATACAGCCATTTTTAGTTGCAAACCAAAGACATGCACTTCAATACCAAAGACAAATACTTTTTGGCAATGTATGTGTAGGTAACCACAGAGTACATACATGTATATATGTGATCATGCTTGTTTCTGTCCTTGTGAGCCAAGCTTTTAACAGGGGTGTCTTTTCAGAACATGGTGGGTGTGTGTCTTCTGTGTTGTGCACAATAATTTGAAGTGCGTAGAACATACTTAACATTCACCACCCATACTAATTATTGTCAAGCATGTTTTTCAAGTGTTTACATTCCTTTTCGGTATGGTATCATTATTTGTAATATGAATAGGCTAAAAAAGAAATAAAAAACATCAACAAACATAATTTATTATACAGAACGCTGGGCCATAAGTAGAAGTGCACTTAATAAAAAATAAAATAAAGTCAATGTTTCAGTGGCAGTGGTAGTGCTGCTGCATGGCGGGTGCTGCCTGGAGTTTGCTTGTTCTCTCTGTTTTTGTGTGGACTTCCTGTGGTTGCTCCCGTTTGCTCCCACAGTGTAAAGACATGCAGGCCTTGCAAAAATGGCCCGTGTGTGGTGTGTGTTTGCACTGGGATGCACTGGCACCATCTCCAAGTGGTGATTGCTGGGATAGGCTTCAGCTGCCAAGCGGCCCTGCCCTGAATAAACAGATGAAGAAAATGGATGTATGGATAAAGTGAACTTTGTCATTGGGAGGCACTTGATAACAAGTTATCTTAAAATTTAAACTAAGCAATATTTAAGCCTGAGTCAATTGATACAATTTCTTAAAACTTGGTAATAAATTTTGATATTTGAAAATGTAACTAGATACCTGAAAGTGTGACAGTATTCCATGCAATTTTAACATTACTTGATTTATTAGCATAAACATAACCTGAAGCCAAATTATAAACTAAAATAAAAAAGATTCCATTTCTAAAAAAAAAAAAAAAAAAAACAAACCAAAGCTGAGCCTCTGCAGGTAGCAATGAGAGCAAGCCAGATAAGACATCAGTCCATTAAAGTCAATCTCATGCATACATTCTCTATAACACAGAGACAATTTAAAATCACTAGTCAATGTTATTATTCATATATCTGGGATGTGACAATGTAATGAATTTTATAATAAAGCTTTCATTTTGAAATGCTGTATGTATGAGTCATAATGTGTTCCATTTGGATGTCGTACTTAGATGTGCGAGTCTGTTAACTAACTGAGTAGTTATATTCTGTGAATAATACAATAAACAAGGATCTCCTCATAATCACTGTTGTTAGCAGCAGACAAATGATATAATATTATACAGTGATACCTTGAGATACGAGTGCCCCAATGTACGAGTTTTTTGAGAAATGAGCCATCACTAGGTCGATTTTTTGTCTTGAGTTACGAGCCAAAACTCGAAATATGAGCCATCAAAGAGCTTGTCCCCGCACATTCCGAGGAACTGACGACAGAGGAGTTGACGGAACTACATACGCAGCAACATACGGAGGTTCTGCAGGAGATCGGTATCGCGAAGGAGGTTATCTCTTAAAGTGAGATAAAGGAATTGTTTGCAATGTGGGAAAACGTTTCGAACTTTAAAGAAAAGAAACACCCTGAAAAAATTACAACTGATCATACAGTGGCGCTATTTAATGACACTTGCCTAACGCCTGACTTTACTGAAAAGAAACTGAACGTGCAGCCGCGCTATTTAATGACATTTGCCCAACGCTTGACTTTATTGAAAAGAAACTGAACATGCAGCGGCGCTATTTAATGATACTTGCCTAACGCCTGACTTTATTGAAAAGAAACTGAACTTGCAGCGGCGCTATTTAATGACACTTGCCTAACACCTGACTTTATTGAAATGAAACTGAACTTGCAGCGGCGCCATTTAATGTCACTTGCCTAACGCCTGACTTTATTGAAAAGAAACTGAACAACATGCAGCCGCACTATTTAATGTCCCTTGCCTAACGCCTGACTTTACTGAAAAGAAACTGAACGTGCAGCCGCATATTTAATGACACTTGCCTAACGCCTGACTTTACTGAAAAGAAACTGAACGTGCAGCCTTGCTATTTAATGACACTTGCCTAACTCAGAAACATTCTAAAGGGGAGGACTAAACAAAGCTCCTTGGACAGGTTTCTATTGAAACGCCCTGCGAATGAAAGTGATGAAAGCGTGGCAAAAAAGAAAAAAACAAGTGAAGAAAATTAAGTTAAGCAAAAGTGAAGTGAAAGAAAAAAACATTACAATACGCTGATTGGCTTTGCCAATGTCTGTTTATTTCTTTAGATTCTCTTTTATGTATTAGGTTTTATTTTGTTTGTATACAATATTTGTTCATTATAAATACATTTTTCTTATGTTGAAAACATTTAACAAAAAATTGGGGTGTTTTTTTGGGGGGCTGGCACGAATTAATCTCATTTCAATTAATTTCAATGGGGAAAATTAATATGAGATACAAGCATTTTGACTTACGAGCTCGGTCATGGAACGAATTAAACTCATATCTCAAGGTATCACTGTAATACCTGGGGTATGCAAACAGAAGTAAGATATTTAAACCCCGCCAAAAGAATGACTAGACCTGGCTTTGAAGCTAGTACTGTGAGGATATTGTGCAAAACACAGAGCCACTGTGGCCTCCACAGAGATTTTATGTAATAGGTAATTCCAGTAATTACTTAAAGATTCCTAAAACCCTTAGTCAATGTCTGAAAGTCCTAAAAACTAATTATCCTCACACTAATTGCTTTAAAATGTTTATATCTAAAACACTGAAGAAAGGAAATGTTTTTAATTCAATCTTTCTAGAATAGATTCCAAGACATCAAGTTATGTGTCTATAGTATAAACAAATTAGTCTATTACAATTAAAAAAAAAAAAAAAAAAAAAACTTTTTTTTTTTTGATAGTCAGTCATCCCAGTGAATCAAACCAATGTCCTTGAGGCTCTGAAGCAGCTTTGTTAGTCAAGGTGCCACCATGCTGACCAATTTTATTATGATACAAAATTCAAATATGAAACAGAAGTTTTAACAACATGATTTTTTTAAATCTAAAGACAGGATTAGTTTAAACAATCACACAAGTTTACTTAAACATACTCCAGGAATGATAATTTAACAACTTGTACAAATTTATTTGGTATAACTCTTAGCTACTTGAATCACAGTTCAGTGTACTGTATAAAAACATAACAAATGAAATGTACTGTATCCTAAGTACAAAAATTAAATTTAAAATGGGAACCTACAGTATCTCTAAAAAAAGCACTACATTGGTATACTGTATTGCCAAAAATAATTTATGCAATTGTCTCCATATAACAGTACTGTTCCTTCTATCCAGTTTCATTACAGGATAATGGGAAAGCAGAGCTTATTTTAATTATATCAGACCCATAGCAGAAAGAACAGCACTGAAAAAAGAATTAGTAACACATTTGTTTATTTTAAGGATTACATTACTCTTAAATAGTCCTTAAATTTTTTTCATTCTATACAATTACGTAAATGAACAGTTTTAACAACCTAATACTATGAGTATCCAAGTGATGTGTTAAAATCAATAGTAACCTATTCTCAATAGTGGCAATTTGAAGAGTTTCAAATATTTCATTTAACATACAAAGTGTAGGAAGTACCACATTTAAAAATATTTCAAGTTTAAAATGGGTGACTACTGCATTTACTCAATTTTTAAATATTTTATACAATTTAATCACAAAGACACATTCAAGATGTAAACTATACTCTGCCTAGGAAACAGCACAGCCAAAATAAAATGCAGGAAAGATGCGAAAATATATGCTGTTGCATTTCTTCTATAGTCAAAAGCTGAACAGCCACAGCTTCCACCAAAGGAAGGTGTCCTCTGTTTTACAGCTTTGTGAGATCACCACTCTCTTTGCTTGTGCAAAACAGCAGTTGCGGGTAAGAGAGCTTTGTGCCATGTCTGGTCTGAACAATTTTGTTCTGTGTGAGATGGAGAGTATCTTTATACTCTGCATAAGTATTTTAAAATACTTTTCAAACTTTACAAAATAAACAAAAAACATCAAATCTTCTAAGACAAATACCATTTTTATACATCTTGTCCTGGTTCACTCATATTAAAATAAGTAGGTGCTTTACATAGGTGTTGACAATTTTTGTATTCTTAACCAATCAAATCTTGTTTTTTAACACAAAGTAAATCTCCATAAATTACTAGATATCCTGATATTGGAAAACGGATTGCTCATGTTTCCCACGATACTTGTTTCATGCTTTGTTCACACATATTCTCGATTCAGCAGTTTACTGGTAAATTCCAGGAATAGCCCCATGTGTGAAAGAGGTTTGTGTGACCCTGACCAAGCCATTTAACTGTAAAAAAATGCAAATATGTGGAATACAGCTGTGATTATTATATTTTTTGCATTTTTTTTAATCTAATTTATACTATGTCGTAAGTAAAGTAAAATGATTCCTCTAGGTTGTCCTGATAGATAGATAGATAGATAGATAGATAGATAGATAGATAGATAGATAGATAGATAGATAGATAGATAGATAGATAGATAGATAGATAGATAGATAGATAGATAGATAGAAACAGTGCAGCACAGAATATAAGATAGACTGACACATAAATGCACACCACAAAAAACATCACTGAGTAAAATGTACATTATGCAGCACAAAAGTACACTATTTCTAAAGTACAGTATCTGATTTGCTGTGGGGGGAAAAATAAAAACATTTCAGTCATTTGCCTCTGCATTGATAACTCACTCACTTACCCTTAAGCATGTGTATTATATGCGTAAATATTTATTCATTTTTTTGGGGAAAATAAATGTCTTAAAAATGTTTCAATCTTAAAATCTATTATCCTAATTACAAAAATATATTAAAACTATGCATATGTATTTAAGGCATTATAGATCTGTCATCTTAATATTTCCTCTATTTGTCTTTATGGGATATGTTCATAGATCAATGTATTTACTGAGAAGTTCTGAAAAGAATTTGATGTATATAACAGGATAAGTCAGAAAATGGCTTAGTATATACTCTTAAGACAGACATCTATTTACAAGGTGGTTTTGAACCAAACCAGAGCTTTTATCACAAATTTACATATTATTATGTAACCTATTCATTCTCTTCCTTTTAGGCAAACTTAGTACAACTTTCATAATGCTACCAATAATTACAAATTTCACCACCTTTGCACAAAGACACTGTATGTTTATAAATGCAGCAGGGGAATAATGCAGCATAATCAGACATAACCCTGTCTTTATCTAGAGAAAAAAATGTGTTTATTTCAAAATGTTGAGGTCTTTACTAGGTTTAAACTAAATTCTTGGTTCCCATATCAAAATTCAAAATTATGCCTTTGTTTATTTTGCAAAAAAGATTTTAGATGCCCTTGTACACATACACACACACACACACACACACACATATATATATATATATATATATACATATAATATATATGTGTGTGTGTGTGTGTGTATACTGTATATAAACGTTATTAGTGTCAGTAGAAATACTGACTAGAACGTTTTGCTTTGTGAACTGACATACAAACTGAGCCAAGATAAGAGAATCAAGTAAGCCATCAAGTGAAACTTTACAAAGGTTACACACTATATACACGTATAAAGAATTATATAATTTACATATCAGAGAAAGAACAACCCCAATTCCAAAAATGTTGGGATAACTAAAGACAGAATTCAATGATTTGCAAATCTCAAAAACCCACATTTTATTTACAACAGAACATAGAAAACATATCAAATGTTTAAACTGACAGAATGTACCAATTTAAGAATAAGGCACTTTTTATTTGATGGCAGCAACACGTCTCAAAAAGACTGGGATAGGGCCATATTTACTAGTGTGTGGGATCCCCTCTTCTTTTAACAAAACAGTCCATAAACGTCTGAGAACCTAGAAGACCAGTTGCTGGACTTTTCAGAGAGGAATGGTGGCCCATTTATGTCTGATATACAGTAGGATTATATCTGCTCAAACATTTTCAATTGGTGAATGGTCTGGACTGTAGGCAAGCCAGTTCAGCACCTGGACACTTCTACTACAATGTCGTGCTGTTGTAATACATGCAGTGTGAAGTTTAGCATCATCTTGCTGAAATATGCAAGGCCTTCCCTGAAAAAGATGTCATCTTGATGGAAGCATATGTTGCTCTAAAACCGGTATAATACCTTTCAGCATTGATGGAGCTTTTCCAGATGTGCAAGCTGCCAATTCCATAGATACTAATGCGCCCCCAAAGCTGATAACGAGCCGGACGGTCCCTCTCCTCTTCAGTTCAGAGGACACTTTGTCCATTTTTTCCAAAAAGAATTTCAAATTTCAGTTTGTCTGACCACACAAAAGTTTTCCAATTTGCCTCAGTCCATATAAATGAGCTTTAGCCCAGAGGAGAAGGTGACATTTCTGGATCATGTTCACATATGGCTTCTTCTTTGCATGATAGAGCTTTAGCCTACATTTGTGGAAGGCAGGGCAAACTGTGTTCATACAGAATGATTTCTGGCAGTGTTCCTGAGCCCATGTAGTGATTTCAGTGACAGAAACATGCCTGTTTTTAACGCAGTGCTGCCTCAGGGCCTGAAGATCATGGGTATCCAATATTGTTTCTCGACCTTGTCCCTTGCGCACACAGATTTTTCCTGATTCTCTGAATCTTTTGATGATATTATGTACTGCAGATGATGAAATATTCAAAGTCTTCACAATTTTATATTGAGGAATATTATTCTGAAATTGTTTCACAATTTGTAGATGCATTTTTTGCAGATTGGTGAACCTCTGCCCATCTTTACTTCTCAGAGACTCTGCCTATCTAAGATGCTCTATTTATACCCAATTATGTTACTGACCAATTCCCAACTAACCTAATTAGTTGCAAAATGTTCCTCCAGCTTTCTTTTTAGTGCCACTTACCTGTACTTTTCCAGCCTTTTTTTTTTGCCTCGTCCCAACTTTTTTAAGACATGTTGCTGCCAACACATTCAAAATGAGCTAATATTTTTCATGAAATAGTAAAATGTCTCATTTTCAACATTTCATACGTCTTCTGTGTTCTATTGTGAATAAAATATGGATTTAGGAGATTTGCAAATCATTGCATTGTGTTTTCATTTACATTTTACACCGTGTCCCAACTTTATTGGAATGAGGGTTGTAGATTCAGAATCACAAAAATAAGAAAATGCTTGCATTTGAGGAAACACTACATAAAACAAATATGATGTGTTTTGTGCTGCATTTTTTATATTTTGTTTATTTCTTTTTTCTTGTTAACCAGAAGACAAGCAAGCAACAGAACCACTAATATTACATGGGCAGTTTGTGATTTAATATTCATAGTGAAAACTTTGAGTAACATAATGGCTATGACTGGTCTAGTTACAAGTATGAGAAAACACATTTTTATTTTGCTTCACATTAAAACTGACCCAGTGTTATTAAGAAAATGTAAAATATGCAATAAACCGTACTGAGCAAAACTGTCAAATTAAAATACTATTCCAAGTGATTTATTAGCAATGTTTATATTAGTTATAATGTACAAGTCAAGTCGGGGAGCATGCACTGGTATAGTGCGTTGCCACACCCACTACACGACGAAACAACTCGGGATGCCGGTTGGCAACCCCCCAGGCAGACACGCGGTCCAGTCCCACCCTCATGAAATGACCTTCTATCTGCCGCAGCCAGGTGTTACATGGATGACCCCTTGGCCTGGCCCAGCCACTCGGGTCCCCAACAATGAGGATCTTACAAGCAGGATCACCCTCGGGGAAATACGCCACATGGCCATAGTGCTGTAACTGACGCTCCCTCACAATGCAGGTAACGTGCCTCGTTTAGGACTCCATGAGCAACTGCTCATTCGACACAAAATCAAACCAACCGTACCCAAGGATTTTCTGGAGAGACACAGTACCAAAGGAGTCCAATCTTCGTCTCAGGTCACTGGATAGCATCCATGTCTCGCAACCATATAGCAAGACAGGAAGCACCAGGACTCTAAAGACTTGGACCTTCATCCTTTTGCATAGATATCAGGAGCGCAACACACCTCTTTCCAGCCGACCTCATGACCCCCCATGCTCTCCCAATCCGTCTAATGACATCATAGGAAGAGTCACCAGAAACATGAATGTCACTGCCAATAATGTACCAATGATATTAAATTTTCACATTGGTGAAGCTATAACAACTGAGAAATGCAAATTCATGTAAACATTGCACTAATCAACTGAATTCTGATTGGAATTAGTATTTTAGTTAGTAAAACACAGTCAGTCAGTTGATGAATAATCTGCTTAGATAGCTCTTAGAGTGGTTTTGGTATCACATATTGTGTTTAGTTAAAGTGGATCAGGTGAAAATGCTTGCCTACAATGCAAGATGACCTGCAATGCCTGTTCCAGCAAAGACTACATGAACTTTTTTTTCATTAGGCCACAATGTCTAAAGACACATGTTTACCCAAAATATTCATATTAATTACTTTTTATTACTTTTGGCATTCCGTGTCTCCAAAGTTGTTTGATATTATTTGATTCAGTTCAGTGGAAAGATACAGATCTTTGGTTTAGTGAAATACTGAATAAATGACGTAATAAAAAATGAATTCTGATATGATAGCCACTAATACTATCAATAGCAATAAGAATGACAGTAGCAAGAATAGATTATCAAGATTATTACAGATTAAAGCATTTACAAACTGGACCTGTGATTCACCCTCTGGTTTGTTCACTATTTCGGTCAATTGGTTTGCACACACTTCATTTTTCAGCTATATACACATTGACATAACAAGCCAGATTCAAAGCAATTAGAGTTACACTTACTGTTCCATACTGCAAGTGTAGGTGTGTGGAATGGGAACAGGGAGGTGTTTATGTTCAGTGATTCTACTGAATTATATGCATAAATGTTATTGGCAAACAGATTAGGACAACAATAAATTTCATTATTGAAGACAACAAGCTGCCAAAGTTAATGCTTTTGGAGCATTTGATACTGACTGAACTAAACCAAACTAACACATTTTAAAAAGGTATTCAGTCGGTATGTTTAACTGCATTATTTGTTAGAAAATATTGGACCGTTTAGTACTACCCTTCGGACTCTTCATTGTTTCTACCTTTGTAAGACTTATTAATGCATTACAGATAACTGATAATAAAAAGGAAATACAGACAGAATCAATACAGTGCATCAAGAAACCCGGCAGCTTTTTCACCTGAGTAGTGGATGAGGCTGTGAAATAACGGGTTGTTTCAAATGAATACTGTATATAAGTATTTCTTTGTCTGAATATGGCAAAGGCAATACAACTGCTCCCGTCTGTCGCCATGCATCCTGTTCAGAAGACCAGGCGCAGTAGTGGGCCTGCTGACCTACTGCACCATAGCCTCCGTTCCAGGAAGCATGCGTTGTTCAGCCTTCTGGTTAGACTAGCAGTAGATTCTTCATGCTCCCTTTGGGAATGTTATAAGTGGTGGACTTCTTCTGTACTTCCCAGACCAGACCAGACCAACAGAGGGGTTTCCACATGGGCTCAGCCAAAAGGCAGAGAACAGCCAACCACTAAAAATATTCCTACTTTACATCAGCACTTAAGGATAAGTTCTTGAAAAATGATTTGCTCGTTTGATTTTCAACATTTATACATAAATTTTACAATGAATGCTATCTCTTAACCTAAAACAATACTATTATATAAAATTAGAAAATAAATAATATAAATGAATGATGATTAATTTAGGAATGTACTTATCTCCTAAAAATCAATAACTGGATGTACAAACTTCAGCAATAATAAAAACAACCAGATGTTTCTGTAGTGTTTGTGGAACATCTGGAATAACTCTTCAGTTATATTTGTGGGTTTCTGAGACATAAATTGTTAATGGTAGGTTCTGCCACAATATCTCAAGCCAGCTTTTCATGGATTATTGTGATAGAACTAATGAGGATCACTGCATACATTTTGGGCAGCACACATGTTTTTATCAGTGAGTAATAATTTCTACTTTGCTACTCCACCATGGATTCTAGTTTTGCTTGGTGTATTTGTTACAGTGTATTCATTAATATTGTCCTTAGTTGAGGTAGTGTATGCCTGTTGATAGGGCTGAGCAATATCTAAAAATTTCAGTCTGATTCGATATTTGGGCAAAATCAGTATGGAAAAGGAAACATCAAACACTTTAATTTGATTTTCAATTTTTTTTTTTCTGAGTATTAAATAAAATCTGCAAAACCACCAATTCTCTAAGTGTAACTACATCTATCTGCCCATGTATCCTGGCAGTAATGAGCGCGAGGAAAAAATTAAGCAAATAACAGAAGTGAAAGAGTTTAGAAAAGGTAGGGTTAGCTCAGCCATTTGCAAACTGTTTGATTTTACCTAGGATAAAAGTCCAAACAGAAAAACATCAAAAGATGAAACATGTTACTGCATATGAAGAGGCCATCAAGGCATTTGTGGAACGTGCAACATGCCCTCCTGCCTCCCCAGCAAAATAGATCCCTGTTTAACAAAGTTCTATAAAATATTTACTGTTTCACAGCATGCTGTATGAATGGATTATCGGCAGGTAGAAGGGATAACCGAGGAAGTGACTTGCAATACTGCAAAACGCGCTTTTCGCCTACTTAACTTGCGCCCTAAAAATTCTCATACCTTGGTCAACGATCATATAACTAACTATATTAACCACTACTTCTTACAAAAAGCGAGACGTCCATGTATTGTAGCCCTTGCCCATCTATTTCACATTGTCTCCACTCTAATCTTACTTGCATTTTTGCTTAGCAGGTGGAATGAACTTCCTTATTACAAAAAAGGACATTTACCATATACATTAGCATTTACAAATACACTGTCCCGAAAATCTTTGAATCGGTTAAGATTATTGGGAATAAAATCAAATATACAATCATATTACTTTGTGAACAGAAGCTGGTAATAGGAAATAATGCAATACAAATCTGTGTGATTTTATAATGCAGATTTTAATAGGGAGATGTAACTTAATTGTTTATTCGGACTAAAGCTGAGAGCAAAGTGTCATTAGTTATTTTAAATGGCTCCAGTGTCATCAAACTATAACAGAAAAATCATCTGTATGCAAACACATAATCTGGAACTATTACAAATGATGTAACTTGTAAAACAATATATGTATAATTATATAGTACATACATGCATTATGATATGTATTTAATCAAAAGCTTTGTCTTCCCTTATACAAATCAGTCAAACAGAGAGAGCGAGCAATGTTTACTGACCAGCAGACACAGTGTGCTTTTGAATTGAAGACAGGACTCTTCACAAATTCATGAAGGGAAGAGGAGCATATTCATTTTAAAAGAACAGTCTTACGTGAATGCTTTTCCTGCTCATGATGTGTGGTGCTTTTTCTGGAAGTATCCATTTAACAATATTTTAACAAACAATGCAAGTGTGTTGAATGTTGTGAGCAAATAACTAGATAACTGAGTTCTGCATTATGCAACATAAGTATTATGATTTTTTTTCCCCATGGATGTTTTTCATATTGTTTTCCATTATATAGCATTATTCACCACTGCCTTCTACTATATCACAAACATTTTATGTCCGTTCTTCATAAAAACTTCAGATTACATTTTTTTCTAGTTCATCAGTACAAAACACATATGGTATGTAACATATGCAAAAAGCAATTTTTAGGTGGAGTGTTCATTTAAAAGGTTATCTAATCATTGATGCAACTTGCTTATTAGGTTTAGAAAATCAGAAAACACACTTAATGGGAAAAACTGCTAAACTTGTCAATGCCCTTTCTGTGTACCTCAGAATCTAATAGAACATTTATTTTACAACTTTTGAGATTTATGAATTTAGACATGGCTCACTAGCATTGCACACTTTCAAGGAAGAAGTGAAACCAGTAGTGTTTATCTGTACAATAGTGCCACAGAAGGAAAAGTATATTCCAAGAATGTTTTAAGAATTTCAGACATAACACAGGTGATTTTTACTTTATGTTATAGCCAGAGATATTACTTTTCTTTTTTTCTTGACCACGTAATTACCATGGTCTTATATACAACATATTAACAGTTTTCTTTAAGGTGCCACAGGCGCTCAGGTTGAGGTAAATTTTGATATTCAACCTAGGCATGTTACTAATGGTACAGCTCAGAACAAAATTTAGGTTAATTTAAAATATACCAATCCTGAATAGTATTTATTTCTGGAACATAAAAAATAAACAAAAAAGGTAATCCATAATTTTGAAAAGCATATATTCTCTGTACAGAAATATTTTAAGAATTGTCTCAGCACAACAGTGAAATAGAAAAGATATGAGGGATGTTTTAGCATAGTATATGTTCTTCTCTTAAACTGGTAAAATAGGGATGGGTGGCTAGCTAATCCAGGATACTGGGAATGTTGGTCTAGAACCTTTAAGAAAGGTATTAATGTAAAAACAACTGTAGTATACAGACATACATATATACTAGTATAAACATATACTGTATCTGTTAACAAGGCACAAGGAAGTGCACTTTATAAAAACAACAACGAACTAATATGGAATTGACAGTCAGCAGAAGAATACAAATCAACATAGTGTTTTGTTTTGTTTTTTTATTCAGGGTTTGCCAACACAAACATTGATGTTTTACCAAATTTAACTACATTATACCAGTCGAGTATACTATTGCTACAAGATATACATATTTTAAGGCACTTAGAAGACACATTGTTTTTGAATATTTTGTTGATCCCTTCATTAACTCAAGGCGACTTACAATATCAGAATTTATTTCAATTGTTTACAAACGTACTTTTAACAATTGGATTACTGTACAGGTAAATTAAATGACATGCTCAAGGTTGCATAGTAATCTGAAGTTAGAAATTTCACCATCAACTTTCTCAGTCCACTTCCTTAGCCACTACACCACATTGCCTGACTTATTATGATCTACTTCATTAAGTACAATAAACTTGAGACCCTCATAAGTTTAAACTTGACTTAGCAGGTGTATATAAATGACAGAACAATCTAGCCAATCATCTATATTCTAAGCACATTTTTTTTAATGACTTAATCCCATTGAACTAGAGTCTGACTTCGCAAGAATGGGTCACTGAAACATTCAAACATTTAACAGAAAAGCTTACAACCTATAAAAGATTGTCAGGCAAGATTTAGATTTTAAAAAACATTAGGAGTTGAGACCATAGCCTAGATATTCAAAGTGTTGCCCTCCTTGCAAAAAAAGCAGTTTGGCTATTTGAAACCCTGTGTTTCAGATGCAAAACATGGTGTACACATTTTTAACAGATCGTTATATACTGACATATTCTTCTATGATTGAAAAAAAAGTAAAAATAAATAATTCAGCCTTAAGTCTTAAACATATATAAACTTTGCCAAGTCTAATGATCACTCTTGTACACATGTGCACTAGGCTATTAAACATTGATGCAATCTAGATTTCAAACACGTGTCACTTGGACATAAAGGATATATTTATGCTTATCATTTTGATTTCAACACAGGTTTTTAGAAAACAGCTTGTTTACGCTCTTTACAATTAGCAAAGCTATGCTTTGAACGTCACTTTACCTGTGTAACTAGTTTAGCTGATTGGGCCAGAAAAGTTGCTTGCTTAAATGTCAAGGCAAAAAGTGATGTAGTGGGTGGTGAGGGTAATATTAGCAAGTTTCAAAAGATGCACTAACTGTCTGGCAGTAAATGAGAAGTCAGCATGCTTACAAGGATATTATTTGCAAGTGGTTGTTAAGCTTAATATGTGTGACAGGCAGGGTAAAACTAAAACATTTTTAGTGAAAAATGGTCATCGTTATTGAGGAACACACTAACTGCCTGAAATAAGCATAAAAGGTACTGGAATTCAAACATGCAGAACAATTTGGGATGTTGTGTTTAGAACTCAAAGCAGAATACATCAGCTGACTATGGATTTATCAAGACTTCTAATCCAATATTACTAGAAAATCCTAAATATATTAAAAAATGGCTTCCTGCTAGGTACAATATGCACAGTCATAGTCCTGACTCTAACAAGGTGTTATAAGATTTTTCTTATTTGTTGTGTGGTCATTTGCCTTTACCTTGCATATACAGTATATCTATTTTAAAATGCCTTTGAAATCTGATCATAGCAAATGACTTCAGTTTTCTTTTAAAGTGCAGTGTCACAAAAAATATGTAAACCCAGACTGGAGATTTTCATCTTCTAAAAACAAATTCAACAAAAAGCTAAGCAAAAGTAAATCTTGCGATAGACTATGAACCCACCCAAAGTTACTTCCTGCCTTGTAACCTGTTGCTTTTGGAATTGTCTATATGTTTACCTTTATTGGACTAAACATATTAGGAAAATGAATGGTCAGCTTTAACATCCATTTGGTGTTAAGTGACTGAAATACAAGCAAGAAAACGAGTCAAAGTGTTTTTTTCTTCCACCAAAAGTTGTAGTAATTTTAAAACTTTGTTTATAAAGCAACATTAAGTTTCTACAATACAAAGATATTGTATGTGACTCAATATTCAATATAATTATGAAATTAAACTTTTATATGTTTAGTTGGTGATGTGGAAGTACCAGGGACACTACACGGTTTTCTTGATTTTCTTGTATTTTGTAATATATTAAAAATTGTGACACAGTTTCAAGATATAATTTTAGTTATTTGCTTGTTTATTTGACCAAAATGCCAATCATCTACGCCAAATCTGGAAAGTACTCTTATGGGGGTATGCCACTTAATTTTTTACTTTGTCCATGTTTCATGAAAAAAATCAACTTTGTAATTTATACTATTTAGCTGTGAGGTTTAAAATTTTAAAGGTTTTAAAGCAAAATTCCCAAAGAACTGCTTACAAGTTTATAAAATTTGGCAAACAGATTTAAGATTTTAAAAGATTGACTTTTTAAAATTTGAGTTCACACAACAGCTATATTGTAATAGTAATAGCCTCTTGTATATACAGTATTTTTGGTACTGTACACATGTTGTAAATATGGAGAAAGTAGTATCTTTTTATTAAGCAAATAGATTTTAATTACAGTATCTCAGCATTCTTCTTTAGACTGTAAATAATTAGATGCAGTACCTTAGATATACATTTGCACATAATTTGACCTTTGTGGTGATCTCTAATGGTTATTGTAAGTCTGTCAACTAATGTTTAACATTTTAAATAGTTCAGATTTAAACAAGTTATGCTTAATGTTATTGAGGCTGCATACATGTAAAATACTGTTTTGTCAATAAATTACTAAACATTTATATACAAGCAAAACATGTAGAGAACTACAAATCTCTCAAATACCGATAAAATTTTTTGAAAGGACATTGACCTCTTTTTCATTTACTAATAGAACCTTGTTGCAGTTCTTGAACTTTAACCAATCAGAATGGGAGTAGGCAAAGTATATGAAGGAGCATGCGTATAATTAGCAGTTTTAGCTTAGGTTTATTTTTTTTATATTTTATCTTTAATATACATCAGCTTAAGAATTCTAAATTCAGTAGAAATCAGCCTTTAAGCGCACATGTCCACTGGACTGGAATTCCCAGTTTGTAGCTTGCCACAACTATTTACTTCAATATAGTAATTCTGGCGAATTGCATATTTTATATTGCAATATAAATATTATATAATTTTTATATTAAGCTCATTATTTGTGAAAACCAAAATGAAGCCAAACGTATTACTTAAAGTGGACAGCCTATTTTTTCTTTACCCTATGTGTTAGTAAGTAATCTGTACTAATAAACTTTAATATAATACACTTTCATTTCAACAGACAGAACACCAAAATCAACATATTTTATTGCTGTAACACCAAAAGCAACATATTTCTGGCTCTTCCACTTTGGAATTCCCTGCATTGCCCCTGTAACATCATTTACTGCAATGACTCTTGTATGAGACAATAAAAAAGCAATGCACTCAAACCAGCAGTCAACACAACTCCATAAATTAATAAAGAAGGCAATTATATTTAAAAACTTTCTAAGTACCAATAATCAGTGAAAATAATAAAGTCTCAATGTATACATCAATGTATACTGCAGCATTAAATAATAGTAGCATTAAATACTAATATTAATCTAGCTACTTGATACATTTGTCATATGAAGGTCTATGACAAAGGTATTACAATAATCACCCCTCCATCAGTATATTTTCAAAGTTAGCTGCTTCTGGTCAGATTCAAGTGTATCAGAACCTATTTATTAAGAAGTAGGTACAATAAATGAACACATCCTGGATGGGATAGGCATTCCCTATGGACGACTTTGTCTTACGTCTAACTGAACAAATACTTATGGTAATTGAAAACAGACAGTCAACCTAGCAGAAATTCAGAGGACATTTAAACTGCATAGAAAGCAACTCAGCTGGTAATCAAACCAAATTCCAAGCACTTTAGCCATATCATCACAATGATCCACAATGGTATCACTGCTCAAATCCATGATTTACTAAACTACATTAAATAAACTATGTTAATAAACTACATAATATTTAAGCAGACTTCAAACAAAGAATCACTATATAAGAGTATACAGTAATCAAAAAGGATCTAGAAGAATCAAAATGTGAAGATCTCAATATCTGATTTCACACTGTACATAATAAGGTTTATATGAGTGCATTTATTTGACGCTTTAAAGAAAAATTTCTAGAACCCTAAACCACACGCTTCCCCTTTGTTGGAGCAGCACTGTGGTGTACTTGAGAGTCAGGTTGGAAGCATTCAGACTGCAGTATGTCCTGTGAAGAATAAGTACAATTGTGTATCAAAACTCACACATTTTCCTTTGCAACAAAGTTAAACAATGATTAACACAGCCCTGCGGTGGGCTGGCATCTTGCCGGGGTTTGTTTCCTGCCTTGCGCCCTGTGTTGGCTGGGATTGGCTCCAGCAGGCCCCCGTGACCCTGTAGTTAGGATATAGCGGATTGGATAATGGATGGATGATTAACAGTTTGTTAAATTTCAGATGACTTGATTTCTGGTACAACTCCTAAAAGCTCTTTGCAGTGCTGCTATTAGGACAAGGAGGAGGACCAGGCCAGCACAGTCCACGTTTGACCCACTGTATGTATTAAGTGCTCACACTGAAACACTGTAGTATGTACTATGGCATTAAAGGCTGAGATCTTCTGAACAACTTCAAAAAACTGTCAAGTATAATTCTGTATTTAATGAGCTGGCACACTATTAAATTATAAGGACTTATTTAATGGTTCCTTATGTACGTGTGTGTATATGTATGAATGTATTTTTGTGTGGGTGTTTTAAAATGTAAAAAAGTCAAAACTTGCAAAAGCTAATCAGCTGGTTGTGTGCTACTAAAGAGTTTTACAGCAACCCAAAGTAAGCATAAAATATCAGAAAAACCACAATCTCTTAAAGCTATGGCTGAACTGACAGGAAGTGAAGCATATACTGTATCTGTAGTCAAAGGCTTACACAGATGCCTAAAAAGAGAACAGCATCCAGACTACTGTCTGATAACATTAGAATACAAACAAAAGAGGTGTGTTTAGCCTTTCCGCTTAATCACAAATACTTTAAATCTATATCAATGCACACAGATAATACAATACTATGTAAATTGATTTAACTTATAACTAGACTAAAAACAATGCAACACACTTAAAGAAAACTGTATCTTAAAATACTGCAACTTTACTGGTGTCATGCTATCCTTGAAAGTCAGCTAAAATACTTAAAAAAACAGCATATATTCAATTAAATACCAATGAGCTGATAAAACGTTGGCCCAAACTCTTAGATTTGCAATAATTTCAACTTTTAGGCCAGTCACCAGTTATGAAACAATTTTTACAAAATCCATGATTCCCCTCGGGCTCTTCTGGGTTACATGTTTTTGTTTAACCAGGCTCCAACTGATTGTAACCTTCATCAAAAAATAAACTTCATCATCAGCATTTCAATAATAATAATAATAATAATGTTGCCAATTTTGTCTTGATGTGGTCAAAATACTGAACCTACTTTTTCTTGAAATAGAGCTTTTAATGCAGTTTAAATCTGAGAAAGTCAACTGTGTGTGTTTTTTTAGAGTTTATAAAGATTTCCATGCTCATCAAAAATTATTAAAAGGCCTGATACTTTGACAACTGTAAAGATAAACTAAATTAATGAGGATACACTCTGCAAAAAAACTTTTCCCTTTTTTTAAACATGCAATAACCCTTAGGGAAAAAAAATTAAGAACAACTCAAACCAAATTATAAAATTGCTGAAGTTTTTCTTATGATAATATCTAAAAATAATCTTAGTTCAACACCTTACATAACATAAAAGGTAATTTAATACATTCAACATAGTAAGAACAGCAAGGTAAAATTATATATGGTTGTATATGAGTGCAACTGTAGAATTACAAATACATAAAACAAATCACCTTACTATTCATTGAAACACAGAAGCTTAAACAAGAATGAATAATCTCATTTAGGTGCACCCCCAATTAAAGAGTCAACCAAAACTTTACAAGGATTATTATTTTAAAGAGAACTCCAAACCAGGCAAAAAACCAACAGTTACTTATTATCTCCAATCTATTTTAAAAGTAATATCTACTGACAAAAGCATGGCCTCTTAAAGCTCTTTTGATCACTGTAAGCAAGTTAACTGGTACATCAGCATTTCTTTTCATCATATTGCAAAAAACAAACAAGTCTATTGACGCAGACAATGCCTTTTATATTTTGCATTATAATATTTTTTTAAATTTGAGAGCAACACAGTGAAAATAGTTCTTTTTAAAGACTGCCCCTGCATTCACACCTTATCCTCAAAATTAAGATGACCAACACAATATAAAAATAACACTCTCCCTATACACTTGGTTACCAGAAACAGAAGCCACTTCCTATACCCATAGCAACACTTAGACAATAAAAATAAAGAATGCTTGATCTACAAAGGCAAACAGCAGTGCAAAAACACAAAAAACACATGTTAAATAAATATTCCAAGGGTCTTACCTGCGTATAATCAAAGTCTGACAACGGTGCTATACTTTTGATGTAGTCCACTCGGAAGTGGTTCGCTGGATTGGCTAATGGAACTGGGGGTATTAAAGTGCTCATCGCAGATACTATAGTCTACAAAGTGGACATAAGCAAAAACACAAGCATTAAACTAGATAAATAACAAGATAATCCTGTCTGATCATCAAAATAGGATTGCTATGGCAAATCCTATAGAAAGCTATAACTGACATTCCCAAACCCCTTGAAACATCATGAATTCAAAGATTTTAGAAGCAACGTACTTACCACTATGGCATCCTTCACATTTTTTCTAATGTCCAAAATTTTCTGCTTCTTTTCCCTGTGTAAAAGGAGAATGTGTAAAGTTTTTTTTTCTAATATATTCAGCTTTCTCCAACAGGTAAACATACAATTGCCTAATGCAAAAAGCAGGTATAGGAAAAAAAACTAGACTTTTTCATATATTTTTTTCAGTCTATGACTTTGCATACAGCTATGTGGATTCTCTTTTAATATACTTTTAAATTAGAAGAATGGACTTGTCTGTTACAATTTGCCTTGTGCCGAGAACCTGCAAGCTTACAAATAAAAATGCAGTAGTTTGGACTTGGAAGTGTCATAAATATAACATAAAAGTACTGCAATTATTAAAATTTGAAGAGGTAGTTTGATAAAAAAAAAAATGGCTCACCACGTCTAACTACTGCAAAGTAGTTGTGGAATAACAACTCACTGACAATAACAAAAAAAACTGTTAACATGTATTCCAAGACATAAATGCAATAGTCTTATATATTTTATTATTAAAAAATCCCATTAATGTGAAATTGTATTTTAAATAAACGTAAAAGTGAATATGAACTTAAAACTGTCATCTAACTTATGGGGAACCTATGCAGTGAACAGCAAAAGTGACTTGATAATGTGGAGCAACTGCCACCATAAAAAAATAACTTTAAAAAAAGTGATAGTATTTTGAACAAAGCAGAAAAAAATCAAAAAGGGGAAAAAACAAAACACCAATAGTGATTACTAGCACCAGCAACAACAACACTCATTTGTGCTCTCCATTCAAAGTGGGGTGAGAAGTATGCTATATGTGAGGCAATAGGAGAGAATAACCTTCCACATTCTGAGGGAAAGAATATTGACATTATTTCCCAGCATCTATTAATTAAAAAAAAAGATAAAAAGAACAGTATGTTTGGGGTTGCTGTAATAATCAGCAGAAATAGTCGCCATGTTGCTGCTACACTCAGGCCCTTAAAAGCGCTGCAGTAATAATACAAACACAGGAAACGAAATAAAATAGAGACATGGGACTGGGCAGCTAATCGGTGGCTGTCACAATGACATAATTTTATAAAAACTTTCATGAGACGGAGCGATCAGAAAGACCACGAAACGGGTGGGGGTGTTGGGATAGAGTGCATTTCATTTATTTGTTACAGATTATAAGGGTTCACTCACTCTGAATTAAATCCATTGACGTGCAAAATCTTCATCTGTTTAACAATAGTGCTTTTCCCAGACTCCCCGGCCCCTTTAAAATAAAAAAACAAACAAACAGAATGATGAATACATTTAAAAGAATCCACCAAAAATTACCAATTTACAGTTAGCCGGGATTTCGTTTCATTTCTTGCTACAGCAGTCGCCCTAATGCTGCTGAAGCCCGGCGATCGCTTCTAGGGTGCAGAAAGCTGTCATATGCAGAACCTTTTCAAAATCTGACATAATGAAATAAAAATGACAAGATAATTCTTTACCCCCAGCAAAAGAATAATAATAATAATAATAATAAACCAAGACAAACACACACACACTTGCACTTTTTTCTTTCATTTTGCCTTACAATCTTACCTAATAAAAGCAGTCGATGTGTGGCTTTGTAAGCTTGTCTGTCTTTCTGCAACTGCTTTTCTATTTTTTTATTCGCCTCTCGTTGTGCCTTTTCATCGATGCGTTGATCTTCAGTCTTGCTGTTACCTAAACAACCCATCCTTCAAATACGTCTTACTTCAGCACAGGCTAAAAAAAATTAAAATAAAGAAAACTGTCCCTCTCGTTTTCTAAATAAATACGTACAGAAAGAACGGGGAGGGGGGGAGGAAGCGGTGCGACGGATCGCCCCGTCGCTTCTGAAAAGACGTGTTATTATTTTATTATTAATATGCTGCTGATGATTATTATTATTACTATGACCACTACGAGAGGAAGGCAATAGGCAAGGCCGGTAAATATTGTATATTTTTGTAAATAAATAGCGTTATTCCAAAATCAAACCCCCCCCCCCTAAAAAAAATCTCCGTAAGAAGTCTATAAATATAGAAAAAAGCGTGGAGACCAGGGCTTCTCCTGGAAACCAGCCTAATGCTCTCCTTTCCTCTCCTCCTCTCCTCTCCTCACTCACTCACTCCCTCTCTCTCTCTCTCTCCCCAATCTGTATATTTCTATCTAAATTTCTATCTCTATTTCTGTCTCTTTACTCAGCACTGCCTCTTTCTGCAGAACCAGGAAGTCACCCCAACCGCGGAGGAGGGAGTTACAGATAGAGAAAGAGACACGGAGAGAGAAAGCGCGAGCGGCAATATAAGCCGACCAGCGGCGCTTTATTCCGGCACTGAGCAAAATGGTATTTATTATTTTTTATTTTGCCTGACAACACAGACGTGAAAACAAAGGCACGAGTGCGCGCACGTACGCAAGCACGCGCCTCTTGCAAGTGGAAATCAGCGCGACGCTAACTTTTTTTTTTTTTTTTTAATTTTTAAACTTCACGGATTTCTTTTAGTCGATGTTACCGCATGAAGATCTTGCCTTCTCAGTCCTACTAATTTCATTCGCTGCTCTCCCCCTGAATCATCCCAACTGACGCTGCTGGCTTTGGTTTGCCTTTCCTTCGCTAGACTTTCCAAATCAATTCCAAGCCCAAACAAGGAAGAAATCTAATCCAGGCCCCTGACCTCATGAACCTTCCCAATGCAATACGAATGGGCATTCTCTACTTTGTCATGAGCCTGCAAACAGTACTCCACTAGCAAGTTAACCTTAAGAATGAGGGTGTGTGAACAGGACAGAGGCTTGCGTCATGCTGTACAGCGCACTTTAACATAAACTGCCTCACCTGGATTTTCTCAGTGCAAGCGCGTCCTGGGACACTTCACTGGCCATGCTTCGTTTCACTTTTAAACTGTAATTTACATCCAGCTAGAACTTGTCATTAACGCCTGGCAACGGTGCCCTTTGTGTGGAGTTTATATATTTTTCACTGTTTGTAGTAGGGTTTCCTCTGAGAACAATTAAAAGACTTGATAAGAAGCGACTATACCTTGGGCTCAATGCATTTTTGTAGTAGGAGTATGACCCATGATGGACTGATATTCCATCCAGGGCTACACTTCTTTCTGTTGCTTCCAACATGCTTCCATTACCACATTTTTAACTTTCAACTTATATATTCTGTTAGATGATGAATATATCATGCCAAATGGCATGTTAATATATATTATTTTGCTTTAATTCATCCTGTTTATTACAAAAAACAAATATTTTTTAAATGAGGGTTGCACCTTGGCTCAGTAGGTAGTGCTGCTGCCTTATAGACTTACAATCATACGTTAATATCCCGCATGGTCTTGCTGCCCACATGGAGCTTGTGTATCATCCATGTGTCTGAATAAGTTTTCCTCCATATCCCCAAAAATCCAATAATTTAATCCGGCAGTGATGTATAATGATTAAGACACTGTACTTTCAACCACAAGAATGTTTCTTCAGTCCCCATAAATGCCCAATTCACACTGTGACCATGAGCAAGTTGGTAAAGTTGCCTGTATTTAAAAAAAAAAAATCTATGCAAAGATTTGCCATTTTCCCAAATCTTTTAAAGCTTTGGATAAATACACTAACCAAATAAATAATAACTAAAGGAAATAAGATTGTGCCCTTTAGGTTCTCCAAAATCTCAAGCACAATTACAGTAAGACACATTTAATAAACCGAGAGAGCCATGGCAGGATCTACCATCACAGTGACTTGGCTGTGCACCTTGGGGTCCTGCTATGCAAGAAAAAAATTTGTAATAACAGGAAAAGTTCAAGTTTTCTCCAACAGGCACTCACAGTAACCTGCTTCCAGCACACACTCCAACAGCCCTACTTTTATCTTCATGATTATAAACCTATTCTATCACACCTAAAGTATTCTTTTAAAGAAGCAGAGCAGGTGTTTCATATGTCGTTTTTATGAGTTTGTAGAACATTTAATATTTACAGTACCACAAAAGAAAGTCCAAATAGATGGTCATTCAAAATGAGATCCCAGTGGTACAACAAAAATAAAAAAATAAATAAAAATGACACAGACACTAAAAATCATTGTTTTGGTGAAAACTATACTGGTCATTTTAAAAAAAGTGAACCTAAATTTTGATTTGAACAAGCCAGTTGAGACTATTGTGACCAACCATACATATGTCAGGAAAGGGTTGATACCGCTACTTCTAGCAACAATGTGCAGTCCAACTCGGCAGTGTTCTATAAGACTAACATAGATGTAAGCAGTGTTGAGGACAACAAGGCCACTGTATGTTAAATTAGATGCTCCAAACAATGCCAAACCAGAATGAATTGTCTTTCATTTTATTTGGTGCAAATATGCAAGCCCAAATCACTCAGTTACACATTACCTTTTTGTCACAAAATGGCATAGACCTTTAAAAAGTTTTAAATTAATGTTCATTAACTGCGCTATTAGAAGAAACAATTTCCCACAGACAAGATGTTGCATCAGTTTGTTTGTTTGTTGCATTGATTGTAATGTACTAATGAACAAAAAACAAAGGTTATGTTGACCCAATGTAAAGTTTGGGATTTTTTTCTACTTCAGCACTTGTGCCTGATTTCTTATTGACATATGCAATGTTCACAATGTGCAAGTATATGAGTTAACCTAATGATGCAGTGAAGTGAGGTTTGGAAAGGGGGGGCTTTTTGAGCTTCTACACCCAGAGGCTCATAGGGGTCTTACCTGGGCCTTGGAGAGAGCCATTTCTCACTAACCATGTATATACTGTTATTCACCATAGCGGTGGCGACAGCAGCTTGCTATCAGCTGGCTTTTTTTAAATTTATTTATTTATTTATTTTATTCTAGCTAACAAGACACTGCTCTGTTCGAGTGCTGTCAAGGCATAACCAACATGTCAACGTCTTCATGATAATGTGCTAAGAATAGCAAAAAACAAGTTTACTGTGATCTTAAACTGATTAAATTAGTTGGACTAGAGTCAAAACACGAGTACAAAGTAATAGCACTTTTTTCATTCAATAAAAGTCACATGTTATTCTAATAAAAATGCATCATTATTTTAAAAGGTCAGTTTGTGAAGCAGCAAAAGCCAGATTCATTTTTTTTATTACACTCATACATGAGATGCTTTTGCACAAGTGCCTTCGCATTTCACAATTTTTGTTTTCACTCCTTTAATGCCATTGTGTATTTTATTTGGAAAAAAAAGTATTCTTTAACAAAAAAATGCTGTATAAAACAACTCTGCTTTGCTGATGTCATCATAGTAATTCCCAACAAGCTAAATGCAGAGATATTTCAAGAAATCAAAAAAGTGCAACATCACAGAGCTTGTTTATAGTGTATTTATTTCCATTCAGCATAAAAGGTTTTGGGTGGCATGGTGGAGCAGTGGTTAGCACTTCTGCCTTATAACTTTGAAGTCCGAAGTCTAAATTTTGGCATGGGCACTGCCTATATTGAGCATGCACATTCTGTTTGAATTTACATGGTGTTTATATTACTTCAGGGTATTCTAACTTTCCTTCCACATCCTAAAGATATGTGTCTAAGGCTAATTACTAACTCTAAAATGATTGTTGATGAGTGTGTATGATTGAACATACCCTGTAATGGACTGGTGCCCCATTCTGGCCAGATCACGCTCTGCACTGATGCAGATGAAATAAACACCTTGGACCCTAACCTAGATTAAGTGTGCCTGATAAAGATGAAATGAAAAGACTAAGAGTATTGATTGCAGTAATTTTATTTTGCAACAACTATATAATAAATATTTAGCAGCTCTGCCTCCTGCTCAGATCATACTTGTATACCCCATTGCCTGTTATGTTTTCTTGTTGAGGATAGTTGTCTTTAGTCTTGCCATTGTGTGTCCTCTAAACATATTCTTTCATTTCTACTAGTTCTGTTACCTTTGTGCTTCAAGTTTTTCCTTGGTGCTTTTTTGTACAGTTGTAGTATTTTCTATACTATTACTATTATATACTATTGTGCATCTTAAGACAGATGTGTAACCTTGCTCAGGAGCCAAACACAACCTAGACATTAAAGTAAGGTATGTGCAGAGCAGATAGTTTTTCTCTGTAAAATCAGTGGTACATGGGGTAGCAGCAAGCTGTCATTGCAGATCTGGTCAAAGGAACAAGAGCATGAGAAAACACAAAAAAAACGCATTCTGATTATGCTACACTGTATTGCCTTTTATTTAATTATTAACACTAATGTGCATAATTAAAATAAGCCTTTATTGTAATAAATGAACAGAGTACTATTCAAAAGATAAATGCCAAATCATGTATATATTTAGCCAGATTTAGAATCCTATGCATTCCAAGTTGTGAATGGGAGACATACTATCGACTTACAAAAGAACATCAAGTCAAATTACAAACTAATAGTTGTTTGGACAGCCCTCAAATATCGTGTAATGTTGTTTGGTTAAAGATTTCTTATACAAATCAACTTAAGAATAATTTATTTTTCTTGTTTTAGGAAGAGCAACAGAAGACCCTTACGAGGCTGCAGTGTCTTGTTTTTAATAAAGCAAGGTGGCCTGTCACTCACAAGAATTAGTAGTTAAAAATGAACATGGCAAACATCATCCAAATCTGTTTAATCACACAAACACACATACACCCCAATGTCTAAATGTAACAGGCTGCAGAAATCGTAATATAATTATAAACAATCTTAAGAACCTAGACACATTGCCAAGTAGGTACATCCACCTACCTAAATGAAACTAACACCCAAATGCAAACAGATAACTTAAGACCAATTAGAATTACCTAATTTAACTTGAATAATATAATTTCAAAAACATGAACGAGGCAGAGTACAACATAATTAAGTGAAAAAAGGAACATTGTCTAAAGAACGGTTCATCTTCCCAGGCTGGGGCGGTGTGGTTAATAGACATGCAAGTATCAAACAAATGGTACAGATTTCAGGCCTATTTTAAGCTGCCATTTCTAGTCCGTGTTTAGAATTATTCACTAGATTTTCTTTAACTTTATGGACTTTAATATAGCTTTGCTTTTCAGATCTGTAGCAGCTATCTTTATTTTAGTCAGTAAAGTCAATGATAAAGCAGAAACAACAACATTTATTTATATAGCACATTTTCATGCAAAAAGTAGCTCAAAGTGCTTTACATAATGAAACAGAAACTTCTGTCTAAAATTACTGTCAAGTAGAAAGCAATGCTTATATATAGATGGACAGATTCACAAAGGACATATGGACAACTCTATCACAGTCCAACAAGTTTGCATCTCTGAATAGCAAAATGTTATTTTTCAGTTTTGTCTGCATCCAGTTCTTCATTTGTCCCATAAAATTAAACTTAGTAATGTGTTAATAGGGATCTCTTCACATTTCATTTTGAATTTAGTACTGAAAATTTAACAGGTTCAGGCACATATTTGGTAACAATGCTATGATCATAAACATGGATGAACTAAGCTGGGTGCCTAGTTACAAGTGAAGGGGAATCAGATCCCTGTGCACACAAAAGGCAAATAGTTTTAATCCCTAAAGACTAAAAAAGACTCGGTGGGATGGTAATATGCTTACTAGTGTTTGAGAACCGGAGGTGTTATTCTGCAGGTAACAGTTGAATGTATTTGAGAATAGGAGGCAAATCTATGCACAGTGATTTTTTTGTTTTCATTGTATACATTATTTTTCTATCTTCATGATGGAGCGGAGAACTACCAGAAAATTCAGTTTGCACTCCGGTGACAGCCTTCTCCAAAAGTCTTTAGTACTGCAGTTTACTGCCCATCTGCTTCAGTCACAATAATTTAAAAATACTTTAAATTCACCTATTGTTTTACATCCAGCATACTTCTTTTCTGTTTCTAAACTGAAGTAGCAGTGTAGCAGAGTGCCATTTTGCAATCTTAACTGAAAATATGACAGCCATTTCTTCCCCAAGTATAGTGCGCAAAATATTATTACTGTTATACATCTTCTAATATGCTTTTTTCATATTTTGTGATTATTTATTAACTTAGTGGGAAGGATCTTAAAGAATCTCTATCACAAACTAAGAGAAAAGCCAAGCAAAATGACACCTTTTATTGGCTAACTAGAAAGATTACAATATGCAAGCTTTCGAGGCAACTCAGGCCCCTTCTTCAGGCAAGATGTAATACAGAAACTGAAGTTTCCTATGTTTATATACACACTCTAGGACAAGAAACAACATTGGTAAATCTTTAAATGAGAGATTTTGTATGTAAAAAATTAATAGATTCATTCAGGCTAGGGTTAATTTAGCAAGAGAGAAAAGAACAATGTATTGTCAAGATCTCTGGATAAGATAACTGTCCAACAAAGTCTTTTGAAGTTTGTAATGAGTTTTTCAAAACAATGTGGGTCTGTAGACAGGTTGTCTGTCATTCTGAGAGATGTAAACAATCCTCATATCTGGCCATAAAACTCTTGTCTTTATTCAATCCATGTTGTAAAGTATTAAATTTTAGCATGAGTTTAACTTCCCATTCTTTTCTCTCTTGCTGTGTTTTGAAGTTGCCCATAAGCACTGTGACCTTAAAGTCCTTCTCACAGTGTCCATGGCTGTTGAAGTGGGCCGCCACAGGAACATCTGTGTTGCCATGTTTAATGTGGAACCTGTGTAAGTTCATTCTCTGGCGGAGTGTTTGTCCAGTTTCTCCCACATAGAGTGCAGTGTCAGGACATTTCATGCAGAAAATTAGGTAGACTACATTAGATGATCTGCAGGAAAATGATCCCTTGATGTGATGTTCGAGTCGGCAGTGTGGCATAACTATACGGTCTGTATCATAGATGTGGGCACATGTTTTGCATCTTTTCTGTAGGCATGGAGATGTGCCATTTTCTGTTGGTTCACTTAGGGAGCCTCGGACAATTAATTGTTGAAGGTTTGGTGGTTGTCTGTATGCCAGGAGGGGAGGTTCAGGAAATACATTTTTCAGTGTTTGGTCTTTGTTTAGTATTTCCTGAACCTCCCCTCCTGGCATACAGACAACCACCAAACCTTCAACAATTAATTGTCCGAGGCTCCCTAAGTGAACCAACAGAAAATGGCACATCTCCATGCCTACAGAAAAGATGCAAAACATGTGCCCACATCTATGATACAGACCGTATAGTTATGCCACACTGCCGACTCGAACATCACATCAAGGGATCATTTTCCTGCAGATCATCTAATGTAGTCTACCTAATTTTCTGCATGAAATGTCCTGACACTGCACTCTATGTGGGAGAAACTGGACAAACACTCCGCCAGAGAATGAACTTACACAGGTTCCACATTAAACATGGCAACACAGATGTTCCTGTGGCGGCCCACTTCAACAGCCATGGACACTGTGAGAAGGACTTTAAGGTCACAGTGCTTATGGGCAACTTCAAAACACAGCAAGAGAGAAAAGAATGGGAAGTTAAACTCATGCTAAAATTTAATACTTTACAACATGGATTGAATAAAGACAAGAGTTTTATGGCCAGATATGAGGATTGTTTACATCTCTCAGAATGACAGACAACCTGTCTACAGACCCACATTGTTTTGAAAAACTCATTACAAACTTCAAAAGACTTTGTTGGACAGTTATCTTATCCAGAGATCTTGACAATACATTGTTCTTTTCTCTCTTGCTAAATTAACCCTAGCCTGAATGAATCTATTAATTTTTTACATACAAAATCTCTCATTTAAAGGTTTACCAATGTTGTTTCTTGTCCTAGAGTGTGTATATAAACATAGGAAACTTCAGTTTCTGTATTACATCTTGCCTGAAGAAGGGGCCTGAGTTGCCTCGAAAGCTTGCATATTGTAATCTTTCTAGTTAGCCAATAAAAGGTGTCATTTTGCTTGGCTTTTCTCTACATTCATAATGGCTAACACGGTACAACACCCTAGTACTATCACAAACTAAGAAAACAAAAGTTTTATTACATCACAGCAAATTGATGTCAAATACAGCCTACTTACGGAAGGCACATTTAGACATTAAAGATATAACTAGGTTCAAACAGGAAAAATGTGTTGCACAGGTATCTTATTCCAATCATGGTAAAATAAAACTAGGGTAGACGGAAAAAAATATTCACAATGTAGTTCCATTTGTTGCTACTTCTGAATTAATCTGTGTCTCAGAAGGTCCTATTATTACAGTAATATAAAAAACTAGAATGGGATTATAGTAATTTTAGATAATATAGACACAATAATTAAATTATAAATACTTTATAGCTAATGTTTATCATTTAGTCCTCAGTATGTATAATCACAAATATTTACCTAGAAATTGTAACTGTGCATTAAGCCCAGTTAATCACTCATCTATAGTCACTTAAGCCCAGTTTGAACACTCATCTTTAAATTCCACCAAACTATCCAAAACTGCCTTAAATGGTTTTAATTTTCTTTCTAAATTAAACCATCAGTCAGAAAGAGGTTTCTCTACCCATATTCAAGACAATATATTTTCTCTTTAGTGCCACACAGTTGCCAATGAATGATTATTTCTTAATAATAATTTGTTACTCTCTTGTGAGATCTTCCATTTATGACACCATTTTTATTTCTGACCATGGCTCACTTATCCTGGAATCCAAAACATCAACCTCTCCACCTTATAACTAGCCATTTAAATTAACATTTTTATCTGATGAAAGATTTTTTTACATTTATTTCTACTTAAATTGAAACTAATTGAACTCTCTTAAAAACATTTTAAGTATAGGGAATAAATAATTTACATTCCATCTGAAAATGAACTGCTCACAAAAAGGGCATTAATTAATCATATAACACGAAAAAAAAACACTGCTGAGTTCTGCCAAAAAAAAAAAAATCACTTTATGAACATGAAGAAAGGGACAATAGGATCAATAATTTCAGGCTCCTCAAATAAAGAAGTTTGAGATGGTGTTATAGAAAGCTGCATTACAGTCTGGTAGGAAAACAGCAGCATGTCCAACCGCAAGTGACCGCAGAGAATAATGGCCTTGGCAGAAAATATTGTCAGAGTATCTCTCCCTTGTGTGGAATACATGTTCTCCAAACGCAGTGTCCACAAGACCTACTACAATGCGCAGGAACTTTTCACTCCTCTCACAAATTCTTTATTCTTCTACCATTTGGAAAAAAATACTATAGCATCAGACCTAGATCTGCCAAGTAATGTAATAGCTTTTTCTTCCAGGCTGCCAGGCTCCCCCACACAATATAACCCCCTACCACCCTACCCTAATACCTTAAAACACAATCTCTCCCTCTAGTTTATGCGCAATACATTTCACCTTCTCTTTCTTTTTTCTTCATTTTTCTGCTCCTCCTGCACTTACATCACTCCCTTTTATTCTTATCCCTGCGCTCAGCTGGTGTCTTCTGATTACTGCTCTGCTCTTGGCTGGCAATCATTGAAGCCGGCACTTGCGCGCTCTGCGATAACACACGCTACAGCTAGATGAGCTGCCAGTAAAAGGATTAAACAATTAAAACCATTAGTGTCTCTATCACACTGCCACGGACCCCTCTCATCACATGAAAACAGAGAAATTAGCAACTTATTTAAGACAAATAAGAATGATGCTCTTATTAAGATTTTCAAATAGACAGAAACACCATAAATCTAGACATTAACACTCTCTAAAATCTTGCTTACAAGTGGAAAAGCTGAAGGACCAGATGGCTACACAGCAAAATGTAATTTATTAAACAAGGAAAAAAAACAAGCTTTCTTTATATCAGTTCCATTATTGCTAAGTATGTTCACCAAAACAATAAAAAGCTTTTAGAATGCACAACCAAATTAAACATTTTCCTACTTAACATCAATGTTAAGATACTGGCAAAATTTTCACAAACAGACTAAAGAAAGTGCGTCCTGTTATTTCATAAGAAAAAAATCTTCAAACTACACCATTATTATTATATCTGACAAATACAATGTAATATATACTTCAGCAAAGCACAGATTTCCGAGGCCTTACTGTCTTTGTACACAGAAAAACAGTCTTATGTGGGTTTATTTTCTCACTGCATTATGTAAATATGGGTTTGAGTCCATTATTTCTGCAAACATAGGTTACACTAATACACTTTAGCCTAAAAACTTTAGTTTCTCTAAATTATCTCCTCTTTTTTAGAATGTGGCACCCAACAGTGGCGTCCTTGATCACCGTTTTTTTCATCATTGTTACTGAAAGTCTAATCATCTATATGCATTGGCAATCAAAGATTCAGGTAACTGAAAGCAATGGACTTGAACAAAAGTATTACTTAATGCAGATGACATGGCGTTTTATATTACTGATCCATACTCGTCACTTCCATCTCTGCTAAATGTAGTTGAGAAGTTCTAAAGACTTTAGCCTTACACTTCAGCAAATTATTTTACCAGTTTTCTTTAACTGTTACCTAGGAATCACAATTCTAAAACAATTTAAATACCTAGTTAAATTTAACCTTAGTGATGGAATGTGTTAAACAAGACCTTTTATCAACTGGGGAAATTCTGAAATAAATCCTCCCTTTATCCTTTTCTTTGCAAACTAGTTTTCATGAATTACTACCAACTATGTGAAAACCCAGTGCTTTTGTGCTTACTTAGAATATGGTACCAGTTCTCAAAACATTTGAAGACGGGGATTTTACAGTAAACAATATTTTTTTTTAACCACAAAACAATAATTTATTTTCACCATATCTAAAAATAACAAATCTATACATTATGGTATATATTTGGCAGGAAAACTTTACAGATTATACTGTGATAACACTTTGCTACATGAAACCTATCCAACTTTCCTATACTTCCCTCACTGCCCACTGTAAAAATGACATCCAATGGGATGTTACTGCTTAAAGAACAATTCATTGCAGTAAGTTGTACTACACAGCTAGCATGTCATGTTATCTTGACCCCTGGAAATATCCTAACACATCTCCTATAAGAAAGGAGATCATTAGTGCACCACTTTCAAATGAAAGTGTTTATTAAACTTTAATGCAATCTTCAGGATGCCCAACTAGCAAAGTATCTAAAGCAATTTGTATTGCATTTGCATTTCAAGTGTTACATATGAATCAACTGACCTCCCTGCCAAAAAAAAAAAAAAAAAAATTAAATTACTTTTTTTTTTTTCCTTTTCTTTCTCAGAGGTTTGTTCCAACCAAAGTCCGATTCATACTTTGCATGAACACAGACTTTAACTGCTCTGCTCATATACAATTGCATCATGTTGTTTACTTTTCCTGTTAGGTTTGTATTTTATTAGCAGATTTCTTTTATAAAATGCTTTTAAAGTAATTTTTAGGGATTTCTCATAAATGTGACAGAGGGTTGGCTGCATTAAGCACTATCGTCATGAAGAGTGCAGATGTGTGGTGTGTCAGTCTTCACAGAATGTGCATTATTTGTTTGTTGTTGATAAGTGTGCAGCCCATTACCACAGTTTCTATAGATGACTGGCGAACATTATTATGAAGCAAGAATGCATAACTTAAACTTTAACCTTTTAGACCTGGAGTTACCCTTGTCTTGTACTTATAGCCAACAGCCAAAGGTAATTATCCTGGTGAGGATAAATCACCACTGACACTAACCTTCCCTGTCCAGTATTTGTCTTTTCAATGTTCAGCCACAGGGAGGATAACAAACTACAGTAGTTTGATGTAACAGTAAAAAACTTAAAAGAGATTTCAGGCACTGATGTGTTTTTTGTGGAAGATGTTGCTGACTCTGAGATAGACTGCTCTGTTATACAGTTAGATGAGCTTTCTATGTATCGTACAGACCAGAATAAATTGTCAGTGATTACCTGCTAAGAGAGTTTTCAGGAGTTTTTCTGACAGCTGCTTACATTGTACCAAAGGCCAACATAAGAACATAAGAAATCAGACAAACGAGAAGAGACTATTCAGTCCATCAAGCTAATAGCTAAGCTGCCCAGTACCTCATCCAGATTTTTATTAAAGGATGTTGGTTTCTGCTTCAACTGCATGTCTCAGTAGTTTGTTCTAGAGTTCCTCAACTTGCGTAAATAATTGAATCCTGGCTTCAGTTTTAAAAGCACTTCCCCTTAATTTCCACCTATGCTGTTGAGTAGGTAAGTCACCCTTAAGCTGAAAGAATGTTCATGGATCTACTTTAACAATGTCTTTGAGGATTTTATATACCTGGATTAGATCCCCACGGCGCCTCCTCTACTCAAAACTAAACAGTAGGACATGTTCTTAAATCCTGGGATGCACTTGGTTGCATCCTCTGCCAGCTTCAAGTGCAGCTATATCTTTCTTGGTGACCAGAAGTGCATTATGTAGTTTGAGCATAATGTCCCTTGACTTAAATTCAACAGTTTCTTATGATATAACCTACCATTTTACAGTATTTGCCTTTTTAATTGCTTCTGTGCATTGCTTAGTTGAAGAAAATGTTGCATCAATTTACACCCCTAAATCATTTTCAGAGGTTGCTTCCTGTATGACAGCGTCTCTGATCTTGTATTTGTAATTGATGTTCCTTTTACCCACGTGTAGCACTTTGCCCTTTTCTACATTAAACTGTTTTTTTAAAGAGTTTGCCCTGTTCTGAAAGTTGTCAAGGTCATTTTGAATTCTTTTTTGCTGCCTCCGCATTGTCTGCCATCCCTCTAATTTTAGTGTCAAACCACTAATTTGACAAGTTTACTAACAATACAAAGAATCAATGTCATTAATATAAATCAGACAAAGTAATGGTCCAAGGACATACCCTTGAGGGACTCCACTGATGACCTTGCTCCATGTGGAGCATTTTCGTTATCTGTACTCTTTGTCTCCTGCCAGTTAACCTACTAGAGATCCAGTTTAGTAGGTTACCTCTGATGCCTACAGATTTTAGTTTCAGAAATAAATGAGAACACCAGCCTCCCAAACTACAGAACATCATTACTAACTATGAATGAGGACATCTTATGGAATTACTTATTTTGGCTAGGAGCTCCAACAAAGGAAACGTAAGATACACTGCAGATATCAGCAGCACATTGCACTCTGGACACCCACAGGGCCATGTGTGATAGAGAGGGGAATTTCCACCAATGTAGCAACAAAGGGCCAGCTGGGTAGAATTGCAGCATAGGGTGTAAAACAAATTAATTTTTTCCATTGAGTGTAATTCCATGTCAAATCAACCAATGGCCCACACACTTTGGACTCAAAAAATTTTGGAAAAACTACTGGGTGCACCCATGTTAGTAAGGAGACACTCTGTACAATTCTTTTGATGTAATATCAATACGATTTTATCCAGCCTCATTTTTTCATGAAGTTTCACAAGTCCGTAGCTCAAGAACTAAACCACTGAGCAGTCTCAGACTTTGCACACTGGTACATTAAATGGTATAGTATGTGACCAAATTAAAACGTTTGGTCCAGATGACCCAGCATGGTCAAAGCATCCCCTTGAATTGACCAAAATTTAATTTGAGTTTTTGGCTTAGCTATGTTTACGCCTCAGAAACACATATTTGTAACCAACACAGACATTTGATTTTTTTTTTTCTTATTCAGATAACTAATATAGGCTTTCAGAAAAAGTAATAAACAGTAAAGTAACTGTATCAGGTTTTGAATAGCAGACCTCTCAAATCCAAAAAATCATTTTGGATTTAATTTTCAGAGCACCCTAATAGCATGTGGGAGTGTGCACATAATTCTTAAAATATTCTTCTAATTTTTTCTACATTGTCCCTTCTTTTGCAAAACATAGACCTTACTTTTCTTATGCAAATCTTTCATGTTTATTTTCCTTCCTAAACAGATGCTGAATGTGCCATGTGTCAATAATGGTAATCACTGAGTTTTCAATCAGAAAGTTATCAAAAATAAACGTTTTTTCATATCAAATGATGATATCCTATCTCATGCTGCTAAACAGAGAATGTGATTCTCTATGGCCAAAAGAGTACCTGGAGAATACCACTATTACATCCCTACAGAAGATGGCAAATTCAAAGTCAGCCAAGTGTCTGGTGAAAACAGTCAATTGACTGTCCTAATATTCACCACTGAAGCCGCCACTGAGATCCTGCCCTCTCACGATCACACTCCTGATGGATCAGATGCATCCCTCACATTAGAACAGTGTCTTATTGGAGGCTATGTTGGGTGAATGTATGGTTAAAAATGTTGGATTGGTGTGATTTGGCACATGAAGTGGAATCAGAAAACATGATATATTTTAAGCATTCAAGCTATCCTACACAGTCTCTCTTTTGTCCATCCATAGACAATATCTGTTGGGTACCAGTATAGTGTGTCATTACTCTGCTTAGTGCACCTACAACGGTCTGTGGGTGGCACTACCATCTTGATCTCAAAGACAAAGATGTCCTATACTCTGCACTTCTACTAAACCAGAAATAAAATGGGTCACATTCCTGCTGCTCAGTTACCAAGATGTTAACATTTCATTATAACTCATGTTGTGTTTAATGATAAATTAAGCAGTTGTTGTTCATCTTTTGTTCTTACTGTGCCTTTGGTGATTTGTTTCGTCCATTAATCCCATACCCAAGTTAGTGATGAAGAACCTGATGAATATCATTATCTGACAAATGGTGAATTTAACCCATGTTTGGAATGAAAAATAAAAATAAAACATTCACATAAGAAAAGTAAGCCAAATGGTGTCATCTGGTGTCAACATTTTGATTTTGTTACATAGTCTACCTATAAAGGTACCAGTATGCAGCTGAGCCTGCTGATGGTTTAATTCTTTAGATATAGTCTTGTGAAATTGCTGAAAAAAATAAAGCCATGTCAAATTCACAAAATTGACTATACCTTGGAAAGTATTGATTTTACATCAAAATAATAATAGAGGGTGTCCCCTGGATAACATAGGTACAACTGGTATTTCCTTCAGAATTTGCATGGAATTTCTGGAAAATCTGTTTGATTTGACATGGAATGACTCTTGATTGACCTTTTCTCTCCAATAACTGAAAAATAAAAACTTCCTAAAAATCAATACTAAAAATAAAACTTCAAACATTATTATATCATTGTCACATGAATTACTAAATACCAACATAATTCAGGGTGTTTTCATTTACACCATCTCTTTTGTATCAATGCACTATTCATACCACGTTTGTCAGAAGAAAAACCTTGTCAGGTGTGTGACATTTGTTGTATTTGAAGGTGACATCGGATGGTTAACAAAAGTTAATGATTAGTAATACTTAATGGACAAATTAAAATAATTCAAATTTCAAAAGAATACAGACTCGATTCTTTAATTTTTAAAGTTTTTCACTTCATTTTTAAATTTGTCCCAACGTTAAGACCATCTTTGTGAAATCAAACTCAGTTTATTTAAAATAATTTCATAGTTCCAATAAAACAGCCTTTGTTCTGTTGTTTTCAAGGTACCTCACATAAATTTAGGCTATGATATTGCTTATGCCCGTGTATGAAAGCAGAATAAGTCACTGAATTGGAATGACTATAACTGCAGAATTTACTCTGAACTGAAGAAGGCATCCCATTCATTCCATACCATTCAAGTACAGTATACTACTCATGCTTCAAAACATTACATGCTGAGCTACATAAATTTCTGGCTAATGTTGAAGTTGAAGTTTTGAAAGACTATTTAAATAAATTTTATTTTGGAAAGATGTGTATATGGATGAGTGGATGTATGCAAGGTTGATGCCCTGTGCACAGTAAGATCATGTCTTGAGTCCAGTGTAGTCAGAATAAGCAAGGACTCAAAGCATCCTTGAACTTGACATGCTGATCAGAAAATTGATTTTTGTACAGACAACTGCAGCCATGTTCTTAATATCATTCTGGGGATAAATGCAAAAACTCCATTCCTTTACCTCAACTGAGTATGGCACTATATTAAATAATCTCGCCACTCGCTCAAATGACAGTTTATTAGCCGCGTCATTGTATTCTCAAGGCATGCACAAATCATGTAGTTTCGTTTCTTAGCTAGACCAATATTTGCCTGAAAGTGGCAATAATGAAAGCCTTTTTTCTTTCTTCAAAGCAGGATTTTCCCACTTTATTAACTTAAACTATGTAGGATGTTAAAAACAATGGATTAAAAATCCACAATACCATGCCAAAATTACAGACCTAACCCTGATTAAAGACTACTAGCACTCACTTTATTGCCTTCATCTTGGACAATCTAATCAAATTTTCAAACTCATATTTCCTATTTATAAGCACTGACAGATGTATGAAGCTGACTTGAAGATGCAGGGGAATAATTAAAAGACTGTTTTGAATTTGTATATCAAGACATTAGAGAGTATTTGAGGAATCTGGAGAAGATGTTTAATGGTTGTCATTATATTCATCAAAAAATGTGTGAAAGAAAAAATAAGATGTTCATTTCCTCTTAAAAAACTGTGGAATACCAAACACATACCATATATCACTTATTGATAACTTACACACATTCTAGGATGGTAATACGGAAACAAACAATAAGTGCTGATGAAAGCAATTAAAGTAACTAACACCTGTGATAAAGACAGTAGTAGAATGTGTCAGGTCATACTGATGCTTAAGGATTACAAACAAATCTTTGTTATAATTAACAATGATACTACAGAGTTTCTGAAAAGTAAGTTGGGCTGTTTTAGCTTTGGTTTACGGTTTCCTTTTCCATTTCTGACTATATTGCCAGAAAGTACAGCCTGATAATTGCAAAACGTAGATACTGAATATGAGGAGTAACATGTAGGATATGCTAAATATGAGGAAGTGCAGCAGTTTAATGTGTAAACAAATAAGAACACAGAAATGCAAAATAAAGAAGAATATCACTCCTTGCTAAGTTTGCTAATATAGGGGCATGCAGAGAAAATTAATTTAGCCACTATTTTTATGTTAAATATATGAACATTTTATGGTTATTCCATACTGTAAGTACATTCTGAAATTTGTGTGGCAAACATAATGAAAATCTTAATGTAATTATCAGGCTTTTATGGCAGATTATTTTGTGTGACTAAAGAAAAATTGTCTCATGCAGGCAGCACCATGGCTACAAGTATTTTTCAGCCTAGGTCAGATCTAACAACAACTGCCTTGCTCACCCCATACCAAAGAGAACTCCTTTCACTCAATTAAATGTTTGGGCTTTTGGCCACATGTTGCAGCAGCCTCAGCACACTACAACACTGTTATTTATTGAATTTATCCCTAGTTTAAATATGTATTTTAAATGACCGCCTTTTAATGCTGCAAACCTGTGATATGCATTCTAATTTTCTGCAAAGTGATTTAAATCATTTGGTTCAAATCAGAGGGAAAATCCAGACCCAAAATCCACACACTCATTGATCATTTCTTTTATTTCATTGAATGAGTACAAGTTTTAATATGTTCCAACAACAACACAAAAAATAGCCACCCCTACCATTCCAAATGCATTGATGCTGCCAAACACACAGAAAGGAAAATCACACAAAGCTATTCCTTATAAAACATACCCTTTTCTGATAAATGATAGCTATCTGTCTTTGGTGACCTTAACGAACATGTTGGTGCAAGCAGCTCAAAAATTTGTATTATTTATGAGTGGTTGAGAACTGCACAACTATTGCAGTTACTTAACAGCAGTTACTGACATGTTCAGCGTTACGTTTATCACTCCTGTTTGTTGCTCATATGTTGCATGCCATCTTGATCCATGTATGTTACGGACATATTTTCAAGTTTTCTGCCTCCTGCATTTCAGGTCCACCATATAGATAGTTTAAGGAAATGTTTAAACAAAATGTGACAGTTTCAACATACTCCAGCTCCAGAATAATCTTTACACAATTTTTTTTTAGATTTTCTAATTGTGTTGTTGGATAAAAATCAACAAAAAAACTCCATAGGTATATAAGATTCAAAAATGAAAACATCTCAGTGCTCCAGTAGCCAGCAATATGAATACACCTACCTTTATTGCTATACCATTACAAATTAAAATTGTTAGGGTCATATATGATATGTCATTAAGAGAATGTACATGTTTTACCTGATTCAGAAGGATAACAATTATCCTAGCGCCAAAGAAAACAAAATGTGCCGTCTTAAAGTTTATCAATCTATAGCAATCACTTCTGAAACAAAATGCTTAAAGAGGCTGGTGCTAGGACACAGCTCACCACTTATGTATGTCAACACAGGAAGTCTTATCTTTTGCTTTTCATACATTGTGGCATTGCACCATAATACAATGTATTATGGCACAGTACAGTTTATATATCATACCGCAGCATTTAAACCTCGTTATTCCATTAACATTGATTACCAAAATCTAAAGCTTATGACTTAATGCTACCATCTGCAATTAGATTTTGGACTTGCTACCTGGCAGACAAAATCATTTGTGGATTAGTAGCATCATTTCCTCCACAAAGAACCTTAACACAGGCACCCCACAGAGCAGTGTGCTAAGCCTTCTGTATACTCTCCAAACTTTTGACAGTTTGGACAGAAACAGCTCTTTTGACATTTTGGCCAGAAACAGAACTCAATCTTTAAACTGGCTTATGATACCACCATCACCAGCAATGAAAAGACAGCTAATCGGCAACATGCCTTCTGACACAGAAGTCCCAGGGTAAAAAAGCTCTCCCTGAATTTCAGGAAAACCAGAGAGCTGATCATAAATTTCATGAAGCAATAGGTATATCCTATTCTCATCAGCATCGGTAGAGATGAGGTGGATGGATGGATGGATGGATGGATAGATGGATAGATAGATAGATAGATAGATAGATAGATAGATAGATAGATAGATAGATAGATAGATAGATAGATAGATAGATAGATAGATAGATAGATAGATAGATAGATAGATAGATAGATAGATAGATAGATAGATAGATAGATACTTTATTAATCCCAATGGGAAATTCACATTCTTCAGCAGCAGCATACTGATACAATAAATAATATTAAATTAAAGAATGATAATAATGCAGGTGAAAAACAGACAATAACTATGTATAATGTTAAATGTTAACGTTTACCCCCCCGGATGGAATTAAAGAGAATGTAGAGAGAAGCAATAGCTTCAAATTTCCAGGTACCACCAAATAGACCTACCAATGAATTTATTTCCTCAGGTGTCTAAGGAAAGTCCAGATGGCTACATGTATGCACAACAACTTCTACTGATGCACAGCTTGTTTTCATACACTCTTGCTGCATTTAATGGACATTCCTGTTGATTTAACCCACACCTGTGCTTTTTATGTAAGGAGAGTACCTATAAAATATTTTGTTTGCATCATTTGTATTTATTTTGTTATAGTATATACCATTGCTTGTTATATTTACTGTTTGATCTTGTATTCATTGTCTTACCTAAGTACAGTACTACTGACACTAACCTATACAAGACGAGCAAGTAAGAATCATGTTGTATCGTCTACACATGATAATAAACTTGAAGACTGTCTCTGTGACTAGGCAATAATTTTACATTGTAAAATGCAAATGATAATCCTCTTAATATGAAGTGGGCAGTTTGTCTTAATGTATATCACAAATTGTTGTATGTTAATGATAAATAATGTGTACTTTATGTGTGGTGCTTTTTAGGTCTAGAATGATCATGCATGTTCTTTAAGTGACAGCGCAGTAGTTATAAACAGCATCTCTCAGACCAGTTAAAATTCACCTCTGCCCAAAGACCCATAACTACACTTGTTATTGTGCTGGCCAGTCCTTCAACTGACAGGTGCTGGTAGACCCTTTCAGTTTGCTATGCCACTACCTTGCTGTTCTTTGTTAGGCAGGGATCCTTCACAAAGCACACTGCATTGAGTTTATAGATATAGCAAAGGGAAAAAGACAGGCCCAGATTGAGACTAAACTCACTATACCTGTAAAATATTCCTGCAGCCACCATCACTCTCAAGCATCACGTCAATTTAGTATTCTTATCTTGCCTGATTTTGATAGCATTTTGGCAAATTGAGAAATTAGAAACTATGATGATAACTTGTGAGGGAGTCTTATGAGGGGTCTATCCTGCTGTTTTTAGTTATGTAATCTTACATGCTCAAGACAAACAGATTCAGCTACTGCAAGTGGGAGGGCTAGGTGATTTTTTCATTATTGTTATTATTATTAACTTTTACCAAATGGTACAGTTAAACATTCAAAAAAACACTTTAGTTTAATCAACTGGTCACGTGTGTACAGTCAAAACATACTGTAACAATTTGCCCAAAAATCTCCACGAACCTGGTTGCCTCAAGAATCGAGTCTTGACAAAATAGGGCTGCTCAGAGCACCATGGATTGGGCCTTGAGGGGCAGCAACCCAGAAGCTAAAAGTCCAAGTCACTTTAAAAAAAAATGCAAAGAGTAAGAATCTAAGTGATGGCATCTACCATTGTCATAGCAATGGAAGGGTTGTAAATGATTACTGATTGTGTTATCGTTTCCTTGAGTGTTTCTGTTTGTAGAAATAAAGCTGCACAGGAAACTGTCAAGACTAGATACTGAACAAACTAAAGTAAAATGTAAACTTTGCAAAAATATAATAGCAGTTAAAAGTGGCAGCACATTCAGTTTATTTGAGTACTTGAAACAAAAAAGCAAAATGGAACTGGTGCGTGAAAGCACAGGACAAAGTTAAAGCCTGTCCCCAACCAGCAGCTCCCGAGGATTATTCACTCTGCTTCAGCATGGACTTCACAAGATGCGCTCCGTATTATAGATCTCTTTAGACTGCATGATTACATTATGAGCAGAGCATGCCTTGTCTGAGGCCATGGAAGAAAACACCCGAGCTGTTCATCACACTTCTTACCCTGCAATGGTGGCTAGGCTACGATGGGGAGAAGAGCAAGCAGTTAGAGGGCTATCACAGAACAACTTGACTCCTCTACAAGCAGCTCAAGACTAGAGAACATTACCTATAATAGAGAGAAGAAGCTGTATGGTATGCTCTGCAAGATGAACTGTTTAAAGAAAGAAAAGGAGAAAAAAAAAAAAAATGTCACCTGTGGAAAATGTGCGTCTTAGGTATATGGAAGAGCAGTTAGGGTTGCAAAAAAGGAAAATGTTTTAAAGAAAACTACAGAAAATGTAAGAAAAATCCTTGTAAGTTACGTGAAAGGAATATGATGGCCACAGGGAACAGGAATGAGGGCTGCAGCTGTAAACACTAATTAGAAGATGTTTTCTTATTTTGTACCTTTTCTCATTGAAAATAAAAAATATGCAAGTTTTTGTATTTCTAGGAAGGGTACAGTTGTACTTTCAGTTTGCAAAATGACGTCAACCTTCTAATTTTGTTTTTTTTTTTCAGTTGAAAATAATTTTTGTGTGAAAATATTTAAATAAATCATAAATTGTATATAAACATAAAAATAAAAGTTGAGGTTTTACTTTTTCTTTGCCATATCGCCCTGCCCTAAACTGGAGTCATTAAGTGTAGCATGCTTTCCAAATGGAAGTTGTACAAGTGTGACATCTGTCTAAGGCATATTGTCATATGGTTGCCATTTTATTTCTCACCTCCAACTTATTGCACTACCATGTACCACAAGTCATTTAACCTGCCACTGCTCAATTAATAAAAAAATGTAGAAACGAATCTATTATATGCTGGTTTTGTAAGTCATCTGTTAGCCAAATATATAACAAAATATAATAATAAATATAACAAGAATAAAAAAACAATACCCATCTACCTTTTAGTCACATCTTGTCCAATTCCAAGGCAAAGGCCAAAAAAGCAAGAAAAAAATAAACAATTCTGTTAATTAAACAAAATAAGGAGAATTCTTTCAATCAAATAGTAAACAACCTACCTTAGAACACCAGTGGAACTTAAAGAGAAGTGCATTTAAGACTAAAACCAGGAAGCACGTCTTTACAAAATGAGTCATGGAAATCTGGATCAAACTACCAAGTCACACAGTTAAAGTACATACATTGACAACGTATAAAAGGTATCTAAATAGGGTATTGGACAGGTTAGGTATTAGATAACTAAATGAGCTTCATGGAGTGAATGGGCCCCTCTAGTCATTTAAACTTATGTTTTTAAAATATTTTCAAACTCATACAATCCAATTTAGGAATGTGGAGGGCTGGAAACTACGCAGATTTGTAACATAATAAGAAGAAAGCAAATCGGGAAAATAAAAGTTAAACTTTTTAAATTACACCATTAATTTGTTAATGTACTGTATCTATTTATGCACATTGAATTTAAGAGCTTAAGGCTATGTAAAAGCCTGTACATTACATTCATTCATAACAGAAAATAGTTCTCTGTTAAAAAACCCCAAGGAATATAATTAGAGGGGCTATTTAAAGTGAGACAGTATAATTATAGAAACAGCAGATATCATCTGCTTTGCCTAGCCACGTATATTTCCTATTGTGAACCCAAGTTCCACTTTGCCAGCAAAAACAACTTAATTTTAAAAACACCACACCACAACACTCTCACAGCCTTTTTTGTTAATCTCTGACACAACCATTTCTGTCTCTTGTTATTTTGCTAATCATACTGTACATGCTCAAGGTAGGAAAAAAGTCTTGCATAGTATTTTAAAAATAGATATGAAAATTACACTTGTAATAATAATGTTGCTACAAGTAAATTGCAGTTTTTGCATTCAGTACACTTAAAACTTTCTAACAACTGTTGCAAAACAAAACATGATGCTCCATCTAGTGGAAGACAGCAGTTACTAGCTACTAGCCTCAGGCTTCAGAATACAAACATTGCTATTTTTGTTTGTTTGGTTAAAACTCATTACTTCTCCAAACCTTATTTGGTGTCTTTCTGTCCAAAACATGTATTCAATCACAAATCATCAAAACACAACTCTGACTACAGCAGAAGACCCCAATCTAAAGGCTACTAATTTAAATGCTTGAGAAAATTTACTTTACAAAATATCTCAATGTTTAAAACAGAAACTTTCAACTGCAAGTCACTGAGACAGGAGGGATGTTACGAAACATTTTTCTAAATTTTATTTTCTCCAGTACATAATGACAGGGATTATAAGCATACCCAGGTACAAAATCAACCACAGACAGGACACCAGTTGATCACAGATCATACTCATACACACAGCCAAAAGAATCTACAGACAGAAATCAATCTATTAGCAATTTTTTAAACCGTGGGAGAAATTTTAAACCAATATGAAGTTACCATGCAAAGCTCATGCTTAGACACTTCCACGGAGAATGAAGCTGGAGCCCAAGTGCTGAAAGATGGTGCTTCTACCTACTGCATTATTGTGTTGCTGTACGTAATGCACATCAAACAAATGTCGGCAGTTTATTATTAATTTGTTGAAAGGACAGGATACTTTCTCAAGTTTACATCGTGCTCATCCTTTTTTATCAGACTCTTTCCTGCTTCTCCTACTTAAACCTCTAATGGGCATAAAAAGTATGCATAGTTTGACATTTTTTGTCTTGTGTTGATCTTGTTGTTTTGCGTTCTTCTTTGTTTAAGCTGACACTAGCACATATTTTAAGCAATGCTCCACAGCACAATATACATGCATAGGTAAAACTCTTAACAATGATGATAAATTCATACTATTACTGTTTTTCTTATATATCTGCTATCAGTTGCTACTTTTGCCCACTTTGTTTAGAATGTCACAACAACTTGTACTTCAGTATCAAGTTGATACCAAATGTCCAAAAACATAACAGTGCTAGCTTTTTTACGGCATTTGTAGTACTGAGTGAAAGTTGGTACTGTGCTTATGCTTTTCTATGCATTTTGGAAACAAGTCCCATGGACTCATGACGTTAAAACAGAACTTTTTGGCCACAATGTGCAAAGGTATGTTTGGAGAAAAAAGGGTGCCAAATTCCAGGAAAAGAACCTCTCCAGCTATTAAGCATGGGAGTGGATGGATCATGCTTTAGGGTTGTGTTGCAGCCATTGGCACAGGGAACATGTCATAGGTAAAGAGAAGAATGAATTCAAAAAGTGGATGGGTCCTACAACAAGATAATGATCCAAAACACAACTTAAAATCTATAATGGAATATCTCAAAAGGCACAGGCTGATGGTTTTGTCTAGGCCCTCACAGTCTCCTGATCTAAACATCATTGAAAATCTGTGAACAGATCTCTAATGAGCAGTGCATGTAAGTTGGCCCAAGAATCTTGTACAATTAGAAGCCTTTTGCAGGGTCAAATGGATGAAAATACCCCAAAGTAAGAACTGAAAGACTCTTAGCTGGCTACAAAAGCTTACAAGCTGTAATACTTGCCAAAGGGGGTGTTACTAAGTACTGACCATGTCAGGTGCCCAAACTTTTGCTTCAGGTTCTTTCATTTTTTTTTGGTATTTTGTACCTGTGAATGATGGAAATAAAATGTAATCTTGCTTAAAATATAAAAGAAATGTGTCATCTTTAACTTTATGCCTTTTGGTCATCAATTCATCTTCTGTTCACTTAACTATTCACAGTAAAGCCCAACAAGGGAGCCCAAACATTTGCATGCCACCATATAAAGAAAATTGCTGCGGGACCTGGCATACATGCAGTTTTACAATGTCTTCTTTTTTTTGGGTTGGGGGAAGATTTGGTCCTATGCAGTTTTTGCCTTTCTTGCATAAGCAAAATTTTAGTATGGAATATAAGCAAGGTTTCATACACAAGGCCACAAGAGTTTCTGTCATTTGCAAATTCAATTAATTTAACTTGTTCATTAAATACTACTCTCTAACAAGTTTACTAAGCGGCTAAATATAAACCTTTCAATAGCCAATGTTATAAACCTGACAGAGTGATTTTGTGACAAACCAGATTTTAAAAGCATATTTGTCACAAAAACAGCTTTGAAGAGTTTGTTTAAGAATATTATCTTGGAATTCACAAGTTCAACAGTTCAAATATTATAATGTTTGAATATTTATTTTTAATAGTGACTATAAGTAATATTTCTAGTTACTGGAGAGAAAATGTCCAACAATAAACTTAGAATTTGCACATGTTAATAAAAATCAAATAATCTATGATGACGTCATTCTTTATAAATCCTAAGATTATAACACAGTACCCCCCCCAGAACTTGTTTTTACATCTGGGAAATCTCTGTGTCCATCGGACATTAAAATTCAAGCCCTGTTTTATTATTTTAAAACTGTTCCTACTATTAGTATTTAAATATTTTCTATTACAGAAAAACGCACAATTTTGTTCACTTGAACAATGGAAGTAATTTAAATAAAACAGCTAATTGGAATTTCTGTCTTTGCTGTTGTATCAAATAGGGAGCACTTATTTTAAGATTTCACTGGTACTGGTATCAAATACAGAAATTCTGGTATCATGACCTTCCTATATACAAGTTAAATGAAAATTAACATTATTGGCAAGTTATTGTTAGAAACCTATAAATGTCAACTTTTGATTAACTACTATTTAATACTTTAGTTACATAACATTTTAAATTTTTATATACTGTAGCAGGGTTCCATATACAAGCTTCTCAGATAGTTGGGATTAAACCAACTCTTAAAACACCAGAGATGCTAGCCACTTAAGCTACGGAACTTCCTTAACTAGATATTCAGAGTCACAAAGGGATGAAGGTAGTATGAGAGGGTAATGGAATGACTTCCTCTTAACCTCTTTGCCATCTTATGCATAAATAAATTCTTACTGATACATGCAAAGTCATTTGCAAAAAGATTAAAATGCATCCATACCACATGATTATAGATTTTAAGTAAACACAGTTGGAAAAAAAGTTGCTTTAACATTGAAGTTCCAACAGGAATAATTGATGGCAGACCTATGGTTCAAAACCACATGTTCTTCATTCCCTTATAAACAAACTGAATGATAACATTTAGAACCACAAAATATCAAAAACAGGTTTTTTTTTCTACATGAACACAGTTTCAACTCATGCCTAAGCTCTGAAGAAGTATTAATCCCATAGTTAAATTCTTTTTGGAGTTGCATCGATGACACATAAAAGACTAATCTTCATATACTATATACTGCAGATATTATATATGTATGATATGTGAGCACTACCACACAATGTTATTGATAAAACACATCAGTAAGTGAGCACTCACACGGTCAACAAAATATGTAGGCTGAAACCATACATTCATCTTCATATGCCACCATCTCCAGTAAAACGTTGCCAGAACCATTAGTGTATCATAGCATCAGTGACCAAAGAGCATAAACTTGTCTTTGATGAGATGAAAGTCCAAAACATGGTATTCATCCCACATCACATATTTACACTTATTCACTTTAACATGACTAGTGGAAAACAAGCAAATTCCACATTAATTGATCAGGCCAGTAATTGAAACACTATTACAAAAAACACACTGTTGCTGATATAAGCATGGTTATTAATATATCAGTTTACTAAGAACTTTAAGGAAAATAAAAGTAAAACATATTGTGTTAAATCATACATTACTAGAGGTACTTTTGAAATCACTGTGAATAAAATAATTGCCCTATATCAAAGATGTGCAAAAGTCTGTCCTGGGGGGAAATAGTGGCTTCAGGTTTTTGCTCCAATCCAGTTTTTTAATGAAGTCAGCTACTGATGTTAAAGCAGTTCTTACTCAAATAACATTTCTATGCTTTATTTTAGTTGTTTGATTTGTGAATATTTTCCACCCTTAATTGCTTATTTTAGTTTTAATCAGCTACATTCACTGTTCTTAATTGATTGTGACAAAGAATCCAAAAGTTCTCTATCACACTTGTTTAGGCCTGTATATATTCATCACAGACTATCCAGTTTAATAATATATTTGGATGAAACAAGAAAATTGAAGGACTACGAATTACTAATCTGGCTACAAATCATTTGGATGACTAGCCACAAGTACAGATATAGCATTTGAAATTTGCCTTGATAATTTTCTTCCAACAACTATACCTGGCACTGCCCGTGTGCAGTGTGACATTCCAAAGACAAGCTGACGGGATTATCTATTGGCCCCGTATGAGTAAGTGTGGATGCATTTGAATGTGGTGCTCCATCCAAAGTTGGTTCATGCTTGTGCCTAGTGCAGTTAGCATAGCAGCGAGTTCCTCGGCAGTTCTGAACTGGATAAGACAATTAGAAAATGATGGATTGTTCGATGGACAACAGCAGCCATGTCTATTTTATTCAGAGAATTAAAATTGAAATTATTTTCACTATCATTTTTAACATTCTCATTCAAATGCATAATGCTAGAAGTTAAAACGATTGCAATTTACAGCTAAAATGTCACTCATCATGCTTCTCAAGGTATGGACAAATCCTGCATTTCTATTTTCAAACTTATTCCTTAACTTGATAAAAACAGCATTTTTTTCCTTGGAAAAAGGAGCAAGATGTTCAGTTTATTAAGTTAAACCATGCAGGATTTATAAACAATAGGCACTATTCTATCATATAATTCCATATTGAAGTATGTGTAGTAACACACAACAACCATCAGCCATTTATAGGGATCTAAGCTTTAAAGTCAATTATGTCCATTTCCTCCAGTGTCTGTAGCTTTCAGCACACTCATTCTTCTCATATGATCTACCACAACTCCCATCCTAAACTTTTTTGGCTATTCTCTTGGCTTCATCTTGTCTACCTCCATCACAATGCTCATTTACAAAACCATGCCATTGCTACATATAATTAAAACACCTAAGCCTGTTTTCCCTCTTTCTACAGTAAAATGGATATGAAATACAGTGTGCATTAAATAATCTGCATAAACCATACAAAATTAATTATTAACTTTGATGAAACAATGTTTTTAGAACATTCAGACCTGGCTACAGTTCACCTTCAGCCCCTTCAAGTACTTCATTGAGTACATACAGTACATAAACTAAATTATTTTTCCTGAAAATGAGTACAGTGGAACCTCAGTTCACGAACATCTCGGTACACGTACAAATCAGTTTACGACCAAAAAGTTTGCCAAACTTTTGCCTCGGTTCATGACCACACACTCGGTATACGAACAAGCAGTTTCCCTTTCAGTTTGTGAGCACCGATGATTTCCTCACGTTGCATTGTTCTCGGTCAGACGTGCGTGCTTGCACATGCGTGCGTGCTTTCGCTGTGAACTCTTTGTGCTCTATTTCATTTCCCTTTCCAGTTCGTACGCGCCGATTACTGTATTTAAGCACGTGTTCAGCCTCTCCCTGTTCATTGTTCTCAGTCAGACATGCGTGCTTTACCTGTGAGCTCTTTGTGCTCTACAGTATTTCGTGTGCCTTTACAGTTAACCATGGCTTCTAAGCAAGTGAAGAGTGGTGAGAAGAAAGTTTTGCAGAAAACTGAAATCGAAGTAAAGAAAGAAATTTTTGAAAAGTATGAGCGTGGCGTTCGTGTTACTGATCTTGCCGCCGAATACAAGTCGTCAAAATCTACGATTTCAACTATTCTAAAGCAGAAAGAATCTGTTAAAGCAGCTGATGTCGCAAAAGGAGTTACAGCGTTAACCAGGCAGAGGCCTCAAGTTCTGGAAGAGGTGGAAAAACTGTTGCTAGTTTGGCTGAACGAGAAGCAACTTGCAGGGGATAGCGTAAGCAAGGCGATGTTATGCGAGAAAGCCAGGAAGATTCATGGCGATTTGCGGCAAAACTATCCTTCTACAAGTGGCGAAAGTGAGGAATTTAAAGCCAGTAGAGGATGGTTTGAAAAGTTTCGCAAGAGAAGTGGCATTCATAGTGTGGTAAGGCATAGAGAGGCTGCTAGTTCCGACGCTGAAGCTGCAAAAGAATTCGTGAAAAATTTCACAAAATTAGTGGAGGACGAAGGCTACATCCCGCAATAAGTTTTCAACTGCGACGAGACCGGATTGTTCTCCACCCAGTTCCTTCTCACTTCATGCCAGAACTCGACTCATGCATGGTTAGTTTTCTTGGTGGTTTATGGTTAGTTTTTGTATTACGGATTTTCAAATGTTCATTTTTCGGTTTGTAGTGTGAATTGTTGTAATGTTACTTTTCTCTTTTTTCAAATGTTCATTTTTTTTCCCTGTGCTTAAAACTCATTAAAAAATAGTTTACACAGCGATCGGGTTGTAAGGCTATTAGCGTGAACTCCTGCAATGTTACTTTCTTGGTTGCTTATGGTTGGCTTTTAAATAAAGTTCGGATTTGTTCAAATGTTCCTTTTCTCCCCTGTGCTTAAAATTCAAAAAAAAAAAAAAAATGTTTACAGCGATCGGGTCATAAAGCTACAGTATATTGCGAACTCTTGCAATGTTAGTTTTCTCTGTTGTTCAAGGTTTTCTCAGTGCTATTCAATGTTTTTACATTTAGTTTACTATTACGCTGTGCATTCTATGGTTTCATTAACTATATTTGTGCTTAAAAACTTAAAAAAAAAATATATATTTACATACAGTTCGTATGGTCTGGAACGGATTAATTGTATTTACATACAATCCTATGGGGGAAATTGCTTCGGTTTACAACCAAATCGGTTTACGACCAGAATTTTGGAACGAATTATGGTCGTGAACCGAGGTTCCACTGTATATTATATATATATATATATATATATATATATATATATATATATATATATATATATTCCACTATATTGAATGGAATTCATACATCCACCCATCTGTTTCAAAACCTGCTTAATGTAATTCAGGCTTCAAGGGAGGAAACACCCCTGGATAGGTTGCCAGTCCATTGAGGGACACACTTGTACACAAACCTACACTCATTGAACCATGCCAGATCTAAAGGAACCAATTAGCCTAAAGCAACATGTCTTTTGAATGTGGGAGGAAAGCCAGAGTGTTCTGAACAATAAATATTACACCTTCTGACATTTTACATTCTTAGGTTTTATATTTAAAGCTGACCACACAACAAATTTGGGATGGTGTGTCTTCTATGTGGAGTGTGCATGTTCTTCAAAGATGTTTTGTCAGGATAAACGATGACACAGAGCTAGCTCGCTTTATTTACAAGTGATCCACTGAACAGTGATATCTTATTTCTACATGCAATCTAGCGTTGCTCTGGTTTTTTTGCCAGCACCTGAAAGTTAACCACTTTGGAAAATGTATACATTTCTTCTCTTGTCACTCTAGCTAAACACTTCTTTTGAGATATCTCCTGCTATAAATGTCTTGTGAACAGTATTTAAAGGTAAGCTTTATCAATAAACTTTTATACACGTACATATTTACTGAGTCAGAATATATGCTGGTTCAGAATGGAGATTATCTAAACCAATCCCTGTAGACCACAGAAGCTGCAACAATTTGTTTCAAACAATGCTTTATTTGTAAGGCTGCCCTCCTGCTTTTTCTGTTAAGAGAAAAATTATATGAAAAATTGCACTTTTTAAGTTTTTATTTGGAATATATTGTATAATACATGATAGCAAAACACTGAGAAGATAGATGCCAATTCTTTGTCACCAGAAGAGCCTCTAGCTCCCTGCAACCACAATTTGAATAAATAAGTTAACAACACACGGATACATTTTTTTTAAATATTGTGTGATTCAAATCATACTGTGAATATCAAAGAGGTGGACATGGGTGTTCATACAGTATGTATAAAACATGCAACAGAAAGTCTTGAAGTTTTGAGGCGAGAAATTCAATGGTTTTCTGTATTAACTTTCTCGACGTTAACATTTTAACTCAATATTTACTTTTTAGCTCTTTCACGTTGAGTCTGTCATATAATTTCTTTTCTTATATCCTCAACTATTGTTCATGCATTTTACTGTTATTGCTCAATGGTTAAAAGTCAAATATAGCACATAAATAAATTAAGAAAAGCTATAAAAGCATCAGGGCAAATTATAGGCGGCAATCTAATGTTGCTGCTGTCTCTCAGATCCAGAGACTTGAATTTAAAAGTCTGGGCGCTACTTCATTGGAGTCTAAACAGTCTCTCTATATCTGTGTTGGTTTCCTTCCTGCTCCAAATTAGCTTGATCACAAAGAGTGTGTGCTTGAGTGCCTCCTATGATAAATGGTGGCCTAAATGGTGGTTTCTGCCATGCACAAGCACCCAATATTGCTGGGATAGGCTCCAGTCCCGAAGATCCTTAATTGGATTAAATAGTTCTAAAAATGGATTGCAGTAACATTTGTAAAAACAACAGGTATGCATTTTAAATCAGACTTAAATGATATACTACAACCAGTCTCAATTGCTCATTTTACCCCTGGTATGTTCATACAACTAGTAATTATGCAAACTGCAGTGCTGTTTCTTATTTGTTCAGTCCCATTCAGTTATGATGTACAGGACATTTTTATGCACACAACATATTCCAATCTTCCCTAAACCTTTTTCTTCTGGCCATAAGTTTTTGAGATATGTCCTGAATCCCAATAAACACCAAAAGACCGAAACTATTCAAAAGAAACTGTTTTTACTATAAAATGAAATACATCAGACAGGGAAAACAAGTCCATCATTATCTAATTTTAACACACCAACCATGACGAACAAAACTCTCTTAAAAATTCCTCCCAATATCTTCTTTACCACCTCTAGCTTTTCTTCCTTCTGCCAGATGGGATCTCAGAAGGTTCCTTCAAGTCCCAGTTTGTATGCACTTCTGGGACAACTTCAGGTCCCCTCCCCACCCTGCAGCCTTCACCACGGGCTAGACAGACTGAGGATAGTAGGCTACAGCTCCACCAAGAGGCTAGTAATGTCTACCAAACTCTACACTTGTTACTGACCTAACACAATTGTATCAATCTGACTGCATTCCCTTGTGGGATAAACCTTTTACACTAGTATGCACTTTCTCTCTTATTCTCCATTTAATTGAATTTCAAGATTCCGTTCCCTTTCTTCCCATTATTTTATCTTTTGGCTTTTCCAGTGCTTTTAATTAAAAAATGGAAGATGATCTTTCTGTTGGATTCTACAGCTGCCGAAATCATGCGAACAGTAGATGGTAATCTCTTTAACTGGTGAATGCACAACATTATTTAATCTAATTTGCCCAGGTTTATCCTCAGTAAGAATACTTAATGCATTTAAGAGTTTCTTAATCTTTAACTAAAGGTATCCACATTCTTAAAATTCTTCACAGTTTGATTTCAGAATGTTTATCTTAATTTTTACTAATTTCTTACATTTTTTTTCTCCTTATCATTCAAGGGGTGATGTTTGTGTGTAGTTGGGAAGACTCAATTAAAAGTCCATTATATTTATATCTGTTAAATAATTACTCTAAATATACAGTGATTTAACAAATAACACACATACACTTACCATTAAGTTTTCTTTTATGGAATTTGAAAGCGTGGCAAATTAAATTGAATTTTAGCAAACACCGCCACTAATACAGTCTGGTCCATAAGTATTTGGATACCGACACGATTTTCATAATTTGGGATAATTTACATCCTTCCTTTGGGTCAGATCATTCGCAGACATGGCCTTAACTTCCACTGTTATGCAGACAATATACAGTTATATCTTAGTACAGACTCCCCTACAGATTCACCTCCCAGCACACTCACTGAATGCATCACTGATCTTAAGCTATGGATGGAAAATAACTCTCTCAAACTTAATGCCAATAAAACTGAAGTGTTACTGGTAGATCCAAAATCCCAAATTTCTAAGGCATCCAATTTCTCAATTTCTGTTGATGGTACACTTGTCAAACCTGCTCCTGTTGTCAGAAATCTTGGTGTTTTGTTTGATTCATCACTTAACTTTGAGCTACACATTAGGTCTCTTTGCAAAATTTCATTCCATCACCTCCATAACATTGCCCGCCTCCGTCCATTTCTGTCCTTTAATGATGCTCAAACTCTGGTTCATTGTTTCATAATGTCTCGTTTTGATTACTGTAATTCCCTCTTCATTGACCTCCCTGTAAAATCTATAAGGAAACTATAGTGCTGTATATTCAGAACTCCGCAGCTGGAGTCCTCACCCACACAAAGCGTTTTGCTCACATCTCCCCTGTTCTCTCCCAGCTTGACTGGTTACCGGTTCCATCAAGGATTAAATTCAAGATTTTGCTTCTCACCTTCAAAGCCCTACATAAACTTGCTCCCCTCTACCTCACTCAGCTACTAGCTCCTTACAGTCCTTGTCACTCTCTGAGGTCCTCGAGCAGTAATCTCCTTACTGTCCCACGCACCAGACTCTCCACCTTGGGAGGCAGGTCCTTCAGTGCTATAGCCCCTCAACTCTGGAACTCTCTTCCTCAGTCTCTCCGAGATTGCTCCTCTTTCTCACTTTTAAATCTCAACTGAAAACTTTCCTCTTCTACGAACTTTTGTCATGTGTGTAATTTTTTTTTTTTACTCTGTATGTAAAGCGACCTTGGGTTTGTGAAAGGGGCTCAATAAATGTAGCTTATTAGTATTATTATCTGTACACCACCATAGTGGATTTGAAACAAAGCAATCAAAATATGATTAAAGTATATATTTTCAGCTTTAATTCAAGGGGTTTAACAAAAATATTGTATGAGCTGTTTAGAAAAAAGACATTTTCAGGGTGTCAAAAGTATTTGGACACACTAACATAATCATAAATATAATGATCATTTTCAATTTTTGGTTGAAAATCTTTAGTCAATATCTGTCTGAAGTCTGAAACCCATGGCCATCTCCAAGTGTTGGGTTTCCACCCTAGTTATACTTTGCCAGGCCTTTATTGAAGCACTCTTCAGTTGTTGCTTGTTGGTTGGACTTCCTCCCATCCGTTTTGTCTTCAACAAGTGTCCAATTGGGTTGAAGTCAGTTGATTCACTTAGCCATTGAAGAATATTCCACTTATTTGCCTTGAAAAGCACTTGGTTTGCTTTCGCATTATGTTTTGGCTCATTGTCCATCTGTACTGTGAAGCATCATCCTATCAGTTTTGCAGCACTTGGATGAATCTGAGCAGACAGTGTAGCCCTATACACTTCAGAATTCATCCTGCTACTTCTGCCAGAAGTCATATCATCAATAAACACTAGTGACTGACATCCGTTCACAGTCGTGCATGATCATGCCATAAAACTGCTTCCACCATGTTTCACAGATGATGTGGTATTCATCAGATCATGAGCCGTTTCTTTTACATACTCTTCTTTTTCCCTCTTTCTGGTAAACATTGATCGTAGTTTAATTTGTCCAAAAATAACTTTTCCAGAACTGGACAGGCTTTTAAAAATGTTTTCTGGTAAAATCTAATCTGTCCTTCCTATGCTTGAGGTTTACCAGGGGGTTGCATCTTGTGGTAAACCCTCTGTCTTTACTTTCATGAAGTCTTCTTTTGATTGCACTTGAACTTTGGCAATGATAGGTCTACCTCCTGGAAGAGTGTTCTTTGTTTGGCTAAATGTTGTGGTGGGGGTTTTCTTCACCAAGGACAGAATTCTACAGTCATCCAGCACAGTTGTCTTCTGTGGATTTCCAGACATTATGGTGTTGCAGAGTTTACCAGTGCATTCCCTCTTTTTAAGAATGTACCAAAATGGTTGATTTGATCACTCCTCGTCTTTCTGCTAACTCTCTAAAAGGTTTGTTTTATTTCCTCAGACTAACGGTGGACTACTATTTCTACTTGTATGGACAGCTCTTTGGACCTCATATTGAGAGTTCACAGTGACAGCTTCCATATGCAAATTCCACAATTGGAATCAATTCCAGACCTTTTATCTGTTTAATAATTAATGAAGTAACGAGGGAACTGCTCCCATCTGGCAATGAAACAGTTTGTCAGTCAAATGCCTGTATACCTTTGAGCCCCAGGACATGGTGGAGCTATGCAGAAAAATGGCTTTCATTCCTAAATGGCTCATATCATATTTTTGGTAAACCCCTTACACTTCAATCACATAATGACTGCTTAATTTCAAATCCACTGTCGTGGCATTTAGTGTCAAAATTATGAAAATTGTGTCACTGTCCAAATACTTATGGACCTGATTGTATGAATATAATATTAAAAAAGAGCTTGGGTTCGTCTGTAGACCCCATCATGGTCTCAGAGACTGAACATAAACCCATATGTTGCCAACCCACCACACACTCAACATATGAACCTCTGAATTTTGGGTGGTTAATACAGCTATTACCTGCAAAGGCACTGTAACAGACTTACAAGTTAAACACATTTGCAATATACCACACACTGTCCTCCTTACTGTCTATGCCAGTGATTTTCCCACATTTACATTACAAAGAATAAAAAAAATTAAATGCAGAACAATAGTGAATTCAAGGGTCATCAAAAATCAAAACCCTGAGCACCATGCCCCTATTTTGTATTAAAAAGTGCTTGGCATAGAAATATTTAATAAATTACTATTCTATAAGTCAAAAGTCCAAAATCATTCCAATTCAATTAACAACATAAGATGATGTCCACATTAATAAATTATTGTGGTAATATTTGAATGTGCAAAAATTATTGTTCTGCTTTTTCACACTGCCTTCAAGAACATGACTATCAAATGTAAAACTGAGGATTTACAAGCATGTGATAAATGATACACGTGATAAATGAACAGCAGGGACTTATATACACCCAACTAAAAATGGTGTCTTGGTTATCCAGAATGTATTGAGCCATATTCAGTATTGTCTTCTTGTTTGTCTTGTTTGAAACAGACCAATAGATAAAAAAAAGAAATAACCTTGTATACCATTTGGAACATTTGCAGATGAAATCTGATCTGCTTGCAAAAACCTTGAAAGCATCAGTAGCACAGAATTCTTTTAACTTCTTTAACATCTTTAACAGTAAAATTGATAATATAAGATGCCAGATTTCAAAGCCAATTTGACAACTAAGTGTTGTTTTTTTTTGTTTTTGTTCTTTATTTTGCCTTATACAATTTCTTGTATTAGGAATTTGTTAGTTTTCACATACCCCTTGGGGTCAGAGAGCAGGGTCAGCAAATGTACAGTGTCCCAGAGCAACTGCTGGTTGGCAACCTTTCCGGTTACCCTTATGTATTTGTACTGTGGTATCTCTCCTTGTTCACACCGTGTTTGTAATTTTAATTTTATAACAGGACAAGAAGACATAACATTAATTTATAAAATGAGATCTACTACCTGTCCTTTAGATTCAACCTGAACAAAACTACTAAAAAACTCACTAACCCTTAACTTTACCAATAGATTATTACTGACTGGCAAAAATCAAATGTCAGACCACTACTTAGGTGGGGTGCGGAGGGATTAAACCTAGACTCAAGTATACTCAATTATGGACCAATTTCAAAATTAATCTTTTCTTTCTAAAGTACTATTGTAGCCTCACAGCTCCAGTCTCAATTTAGTCAACTTTACTGAGTTGAAAAGATTCATTCTGTTTTTTGCGCTGGTCACAGTATAGAAATAGTATCATCAAATCCTGCCTTCTACAATATTTTAATGCCTTTTGAAGAAGAAAACATTAGTTATTTTTTTATTAAATTTAACACATCCTTCAACTCCACTCACTGCTATATTCTGACTGTAAACAAATTTTAATTTTTATCAAAACTATATTTTGGGCTCTCTGTTCTTGTGTGGACTAGTTCATATTTATCAAATTATGTGAAAATAATTCTCCACAGTGTGCCTCACGGCTTGGGCCATTAACCAGTTTCACTTTAAATGCTACTATTGGGAGATATAGTTAAAAATCAAAATGTTACAACTAATTCTTATACATATTACACATTGGAAGTAAAAATGTTAGGTTTGAATACACAATGGCAGGGCTGAAAATTGAAAGCACAACTTATGACAAGGATTTAGGAGGCATAATGGACATTACACTATTAACTGCCAGACAATGTTCAGAAGCCATTAAAAAGGCTAACATAATGTTAGGTTATATAGCACAATGTGTGAAGTACAAGTCCAATGCTCAAGCTTTATAATGCACCGATGAGGCTTCACCTAGAGTAGAGTACTGTGTACAGTTTTGGCTGCCATGCTAATAAAAGGACATAGCAGCACTAGAAAAAGTCCAGAGAAGAGTGACTAGGCTGATTTCAGGGGTACAGGGGATGAAATATGAGGAAAGATTAAAAGAGCTGAGCCTTTTCAGTTTAAGCAAAAGAAGTTTAAGAGGTGACATGACTGAAGTGTTCATCGAGAACATGGGGACACAGTTGAAAACTTGTTAGGGGGTAAATTTCACACAAACAGCAAGGTTTTCTTTACACGGAGAACCACCGCCATATGGAATAAGCTACCAAGTAGCTAGCCAGTAGGACTAGACTTGATGTTATTTCAGTAAAGTGGATAGGACTGGTGAGCTTTGTTGGGCTCAATGGCCTGTTCTCATCTAGATTTTTCTAATGTATATGAGACATGGCTTAATATTTGGTTACATTAACTGGTAGGAATAATACAGGAAGCAAGAAGTCACACTTTTAATATCGAGTTACCTAAATATTAGTTTTACTGAATTGGAAACTAATTAGGTATTATTTTTGACTCTAGCCTGTGTGTTAAGACACATATTACCACACAACTCAAAATTTGCTTTTTCAAGATAAAATATACTATATATTCCCCATCACACAGTACAAGTGGTGCAAACCAAAATAAAGAAATAAATTAAATATTTAGTAAAAGTACATTGAAAAAGCATCTGTTTTTGATTAACAATTAAAAAGGCCACATATTAAAATTGGCACCATTGAAGATGTATGAAAAACCAGGAAATGTTTTACATCTTAGGAAAATTCACTAACACACATATTAAGTGAATTTAGCTGTATGGCATTACAATCCATGTAACTGTCTACGTGTATGGTGTAAGGCAGTGAAAGAATGGGGTAATGAAAAACCTCAGTCACAACATATCTGTTGCCTAGCTGGAGTATACAAAAAAAAAACAATAATCCTACAAATCTGGCAATAATATTTTTACATGTTATCATTATGTGCATTTTCTAAAGATGCCATGCTTCTGTTTTATAAAGTCACCTTCTTCATGACAGGGAACTGTGCCATGAGTAATGAGCATAAATGAGCTGCAAAAAGAATTAAAGGTGTAATAGAATTTCAGTGATGAATACTCTAATTGGTAAAGGACAGTGGACCTTCAACTCAGTGCAGAATGACAGACTCATGCCAATGAGGAGAGAATTTACAGTTAAAAACTGATCTGACATAATGGCCAGACTGTGGCGGCTATGTGGACAATATTCAGACTCCGCCATGGAACACTACAACCTGGAATCAAACCTGTATTTAAAAGTGTTATTGTACCACCTTCCTAAACATTACTTATTTCAGTGATAAAATTTTTTTATATAATACTAACAAAAAAGAAAACAGTGTAATCAGGCAGCTGATAGAGTGTGTTTTCCTTTTTATTTGTGCAATACATAGTTATATAACATATCACAGCTTTGAAAAATATAAGCACTCAAGTCAAGACTTCTTTTGTGATTTAGTTTTATTCAAAAATTACAGGTTAACACTGAAAGCACTTGCTATCTGTAAAGCCCTTTGAGACCTGCCCAGAAATTCACTCCCCTTCCTTTTCTAAGTCTTAAATGCCAGAGGTTAAATAAAGAAAAGAGGGAAGAATGATGAATATTATTAGAATACAGGCAAAAAAAAAAAAGAAGTGAGAATAAAATTCTAAATTACTGTATATGCTACATAGTCAATCCAAGGGTCTAAATGTTGTCATGGAGGTCAGTTTGTGATACAGGATGCTCCAGATAGCATAGATGTTTTAAAGATTAACCTAATAATACAATAATAACCGTATAGTGTTAAAAATATTTCTTATAGTACAAGGCAATATGATGGGACACATGAAACAAAAGAGAAGTAACAACAAGAGGAACTGAAAGTTCATAAGCATGAATGGTGAGTGACATTTTACCAGAAAAAGGGCTAACCTAAAATATGTACTACAGGAAGGTGCCAGTTATCCCTTAAGTACAAAAATGACATAGGCGTCTAAACATAAACCTTCTCTATGTCAACTGCAGAAAAGATTTGCACAGCCTTTGCCACAAAACACTTTATTTGTGTAGAGAACTATAAGAATGAAAGCTTAACTTTAATGCAATCTAAGCTGGAGTAAAATAAATAAATTACACTTCGTATTAAAGTTTGCTTGTGTATTATGCACATAGTTTATATGGCACAATAAATTTCTTACTTACATCTCAAGTTAAGGTATTGTCATGAATCCTCAAAACAGTTGACAAAAACATACCAAAAATACAAATAAATGAACAGTATACATAACATGCAACATGCACAGTATACATCTACAATTATATTCACTTGCAAGTTTTATATATACATAACACATACACACACTATTACATAGACACCCACTTATGTTGCAATATTTGTTTTTATGATTGACAGTTCTACAACCTTATGACTTGTGGGTAAAAACTATGCCTGAATTTGCTGGTACCATTTCCCAGTGTGAGGTGGGAAAAACAGCTGTGTAGGATGCCTGAGGTCTTTAATTATACTGTTTGTGTTCCTAAGGCAGCAATTGTGGCATATGTCCTGATTAGAAGGCAGCCAGGTTCTGGTAATACTCTTTGTCACCTTCACCAACCTCTGCAGTGCAAGTGCTGTTTCAAGATGTGATGCAGCCAGTGAGAATGGACTTTGCTGTGTACCTGTAGAAGTCAGTAAGAATACATGGAGAAATGTGACCTGTCCTCAGATGTCTGAGAAAGTAGAGGTGCTGATGAGCCTTTTTGACAACAGCTAAAATGTGACATGCCCAATTCAGTTAGTCACTGACTGTCAATCCAAGAAATTTTAAGCTGTTCACTTTTTCAAAATCATCCCATCTAATGAAGATGGCAGTGTGGTCTGCTTTCTGTTTCCAGGTGACCATTTCCTTAATTTTGTTGACATTAAGGAAGAGATTGTTGTCCTTGCACCACTGCGACAACAGGTAAAATTCATCTCTGTAACCGATTTAATCATTGTTGGTAATCAGGCCTAAGATGGTGGTGTCATTAGCTAATTTAATGATGGACTTGGTGGTGTGCCACACAGTCATAAGTAAATGACCAGTACAGAAAGGGGGCTGTTGCCAAAGATTTGAAGTGTGTTACTGTGATCTGTGAGATTTACTCCACCTTACGTTAAATACTAGGCCATGAAAAGACACAGCTGAAATATCTAAGATATGCAAACCAGCTGACAGGGAGAAAACATTACTGTCGTATAAGCAACCTGACAGGGAGATGGGAAGAGACAAGTGGAGACAACTCAGGCAAACAGTTAAAATAGAGTAGTTCTACCACTTGGCCAGACGGTCAAGTTTATGGTCAACAGTTACTGTGTGTTATTTCAATTCAACTTAATCTAGCAAAATTGGATGTTCTTATTCTGCAAAAGTATGAAAGCCCTGGCATTACACTGCAAAATTTTAGCTCACGTATGGACAGATGTAAGATATCACCCCTGCCCAGACCTAGGAAATATGTCTCCCACACTCTCTCGAAGTGGCAACAGCCAACTGCAGGAACCCCAAGGGTGCTTACTTTTGCAAGGAGCTTTCTTTTGAAACTGTATTATTGTGTTAGTTGATATTAAAAGAAGCTAAGTGTATCCTTTCTTTAGTGTTATTTTTTCTTTCTTCATCTAATAATTACCACCATACCACTAATCCAGTCAATTCAAGTTGGGGAGCATGCACTGGTACAGTGCGTTGCCACACCCACTACACAATGAAACAACTCAGGATCCCAGTTTGCAAACCCCCAGGACAGACACACGGTCCAGTCCCACCCTCCGGAAATGACCCTCTATCTGCCGCAGCCAGGTGTTACGTGGGCAACCCCTTAGTCTGGTGCAGCCACTCGGGTCCCCAAGAATGAGGTTCTTATGAGCCGGATCACCCTCGGGGAAACGCACCACATGGCCGTAGTGCCGTAACTGACGCTCCCTCACAATGCAGGTAATGTGCCTCATTCAGGACTCCATGAGCAACTGCTCATTTGATACAAAATCAAACCAACAGTACCCAAGGATTTTCCAGAGAGACACAGTACCAAAGGAGTCTAGTCTTCATCTCAGGTCACTGGATAGCGTCCATGTCTCGCAACCATATAGCAAGACAGGAAGCACCAGGGCTCTAAACACTTGGACCTTCGTCCTTTTGCATAGATATCGGGAGCGCCACACACCCCTTTTCAGTGACCTCATGACTCCCAATGATCTCCCAATCCGTCTACTTACTTCATAGGAAGAGTCACCAGAGACATGAATGTCACTGCCAAGGTAAGTAAACCCTCAACAAGGTCAACACTCTCTCCGCAAACAGACACACTGCTGATGGCTGTGCCCAAGAGGTCATTAAAGGCTTGGATCTTGGTTTTTATCCAGGACACTCGCAAGCCCAAACACTCAGACTCCTCACTCAGTCTCTCAAGCGCCCTGATCAGAGCCTCCATTGACTCTGCGAAGATCACAGCATCGTCAGCAAAGTCAAGATCCGTGAACCTTTCTACACCAACAGATGCCCCACAGCCGCTGGACCCCATGACCTTGCCCAACACCCAGTCCATACAAGCATTGAACAGAGTAGGATGATGCTTGTATGGGGGACCTGCTTCATACCACTAGGGAAGTATATAATATTTTATTTTATAATATATATATATATATATATATATATATATATAGACCTTTGGTTTAGTAAAAACTGCAATCTCTAACAAACATATTCCCAGTATGCGTACGCCACCCTGCTGGATTTAGGGGCTCAGCACACTATCTTGTGGAATACCTGTTTTGAGGATCAGTGTAGAGGATGGGATGCTGCTAATTTGCACATGCTGAGGTCTCCTGGTTAGGAAATTCAAAATCCAGCTGCAAAGGGTGTCACTTAGTCCTAAACTGTGACGTATGGTGCTTTGCTGGTACAAAATTGTTAAATGCTGAGCAGTAGTTTATAAACAGGACTCTGGCCTAACAGTTATTATTATTCAGTTGTGGCAGGATTGTATGAAGTTCAAGGGATATGACATTCTCTGTGAAGTGACTGTGATAATATACAAACTGGAAGCAGTCCAGAATATATGAAATATTCTGTTTAATGTTTTCTAACACTATTCTCTCAAAGCACTTTATCACAACTGGAGTGAGTGTCAACAGTCTGTAGTCATTTAGACAGGTCACTTTTGTATTCTTAGGCATATGGTATTTTTGCAGCAGGTAGACTTTCTCAGTGAAATATAAAGATGTCACTGAAGGTGTCAGCTAATTGATTGCTATAGGTTTTTAAAACACGCGCTGAAATTCCATCTGAACTGGATCCCTTCTGTTTCCTCAGAACAGTAATAACTAGTAACACACTATTTCTAGTATTTAGAAGCAAATACCAATTATTTATTTATTTGTTTATTGGATGGTCCATTGGTTAAAGTGGTAATTACTATTGAGGTATTTGCATATTTTCTCTTGATCTGCATAAGGATTTCCCACATCCCATAAGACCTGAATGTTATTTTGGTAGGTTGCACTAAATTAGACTGGGGGAAACTAGAACATTTTGTGATGGGCTGGCACCCCATTAAAAGCTGATTCCTGACTTGAGCCTGATGCTGCCCAGACAGATTTCAGAATGCCATGGCCTTGCATTGGAATAAGTAGGTTTGTAAAATTAAAAATCAATCTAGCTATTAAAACTTCTTGAAGTGCGTTTCTATATAACGCAAGAAGCACCTATTTTGATAGCCTACATCTGTCTGTCCATATGAAACAACTTGCCCCCAGTGGACCAATTTTGTTGAAATGTGTCACAGTTATTCTTCAAGAAAATTTGTCAAGATAATTCAATTTTCGTTGAGGTATCTTGAACTGATTGCCCTGTACAAAGTATTTAAATTTCAAAAATCTCCCATTGAAAAGTACTAGCAAATCTGCAAACTTGACTATCCTAAAACAAAGAAATATTCTGTACAACTTAAATTACAAATTAGTTTACTGTTTCAATTTTACCACGACAGTGGTTACACCAACTTGTACAGTATATTTGCATATTTTCCACTTTTTCATCTCCATTAGCTGCTACTGATGGTGAACAGATCCCCAATACAAGTAAGTGAAACACCAACAAACTGCATATGTGGAAAGAAAGGTACTCTCTGTCACTGGCTGCTTGTGTGTCCGGCTGGACAAGCAGGCAATCCAATATTTGTAGGTCTAGCTGAGCTCTTGCAGAAAACTTTCCATCAGCATGTTGTGTCTGCATTATAAAGTCTTCCCAGTGGTCTGAGTGCAAACTGAAGAAAATCAGTGCATCAGCATTTCACTCCTCTCAATGCTTTAAGCCAGTGTCTGAGGAGGTTTTGGATTCAAATCCTGCTACTTGACCTGCCTGTGTTCCAATTGGAAAACCAAAAAAAAAAAAAAAAAGGGAATGTAACCAATGGTAACATAAATCTTGTAAGTCGCCTTGGATAAAAGCATCAGCCAAATAAGTAAATGTGATTGACGGTCCACAAAAAGGCAGGCATGCAAAGCATATTATCCCTGTTATTGCCAACTGCTGGTCCACAAAAAGCTGGCTATGAATTGTCACTGGTCCACAGAGCTCCACTACTGGTAAATGCTGAGGCAAGTTGCTCTTCTATCTATTGTGAATTGATCAAACTGCCCAAAACTCCTTGAAGCACCCCTGGTCCTTGAAGAGATTCTCTAACTAAAAATGGTCCACTTGTCAAAAAGGTTGAAAACCACTGTAACTTAAATGATCTTTCTGACTGTAAAATTATCAGAGTAAGGAAAACAAAATGTTTTCTAGATATGAATGAAGTACCCTGTGGCATGACTATTTCACTGACACTACAATCTACTAGGAAGTCCAGGTGACAGGGACACTCCCAATTTCAGGCTGTGTATCCCGATAAGTAACTGAAGAATATCAAAATGTCCAAGTTTTAACAGGTTGCACATGTAATAAAGTTTTTCAATAGTTTTTCACTGAAACAAACACTGTCACAATATATTAATAACAGTGCATAGGAACCCCATTTAATTAACAATTTGTGTTATGTGTAAAAAACATTGCAAGGAGGAACAAGAAGCAAACGAAAACAGACCACCAGCATTTTTTGCTTATACAGTACTTCAAATACTGTCTGGAATCCTATGTGTTCATTTGTGAAAGTGTTTTTTTTTTTCTTTTTCCCTGATCCCTCTCTGATGAGGATGTGATAATTCAAGCATTATGATGATGGGCTTAATGCATGGGCATACATGCTACATAAGTGCTCCTGTTTGGGACTTTGAAAATCTGGTCAATCTGTAATTTATCATCAGATTTTCAACATTAACCTGATATCTATAATGTTCATTGTAATAAGGTTTGCCTTTCACTTCTGTTATTCCCAGGCATTTGTCATAACTAAATAGTTTTGCAAGTCCCATTTAATAAAAATTACTACTGACAGAAATGCTCAAGCACAGAAGGAATTAATTCTAAAATCTTTTTTTTTTACTTAGGTTATGATAATTGGCACTTGCAAATTGTTACTGTATATGAATATAGATGGAGTGTGTTTATGTGTGTGTATATTTGTGAATTTACCCTTATGATTAATAAAGTATCTATCTATCTATAAGTAAGAATGGTCTTTGTGATGGACTAGAGTCCTGTCCAGAACAAGAAGGCTATTTTCAGCCTTTTGCCCAATCCTGATGAGATAGCCTTTGGCACCCACAATTCTCAAATAGATTGAGAAAGTTGTAGAGTCTACCTACTGGGTGCCCAGCACAGCCCTCAAAACTCACCTGACGCCATGCATACATTTTCAAACTTGTTTTTGATTTCACAAAGCAGGTGATAACTGCAAGAATAAATATAGATTTTGTGACAAAAGCAGACTTCACAATTCAAGGAATAACTGTTTCTCTCATTTCTAGTAATGGGTAACATTTAAAATCCAGCTAAATATTTGAATATTTTGAACATTGTCAATACTCTTGAATACCAGTAGATGTCATACTACAGCTTACAATGAATAATCTAAAGTTATCATAACTGGCAATTGAAAAAAAAACACAGAAATTTTATAATTAATATAAAGATTAATTAAATAATTAAACAGTAAATATAGAACCTATGCATACTAGTAGGGGCTTTCACTGGTCACTGCCCTTAAAAGTTACTAGCTGACACCTAAAAACTGTAGTATGTTTAAAGAATCTTGATAACTTAATACAAAGTGAAAGCACATACGATTCTGTTTCTACATATGCACAGTGCAAAGATTATTGTAAATAAACTATTGCTGTTTGTGTGCCTTGTTCATGCACAATTTTACATAATTCAAATTACTTTCTCCAGAAACTACAGAAACACTACTGTATAATTAAAATTAGAGTAGTGTTTTTTCATTATATTAACAAACATTAATCCAAATGCATGTGACTTACATAGTCAAGCCAGACAGAGTACTGCTGTGCCTAATTTTAGATGGAGCTTTGAGAGTTATGCATGGTATAAATGCAGAGGCATGAACACCATTTTGTTCTCACTGATTTTCAGTTCACTTAAGGCAATTTTTTAAAGTCAAACCATTATAATACATACATCTCCCTACTCTGTTTTATTGTCATCATGACTACAACCATACAGCAAGTGGCAATTCAAAATAAGGACAGCATGTGAAGCAATACAATACCAAATATTGGCCACAAAATTTAACCTTTAATGATAAAATTTCGACTAAATCTAAGACTGGAATTTTTCATCTTAAAAATACTGAAAAAATGTACTTATTAATAAGTAGAATATTAAAAGTTAATTCAATTACTACAACTAAAAATTATTTTTCTTCAGTTAATTCAAGATAATATGATCATTAGCAGAAAATGTATGACCAGATGATTCCCGTTTTAAAATTTTCCTATAGGCTTAATGTGAGCAGCTTTTATCCCAAAGTACTATAGAAAGTTTAATGGTGACTACTTCGCAAATTGTATGACTATAGCAAGGCATAGGTCTTTTCAAAATTCCCAGCATAAAGAAATCTATACTTTCAGACTCGGAGCTTTTGCTTCCCCAAATCTGCAATGATGCAACTACCAATGTTAAAGTTACTTCTTCAGTCCTCATATTAAAAAAACAAGACTTAAGATTGGCACTGTAGCCACTGTGAAAAACCTCACACTTACATTTGAACTACAGTAGTGTGGTGTTGAGGTGTCACCTGTTGCATGGCTGCGCTCTCTTAAGATCAATGACTTTAGTCATTGATGACTTTAGACAGCATACTCCATGGTAGAGAGTGCTAATAGAGCTTTTCATGCTGCTTATTAAAATTTGTAGCAATTATTGTGATTGATTTGTTACTGCAAATTAACCCTTTCCTAAGAGTACATTTAAACCTCACACAAAGGCCACGCAAAAGAATAGCTATAGCTGTACAGTGTGGATCGCAGCTATTCATGTTTAGAATTGATTTACTTCATTATAGATTTTGAAAAACTCTAACAGAGAAAAAACACTTATTGTCTTAGCTGTCAAATTAGTCCTAGAACATGTGAAAACCAAATAGCTATCTGTACAGCTTTTTAGGTAAGGAAGAAGTCTTGAATGTCTTATTTATGCAGACTGGAAGTAAACTTCTACAAGCACAGTCTGTCTTTACAGCTCTTCTCTATGTGGAGGATTGCCGGCTTCCCAGTCCAGCCCTCACCCCCAGGCCGCTAGGAGGAGCCCTCCGGACAGCATATTCGTGCCCCGAGTTCCAGCAGGGCCTCATGGACTTTGTAGTGTTGTGACACAGCCCTGCTGGATACCTTGGGGGCCGCCAGGAGTCGCTGTAGGGGGGCTAGTGGGCTCCTGCGTGCCCTATAACCCGGGAGTTCGTCACAGTCACGTGACCGGAGGAAGCGACGTGCTCCCGGGATGAAGAACAGGACTGTTTGCCCTGACCCGGAAGGAAAACGGACTTGTGGGTTTGGCCAGGAACCATTTCCGGGTCAGGGTGTATAAAAGGACTCTGGGAAGCCCAGTACACTGAGCTGAGCTGGGAGGTAGGGTGGCAAGTGTCTGGGCGAGGAGGAGAGAGTATTGTTTATTGTTATAGAGAGTTTATTGGTTTATGAATAGTGTGGTGTGGAGAGTGCTTTGTGCACGGTACAGTAAAGAAATAAATAATTATTGTACTTTCACCTGGTCATCAGAGTGGTACCTGAGGGTTCAAGAGGTGGACAAAGCCTTAACTGCTACATCTATCATAAATAAATCGAGATCAGGTGAGAATGACGCATTTGGGAAGTACAGTCCTAATAACTGGCCATTACTATATCAATGCTGAAAAACTAACTATATATATATTAATATAGATATTATTTATACATATGTGTGTTTATGAAAAGCCTGTGTTTTGAGCATTTTAATGATGTACTGTAGTAAACTAAACAAACAGAAGAATAACCTACAATATTCATTTTTTAAATTACATGAAAATATCTAAATAATAACTTCATAAACAAGAAAATTGCAATACATTGTATGCTAGGAAAGTACCACAGTATATACTACTACTACTGCTGTGCAACATCAGAATCCTGGGTTGAAATCATGGCCCAGTTAATGTCTGTGTTGGTTTTCCTCTGACACCTCAAGGACATGTGGGTTACACTAAATGGCAACTCTAAACGGACCCAGTACAAATTAATCTGAGTGTCTCTGTCCTGTTAAGGACTGCTGCCTCATCTAGGGTTAGTTTTAGGTATGACCATGGGCTGGATAAGTGAATTAAAAAAAAACGGATCTACATGTATAGTATTCTTATTACACAAAAATATTTAAAGGATACCAGCATTGTTTTCTTTTAAATTCCCTTTGTCTCTGTCATTAACTCCCTTAAATATGTTAAAATATCGGCAAATAAGAAAGAGTTAAACAGAATAAGCTACATCTGTGTCATGTCCACCATATAGTCACTAGTAACAAAAGGTTTAAATAATTATAAGATTAAAGAATATCAAAGTGTAATCTTAAAATGAATTGCTTTGAAAAACATAACTGTTTTGATATATTATTTTAACAGTTTGCAGTTTCTCAATTGACATGAACAAGGCAGAAACTGAAATAACAGCACGCTAATACTTAAGGTAGGTAAATGCAGAAGTTGGTTGGAACAAAAAAAAAAGCAAGTGAGGTCTTAGGACTGAATGTGAAAAACACTATCCTAGCTTATTATTCATTACATGACAGAAACAAATTTCAGTGAAAACAGTGAGTTTTGAAATTTATTGTGCAGTATACATAATATGTATATATATATATATATATATATATATATATATATATATATATATATATATATATATATATATATATGTATTAGATATAAGATTAATATACATGCCAGAAAGTTGTAAGGCAGCTGATGATGTGATCTGATTGATATTTAATTTTAACCTTGTTCTGATTTCTTGATCAAAGAAACAACAAAGTTTTTGTCGTGTTTTCTCTCAACTTTTTTTTTTTTTGCTTGAGCACCTTTAAATCAAAAAAAAAATTGTGCTGCATAAAGGTTCAGCAGTTTCATGCACCCACCAGACTTAATATACAGTACTCCTGTTTTTCCAGTTGTGAACTTCAACATGAGCTGCTTGTTAGAATGCTCAGAAGGAATAACAGACAAATCTTAGAAGTTTGTCTTATCCAGGAATGCTGTTAACAGCAGTATGTTTTCCTCTTTTCCACTTTTAACTCACCATACCTAAATTAGATTTAAAGGGAATTTATTTTGACAGGAATTTGGTTAAATTATAACCACTTTTTTGATAGTGTAATTTTACACTGTTTGCTGGTTACATGGTCATGGTGTATAAAAGTAAGACGACCTAAAATTGTGATAAGGATAGCTGTAACTTTTAGGTATAACGACACTGTTAGTGGAGGGATTGTAAGTTGAAGTATATTGGTAGGAGATAACAAACCCTCCAAAGACGTTTCCTCAGACAAATTGTTCAATAGGGTTTTAAGGACATTTTGGTTATTGTCAATATTTAGAGGGGGGGCACAACTGGGGAGTGTTTATTAAAGCAAAGTAAACGACTTATAGGTTGCAGATTTCTATAGCTGAGATGGCAATAAATGGTACAATCAGGGCTCAGACATTTAGGCATGAACTGTTTACGGTTTTAATGACTGCATCTTCTGAGGAGAATTGCGACAGGAATGGAGTTGTAGTTGGTGCTGGACTACCACTCAAGACTTAATAGAACAGGATTATGTGCTTATTGCTGACAGTCTGTGGGGGAATTTATATAGCACAGGTTAGAACTAACCAGAGTTAATAATGGATTAGAATGGATCCAAACCAGAAGAGAGTTACAGATGTCAGTGCTAGGTGTGAGGAAAGTATGGCAAAAGTTCTAAGTTCGACAAAATATTAGGAACAAGCAGACTACTAGGAGGGAAATAGGCCAGAGAAACTGAAAGGAGTGAACAGAGGATGACACGTGGAAAAAACCAAGTGGGTCAGTGGAAGTGTAGATAGTTTGGATCCTATCAAGATACAGTAAGTACCAAATGGATTTAGGCTCATTTCATTTTCTTTTTTTAACATTTAATTCATTTTATTAGAATCAAGCAACAATTCATACAAGCAAGTCAAGTTTAACAAAACAAGGTTTGAAACAAATCAATCCCCCACCCCGAGAAAGAGAGCCAGGCCAACAGAGCAAAACTTTAACAATAGTAAATAAATAAATGAATAAAAATAAAAATAATAAAAAAGAGGAGAAAGAATCTGCTTCCTCAATTTAAGTGCTTATTCTAAAATGTTATTGATTAGATTCTGCCAAGTTTTGAAAATGCTTTTTACACATCCTCTATGTGAGAATTTGATTTTTTCCAATTTTAGATAATATATAGCATCGGTTACACACTGACTTAAAAGAGGTGAGTTAGGATTCTTCCAGTTGAGCAAGATAAGTCTACGTGCCAATAGTAAAGTAAAGGCAATCACAATTTGTTTGTCCTTCTCCACTTTGAGCCCATCTGGAAGTACACCAAACACAGCTGTTAGTGGATTAGTAGGGATTGTGACACCAAGGCTGTCTGAAAGGCACTTAAAGATTTTGGTCCAAATCGGTGTTAATTTGGTGCATGCCCAAAACATATGAGGCTGGAGCTAGATTGCCACATTCACAGGTTGGATCTTGCCCTGGGAACATTTTGGACAATTTTAAACGAGATAGTTGCGCTCGATATTTAATTTTAAGTTGGATAATTGTATGTATTGTGCATATTGAGCTCAAGTGAGTTCTATGCATTGCTACCATCCACTCTTTTCTGAGATGTTGAGTGTGAGATCCTTTTCCCACTGTACTCTGGGATCTTTGAAAGGGAGGGACTTTAAAATGTTTTTATATATTGCAGAAATGCTGTCTGAGTCCCCGCATGTGTTTTCCAGAATTGAGGTAGGTGGAAGGTGAGGGAAATTGGGTAGGTTTTGTTTAATAAAGTTTCTAATTTGAAGGTAGTGAAAGAAATGTATTGCTAGAAAGTAAAATTTAGAGTGTAATTGTTCGTAGGATGCAAAGACGTTGTCAATGTACAGATCTCTAAGTGATTTAATCACAAATTTTTTCCAGACATTAAAAACTGTGTGCGTTTGAGAGGGTGGAAACAGGTGGTTCTCGTGCAGAGGTGCCACAGAAAAATGCTTCTCTGTCTTAAAATACTTACTAATTAGTTCCATAATCTGAGTGAGTGAAGCACAATTGGGTTGTTAGTATAATGGCGATGACCTGTACTTATTGGGGTCTTTTTCAACCCTGGGCTTTATTTAGATTTAGGATCTGCTCAAGAGCCCCATTGCCACCCCACTAAATACCACTTTAACAAAAGCACACTTATATATATTCATCATAATACTGTAAAGGATACTTGAGGTCAAGATGCTAAGCTCACACATCCCACAGATGGAGCGTTAACTGTCTCAGAATGAGCAATTACTGGTGAGCTTTCTTAAGAATTGCAGGAAAATATCGTGACCTCTCATATTGGAGTGCTATAAATGGTGGTGCCCAGAAACTGAAATTCTGCAAACTGGCTATTGAGTTTAAAAGGTGAGAGTGGTCTTCTGCCTTAATTAAGTTTTATCACTAATTCTTTTATTTCTTTGACATTTAAATTTTAGATATTTGTTATACAATTTGACTAGTCTTGTTATCTCATTTCAGAGCACAAACTTATTATATATAATGACATCCAACTTATGAAAATTCACAAACAGGATAACTTGTAATGAATTTGCATTTAAGATTACGTTTATTGACTACAATAAAGTAGCAGTGATACTACACAACCCTGTGGGCACCTTTGCAAAGGGCAAGAGGCTTAGAGATTTTGCCCTTCAGCTTCACCACCTCATTCCAGGTAAAAAGAAAATCCAGCATCCAATAAACACAAGAAGTGAGTGATGCGCTTGCCTATAAGGCAGTCAAAAAGCTTCAAAGGGATCACTGCATTAAAGGCAAAGATGAATATCAATCAATAAAGATGATATAAAGATGATATAGACATACACGCATAGGAACTTTATATGTTAAAGTAAGCCATGAAACCCCAAGTACACCGCACATATAAACTAAACTAGTTTCTTTATATGCCAACTGATACAGATCCAAGCTCAAATTAGACATAAAGTGGGATTTGGATCATTTAAACAGTCGTTACAGCAGATTTCAAGGCAATAGGTCAATAGGATTGTTGCTGGCACTGGAATGCAGGAATTCTAACATAAAATAAATACAAGATACTGTATCATTAGATGTAATCATAGTATATAAACTATATTACATATGTACTTTATTACATATTACATAGTGGGGTATTAAAGTATGAAGTGTTAAGACCAAAATTAATTATCAAATAAACAGAAAATGAAAAAAAAAAACATAAATGAGTCTATGTTATCAAAATCATCTTCTCTTTTTCCAAATCAGAAATGCAATGCCTGCTCTCAGAATTCCAGAGGAACTACAGATATAATACACAGGGACAATATGCAAACTGCATTGTGAAAAGCAACCTGCAGTCCACAGGTCTGTATATATTTCTTATAATAAGGTCTGAAAGGAGGGCGGCATGGTGGCGCAGTGGGTAACACTACCTCGCAGCTAGGAGACCCGGGTTCGTTTCCTGGGTCCACTCTGTGTGGAGTTTGCATGTTCTCCCTGTGTATGCGTGGGTTTCCTCTGGGTACTCCGGTTTCCTCCCACAGTCCAAAGACATGCAGGTTAGGTGCATTGGCGATTCTAAATTGTCCCTAGTGTGTGCTTGGTGTGGGTGTGGGTGTGTGTGCCCGGCTGGCGCCCTGCCCGGGGTTTGTTTCCTGCCTTCACCCTGTGCTGGTTGGGATTGGCTCCCGTGACCCTGTAGTTAGGATATAGCAGATTGGATAATGGATGGATGAAGGTCTGAAAGGTTTTCTATTCCATGCCTCAGATATTTCATGAAAACTGCAGCAGACTGGGCAGACACCCAAAAACTTGCGTTATAGTTTGTGTTATGTATTTGCATGCAATGGTCTCCCTGAAGCACCTTTATGAATGTAATATATCTGCGGTCTTCTTCTTCTTCAGTCATCTGCCATAAGGCAGGTCATTTGATCGGCAGTTCCTCCATTGTACATTAGCTGCAGTGTTACAGACAAAATAAGTATGTTTCAGAAAAATAGCAGGATTTTGAATAATATATATAAGTTTATCAATAGAAAACACAAAAATGTATTCAATATTTTTGTTACTATAAATAAAACGTTCTTCCCCTGCTAAAATCTTATTAGTGCATAAGAGGCGAGGGACCTCATGTATAAATGGTGCGTATGCACAGAAATGTTGTGTACACCCATTTCCACGCTCACATCGAGATGTATAAAACACTAAATTTGGCATAAAGCCACGCACATTTTCACGGCAGCCTCAGACTATGCATACGCACCTTTCTGCTCTGTTTTGCAAATGGCTGGCATTCTAGTGTCAAAGCAGTGGTACCATTTCTGTGCAGTTTCCCTTTCTTTTTCAAATTCACATCCATGATGCTGGCTTTGTCAAATATACCGAAATTAATTGCATTTCATTTACAAATTTAAGGCACTTGATTATAATCATTCTGTAACAATATAATGATGCACAGAATGGCCAAACTATTCGAAATACCATAGCTGCTTTAGCGTTGTTACACTCAGTGCACCACTAAGAGTATTTTAACACATTGTACCTGTGTGTGGTGCTGGTATCACAGTTGCACAGCCGCTGATAGGAAAGCTCTACAACAAGTTGTATCAAGAGCACAGAGGATTATCAGGATACAGGTTCCAGTCATGGAGAACATTTATAGCACATGCTGCAGCCTCAAGGAAGGCCATCAGCATCTGCATGGATACCACTTACTCATGCCACAATCTATTTGAACTTCTCCCATCTGGCAAATGCTTTAGAGTCTTTCCTGCACGGACATCAAAGATCAGAAACAGTTTCATCCCAAGAGCTATAAATGCACTTAATTAGTGCTCCTGGTAGAACTGTTTGTATTTATAATTACAATTACCTCACTGTAAACTTGCACAACCTGAGCCACTTTATGAACCATTTGCACTATCTGCACTATATGTATATGTATATATTGTACTTATGCTTTCAAATCGTATATTTTTCATTGTTTTTAATGCATTGTTATTTTTTCATCATTTCATGGGAAAATAAGTTTATGGAGGAGTTTCATGTTGAATCTCATTGTACCATACAATGAAAGTAAAGGAATTCAATTCAATTCAATAGAAGAGAGCACATATTTACAGAGGATTATGACTGGCTTCTAAACCTGATTTAATTTCCAACAGCTATCCTTGGAGCTGTGTGCTTTTAGAATCCTAGGATGTACTGTATACTTGATATCATTTTTATGATGAAATGCATTAAAGTATGTATATTACATTTTACAGATAAGTTGTTAATTTAATAAAATTAATGTATACTGTTAATAATTAAACATGTGGGGGCACGGTGGCGCAGTGGTAGCAATGAGCTGGTGCCCTGTCCAGTGATTGTTCCTGTCTCATGCTCTATACTTGGTGGAACTGGCACAACCCTGGATGGATGGAATAATTAAACATGTATAACAAATATTTTTCAATGTTCCTTAAAACTATTGAAGAACCAGCGTTCTAAACTTACAGCTAGTTTTACATTTATTAAAGACGCTTATTGTGTGGGGATTGGTTACGTGAAGAAAGAAAATGGAAGGACAGGAATTGGGTTTGGTACGTCTGACCAAGACAGCACTGCTGCAATAAATTACTCCATTATTCCTCAACACTTCTCTGCGCCACCTTGCCCCCACATGATTAATCCATGCTTTAATGCATTTCATCATGAAAGTCATATCAAGTATACATCTTAGTATTCTAAAATGTTCAGAGAGCTGTAATATCATGAATGTAATGCATTCTGTGTGACAATCGCTGCCTGCGCGCTCCTGTCAATGTAAGAGAAAGCCTGTTTAACAAACATGTAGCGATTAACAACTGGGTCGGGGAACACATAAAACATGAAGCATTTAATGTACTACTTTAGTTACGATTGGATTTGAGAAACTCTAGTACATTAAAAATCAATTTTAAGATGAAGTTTACGATGCTCTGCTTTAATGACAAAATAAACTGCAAGATTAAAATGGAAATTTAAGATTAAAGTTTACTTTAATCTCGACATAGACCCTTTTTCTCCACTGTGTCCCTATTTTTTTTTTCTTCTCTGTGGCCCTAATACGCTTCCATATGACACTCAGACAATCCCCTTTGCATTTTGACTTTGACATCTGACCACTTCTTTTTTATTTCAGGCACTGTGAGAATTACTGAACTTGAACTTTTGAGTGCCACTCCACCAATTTCATTTTATTGCTCATACCACTAGCTAAGCCACCAAATAGTACATTTTATCTTACCTCCACTTCACTGAGTAGGACCTCCACTTCACATTTGGTGCAAGTCTTTTTTACACATGCTTTTACCATTGTCTTTTAACAAAACATTGAACAGAAGGGGCTATTTATAGTTTTATGCATCTGAGTTTTTTTGTGCGTACGGACATTTCTGTTTTTGTCCATACGCCATATTTTAGAGTGAATTCTACACATGGCATTATATGTAAGATGCCAGATCTTTCATTTTTGTCATGCTGTTTTAATTGTTAGAATTTAAACATTTGACTTCAAGTTTAGCAAAATTTGACAATTAATGTATGAATCAGGTTCAAATAATGGATTCAAGGTATATATACAAAACGAAAAAAAGAATTCTGATTTAAGGAAAAGTCTGTCAATTATTCCACTGTTTGTTATTAATGTTTTAAGCAAAGAATGGGAAAATGTGGAGCATATAATGTATTTATTGTTGTAAAGTGAAATGTATCGACCCTAAGTAAATGACTCTGATACCTGGATATCTCCCAGTTTCAATTTTTGAAGATACTACGGCTTAAGGTGACATTTACACATACACACCAACAAACACATGGCAGTTCCAACTTTAATGGAATATTCCACAGCTGAGATAGGAGAAGGAATACAACAGTCATTTTCTGGGTGCTTCAGAAAGCTAGTTTCTAAAGGAAACTCCCCACTAGAAAAATATAATCTTGTCAAGTGTTGCCATAAGGTATGGGAGAGACTCTGAGATCACAGGGAAAAAGAAATCCATACTTTGATAATACCAAACTAGACCCTTTTGGTCTCAGTGCTAAGTACATTTGTGCAGCTGAAAGAAAACTTGCTGCAACATTTAAAATGCTACAACACAGGACAAGATTAATAATCTAACAAGACAATGAACAAAACGTACAGCCAAAGATGCAGTGAAGTGTTAAAAACAAAAGGAATGCTCCCGGGTCATGAATATGTAGCAGGAGCCACCAATTGCTGTTCAACTAAAATTCCAATGTTTGTAGCTTATCATCCAAGTACCTCTACCTAATATTGAAATAAAGGAGATTAATACTGAAGGAATATTTATATTTTTTCTTATATTTCATTTAGAAACTAATCCAACTCCCACTGTCCCTAATCAGGATTATTTGGGTTCAAAAGTGGATTAGCAAATAGATAAGTAACCACCTGATACAAAAAAAAAAAAAAAAAAGTTTTACCTTATTTTAACTACTTAGCTCAATAGCTGAAAGCAATGGTAGTATGCAGGATACTGCTTTTTTTAGGTATCAGGCTGAGGTGCCAGCTGTAACAGATTCTGGATGCTAATGGGGTCTCTTATTTACTTCCCAAATCAAAAGAAATGCTTGACCAAATTTTATTATGTAATGGTGTGGAACATTCTTAGAGTTGCACTGGCTGCTGCCACAATGGGCTCTTCACCCCATTCATGTTTAGATGGGATGTTTAATTCCCTCTACAAATATTTCTTTTATTTATTAATATTTTTTTAAATCAAAACAAAAAGAACTATTAGACACATTCAGTTACTGACTATGCATGTATGGAGTGAACAGTGGTGAATTAAACTGTATGAGGTGTAAGAGTGAGCTATTACATCATACAATATAATCAATAAACAGACTTATTTAAAACAAAAAAACTACCATGTTGATTAATACGTCATGCATTAACATATGCTTAATAAAAAGTAGTAGATTTTATATTTCTAAATCAGCCCACTTCTGACAGAAAGTACTGGAATTTCTTCATGATTGTGAATTCAGCTGACTATACTGTAATTGATCTCTATCAATAAAGACTGCCTTTTTACATTGTTCTATTTCTTTTTATTGAAAAATACTTTATTATATGAACTGTGAAATATCATATAAGACATTTAAATCCTCCATAATAAACTGTATGTTTATGTATGCTAATTTAATTCTTACGTTATAATCAGGATAGCTTATTATACGAGGTGTTGGTCTAGTTAGTAAGGCATTTAACCTAAAACTGCTCAGTTAGGCATTGGCTCTTTGTGTAATGGATAAAAAGGGGAATACCTGTTATGCTTATTCATTAAAAACAAGCATTCTTCCAAACACACAAATTAAAATACACTGTAGTGATCCTGACCATAAAAAGTACACAGCACCTAAACGTTACGGCCTCCACATTAGTAGGCAGCCACCGCTTTTTAGGACATAGGTTGTGCTTGCCCTCTCTTACCTACAGCTCATGTACGTCACATTTCTTCCCACTAAGTAGTTAAGGAGAATTAGCTTGGAACCATAAAATTGATTACATTCCACACTGGGATTACTATGTCAGATATAACAAATGTCTTTCTTCTTACTGTCTTACCTTTCAAGTTTTTAAGTACATTTAGTCTATGAATTGTTAATTTCAAACTTAACTGGAAGAAGTTTAAATTAAAAAAATGTGAAATTTGCAAAGATTACAGTAAGTAAGTAGACTTGCTTTTAAGTTGGCAAGAAACTGCATTTAAGGCTATGCTGTCCCAGAAATGAATACAATGTAGTATCGCATTTATAATTATGGCTAGGAATATAATTTGATTCCCTTTGCATTCCCACAGAAAGTTGCCACTGTTCATTTCATACTGCTAATTACTCCTTATTTGTAGAAAAACACAATCACCTGAAGGATCATTAATGATTTATAAATTTTTTGTTTGGTTCTAGTTTTCAGTTTTTTGGGAATGCACTCACATTGCTAAAACGTTTACACATCACTGTGATATCAAATTCTACGCATCAAGACTGTTAAACTACAAGTGTGTTAAATATAAATGTAAAATATAAATGCTCAATGGAAATTAAAAAAAAACTGAGAAAGATGCTAATTCTGCATCACGCTGCATCCTTTAAAAGCAGTTCATTTACAGTATCCATTACACTTGTTTAACTGATGAAGAAGGAAAAGTTAGAATCAAGTATCGCAGTATCACTGATGAGATCAACCTCAGTTAGGGCTGAACTTTGAGGATGTTATTTCACATACAAGGCAACAATACTTTTTCATTTTTAGAATCAAGCATAAAGTGAAAAATGTGCATGTTATTTTCAATTTGCTTGATGAATAATTGGCAACGAGATAATAATGAGATAATGCCAAATAGCTACCAAGAAATAACATCTTGATAATTCGCTTAAACAACTCTTCACAAGGTTTTACATAAAAAGTACTGAAAATTTCTTGCTCCACCCAAACCACTACTTACCAAATTTACACTTGTGCCTTCCATCTGAAGTTCTGTATCTACTTGTACATGGCTGTCTGCAGGGACACATTAACTATTACTGACCGCATTGAGGGGCAATGTATACAGCTTCAGGTTCAGCTGAAATAAAAGCCTTCTACTTTCTTTTTCATACTCTCAAAATAAGCTATCTTAAACAAACAGTGGTTGAAAAAGTTAGGAGTGCAGAACACAGTAGCATTTAATCAAGTCCAAGTCACGTGCTAAACCTTTAAGGGTGGAATATTGTGTCTGTTGTTTCCAAGGGTAACATATGCTTCCACAAGGCATGTTGTAAAGATTACATTTATCCGGTTTAGATTGCACATATAACATTTACAACATCTTTGATGAGCTTGGAAACACTTCAAACATATCTATATAGGGGAAGAGAAAAAAGTTTCTAAAGTTTCCAATATCCTATTTCAAAAGGTAATACTGAAAGATCACCATTTGAAATAGTTGTATTGTTATTAGTTCATTTTAAAGTAGATAAATTGTGTTTATTTTGAATATCTTAATGTCTTTCCTATTTCTATCAAAGTTTTTTCATTTTGATATTATTCGTAATACTTGACTTCTGACATTAACAGTAGCAAGAGTAGGATGGGGATCATAGCTGTTCAGACTGTGAATCTGAGGACTTTTACATTCTTAATCTTCAAATAATAGTTCATTATCTTCTTCATGATGTTATGATGGGGACAATAATGTATTTTTATACAAGATAAATTATATAAAATTGCCATATTATAATTTAATAAAAAATATTAAGCAAACAAAATCATATCATCACTAGAAGAAACATTACAAAAGTAATTAATCAAAATATACTGTATATAATGCAAAGTTGACAGACTCACTCACTTACCAATAAAAACACGTGTTTTCCATTTAGTTAAAATGCTGACATTTGGCAGAATAGTACATCTAGGGCAGTAGGTATTTTCTAAGAAAGGACATTTCAATATACTAATATTTACAGGTAAAACTACAAGCAATGGAAAAACCAAGTTTGTATTGGAAGTACCCTTTAACCTTTTTTCCTTTGCAGATGAACACTAAAACAGCCCTAGACTAACTCCATCTTCTAGACAGGTCATTTTTATATGTTAAAGCAGATTGGAATGCACAGTTGTATTGACTGAAAGCACTGCATTTAGGAAAATATAATCAGATACAGGAAAGGTGACCTGCTCCAAGCCATTCTTGCCTGATCTCAGGCACATGATACTACAAAATAGAACAGAAGGTTTGGAGTGAAAAGTTTACTTAAACCTATTTACACAGCAATAAATAAAAACACATATGGTAATAAATTAAAAAAATAAATACATACAGCACCAACAACAGAAAAGGAAAATTCAGCTACTACTTTATGGTTTATGGCAGCATGATTTTCAGCTTTTCTCATTAAGAAACAACTACACTGGATCTACTGCCTTATCAACAGTCTGGAACTGCAGATATACATTCATCAATTACATAACAAAATATTTTTGGCTTAATAAACAGCATAGTATTCAAGGTTATCTACTTTGTCTCATTTCATCTCCAATGCTAACTATAACTTTTGATGTGCAAAGTCAGCAAAATACTAAACAAACTTTAAAATTTTAAAAATTCCTAAATATTTGTATTTTGAAAGTCAGAATTACATTTACATGTATTTGCTTAGCAGTCACTTTTATCCAAAACAACGTAAACATAATAAGGCGTAAACATAACTGGGTATCATAGGCTAGGCCCTTTTTGTTCAGCAAGTGTAATAGGATGGGTAACAATAGTTGATTGTCACAGGTGAAATGATATAATCATACTCATACATTTACAATCATAAATTACAATTGCTAAAGCAATTAAACTTAAACAAATTAACCAAGAGTATAAAATATTGTAAAGTTGTTTTTTTTCATCAATTCAACAGATATTCACAGAATTGATGGGTCTTTAATTGCTTCTTAAACGCATTGAGGGAATCAGCAGTATGGATGATGGTGAACAGTCCATTCCACCAACTAGGAACTACATATGAAAACAGACTGGACTAAGACTTGATGCCACAAAAAGCTGTCATCACCAGATGCTGTTGTCTGGCAGACCTCAGTGGGTGAGAAGGAGTAGAGCACTTCACCAGTGTCTCCATATACATAGGTGCTGACCTGCTGATTAATGTGTAGGCAAGCATCAGGGATTTGAAGTTAATGTGTGGTGCTACAAGGAGCAAATGTAGCAACCTGAAGAGAGGTGTGACCTGTGCCCATCTCGGCTAGTTAAATATAAGAGGAGCTGATGCATTCTGGATCATCTGCAGCAGCTTGATAGCACAGAATTAGCAGAATTAGAATATGTCTCAATTTTCCCTTGGAAGGAACATTCATTTCTTGAATAGTTTTATTTTAAAATGATTCTTTATGTAATTCAATTGCTGGTTAGATTCGCCATTAAACTGTCAACTCTGCCCCGTGTTCCTATAGCATCTAAAAATAAAATACCAATGGTGAATAACAACCTAGCTGCTCAGAATTGATAAATTCCTATTGATTTCATTATACCGAATATTACTGTATTTAGCTAAACAACTAGAAACTAAAAAATTCAATAATTCCATAAGCTGAAAAAATGAAAAGATAAGTAAATCAATAAATAATATATTCGTAGGTTTCGCCAGTACTACATCTTGCCTGAAGAAGGGGCCTGAGTTGCCTTGAAAGCTTGCATATTGTAATCTTTTTAGTTAGCCAATAAAAGGTGTCATTTTGCTTGGCTTTTCTCTACATTCATAATGGCTAACACAGTACAACACCCTAGTACTACCAGTACTCAACATAATTTTCATGGCTATTGGCTATAGAAGATAGAATGTTTATGTTGATCATATTTTAAAAATCAAAAACAGGAAAAAGATTGACTGGATAAAGAATGAATATGTAGAATACTACACATTATGGCCATTATTAGCCAGATAAAAAAAAAAAAAAAAATTACTTTAACCTAGTCTAGTCTGCCACCATAAAACTGAGATTAGCTTTAGATTTTTTAAATATTCTACAACTCCTCCTCCTATAATGAAATATCATCCTTTGAACACCATGATTATGTGCCCATTTTAGGTGAACTGAAATAAATGTGAAAATACATACTGTGGCTGCCATCCCATGTCAGTCTGTCTATTCATATGAGATAACTTCCCAGTGACCAAAATTTTTCTTTTCTTCATTCTTCATGGAAATTTTCTAGGAATTTCCACTTTCATTGAGATATCATATCTTGAATAGAGAATACTATGCAAAGTTTTGAAATTAGAAAACCTCCTATTAAAAACCACTGGTGAATTTGCATACTTATCCATCTTAAAACTGAGAAACATTCTGTGTGAATTTAATTACGATCAGTTGACTGTTTCAAATTCTGCTTGAGAGAAGTCATTTCAATTTGTATATTTTCCTCTTTCACTTGTTTGACAACCACTCCTGATGGCAAAACACATCTCCAATGCAAGTCTGTCAAACCATAGGAGAGGTGCACACCTGCAAGCTGCTTGCACATGAGCTCACTTCTCCTGCTGCTTGAGCTAAATTAGCCAAAAAGGAAAAAAAAAAGTATCTAATCTAGAAAAGGATATAAGTGGAAATAATGAGGTAAAAATCACTCCACAAGTGTACAGTGAACAAATATGTATCTATTATTTATGTTAAACTGAAAACCTCACAGCTGCATTATCATTATTTGCGCAGCATAATAATTTCATATTTCTCCGAATAAATCATTTATTCACAAAGCTCCAGACTTGCTTTCCATCATGGTCCAAAAGCCAACAATTTTTCATTGAGACTTCAAAAGAGATTTTAACCCTGCTTGTGGTCTTTTCACAAAAGCAATATGTTTATGAATTCAGTCAGTCTGTCATTCTCCAACCCGCTATATCCAAATTTGTTTTTGTTTGTGGAGCGTCTGTAACTATTTGTAGTTCAAACTATAGGACTTCAACAAATGTTATTACATCAGAAAACTGTAATCTACTGTCTATGACAGATATTGAGCCGTTGCAGCCTAAATACAAGCTTGTATTTAATGTAGTCTACTAAAACATGCAACTGTATTCTAATATCACTGTTATTTTGGAATATGAGTGACTGTTAGAAAAATCTTAATACATAATTCGCCTGCATCCTCACTCACTCACTCACGTCCGTCCGAAGCCGAATATGCAGTCACCTTCTGCGCACGTCCGAAGCCAAATGCGCAGTCGCCTTCTGCGCACGTCCGAAGCCGAATGCGCAGTTGCCTTCTGCGCAGCTGCCCAAAAAACCTTACGAGACCGACATCCAACCCCAACATCGCGGCAGGCGGCGGATTTACGGCCACAAAAATTCAAAGAGAAAGGCGACTTCGATTAAAGCTCTAGAGGCCTGAAAGGCGATTTCGAATACAGCTTGAGGCCTAATTACGCATTCTGATTCAATTACGCATTCATTCAATACACCTATATCAGGTTTGTGGTGCTTATACTTATTACTATTCCATATTGTACTGGAACATTCATCATTCAATATTATACAATAGGCCTGGAAAATTAATCAAGTAACAGTACAAGCCTGTACAGTAATGAGTAAAGCGCACTACAATCATTACAAAACAACTGATTCGTTACTTATCATTTGATCTTCATACACTGCTGACACAAACTCATGCCCGTTTCATCTTACGTTGTCGAAACGGGCTCTTTGTCTAGTATTTAATAAACAGACGTTTCTAAAATGTTCCACCCTATATATCAGTTAACTACAGTCCCCAAATGCACCTGAATTTTACACCATGCACATATTTTTAGCTTGTTAAAGGGTAACTTTGGTATTTTTCAAGTTGAAGTTATTTCTTCACAAACGTGCTATGTACAGTATGCACTGGCCATGTGAAAATGTGTTCCAAAGTCCAGCGTTCTCTATACATTTTTAAATTATTTTGCCTGCACTGGCATTTTACATTGGAATTCATGGGGCAGAATAGAAGCAGAAAAAAAGCCCTAAAACTTTCCAAATATGCCCATTTTCAAGCCAAAAATGTTATCGAGTAGTCTTGAGATTGTACACATACTGCAAAACAACATATCCATATTGTTTTAAGAAGGTTAAAAAGCAAAAAGCAAATCATTGTGCAATCTGCTGCACCACTCATCTCCTCTGCAGCATCTTTTGGGGCTGGTGTTATGGATTCACCTCATAAAGTCACCAAGCGCTGTTATTTACACTGAATTTTGTTGCTCTGATGTAAATTTCTGCCTCTATCCTGTAAACAACTAGGCAATAATAACTGATAAAGGCACACTTAAGATGGCTTATATTCTTTCATTATATGAATGTTTATTTTGCCCCTCAACCCCTAAACTATCATTCCTGCTTCATAGTGCCAGGATCTGCTTTTGTTTTGCATTTTCTCCCCACATATATACAGAATGATTATTTGTACAAAGCAAAATTACACTCTTATGTACACTACGCTACCACTCAGAGAAGTGCAAAGAGTACATAACTCCAATGACAATTTCACTCTGTAGGCTTTGTAAATTCTGCATTATAAGTAGAACATAACTTAGTGCTGATGGCTTGTTGGGTTGTCATAACTCCACTTAATGATGGAGGCTGCAAGCAGACAAGCAAAACGGGAATGTATTTTTACCTCAAGAAAAACAGTTCCAAGACTCTGTGATGAAATAATTATTCCCTGTTTTCATTTGTTAAAACAAGGATGCTTCACAAACACGAAAGGCACATTTTCTTAATTAGAAACCTTTGTTGCTTGAAAGCAGACATATTTGTATGCTTTATAACTTTTGTTTTCCAGCTGAACCTGTGCCCCATGAATTCAAATGTAAAACACCAGTGCAGACAAGATATTTTTTAAAATTTATAGAATACTCTGGACTCTGGAACACAGTTTTGCGTGGCAAATGCATATATACTATACTGAACTTATTCTTTAACTGTGTGGAAGATTGTAAAGGCAAGTGCAGTTTTTACACAAGTTGGTTGGAGTTTTATAATGAATGCGGTGGATTCAGAAAGTATTCAAAATTCTTTACGTTCTGCACACTTTATAGCCTTGTAGGTTTAGTTTTGAAAAGATAAATTTGCCATTTTTGCCCATTGATCTAAACTCAAAAACCATAACGATAACATGAAAACATGTTTTCAGAAAAGTTTGCAAATTAATTAGAAATCAAAAACTTAAATTTGTATTCATATAAATATTCAGAACCTTAATTCTGTGCTTTGTAGAAACCCCTTTAACAGCAATTATAGCTTTTTGTCTTCTTGGGCAAGTGTCTACAAGCTTTACACAGTTCAATTTGGGCAGTTAATTCCTTACTTCTGTTAGAAGCACTGGTAAATTTCTATCTTCAGATCTACTTAAACATGTTTTTTAGGGTTTAAGTCTGGGCTTTAGCTTGGTCACTCAAGTGTAGTCAGAGACTTGTCCTGAAACCACTCCAGTGATGTCTTAGCTGTATCACTGCCCCAGTCTTAGGTCACATGCACTATAGAGCAGGTTTTATTTAAGGAACTCTCTCTCTATTAGCACATTCATCCTTACTTCAATTTTGACCAGTCTCTCTGGTCTTGCCACAGAGAAGCACATCCACAACATGATGCTGCTACCAATCATGCTTTACCATACTGATGGTATTATGCTGGTGATGAACAGTGCCTAGTCTTCACCAGATATAGTGCTTGGATTTCTGTCCAAACTGCTCAGTTTTTGTCTCATCAGACAAGAGAACCTTTTTCTTCATGTTCTCAGAGTCCAACAAATACCATACGGGCAAACTCCAAGTGAGAGTTAGCCACTCTACCATAATCACTTGATTAATTGAGTGTTACTAAGATAGTCATCCTTCCAACATGTTCTCCTACCTCTGTATGAAACATCTGAAACTCTGTTACAGTGACCATTGTCTTCTTAGTCACCTCCCTGAAAAAGTGACCTTCCTGACCAGTTACTCAGTTTGTGCCAAATGGCCAACTCTAGAAAGTCTTGGTTTTTCCAAAAGTCTTCCATTTCACAATTACTGAGGTCACTGTCATTCTGGGAACATTAAAGCTTTAGATATGATTTTATATACTTGCCTCATCTACAGTATGCCTCTCCACAATTTCGCTGAAGTCTATAGAGAGTTTCCTGGATTTCATGGCTTGGTTTTTGTCCTGACATGCAATGTGAATTTTGGGACTTTATACACACGTGTGTGTTTTTCTAAATTATGTCCAATCCATTCAGTTTGCCACAGAGCAGACTCCAGTAAAGTTCAACACATCTCAAGAATAACTAAAGCAAACAAGATCTGCCTGACCACAATTTGGAGTTCACAGCAAAGCCTGTGAATTCGTATATAAATTATAGATTTCAGTTTTTGATTTTTTTAATTTTCAAACTTTTCTGAAAACATGTTTTACTTTGTCAATATGGATTTATGAGTATATGTTGATAAACAAAAATGACCTATTCAACCATTTAAAGTGAAATCTATGTCACAATGAAGTGTGCAGAAAGTGAAGGGGCTGGAATATGTTAAGAATGCAAGGTCAGTGTTTAGAATAAATCTCTATGATTGATGGCAAGTAAAATACTAGGACTTTATAAAAATATTATAACTCACTGAATAACCTCATACACCAAGAAAAAAGAGTGGCTGTCCTCTTATTTCAAACCATAGGCATTTTTAATAATTTTAGATAGACATGGATTTCAATTATGATAAATAATGTGCTTTCAACTGAGATTTATAGAATAAACAATCCATGGTGCATTTATACATAATTTATTTTACCAAGAATATGAGCAATAAACATTTCAAGTATTTCCCTGATGACTTTCATTTTGTAGCTGTTATAAATGAAATTACAAAAAAATAATAATTGTTGAATTATTCAATAAAAATAAAAACACACATAAAACAATTATGACAGAAACAAAAAAAGTGAAGAGTTCCTTTACAGTCTACTATCACTGTCACTTTAAAATAATAATCTCTACAGTTTGCAGAACAAATGTAGGTTATGCTTTATTTCCATTAGTCTTTTTAATATTTTTGTTTGTCCAGCTAATTGAATCAGACTTTGATTTTCAGTACAGGTTATGGTATACACACTTATTCTTTTTCCATTTCAAGTTGTACTTCGAACTTCTGGTTTACCTTGTTAATGTGTATCAAAATAGCCAGGCCTGCAAAAAAAACCTCTTATCACAGGATATATGATACTTGACTAATGAAATGTATTATACAATCTGACAAACTCATACCAGTTTAGAAGAGCATAGGAGCGTAATCCCTTAACAAGTATGTACACAACCATTTTAAAAATGAATCCATTAGCTTGTTTAAAAAAATTAGAAAAAAAGTTTCCACTATCTTTGTTTGCAGTGCAGCAATGTAAAAAGCCAACAAATTAAATGTCAACTTCCAATTCTTACTGCTAAATGCAGAACCATCAATGTGCTGCCTAATAGAAGTAATGCATCAAAGTTGTCAAATGTGGTGACTGGTTAAATTTAATTAAAAACAAGAATTTTAACAAAAATTGGCTAACGGCAGAAATGATAACTAATAACAAATAATAGTCATAGTTATGGCTGTTAATCAAGCGAATATATATATACAAATTAAAAGGAGATCATTTTGTCTAAGCTATTCATTAACATATTTAAAACATAAATTAAATTTTGGTTCTGGAAATTTATTAACATATCCAAACATCAATTTTCTGGGTTATAAATCAAAATATAATTTTACGGTTTTAATACAATCCTAATCAATAATACAAAAATGTTTTATAAGGAAGCAACAAAAGCATTTGTTCAAAAGAGGACTTATGACAGATATTATTTCCTTTGATTTTCAGAAATCACAAGAGAGTGATCAAATTAAAAGAAGTGGGAATTCAAGATACATTGTCTGGATGGCTATAAAATTAGCTGAAACACAGGAAGAAAAACATTAAGGTATGAGAAACATTTTCTGAATTAGACAATATTAAATAGTGACCAACAGGCATTGATGCTGGGGACACTGCCCTTTAATGTGTAAGAATGATCTTGACGCACATGTACAGTGCATCGGGAAAGTATTCACAGCGCATCACTTTTTCCACATTTTGTTATGTTACAGCCTTATTCCAAAATGGATTAAATTCATTTTTTTCCTCAGAATTCTACACACAACACCCCATAATGACAACGTGAAAAAAGTTTACTTGAGGTTTTTGCAAATTTATTAAAAATAAAAAAACTGAGAAATCACATGTACATACAGTAAGTATTCACAGCCTTTGCACAATACTTTGTTTGGCAGCAATTACAGCCTCAAGTCTTTTTGAATATGATGCCACAAGCTTGGCACACCTATCCTTGGCCAGTTTCGCCCATTCCTCTTTGCAGCACCTCTCAAGCTCCATCAGGTTGGATAGGGAAGTGTCGGTGCACAGCCATTTTAAGATCTCTCCAGAGATGTTCAATCGGATTCAAGTCTGGGCTCTGGCTGGACCACTCAAGGACATTCACAGAGTTGTCCTGAAGCCATTCCTTTGATATCTTGGCTGTGTGCTTAGGGTCGTTGTCTTGCTGAAAGATGAACCGTCGCCCCAGTCTGAGGTCAAGAGCGCTCTGGAGCAGGTTTTCATCCAGGATTTATCCTGACTAGTCTCCCAGTCCCTGCCGCTGAAAAACATCCCCACAGCATGATGCTGCCACCACCATGCTTCACTGTAGGGATGGTATTGGCCTGGTGATGAGCGGTGCCTGGTTTCCTCCAAACGTGACGCCTGGCATTCACACCAAAGAGTTCAATCCTTGTCTCATCAGACCAGAGAATTTTCTTTCTCATTGTCTGAGAGTCCTTTAGGTGCCTTTTGGCAAACTCCAGGCTGCCATATGCCTTTTACTAAGAAGTGGCTTCCGTCTGGCCACTCTACCATACAGGCCTTATTGGTGGATTGCTGCAGAGATGGTTGTCCTTCTGGAAGGTTCTCCTCTCTCCACAGAGGACCTCTGGAGCTCTGACAGAGTGACCATCGGGTTCTTGGTCACCTCCCTGACTAAGGCCCTTCTCCCCCGATTGCTCAGTTTAGATGGCCAGCCAGCTCTAGGAAGAGTCCTGGTGGTTTCGAACTTCTTCCACTTACGGATGATGGAGGCCACTGTGCTCATTGGGACCTTCAAAGCAGCAGAAATTTTTCTGTAACCTTCCCCAGATTTGTGCCTCAAGACAATCCTGTCTCGGAGGTCTACAGACAGTTCCTTTGACTTCATGCTTGGTTTGTGCTCTGACATGAACTGTCAACTGAGGGACCTTATATAGACAGGTGTGTGCTTTTCCAAATCATGTCCAATCAGCTGAATGTACCTCAGGTGGACTCCAATTAAGCTGCAGAAACATCTCAAGGATGATCAGGGGAAACAGGATGCACCTGAGCTCAATTTTGAGCTTCATGGAAAAGGCTGTGAATACTTATGTACATGTGCTTTCTCAATTTTTTTATTTTTAATAAATTTGCAAAAACCTCAAGTAAACTTTTTTCACGTTGTCATTATGGGGTGTTATGTGTAGAATTCTGAGGAAAAAAATGAATTTAATCCATTTTGGAATAAGGCTGTAACATAACAAAATGTGGAAAAAGTGATGCGCTGTGAATGCTTTCCGGATGCACTTTAAGTAATAGGCTAATAAAGTTTCGAGATGACACTATCTAGGTGGTGAAGTCCAGAGTTCAGCAAGACATAACAGAAACATTCAAAATTATGTGAAGAAAGTGAATACAGTGGATGCCAGATGTAACTCTAAAATAACAATTTCAACAAGAACATGGGGGCATAGATCCAAGCTAGTTAAGAGAAAAGTTTGCAGAAACATCAGAAAAATATATTTCACAAAGGGAACCATTAATAAGTTACAAGTAGTATGACAGATAGTAGTACTTAGTAGCACCACATCTTAACTTGGTGATATTTTTGCAGAAGTCTGATAAAAAAAACAACTGATGAGCTATTTTGGAATGAACATCCTTTTCTCACAAAATTTCTTGTTTTTAAAAAATACACACAGTAATCCCTCGCTATATCGCACTTCGACTTTCGTGTCTTCACTCTATCGCGGATTTTATATGTAAGCATATTTAAATATATATCACGGATTTTTTGCTGGTTCGCGGATTTCTGCGGACAATGGGTCTTTTAATTTCTGATACACGCTTCCTCAGTTGGTTTGTCCAGTTGATGTCATACAAGGGACGCTATTGGCAGATGGCTGAGAAGCTACCCAACCACAGCGCGTATTATGTATTAAATAAAACTCCTCAAATATATTGTGAGCACGGGGGCTGTTCGCAGTCCTAGAGGACACGGCCGCTCCTCAAAAAACGCTGAAAGATTACCTTCACACTGCTCCCTTCTTTGCTGGGCTTACATGTGGCTGCTTTGCAAGCGATATGCTTCCCACATGGTGCTTCGCATACTTAAAAGATCAAACAGCATGTATTGATTTTTGATTGTTTGCTTTCCTCTCTCTCGCTCTGACAGAGGGGGTGTGAGCAGAGGGGCTGTTCGCATACTGGCCTAGAGGATACCGACGCTCCTCTAAAAAATGCTGAAAAATGTTTGCTCCCTTCCTCGCAGCTACTTTGTCCGGCGGTGCTTCGCATACTTAAAAGCCAAACAGCCCTATTGATTTTTGACTGTTTGCTTTTTTCTCTCTCTCTCTCTGACGCGCACTCCTTTGAAGAGGAAGATATGTTTGCATTCTTTTAATTGTGAGACGGAACTGTCATCTCTGTCTTGTCATGGAGCACAGTTTAAACTTTTGAAAAAGAGACAAATGTTTGTTTGCAGTGTTTGAATAACGTTCCTGTCTCTCTACAACCTCCTGTGTTTCTGTGCAAATCTGTGACCCAAGCATGACAATATAAAAATAACCATATAAACATATGGTTTCTACTTCGCGGATTTTCACATTTCGCGGGGGGGGTCTGGAGGAGGGATTACTGTATATATGGATTATATAAATGCACATATGTTAACATTATTTAATGAATTTTGAGTTCAGTAAATTTGGCACATAGATTATTCCAGATTGTAGGCCAAATTCAAAGCAAAATGAACGTATACAACTACTAACATTTTGGACCAAACTTGCATATTAAACCAGCACATTAACACAAAGAGCACTGTTTTCCAAACCGATAATCATGTGGTTAAAAATCAATGCATATAACATGCAGACATAATCATGAGTTTTAGTTGTTAATTGACCCAACAACAGAAAGAGTAAGACATGGTGCTTCCTCCATTTTGTATCAGACTACTCTCTATACAGTTTGCAGAGAATATTGTGATAAACAAGAAATAGTAAAATGTTCTTCTTAATGACAGAAGCCCAAGGAGAATTGTCAAACTAATACAAGCTATCAGAAGGACAACAAATGCACAAACAATAACTCTTTACAACAATGGTGTACAAAAGTGCATCTCTGAACAAATTGAACTTTGAGCTGAGTTGCAGGCATGCTGGGTTTCCTTCTTGTCAGGTACGAACCGAAGTATGTTCACTCTCACTTAACCATCAAAACTGGACGAATGAAAACTGGAGAAACCATGCAAAACCTTAATTTCTGTTGCAGCACACAGATTATTAGGTCAGCTTTTGATACAAACAGCATTACTTAACAGATCCATCCTTCCTTACATCAATAGCAGGAGGGAAATTGTAATATACAGGTGTACGGAATGTTTTCTTGGCCCAGATTAGATCTTTTAATTTCAGTGCAAGAGTACAGTAACTACTGTAAGCCTTGTTGTTGACCATGTGCATTCTTTTAAAGCCATAGTCTGCTTATCATTTTCAAATAGATATAGCATCTTCAAAATTTTACACTGTGAAAAAAATGCATCACATAATGTAAATGCTAATGAAATCTGGATTATTTTTAACTGTACAAATGTAGAATTTGTGTCAAAATCTAATACTGATGGATAATGCTATATAATATTCTATATAAAATTTTATCAAATGCACTGTTACAGACAGCCTTCTTTGTAATTCCAAAAATGTAAGCACAGTGACTAGGAGCTACACATCTACAAATGTAGAATTACATTATAGTGCATACCATAATGATAAAAAATAAAGGAGGAAGAAAATGCAGGTGAATGGCAGGAAAAATCTCTGAGTTAAAGTACAGATAAATGGACATCTGAACATCTCCTTAGTGCATGCTAAGAATGGTCCAACACAAAATGAGTGATCTCAATACCTACAGTATATATTGTATGTATGATAGATTTATGTGTCTTGTGACAATGTAATTGAAAAACAGGGCTCCAAAATTAATGAATGTAAGCTATTCATCATTTTCTCCAAAATTTTCCTTTCAGTTCATTTTACTCACTCCAAGGTGTGTAACAAAATGGGTGGAGGATTTCCTGGGATCCTGGTAATATGAAATAATGTGTCAGAATTTTATTTATACTTGCTTCAAATTTAGTGAGAAATGGTTCTTTTGCCCTACTATTGGTTATTCACATTGTTTTTTCTACAAACTGTAACTGCAATCAAGTAATTATTAATAATAAACCATTGTTCTAATGTCACAGCTGGCATCAACCACACTTATTTCTGTCATAACAAATTAATAATCTTCTGTTGTAATTTTTTTAGCTGTTTACACATTTTACCATACAGTCTAAGAATAGCAGCATTTCTCTGAACTGTATCTAACAGTTAGGTATTTCTTATAATATGGATGCCAAAACTTCACCTTGCATTCCTCATGAGGCTTCACAACTGAAAATGGGACATGGGGAAGGTATATTTACAGAACAGGTTAAGATTGTTTAGTATGGTTTAAAGACCAATTGTAACAGTGGGCAGCATAATAATATCAATAAATAATAAGAAAAAATAGTAAAAATTGCTTGGTTTAATGATATAAAAACTCTTCGTAATATGGCTGAAGCTGCACAGTGCATAGTTATCAATAAATGCCTTTTCAGAACACAAAACCTTGAAAATAAAACAGAAATACAGTGTAAGGCATCCACTGCAAACCTATCTGCTGTATTGTTTTTATTTCAGACCCATTTTAATATGAAAGCTGACAAATTAAAATATATTTTCTGTTCAAGAGAATTTTCATTTTTTCATGTTTATGCAGGGTGCTAGAATTTACAGAAATGCCTCTAAATGTTCAACTGACAACTACTGTATGTTCTCAAGTGGCGGTCACATAGTTTGAGTTCCTGGATAAGCCTGAAATATTTTATTACTAATCATTTACCAATTTCACATTAACAATACATAAAACTTCTTTTACTGAGTATTTCTTTGGGTAACAGAAATGTTCACTATTTGCCATACTATAAAGAAATATGTGACAGTTCATCTCATATTCTTTGCTTCTATCTACCAGATAAAATCAAACAATACACTCTAGGCAACATTTGTTGACACATAACAATGGTTTCAGTTTTCTATCCTTTGACATTAACATTTCCAAGATAGCTGTCAAAGTTATTAACAAGAGCTGGTGCTATTCAATTTTTGGGCAAATGTAATTTTAGAGTATACATGTACTATTGTTATAAAAGAAAGCATTGTGCAAGGACTAAAATTCTTTCATTTTTCAAGAAACTGCATGCACTTTAGAACAAGCATCACATTCTTTAAAAGCCTATGATTAACTGAAATAATAACTAATCAATTCACAAAACAATTGTTAGTTGCAGCCCTAATTAAATTCATCATCATTGTGATTTCTAATTATGAGCAACAGTTGAATCAAAAAAATGCACTGAACTTGGAATGAATACTCTTTCTTTGAAAATGTGATATTTTTTGGAATATCACAATCATTACAATGTATTGAAAAGAGTAAATTTGTTTAAGATTATAAAGCCCATTTTTCTTGCAGATTCAAAGGTACAACAGTAAGCAACTTTTCTTGGGATGCCAGTGAATTTGAAAAAATAGAATTCCACACAAGTTTAAATATATTAACTCATACATTTATTTATTTATTTATTTATTTTAACTCTAGTTATCCAAATTCAGTGTCACGGAGGATCTATGTGAGCAGCACTGGGAACAAGATGGGAATCAATCTTGAAAGCAGGATGCCAGTCCATCACAGGTAACTTATACAGACAGTTGCAAACATTTGAAAAATTTAGGAATGTCAAGCAACCTAATGTATATATCTATGGAAATGTGATGAAACCACAATATTAACAGAAAACTCACATAAATAAGGGAAGAAAATCCAAATTTTAAAAGGAGCACAGAAGTAGTCATGTGAAAATGCCTGTTTGTAAATAGTAATGCAGAGCTGTGTCACTTATAGGGTGTTGTGAAGCTATACAGTACAACAATACTGTGAAGTCAACTGGGCTAATTTGACCAAAGCACGTCACCTACCACATGCTCTGATTTGGAGATCTGTGGATTTACCACAATAGCCGCAAACAGAAGGATTTTTATGTATACAAGAACGTTTCTTTGTCTTTGGATATCACAGGCCTGTTATCTTAATATATGCAAAAATGGTGGAAACTAAAAAAGGCGAAATAGAAATGGTGCTGCCTATTCCAGGTTTGTGATAGTCAGCACATGTTTAAAAGAAGGGATCTTGTTTCACTAACATCCTGGAATTTAGTGAGGAAGAAATAAGTGCACACAAATGCAAAATAAGAACATACAAATGCCATTTGTGAGAATGGCACGGTAGCTTCCAGAAATGGTTTGATAAGATATCTCATGAGTAATTAATTAATGTACTAACAGGTATGGAATTGAGTTAAAAGTAGAAAAAATATGCTGTCCTAAAAAGTTACCTTTCATTAGAATAAGTGAGAAGTAGGGTCATGCAAGAATAAATACATTACCTGAAGCTCTTTTTAATCTGTTCTAATGATACACACATATGCATTACAAGCCAGTTGTCAGGGACACTAAATTAGGCAGATTAAAAAAAAATTAAAATCCTTGACCTAAACCAGTGGTTCTGAATCTGTGGTATGCATCAAGGTCTGTCTATTAAACAACAAGACTGACGCAATAACTCGCTTTCATTTATATAGCAATTCTAATGCTTGTCCACCTTCGATATACTTCCCATTCGCAATTACTCACCGACACAGTCTTGCTTTTTACTGGTCAAAGGCGTGGAGCAGATCACTTTCTGTCAGCTGTTTCAAGACATCTGACATTTTCTTCTTTACTTCACCCACTGACTCAAAATGTGTTCCTTTAAGCACCAATTTCAATTTAGGAAAAACACACATGCACAAGACATGAAGTCTTCCCTGTAAGCCTCAGTAAGCATTTGAAAAGATTCTGTTGGTGTTTTATTCAGTTTCACTACAAATTTCAAATTTGACATGTTGCTCACCTGGACTCATTTTTTTAAAACCAGAGTAAAAACTACTTACTGTTCTTTACTATTGCAACAGCAGTAATGCATATTGTGGACCTAGCATAAGTTATTGTGGTTATCCCTACCAGTAAATCAACTTAAGATAAGATAGATAAATTATAAATTTGTAAGTTTTTCTAAATTTTCCTAGATTATTCTATTTTCTATATAGACATTCTGGATTGTGTTATTTTTTTCCTATTTAAGAGGGTGAGAGAAGTGGAAACAATTTACTATTATCATTAATTTAAAAGCTAGTAACTGGAATCTTTCTATAGCAGCAGTATTTCATTTGAACTGTTCAGGTCAATACCACACTTCCTGAGGTTCCTTGGTTTGAATTTTTTTTTGCCATTCATAATAACTTATGGGCGGCACGGTGGTGCAGTGGGTAGTGCTGCTGCCTCGCAGTAAGGAGACCCAGGTTCGCTTCTCAGGTCCTCACTGCATGGAGTTTGCATGTTCTCCCCATGTCTGCGTGGGTTTCCTCTGGGTACTCCGGTTTCCTCCTACAGTCCAAAGACATGCAGGTGTGTGCTTGGTGTGTGTGTGTGTTTGTATGCACGCCCTGCGGTGGGCTGGCACCCTGCCCGGGGTTTGTTTCCTGCTTTGTGCCCTGTGTTGGCTGGGATTGGTTCCAGCAGACCCCTGTGACCCTGTAGTTAGGATATCGGGTTGGATGATGGATGGATGGTTAATAACTTATTGTCTAGACTCAAATCTTGCAGCTATGATGCCATGGCTATCTCTGACCATCCTCCTCCTATTCTGGAATTCAAATCATTAAGCACTGGGTAATATGGATCATATCTATCATTACTATGTGAAATGTCATTTTCAAAAAGATAACATTTCTTCTGTGGAATACTCTGGAAAACACAGTACATTTGAAGGAACAAATAACTGTTTTGCATAAAAATAAATTACAGGATAGAAGGGTGTCAGAATAAATCACTAAAACTTCTAAAACTGATCAAGAATATGTACTCTACATTTAATGGTTGTCAGCACAAAAAGAATACGGTCTTTTGACCACAAGAGAAACAGAGAAACTTTTAAACCATATACCATTCTCATTATGAAAACAGAAGACATGCCAACAAGATTATAGCTCAACAAGAAATACGTAAGGATGATATAAACTCAATTAATGGTATTGACAGTGCAGCTGAAACATTAGTTAGTCAACGAAAACAAATCACTACCATATTTAAAGAATACTACACAAACTTTACACATATTAGAGTGTAATAAAAGGTCAGCTTATGCAATGATTTCTTTGATAAAATAGAAAAATCAAAGCTTGATGCACAGTGCTGGATAAACCATTGAAATTCCTTAATACGCAGATACAATACATTTTTTACAAAGCGGGTAAGCTGTGGTTTCAAACTGCTATCTAGGAAAATTTTATAAAAAGCTATGTTATATTAGCTATCTTTAAGGAAGCTAGACAAGATAAAATATTAACATCCAAGCATCTTATTATTAGCGTCTTCCGACAGTGTATTCAGTAAGATATTAAAGAAATAGCAGACAACTTACATAAAGCTTGCAATAAATTTACTGACATCCCAAAAAAAAAACACCATTAAATTAGAGCAACAATAGCTTCACACTTCCTAATATAACTTGAGGATATAAGCTTCCATAACAGTTTCTTGGTGTCAGACAAATTATTAACAACACACAAAATTGTTTGTAATGTCCATTAAAGCCATGATGTCTTCCATACAGAAATCCAATAGTATCCAGGTGTGAAAGGCATGTCTTTAGGACAACACTTTTTGGAATACTTTTCTCAGGGCCAGAATTCTATTTTGCTATAAATCATATATGTCTTACATCACTGAATTACAACATGCTGCTTACCTACGGTATTATACTCATAATCATCACTTTTTACTTACACAAAACTCATGACACCACATCTCTCAGATTTAAAAAAACAGATTTCTAAGGCAGGTTCCATTAAATATATTATGGTAAGTATGGAAAGCTTTATCTAATAATTATTTCAAAAGTAAACAGAAACCATGTTTTAAGAAATGTTATCTAGCAGTTAATAATTACATTTGTCAATACTACTTTTCTTCTTCAGAAACTTAAATGCATTGAAACTTCATGAAATGATTTGTGAAATTTTTATTTACAGGAAGGTACCAATTCCTCCAGCTCTGAGCACAAGACAGGAACCAGGGCATACACTCACAGTCATATTAACCTTATGTTGAATTTAACATACATTCCATGTCTTTGATATGTATATGTGTGGGTCAGAAGCTTGTTAAAGCCCATGTGAAAAAGCCACATAAACGATGATGAGGCTAAGATTTGAACCCAGGATTTTGTAATTATGAGAAAGCAACACAAACCACTAGACCACTAAATCAGTTAATGGACTTTTTAAATTCTGTTTACACATACTGTAAGTGACAATAAATTTGAATGTATTAAACACTAATGATATTTCAAAAGTATATGTAATTTATATGCAACATACCTGTATGTGTTATATTTTATTGAAATTTTCTGATATTAACAAATTGAATTTTTACAACTGCAAACCTTAAAAGTGTACTTTTGCTTTGCGCCTTCCCTCACCATAATCTATCATCTATGGGGGAGGAAAATCAAAAGGTTTAGATTAGTCAAAAATTTTGATCTCTGGTTTTCAATGGATTTCGACGTTTTAGGGCCCCCTGATACCGAAAACATCAATATCTCGATGGTGGGTGTGTATCTATGTGTCACAGTTTCTTGAGGATAGTCTACAGCTAAAACAGTTGGATGGAAAAATACCAAACTCGAAACTTAAGCCTATTATGAGATGACAATGTGCTGATTAGTTTTTAAGCCAAATCGTGCAAGAGAAAGAGGCACTCCAGAGGGACCCTCAAATACAGTAATTCTGCAATTAATTATGAATTCTTATGGTCAATTGCTATCGTAATGACTTATTTTATGATCAGAAAGATCAGCATCAGAATGGTAAATAATTACTGATATGTTACTGAATATTTTGGGTAACTTGGTTCCTAGGGCACAAAGCCTATTAAAGCTCACATCCAAATTTTTTTCAATAAATTCTTATTTCATTAAAATACTGTTGGAGTCAATACTTGAATTGTGTAACAGAAATCTAAATGCAAATTTTGGCATGTATACAGCACATTTCTACAAAAATATTTACATCATATACTGAAGAAAAAGAGCATCCTTGCAGGTCAGGCAGTGTCAGAATTGGTGGTCATTGACTAAGTCTACAAAGCATCAGTCAAAGCAGTTGTGCTCATAGGGACATTAAAATGATGACGGAGAAAGGAATACTGTAGACATTGAAAATGCAAATAATTTATTATTTATTGGAAGAGCAGAAAGCAAAACCAAAAGTGAAAAAATGCCAAAGAAAGATACCCTGGCAAAGAAACAAATGGGTAGTTAAAGTGAATAGCACTGCACTGAGTAAGCAACCTGATCAGGCACAAAGCATATTTGATAACACTGAAAGAACTATGATGTAAGGTTGCACAAACCAGAGATAGACAACAGTAAAGTTTTCCTTAAATATATTTGCATATAGCCTACACACATCATTCCGTATACTTCAAATCATCTCCAGATTACTTATAATATGTAATACCTAATAAAACCTAATGCAATGTAATGAAAATAATTATTATTAGATTAGATAAGTTATTAATCCCAAGGGTGAAATTCACACATATAGTACTGTGTTGTTTAGGGAATAATGACAATAAAAAAATGTATACATGTTCAGAATGCCCAAAACAAAGATGAAGCACAAAGAACTTATGAACAATGCCATAGATGTTTATTGTAGGAACAGTCATAATCCAGTATTTGTTGGTGAGGAAAAAAAAGATCAACAAGAAAAGGTGCAATAAAAACATAATGATCAATAAAAATAATATGCTACAGTGATGTATTGTTGATTGATTAAAACACTCCCAATAGATAATCCAGAAAAAAAATAATACAGAGAAAAAAATTAAACAAATAAATAAAACTTTCGGTATTTTCTGTTATTGGCAAGGACTCAGTAAAAGCAGATAGTCCAAGGCTGCCAAATAAGAAGAAAACATATGCTTCAAACCAGTGCTGAAGCACTCCCAAACACTAGGAGGCACCCTGGCTTATCAAGGTTGAAGGAAAAAAAAAAAAAAAGAAAGAAAATTAACAATGTGCACTACAGCAAAACCTATACTCATCACAGGCAGTCCTGAACTACTGGCATGAAGGCTTTTTAAATAGTTCTGCCACACTCGAATGGACCCGTACCACTATGAAAAAGGGGGAATCCATTCCCTTATGATCACTTTACTACAACGTATATCCCCAGGGATTACACCTAACTCTTCAAAAAATACTAACAAAAAGAAATAAAAATAAACAAATTAAAAAAAATTAAAGAATGACTAAATTAAAACTTATAACACCCCCTGCACTGCAACTAATTTCCCCCTTTCTAGTTTTGACACTCTTGCATGTGGGGATTTAGCTGCTTGCTGGCTTTTTGTAGCATAAAGGGAGTGAGAAGATGCTCACAAGAAGGATGAAAAACTGCCCACCAACTGACCACAACAGCACCATGCCTTGAATGCTACAATTTTGAACTGTCTTATAAACCTGTAATGTATCTTGCTATCATAAATATTCTTTCTAGAGCAACAGCTGGAAGAATGTATGCAGCTTACTCACAAGAGTTGAAACAAATTGCCAGTCATGTTCATACAGTAATGGAGAGCTCTCCACTCTTCACAACACAAGAAAGAAAGAAAGAAAGAAAGAAAGAAAGAAAGAAAGAAAGAAAGAAAGAAAGAAAGAAAGAAAGAAAGAAAGAAAGAAAGAAAGAAAGAAAGAAAGAAAGAAAGAAACCCACTATGGACAAGTATTTACAAAGAATCATAAGTCTAATACAGGGCCATTTGCCAAAACAGGCACACCTGCAGTACTACTGTATTCTCTTTTTGACCCACTGACTGTGCTAGATGGGCTGTTGTTGAAAGGCAAGCAGATTGTGATTCCCACATTACTGCAAAAGGAATTACACTTCAGAATCTGCAACAAGGCCATTTACAATAGGCACAGGCAAAACTAAGAGACTGGGATTAGAATCTGTGTATTGGCAAGGAACTAATCAAGAAATTAATAAGGACAAGATTGCAACCTGGACCACATGCCTCAACCATAACAACAAACTACAGAAAAAAAAAAACAATGATTATGGATACGCCTCAAAGAGCCCAGGAGACATTGGAAACAACTTTGTTTTACTTTGAAGGGAAATGCAACATATTATGATGAATAACTATTTCTCTAATTACCCAAAAAATGCACTTCTTAACAGTCCCACTGCTATGAGAGTAAACATGCATTTGAAATTAGTTTTTGCTAGGCATGGCAAAAGCAATATATTGGTCTCTGAAAATGGGGCTCCTGGCTCCAGTAAGTAGTTTTGAAAGTTTGCCAACCGGTACAAATTCAAGCATTTTACTGTTATCCCCATTTTCCGCAAGCTAATGGGAAGTAGAAAAAAAAGTGAAAATTATCAGCAACAAAAAAAAGCTTTGAAAACCAAAAGTCTTTTTTCCCCTTTTTTCTAGGCTTCACATTTGCACCTTTTCACACACAGATGATCAAGAAATGCTTCAAATGAATAGACAAGCTGTGGTCTGCTCTAATGTGTTGAGTGTTGCACAATATTCTTATAAATAAACAGAATCTAAATCATAATATTGGTAGTTCAGAAAAATCTTGTAATTGACTGAAAATAAAACACTTTCTTGAAGAAAACAAAAAGGCCATCAAAGTTTTCATTGGAATTTTTGCTACTGCCTGTTTGTGGTGATCCTTCCAAACATTGAGAAACCAGAAAAAGATGGTTCAAAGATATCACAGTGACTTTTTTTTTCAAAAATGTTATCTAGTGGAGTTAGGATGCAGGAAGCAATCACTGTAAAGCAGATATGAACCGCTGTGTGTGCATCACATAGAGCACTATTGTGCACATTAAAAACGGCAGAGTAAAATTAACAGTTTAAGTGTACTGTAGATATATACGGTCCCTTATAGTGTTAAATTAGCAACTAGATTGTATTACAGTGAATTTAACACTTATGATTCATGTAACTGATGAAAAGCATTTTATTTTTCACTCATGTTTAATGTCATTCTGCAACTTCTTCACTTTTGTCAGTTTCTTTCTGTTGCAGAAACACTGCTCAATTCCTTGAACACAGCACAGTATGACTCAAAGTTCCAGCTGCAGTATCCACAGCAAACATGATGTCAGCAGAAGAATGTGAAATCATTTTTATTATGGCTTTTCCCGATACACATCTGCAAAACTCCATTTATTAAACCTTATTGCAACGACTTTTTAAGTAAAAATGACATTATGGAAGGCAATTAGTTTTTCCACAAGTTATTTTAGAATTCTATGATGTACAGTTAGGTCCATAAATATTTGGACAGAGACAACTTTTTTCTAATTTTGGTTCTCTACATTATTTGGTTCTGTGTTAAAAAATGCTTTTGTTGCCTCACATTTTTATGCAATCGTTTTGTTCACCCCACTGAAATAAAGCTGAAAGTCTGCACTTCAACTGCATCTGAGGTGTTTCATTTAAAATTCATTGTGCTAATCTACAGAACCAAAATTAGAAAAAAGTTGTCTCTGTCCAAATATTTATGGACCTAACTGTAATAAATTCTAGGTGCTTCACACTATAAATATACAGGAAGAATCCCATTTCAATGAAATTCATGGGACCATAAAAATATTTCGTCATAACAGAAATTTCATTATAACGAATATGGAGAAAGTAAGTATTGAACACGTCAACACTTTTCTCAGTAAACTGAGTTCTAATGGGGCTATTAACGTGAAATTTTCACCAGATGTCGGTAACAACACAAGTAGTCCACACATACAAAGAAATCAAAACAAGTAAGTCCATAAATTAAGTTATGTGTAATAAAGTGGAATGACACAGGGGAAGAGTACTGAACAAATGAAGAAAAGGAGGTGCAAAAATTCATGGAAAGCCAAGAAATATATTTACTGAGAAAAACGTTGACACATTCAATACTTATTTTCCCAGCTGTGTTCTATTGTAACTGGGTCGCTGGCCAATTCGCCATCTCTAATAACAGAAACACAAGGACAGCTCCGTTGCTGCTCTGCTTCGTCTGGTAAACAATAAAACCAAGGACAAAGCAATAGGTTGTCCTCTGCAGGATCAGGTTTACCACGTAACATGCTTGTCGCATGATGTTTAGAACATTTAACACTAGGCTTTTGACCTGCTCTTCTTCGCACTCTCCTGGTCTGTGTATGATTTTGTGCCTATACTCTTGCTGAACCTCAATAGACTGCCTGATCCCTGAACTTTTGTAACAGACTGCCACTTTCATTTGGTCTAACAAGAAAGAGGTAACCTGTTGCAGGGTTTCCAAGACTTGGCGAAAGTTAGGAGTGGCATTTTTTTTGTCACTAGTTTTTGTATTGCATTATTTATCTTGGCAATTTTTGGCAAAAAAAAAAAAAAAAATTTTGATACTGAAATTTACATTTCGTTAAAACGAGATCCATTACACATTATGTTGTATGAATATTTGTCTGGGCCACAAAAAGTATTTGCTATTCTGTCAATTTCATTACTTTGGTATTTGCTATTATGGGATCTGACCTATATGTAGCACATTTGCATCTTACATTTTTAATGTACTGTAGTTTTCTTTTCAGAATTTTTGATTTTTTTGGTCGCAGTTTCACATGTATAAAGCACAAATAGCTTATGACTTGATCAGTGCTTTTTAAAAGATACCCATGGGGAAAATAATAGCAAATGCAACCCTTGGGCACATATCCTACATGTCAGCTTCAGCACGTTGAACAAACAAAGAGCCTTGTTTGTGACCTGCTGCATGTGTCTTATTTTATAGCAATTTTTGCATATTATACATGAACCCCATCTCCACAACATTACATTACCATTATGTGCTACCTTTATTTAAAGCAATTTACAAATGGTCTGTAAAAAGAGTGTGCATATTTATCAGGGAATGATTAAGTTAATAATGCCTAACAAAGTTTAAAGTAAACCAGACAAAATGTAGCCTATAATTTGTTCCATGGCTAACTGGAAGAATATCTAAATAAAAAAATATGCAGGCAGTGTGGTGTAGTGGTTAAGGCTTTGGACTTCAAATCTAAGGTTGTGGGTTCAAATCCCGCCACTGACACTGTGTGACCCTGAGCAAGTCACTTCACCTTCCTGTGCTCTAATTGGAAAAAAGAAATATAAACAATTGCATCTCAAATGTTGTAAGTCACTTTGGATAAAGGTGTCGGCCAAATAAATAAATGTAATGTAAATGCTGCTGGTAGACAACAGAGAAGATGATTTAACACCAGTTAAGTTGAGTGCTGACTGTCCTTTTCCCTTTATGGCTGAATCAAAACAATATTACACCTTATTACTTTATGCATGTTAAGTGAACAGTCAGCTTTAGCATAGACTTTGTGTAAAACTGCCTGTTGACAAACACAACTAAAATGTGCACTGCTGAAAAGACTGTTTAAAAAGGTGATGTTATAATAGCAATATGAAAATCAGAAATATAGCGGTTATTTCCCATTGTATTTAATCGAGAAAACAAGACCTTGCTCCATCGTCACAATCCCCCTCGTGTTCTTAGATCCGCAGATCAGCTGCTCCTAACCGTTCCCAAGGCACATTTTAAAGCTCGTGGTGAAAGGGCTTTTTCTGTCTGTGCACCCAAGCTCTGGAACTCCTTACCTTTAGTGGTTAGGCAAGCCACTTCAGTCACCACATTCAAATCACACCTAAAAACGCACTTCTTCACATTGGCTTTTAATTCTTAACCTGTCTTATTCCCACTTGCTTTTTGCTATTTCTCTGTTTTATTGGGTCCCCTGACCTGTTTTTTTTTAGTGTCTCTGTTTTAATTCTCTCTTAATGTTTGTTTTTTTTAATATTTTGCTTTTAGTCTTGCTTGTTTTAACTGTACAGCGCTTCGGTCAGTTGTAATGCTGTGTTTTTAAGCGCTTAACAAATAAAAATGGTATGGTATGGTATATTTGGACGCTTAACAGTTGCACAATAAAACAGCAGTAAATCAACAATCTTGACAGAAATACACAGGTTTTCTTTTTTAGTTCCAGCTGTACATAAAAGTGCAGATTCTCTGCTTTGTAACTAAGTATGTAATTAATTGGTCATTTTTCTCCATAAATACGTACAACAAAGGAACATAAGGTTACGTACAAGAGTGGAGGAAGATGCACACAGATAGATTACATCCTATGCAGAAAAGTTGATCTGAAGGAGATTGAAGACTGCAAAGTGGTGGCAGGGGAAAGTGTAGTTAAGCAGCATAGGATGGTGGTCAGTAGGATGATGTTGGAGATCAAGAAGAAGAGGAGGAGAGTGAGGGCAGAGCTAAGGATCAAATGGTAGAACTTGAAAAAGGAAGACTGCAAGGTTGACTTTAGGGAGGAGGTGAGACAGGCACTGGGTGGCAGTGAAGAGTTACCAGACAGCTGGGAAACTACAGTAGATGTAGTGAGGGTAACAGCAAGAAGGGTGCTTGGTGTGACATCTGGACAGAGGAAGGAGGAAAAGGAAACCTGGTGGTGGAATGAGGAAATACAGGAGAGTATACAGAGGAAGAGGATGGCAAAGAAGAAGTGAGATAGTCAGAGAGATGCAGAAACTAGACAAGAGTACAAAGAGATAAGGTGTGAGGTGAAGAGAGAGGTGGCAAAGGCTAAAGAAAAGGCGTATGATGAGTTGTATGAGAGGTTGGACACTAAGGAAGGAGAAAAGGACCTGTACCGATTGGCTAGACAGAGGGACTGAGCTGGGAAAGATGTGCATCGGGATAGGGTGATAAAGGATAAAGATGGAAACGTACTCACAAGTGAGGAGAGTGTGTTGAGAAGAATGGAAAGAGTACTATGAGAGGCTGATAAATGAAGAGAATGAGAGAGAGAAGAGGTTGGATGATGTGGAAATAGTGAATCAGGAAATGCAAAGGATTAGCAAGGAGGAAGTAAGGACAGCTATGGAGAGGATAAAAAATGGAAAGGCCGTTGGTCCAGATGACACCTGATACCTGTGGAAGCATGGAGGTGTTTAGGAGAGATGGCAGTGGAGTTTTTAACCAGATTGTTTAATGGAATCTTGGAAAGTGAGAGGATGCCTGAGGAGTGGAGAAGAAGTGTACTGGTGCCGATATTTAAGAATAAGGGGGATGTGCAGGACTGCAGTAACTACAGGGGAATAAAATTGATGAGCCACAGCATGAAGTTATGGGAAAGAGTAGTGGTAGCTAGGTTAAGAAGTGAGGTGATGATTAGTGAGCAGCAGTATGGTTTCATGCCAAGAAAGAGCACCACAGACGCAATGTTTGCTCTGAGGATGTTGATGGAGAAGTTTACAGAAGGCTAGAAGGAGTTGCATTACGCCTTTGTGCACCTGGAGAAAGCATATGACAGGGTGCCTCGAAAGGAGCTGTGGTATTGTATGAGGAAGTCGGGAGTGGCAGAGAAGTACGCAAGAGTTGTAGAGGATATATACAAGGGAAGTGTGACAGTGGTGAGGTCTGCGGTAGGAGTGACGGATGCATTCAAAGTGGAGGTGGGATTACATCAGGGATCAGCTCTGAGTCCTTTCTTATTTGCAATGGTGATGGACAGGTTGACAGACGAGGTTAGACAGAGGAGTTCCCGTGGACTATGATGTTTGCTGATGACATTGTGATCTGTAGTGAGAGTAGGGAGCAGGCTGAGGAGACCCTGGAGAGGTGGAGATATGCTCTAGAGAGGAGAGGAATGAAGGTCAATAGGAACAAGACAGAATACATGTGTGTAAATGAGAGGGAGGTCAGTGGAATGGTGAGGATGCAAGGAGTAGACTTTACGAAAGTGGATGACTTTAAATACTTAGGATCAACAGTACAGAGTAGTGGGGATTGTGGAAGAGAGGTGAAAAAGAGAGTACAGGCAGGGTGGAATGGGTGGAGAAGAGTGTCAGGAGTAATTTGTGATAGATGGGTATCAGCAAGAATGAAAGGGAAGGTCTACAGGACAGTAGTGAGACCAGCTATGTTATATGGGTTGGAGACGGTGGCACTGACCAGAAAGCAGGAGACACAGCTGGAGGTAGCAGAGTTAAAGATGCTAAGATTTGCACTGGGTGTGACGAGGATGGATAGGATTAGAAATGAGTACATTAGAGGGTCAGCTCAAGGTGGACTGTTGGGAAACAAAGTCAGAGAGGCGAGATTGCGTTGGTTTGGACATGTGCAGAGGAGAGATGCTGAGTATATTGGGAGAAGGATGCTAAGGATAGAGCTGCCAGGCAAGAGAAAAAGAGGAGGGCCTAAGAGAAGGTTTATGGATGTGGTGAGAGAGGATATGCAGGTGATGGGTGTAACAGGACAAGATGCAGAGGACAGAAACATATGGAAGAATATGATCCACTGTGGCAACCCCTAATGGGAGCAGCCAAAAGAAGAAGAAAAAAAAAGAAGAAAATATGTACACTAGAGCATCTAGGATGTTCTCTTTGAATCACCAGGTTAGCACATAGCTGGCAATATATAGGTAGCTTTTGCCAGTACCCTACAAGCTTCTAAACTTGATTGTTCATTTTAATAATTAGAAAAGCGTCTGCCTGTCACTTCATGTTTGCATTCTATTCAATAGAGCACTAGCAGATAGAGGATTTCTGTTTAGAAATAACACTCTATTAAATCTACACTATGGCACAGAAAGGCGAGTGTTTAGTGCCATTCAAAAACATTGGGGGCTCCTTTTAGGAGCAGGTGGCTGTTTTAGCTGGAAGAATAAAAACTTATACAGAGTTCAACAAATGCATGTCATATTCTACTTTGATTCCTTTGCGCATAACAGCATCCAACCTGGACTTAAACTTACTGCTTACAGGAACATGTAATAGTATTGCAGCTCAAAGACTGTACAGAAGAAAAAGGCTAGGAGAATTACATTGCACCTAGAAGCACGGCACCCACAAATTAGGAGCCATTGAGAACAAAATTCGTCAGCAGTGATAAAATATCAATCAGACTGAGAATATCATTCATTTTATTACAAAATGGTATTTGCATGAGGTACCACTGTTGTTCAGTAATGAATAACTCTTATTGTAAATAAAGTGACAGTTCCGAGTGGTGCAGTAATTTGTGCATGCATGCTATTGTCGATTTTTTTTTTACTAAAAGAGACAAAAATGTGCAGGTTATAGAAGTGTGGGGTATCTTCAGAAAAATATAGAAAATTCAATTTTCCCCACATCAAGCAACACTAAATACCTCAGACTGACAAAGTGATAATTGGATTCTAGAAAATTTTGCAAATTTATTAGAAATGAAAAAAGAAAAATTTAGCCTAAGGGTGCAATATAACAAAATGTAAAAAAAAAAAAGTGAAGGAGTCTGAATGTCTTTCTGAATCCACTGTACAGTACTTTCAGCTTTCAATGTAATTGTATCACAAAAGTTGTATTACTTTTGTTATTTGAAACGGTTTGACTGTTATATTTTTTTACTGGTCATAAAATAAATAAAAACTTGATCACACTTTGATCATAATTTGAACACAAAAAAACTTCACTTATTTACTTTTTGTGCAACCAGGGCTAATATTAATATTGTAGTACTATTCAGAAAACAAATAAAGGTTGGCAAGAAAAGAAACGTAAATACTTACAAGCCATTAATTTTCATAAACTGGAGCTGCAGTTCATGTATGCATCCTAACTCTTGGTATACAAAGACAGCAACATGGAACATAAGTGTTTTCTTTTTTTTTTTTTAAACTTTTAATATTCAGTCTAAACACTGACTGAATTTGAACTTAGTGGTCTTTATTTGAATTGCCTGGCAATTCCCTAATGAATCTGATTTTTTAAACGTAGCACATTTTTGAGGCCTTCTCTGAAGAGGGTCATCTGCAAATAACTGACAATTATGGCCAATGAAATTCACAGAATAAAGCACAGGAAACTAATTAGGTTTCACTACTGGCTCTACATACTAGAAAGGAAAACTGACTGACAGCAGAAAATGACCAATGAAATCCAGAGAGCAAGCCATCTCACCATGATGAATTAGAACAATTTTTTCCACAGTAAAAGAGACTTGAAGAAGTTAAACAATAAATGAGAACAACGGATATGCAACAGTAACGAGGATGACAAACATAACAGAGTAAAAGTAATTTTTTGTCTACAAATGTACTACTACCCTGAAAAACTATTTTTTCCAAATATTTTTAAGAACAACTAACAAAGTAAATGTAACATGTTACTATCTACCTCTGCTTACATGTTTTTAAGAATGTTCCTTTGTCATTTGAAAGCTCTACTATTCTAAACTGAATCTTTCTGTATCAGATCATAGTAAATATTTTTTACTATGCAGTGTGTTAATGGCAGTTTTACTTTTAGCTAAAGAGAAAAACACTGAATCCGTATATACCCCTGTAATATCTGAGGGGCCCTGCTATCTCTGGGCACATAAGTTTTGGATAGAGTTAAACAGGAATATTTATTTAATGTATAGAACTACACCCGACATTTCTTCTTCTTCTTCTTCTTTCGGCTGCTCCCGTTAGGAGCTGCCACAGCAGACCATCTTCTTCCATATCTTTCTGTTATCTGCATCTTGCTCTGTTACACCCATCACCTGCATGTCCTATCTCACCACATCCATAAACCTTCTCTTAGGCCTTCCTCTTTTCCTCTTCCCTGGCAACTCTATCCTTAGCATCCTTCTCCCAATATACCCAGCATCTCTCCTCTGCACATGTCCAAACCAACGCAATTTGGTCTCCTGCTTTCTGGTCAGTGCCACCGTCTCCAACCCATATAACATAGCTGGTCTCACTACTGTCCTGTAGGCCTTCCCTTTCACTCTTGCTGATACTCATCTGTCACAAATTACTCCTGACACTCTTCTCCACCCATCCCACCCTGCCTGCACTCTCTTTTTCACCTCTCTGCCACAATCCCATTACTCTGTACTGTTGATCCCAAGTATTTAAACTCATCCACCTTCGCCAACTCTACTCCTTGCATCCTCAACATTCCACTGACCTCCCTCTCATTTACACACATGTATTCTGTCTTGTTCCTACTGACCTTCATTCCTCTCCTCTCTACAGCATATCTCCACCTCTCCAGGGTCTCCTCAACCTGCTCCCTACTATCGCTACAGATCACAATGTCATCAGCAAACATCATAGTCCATGGGGACTCCTGTCTAATCTCGTCTGTCAACCTGTCAATCACCATTGCATATGTGTGTGGATTAAATTATTACACTCCAACCCAGAAGCCTGTGTTCATATAAACAAAATCAATTCTTAATAGTTCACTCTACAATACAAAAAAATGCTAGCTCTACAAAAGCTACTGACAATTGCTATTATTATTGGAATTACAACAGAAGGACCTCAACAAAATTATTTTTATTCAGATTATATAGTGCTCTATATTACCAGTCGACATTGATCAGTGTCACACATACTACACACACATAGTTTATTAGAATAATTTTACAGAATGTATGCTTTCAGAATTAACCTATATAAAATGTGCTGCTTACAGTTAATAGTACTGCACATCATATTACCTTGGACAACTTTCCTAAGATTGTATCAGAGCAGTTCAAATATCTAACAATTACAGTAACAAAAAAATTAAAGATTTATTCAAATTAAATATTAGTAACCTGCTGAAAAGCATCAAACAAATCGTGCACTCAGTGCTGACCCATCACAGGGCAAAAACATGTAAGTAAAGTCAGTTATGATTTCAACCAGTAACACTGAGTAACATTAAGTTTTGAAATTACGGCAAATAGATTGCTGTGTATATTTTTAGTATTGCTGTTATTGTCAAAGTGTTATTCAACTCTACCGCCTCTTATGTTTATTGATTTGCTAAACCTTAATACTGCAGATTTGTTACCATGTTCCTACTTACATGTACCCCAGTCAGAATGTGGTCAAAATAGGACTTTTTTTTTCTTCAAACAACTTGCTCTTAGCAAATATGCTGGAAGGGTGTGAAGATACCATGCAAAAAATGTTCCCCTTCCACCAAATAACCCATCATTTTAATTAAGAGGAAGACATGAGAGAGAGAGAACTACGTGCGAAAATTCCTTTTAAATGTAAAAAGCTTTTCCATAAGTAAAAAGAGATCAATTACAGGCAAAGCACAATTTGGGAGGGTTGGGTGAGCCAAGAGAGAATATTCAACATAACATTGGGTCCAGTATTAAAACAATCTGTGCCACAGAAATGAAAACACAATATAAGAAGAAAGTCATCAGCATGCATTGAATAAATGTTTATTTAGTTATTCACCTAACTATAGACTAACTCATTCATTCATTCATTTAAGAACCTGCATCATAACACTTGTACTGTGCACCCACACAACGCTCCCTGAGTATTTTAATAAGACAGTGCTCCCTAATCTTTCCCATTTCTACAAAGGATACTCAGCAGTGATTAGTCAATGGGATTACTTTTAGAATAGCAGATACATATCAAAAGGATTACAGAAAAAAACATGCATTCAGTTATATGCAAATCTGTTTTAGTAATGCTCAAATTGTTTCTACATTTTTATTTTAGACTTACTAATGGTACATCATTTGACTGATTTTTCTTTATATAAAAATTCTATCTTTTCCTTTATATAATTGCTTTCATCACTTTTGACATAACTCTCAAGGATTTAAAGGGAAAAAAATCTATTAATGTTAGCTACAGGTGAACATTGTGGGTATTTATTTGTCTAAGTGAAGTGGACTGAGTGTATCACTCAGTGGGTTGGATCCTGGCTTGCACATAATGCTGCATAGTAATTAGCCCTTGCAACCATGAACTGGGCAGAGTGGGAACAGAAATGGAACAAATAGATAAGTGACTGGAAAGATAGACTTGTGTAATTTTATTACTCTTATTATTAAATGAAACAACAGAGTGACCTCTGAAAGACCTTTGTAAAATGCATTTTGAAATCCTTCCTTGCTGGTCCTGGCCATTTTGCTCACTCTAATATTATACATGATCAGAGCCTATTAACCCAGTATGTGCACCTTTTTTAACACAGGCAAAGATGTAACAGTGAGGTAATCAAGCACTGAGCAAAGAAAGTAGAGAGAAAGCTTAGTGAAACTGAGATACTGACTTGTTTTGTGTAAATGCTCAGATTAAAGAAAAAGTGTCCAAACTTTCTCAGGATCAGTACAAAACAATAAGCAATACTTATTTAAAAAAGGAGTCAATGGTCAGGGAGTGAACACACTGCTTTAACCATTTTTAGCATTGATGGTGTTACTTGCAGCTGGGCTCATTCTGCTTAAAGGCACATTGGTAGGCTGATGGTACGCAGAGCGCCACATTACATTTATATTACATACATAATACAATATATCCATACTTATATTAGATTACATATTAGTTTTTGTGAAATAAATGTTGTGAGTTTTTAAAACACTGTTTAAAATCGAAGGACTTGTACTCTAAATAGTGTTTTTCCCTTAGTTCCTACTGAAATGTCAGCACAGCTTTTTCTGTTGTTTTAGTATCTCAACTTCAGAGTTTTTAGAATCCCTAAGCAAATGAGTGAACAATATGTAAGATGGCCAGCTACTTCATGGTATTTGCTGCATTGGAGATATGCGGCATGCATGTGAACTAAGAACTGTCTTACTCTGAGTTGTGGTAACAGGTTTTACCTAGCTGAATAAAGTTCACCCAGTCCACTGTTTCCTTTTTATTTTATTTGCCTTTGAATATGTTGAAGTGAAATGGCTTAAAACAAACAGAAGCAGACAATGTCAAGCTACTTTATCAGCAACTTCATGTCTGTCCTACAAGGGAGCAAGCAAGTCAGCGAGTGAGAGAGGGAGAGTGCGCACAAGGAGTGGACAAGACCAGAAAAAAAGAGACTGCAATACCAAACAGAAGAATACATTCTCCCAATGTTTAAACCCCAGCCACCTACATTAGCATAAAACATGGTATTAAGGAGACTAAATGTCATACCAGCATACATTCTAGACCAGTGTTTCCCAAACTCAGTCCTGGTGAACCCCTGTGGCTACAAGTTTTTGTTCCAACCAGATTCCTAATCAGTGACAACACTTGATAGCACTGATCTCATTTAATTAGCTGGTATTTTTTTTTTCTTTTATTCGACATTCAGAAAAGCATAGCAGCATGATTTTTACATTCATAAGACATTTAGAAATATTTCTGCTTTTGCTATAGATTTAAATCTTAACTCTCTTTTGTTGATTTCATTATACTTTGCCCTTTCTCTGTGCAGTTTTCCCCCTTTGTTGTATCTTAATAATGACAATTTAAAACGAGCAGAGCAGACACGCAGGCAAACAACACTAAATAATCAAAGGCTGCAAGTACTTTAGCAACCGACCCACTAATGAGTAAATAATGGATTAATTAAACAATTAGAAGACCTAGAAAAGTAGAATGAAAATCAAGATGAAAATACTGTTAAAAAGAAAAAAAATACATCATTCCTATATAACTGCTTGGTACATTTTAATTTTTTTTAGCAAACTTAGTTTTCTAATTTCTATATTGTTCCCTAAACACAGAACTTGGGAAATATCAGTTCACTTAATTAGCCCAGGAGTTCAATTAAAAACAGAAGCTGGTTGGAACAAAAACCTGCAGCCACAGGGGTTCACCAGGACCGAGTTTGGGAAACACTGTTCTAGACGCACAGTGCTTTCCACAAGATCGTCCAGTACTTAACAAAAATCACTTATTTTGAGCTACTTCACATTAACAAGGTCTGATTTCCATGTTAAACGTTTACACACTTCAGATTTTGTATGTACAACATTGACCTAATTTTTTGGATTTTAACATCCCTAATTAGAACATTAGATTAGTTCTGACAAGAACTGGAGTTTCAGACCAACAAGCTTGCCAATATTACTTTCTCCAAAATAACATCAAATCACATTTTATATACACATATATAAAATTAGATAATTAAAATAAATTTCAGTTTAAAATGGAACCCATGCCATATTCTTCACAGGAAAAGCAAACTTTTTATTTATTTTCTTATGTTTTAAAGTTGTGAGAAGTTCATTAACTGATAAAGCCAGTCTTAAAATTGATTTCTAGTTTTCTGTTGGATGTGACCTGGTTAAAAACCTTTTTCCCCTCACTATTTTGTACCAGAATAAGTAAGCGCATTGTCTGAGTGTGTGTGAAAGTGTTTGTGGCAATAGACTAATAGCCAGGCACAGATTACACTTTAGCTCCTTTGGCTCTAAATTGGATTACATTGTTTCAAAAATGGCTGAATGCATGGATGATACTTGCTTTCACTTAACTAAAATTTTATTCTAATCAAAACAGACAAGGAAGAGCTCAGACAATATCATCAATTACAAAAACTGTATGGAAATCAGTGCAACTACAGAAAGCACCTTCAAAATCTTGTTATATTCCAAGTTGTCTCAATCCTATAATCTCCATAAAACTGCACATTCTATCTGACCTAAATTTAAGCATAGCTTTAGGAATTTTACTTTAAATTACTGTCACCATGAGAAAGGGAGAGTTTTCATTTTCGTGTTTAAAATTTACATAAAGAGGCACAAATCTGTGTCTGTGATAATGTCATTTAATTTAATAAACTCTGCCCAAGAAAGGGCCACTGTCCACCATAAGGTCCCTGAACATCATTGTGTGCTACTTTTGGTGTATCTTGTATATTTATAAGAGTTTATGTCCCAGTCTATAGAATCTGCATTTACAATGTGTGTCATGCCTTTGTGTACACACCTTCCGATACGACATACTGTAGCATTCATGTCACATGCTCTCCCAAGCTGCCATTTGCCATTCGCTGTTGAAAGTAGTTCAAGTACGTTAACAACAGAAAAATGCCATGGAAAGACAATCCCTGCAACTTGTGAAAAAGCTGGTACTTTACAAGAAAAAAAGCTTTCAAGCTCTCATGTCTTATCAGCTAGAGTTAGAAACACATTCCTGGTTTGTAATGGGGTGAGAGAGGGATACAGTATTTTTTTTCTTGGAAATGCACAGTTTCATGCTCAAGGTATGATAATATATGCAGCAGTTGTAATGTTTATGACGTAACATTTCATTTTATTGCATTATTATTTCAACATGCAGTCCAAATGTTGGTATACTCCAAATGTTAAGTTTTTTTTAACCAGATTTTCTATCCATATTGCAGTTGGGCCTTTTGGTTAATCTTTTTGGTTTTAAAGACGTGATCTTCACTGAGATTTCCCACTCTCCACTTTCTCTTTCATTAGATCAATTTGCAAATACCAAATTAAAAGTATAAATCGCCTGTAGTTTCAGAAACACACCCAGTTTACTGAAGTACCCGATGTTAATATGATAATGCTTGCACATTGCATGTTTGAGATTAAGCTCTTTCTTGGTCAATTAATGCATATGATGGAAACCAATTGAGGAAACACTTGCCAGTTCAGACTTTCTCTTTAGTTCATGATTTTTTGCCTTTGTTGGCTGGCATGACCCCACTTCATCCCACTCCTTTTTTCTTCAGGATTTTTCCACTTAAACGTTTTTTTTAGAGGTTACTGTCTCAGAATCAACCAAAGGTAACAACTCATTCTTGCACTACTGATAACACCAAGTTTCTCCTCTTCAGTCTGTTAGCTAGAAACATCTAACATGTCTCAGCCTGTCAGAATTCCATGCATTTTTCTAAACATGTTCAAGCCTGTTCATTTATATGCCTTACCATGCACAGTTTTGAGTTTTCAATTAACAAGCTTCATTTATATACCAAGCTAAGTGCATTTTATATATAAAAATAAAAATTCTGTATACAGGTCATAGAGACACATACATTATTAACCCTAAGAATATAGTGATATAGAAAAAGGGGACAAATAGCACAACAATTTAATCTCATCTCTATACAGCTGTATATACTGGATACAATAAGTATTTTGTAACATGCATATTCATATTTTTGTCATTGTCTTCAACAAGTACTCCTGGTATGCTATATACACTAGAGAGACTAAAGAGCACACTAGGGTATTTTACAGTTTGTAGCAGCAGGAAGAGGAAGGCTCAAATGTAGCATGGATGCTTCTGCTTTTTTGCTTTGAGGCAAATCGGCTGCCTTTAAAAATAGTTTTATTTTTAACCATGTATGTACATCTTTATCCTAAAATAAAGAAATATCTGTATTAAAAGACAAGTGTTATAAAATAAAAATAAGTTATAACCACATTAACATTTGCCGTGATGTAAATACTGTAACTACAGTATATAGCAATAAAGAATACTGTATGAATAATAGGATGATGCCTGTTCAACTATTTATCCATTATCTGTCTTGGCTTTGTCCAATTTAGTTTATTAAAGAGCACACTCATGCACACACCCACACATACATATGTATACCTTCCAAATTATTGTTCACGTTTCAGCCATAGCCATTGTTAACAAGTCATGCAAACACCATTGACAAATATTGGCAGTTGAATGAAGACCTTAGTAACTTTAAAAGTGGCACTGTCATAGAATGCAAACTTTGCCAGAAGTCAGTACATAAAATTTCTGTTCTACTAGAGCTGACCTGGTCAACTGTAAGTGCTATTATTGTTAAGTAGAAAAATCTATGAGCAACAACGGCTAAGTTATTAAGTGGTAGGCCACGTAAACTCTCAGAGAAAGGCTGACAAGTGCTGAAGCACACAGTGTGTAAAAATCATCTACCTTCTCTTGCTTTACTCTTAACAGTATTCCAAACTGCCTCTGAAAGCAACATCAGCACAAGAACTGTGCGTCAGGAGCTTCATAAAATTAATCTCCATGGTCAAGCAGATGTATACAAGTCTAAGATTACTAAGCACAATACCAAGCGTTGGCTAGAGTGGTGTAAAGCATGCTGTCATTAGACTCTGGAGCAGTGGAAACATGTTCTCTGGAGTGATTAATCACCCTTCAGTATCTGGCAGTCTGAATCTGGGATTAGTGAGTGCCTGGAGAATGACACTTTCCAGACTGCACAGTGCCTAATGCAAAGTTTGGTAGTGGAGCATTAAAAGTCTGGGGCTGTTATTTAGGGTTTTGGCAAGGTACGTTGGTTCCAGCATAGGGTACTGTTATTGTTACAGCATAATAAGACATTTTAGACAATCATGCACGTCCAACTTTGCAGTAACAGTTTAGCAAAGGTCCTTTGCTCTTCTTGTATGACTATGCCCTTGTGCACAAAAAAAACAGTCCACAAAGACATGGCTTGATGGGTGTGGTGTGGAAGAAGTTAAGAGGCCTGAACAGAGCCCAGGCCTCAGCCCTTATAGGACACTTTTGCTATGAACCAGAACACCAACTGCAAGCCAGGACTTCTCGTCCAACATCAGTACCTGACTTCACAAATGCTCTTTTCACTAAATGGGCACAAATTCCCACAGACACACTCCAATCCCTTGCCTTCCCAGAAGAGTGTAAGAGTGAAATTAATATTTTTATGGGAATGGGTTGTCCATCTAGCCCATGTAGGTGATATAGTCAAGTGACCACAAACCTTTGGATATACAGTTTTATACACACACAAAAAAAATCTATTAATATGGTTACAACTTAATCGGATTTGTTGCTTCCTTCTAAGTAAACCCCTCTCTATTTATACACTGCTCCCAACGTTTGTTCCATTACCTGGAATACAAACCCGTTTTGTGGAAAGTCACATAGATCCTGTTTGTGAATTTTGAAACTGGCAACCTTTCGAAGTGGATTTTAATTTCGAGAACAAAAAAGTTAGCAGGGGCTGTACACCCACATTTCATCACCTGTTATGACATGTTTCAGAAAGTTTTCATCAGCATTTGATTGATCTAAAAACTCCTGACTATGACACAGTTCGTGTTTTTCTCATCAGTCAGCATACATGGCACAACTTTTGCAGCAACATTATGCATACTCAGTTTTTCAATCAAAACTGTGAGACACTTTTACTTGAACTTTTACTGAAGCCTACTTCTTCTGCAACTTCACAGACAGTAAGTTAACTATTTTCATGAATCAAAGCACACACTTTCTCAACATGATAACCATCCACATTTGGGATTGTCTGCTTTATTTGAAATGTCAGTAACATTGAGCACATTCCAAATTCTTTGACATTTTCTCTCAAGTAAAAGAAAAACTAAAATCAGCACCAGTTATGCAATCCTAATCATTTAATTTTCCAATCTGACCCTCCTTTTTTGTGTGTGACATCGAACTTTAATTTTTCATTAATCCATTGTTTCAAACTTTCTGTAACTTTCATCTTACATGACTGATAAAACTTTGTTATTACTTAGCCTGTGTATAAATCCAGAATTAGAATATTAACATATTAACTGGACCTGCAGCGTAACTGATAGGCTGCATTACATTTGCCAACATACCTTTCAAACATAGGATATACAGTATGTGCTTTCATTACATTTGTCCCATTTTAGGGTTTATGCTAATGAACATTAGTTTGGCTTCAAAAGCCAAACAAATGACACAAACTCAGCTCTTGCATATTCATATTTAGAACTGAAGTGTGCTATTTAGCCTGTCCTGCTAACTGGCATAAACAGAGTGCTTGTGCCTTGAAGCACTAAACAAATTTCATTTTGCTAATAACAAATGGAGCAGTTCATTTCGTCATCAGTGTAGACAAGCCAAATAACCACTTTGTCAGAAACTTGCCTTGATTTGCACTTTCTGTAACTATTATTAGCACTGGTGATATGCACAGTCCTATATGTTCCCCATAACCCTGAACAGTGCAAACCGCTCAGAAAATGAATAATTAATTGTAGATGTGCTCAAAACAATAAGAGAATAAATGTGAAGCCTCAGCTCATTTTTATGGAATGTGTAGGACACGGTATTAAAAACCAATTCATCTCACAATCATTTTGTCTCCTCTTACAACTTCATGACACTACTAGCTGAATAAATACAACTCACATCTCCTTGTTCTAATCTATTTCTAAACTAACTTCATAATAAGATAAAAATGGCAATGATGGTAGCAGGTGTGTGTGTGAGAGATACCCCTAATAGCCAGAACACTACAGTATGTTGAATATTAAAAAGAAATTGTGTTTTAAGTATATACGAAAACCAGATACATCACTCCTGCTAGATTCACAAGTAGCACTGATTACCAGATACCACTGCAGGGGCCAATTGTCAACAGCAGCCACTTACCAGAGTACACATAACAGTGCACTACCATTCAAGAACTTAGTTGTTTTAACATTAAACTGACTAGCTCTTTCAGTGCAAATAAAGCCATCTAGTTATTAGAAAATATGGCAATACATTCCAGAAGAATTACAAATAATAATAAATAAAGGCAAACCTACTTTTTATTTTCAACAATTGGGGAGTCTTATTAAACATTACAAAAATACAATAAACACAATATTATAAACTGCACGTTTATAGATATTACAATTTTTTTTCTCTGTTACTATTGAATCAGCAATTTGGTTGGAAATAATTAAATCTTTGGTAATAGTTGTAGTGCACTGGTTAATGTGTTCAAATACTAAGTATTTTCAGTGCATTCACATAAAATGCCAAAGCACCTGCTGTCATCATCATGACTGTTTCTCGATCTGTAAGAAACAACTTGGCTCATTTTGTTTAAATTTCTTGTGTATACTTGTTCAAGGATGCCCTGAAAAGAATGGAAGGAGCCAGCACACCCTCATGTACTGATATGTTGATTTTACCCATTTGTTACTTGCCTGGGGTTTACCAAGTGGCATGCTGGGGTGGGAGGGTGTAAAAGTTTCTGCTCTATTTGTATGTTGCCCTTTTTAAGTACACGGAGGAAGAGTTTAGTTGTTAGCCGTTTTGTTTGATTTCTCAGAGTGGGACATAGGGACAAAAACCATACAATATATACGAGAAACTTGTGAGTTGGGAGGTTGGGCTTACTATCTCGTGGCAGGTTCATGATGCTTGTTTTTTTCTCATTTATGTTTTACTTTCCCTTCTTCTGGAATCACCAATGGTCTAATTTAAGAAACTTTCTGGGAATATTTGGAGCCTGGGATCAAATTTTAAAAGGGCTGGGGTCTTCAACTACCTATGGCATACAATAAACAAGATGTTTACCAGCAAATATCTCACTGCTGCTTTAGAATTCACCACTACATTTTTTTATGTATTAACGTAAACAAGACAAAAAAAGATTGGCCTACTTCTTATTTTACCTTCGCAAATGCCTCTATTCTTGCCTGTGCACACAAACAAAACATACTAGGTTTAGAAGACTCTTGGTTATTCTTGGAAGAAACGTGCTGCATGTGGAGGGCTCAGAATATGAGATTCAGATCACTGCTGCAAAACTATTAAATTAAACTACTTGTTACTGTAATAAGAAGAATTTGCAATCCACCATACCCATGCAAAATGTTACATTTCTAATGCGAGGCCTAGCAGGCTTTTGTCCTTGGAACTGTGGAGATGCAAACAAAATGCATGTATTCCTGCCATTAAGCAGAAATCAGGCACTAACCAATAATTCTTCAGAGATTAATAAAACATTTTTAAATATTATTTGGAATAAAAAAAGAACATTTAATGCTTCCTCTTCTGAATTAAAGAAAATTTAAAATGTTATCTTAATTAACCTTCTTTTAATGCAGAATTGAGTGTTTAGAGTGCCAGCTAACACCTCCAATCATTTTCTTGACTGATAATTACAGATGCCAAGTGAATAGAAAAAATTTTCGTAAGATGGCTTCAGAAGCTTATTCTTAAATTAATAAATGACGATCAAACATTTTTCTTCTTTTCTCACCAGGGACCCAATAACATTTTCCTCCTTTTGGATATTATAGACGTAGCCTGAAATCAATATTACCCAGCAGAACATCTAGCAATGAATGACAAAAAAAAAAATCATGTTTTTTCTAAGTTCTTCATGATTACTGGTACTACCAATATGTGTTACTTGACCCTAATGCTGGTTTGTGATTGTCCAATATTCTTTGCTATTTTTTGTTCAGAGTCCTGTTTTCTCTGTGTGCTCCATTTTTCTGTTAACTGCAATGCCATTGTTAATGTTTTGAAAGCATTTTTTAAAAAAAAAACAGTAGCACAAACTGTTATGAGTTTAACGCTCTAACGTAGTATTTGGCAAGTACAGTGTGTCTCTCATAATGATAAACAGCCATTAAGCTGGTGAAAACTTCAGGAATGTGATCATCCAGTGTTGGCCAACTTGGCAAAACAAATCCTATGAATTCAACTGTCCTGTGTGCTCCACACAAGTTATCCTTAGCTGGAGACATTAACACAGCACAGAGAAGCACACTAACACCATAACATGTGGATCAGCTGTTTTCTTTCCAAAAGTATTTAAAAATTAAATAACTCTCTACACTTGGTAAGAAGGTCAACCAATTAATGCATAAAGTTACATACTAAAAACTTCAAACATTTACATTAAAAAAGTATCAGTTATGTTTATGATCATTTTCCAATCAAAAAAATCAAGAAAAAAAAAATGAATATAACCATTTCAGAATTCATGGTTTATGGCCAGATAATACATGTATTATGATAAACTCTGTTCTATGCACAAATGTACAGAAACAAATTCTTTAAAGATGTAGTGGTGTAAAGGGAAATTTGCAGATGGAAACATGACTTCTGTCTTAAGGTTTTGATGGACCTATTTTGATGCAGTCAAATGTTAAGTTAGATATGAGCAATGTAGTCATTTTGTATAAAGTAATACTAAATCTGCTATTTAGGAAACAACTTCAGAATGGATGGAAGTCCAGATAAGGCAGTAGTAAAAAGGTTACATAAGCTCAAGAGTAGTTCATGCAAATACCGCCCAAATTATACACATGCCATGTAAAGAAGTGTACTTTTGGACAAAGTGAGGTGTGACCAAATAAGGAGGAGAAAAAAATAAAATTACAGAGTAGTGAGAAAAAACAGACGGGCACAGAATTAATAAAAAATAATAATACATTTTTTTTATATAGCACCTTTCCCATGCTCAAGGTGCTTCACAGAAACTCAGAAAGAAGCAGCATGTATGTGTAATATTGAATACAAATGTTTTCTAAATAGAACACTGAAACAGATAGATACAGGAAACACAAAACATTAAATAGATTAAAAGACAATAAACCAGAGTAAAATACCAAATTAAATACTAAAAGAAAAGCCTAGAAGATAACATCATTTGTGATATTACACACACACACAAATTATACTGAGCATTTGAAGAGAGAGGAAGACTGAAAGAGGAGGCAGAATGTCAGGTTAAATTAAATGTCTTCCAAAAATGATGAGTTTTAAGTTGCTTTTTTAAAAGAATTATTTGAGTCAGCTGAACTAATTAATTCAGGAGGTCATTCCAAGGTCTGGGCACTATAGAGCTGAAGGCCCTGTCACCCACAGACTGCAGGTGAGTGTGGGGCACAACAAGATTGCCAGAATCAGAAGATCATAGTGGGCAAACAGGAGCATATAGATGGAAGAGGTCGCTGATATAGTCTGGTGCAAGGCGATTTAAAGCTTTGTAGGTTTTATATTCATTCCTATAAGACACAAGAAGCCAGTGGAGGCGAAGCAGGACGGGTGTTATGGAATGAAAGTGATCAGTGTAAAAGAATAAAGCTGAAAAAACAAAAAGTTTAAAATGAAATAGGTATGTATGGACACAGGAGGAAAAAAAAAAACAATAGGAAAAATGTTCACAGTAATGGAGATAAGGTAAATAAACTTTAGATAGAACCTAAAGAATACATGGACAGAAATGGAGGTGGTCTTGTTTTCACATTATATTTGGAAAACAGCATAAAGTGCTGTAAAATAATAAACGTAAGCTATTCTACGGCAATTTATCAGTGGCATGTGTAGTTTTCTTCTTTTCTGAAAACTAGATATTTAAGGAATGACTACACAATAACATTATGCTATTTAGAGAATCAACTTCATTCCTTTTTAGAGCATGAAGAAACTCAGGAGTTTCATTTCTACGATATAATTAACACACCCATTCAGAGGGTAATAAATAAAACCTACTGGATTTGCAAACATACAAAACTAAAAAGTTTACAAGTACTGTTTTATTATACAATGCAAAAATGAACAAAATGCTGATTTACAAACCATGATAAGCTAAAAAAAAAAAAAAAAAAAAAAAGCAAAATAGAATGTGTCCCAAATATTAAAGTTCTTTCTTCACTATCCTACCAGGCTGAGACATACTGCATATGCATTAACTGTAATCGCCTGGTTTTACTCAGCTGGAGAAAGATGCATCAACCTCATCTCCTCCAAGTATCTGTAACTCAGCCTGACTGAGGGTACAGATTTTTTAAATGGAATGTAAACATTGTGAAAAAGACATTTGTCTTAAATTTGGTACTAGGTAATCTGAGGGATTTGGGATTTGCCCATGTATGGTATATTGAGGTTGCCATATGAGGATATGGATACTGTGTGCAAACAAAAACTTTGCTACTTGCACAGTCTCTGGAGACAACAGTGTTCACTGCCTTGTGAATGTTGTACTATCAACAGATCAGCCATGAGCAGCTTCAAATTTCTTCAATACCATCCTGAAACCATATGGGCTGCTACACACATTATATGTAGATCTACAGCAGCTCCTATAAATCCCATTGTACAGAGGTATAATACCTGCACAGTTTCGGATATAGACTCCAGTATGCAGTGAATATACTCCATAAATCTTTGTGCTTTTCTAAACAGTGGAAGAACTATGTGTTTGCTGCCTTAAATAGTCATATACCACTACTATACTTTCCTTCTTTAGTTCATGTGCTTCCACTTTGTAACAATCCATGCAACACCTAGCACATCACTGCTCTGCACCAATGTATTACTAGCAGAGGCACACAATAGGCATTCAACACTATATCCAAGCTATACCAAACTGAACCAAAAAGGTATTGATTGGCATAGTAATAAAAAATTTTCAAAGTTCCTTTATATTCCCTTACCATTACATGTTCCAATTTGTTTTTGATCTCACATGCTTACTTATATTATCTGAAGTGTTCATATCCTTCTAGTATGGTGACCCTGACATAGTGTAAGAATTGGCACACTCCAGGAATTCTTACTGTTTAACAAGCTATGTACACTGTTGACAGATTCCAGCCACTGATAAAGTTAATCTTAGCAAACTGATTTATTGGGAGTATGGCTACAAAAAACAATCCAAATTTAATGCTTCACATAAAACCTAAGTGAACTCTTGACAGAAGATGGGTGCGATTTTAGAGACTCTGAGAAGTATAATGATGATGTAGCTTCGGGGTATAGCATCCATACTATCAATGTTATGTCAAAATTAATTAGATTGGCATTAGACTCTGCCAAAGGTAAATCATATTATCTTGCCTATATATGTTTGTGATTTTCATGAATGAGATTTTGGAGCACATCCCAGATATGTGTGACAGGATACTTGGTGACTTTAACTTGACCAAGTACAAAAGAGTATGAAGGTATGTGCATCAGTGTACCCTATGATGGACTAGAACACCAATCAGCATTGGTATACTTCTTTGTGCATGTAGCTACTGGGAGAAGCGCCTTCTCCCATGACCTTGAAATGACAGTTGAGCACTGATTCTGATTTTTTTGTATCCATAATATTTACCAAGAAACACTGATAACTGTTCTTAGTTAGTTTCATATTTATCAAGTAATTTCCAATACTGAAAAATTCCGAACACAGTACTCCTTCATTCTTATCTGATATTCAGATATGGTACCCCTCGGGATTTGGTGCTAATTTCTTTTCTCTCTTTTTATTTATTGCCATTAGGAGATGCATGATTGAAAAATATTAACTTTCATGTTTACACAATAACACTTTTCTGTGCATAATATGTAGTTAAATAACATAAAACTGCTACTAGATGACTGGTTTAATGAAGTGAAACTATGAATAAGTGAAACTTGCTTTTAAATTTGAAAGCACTGCTTTTAAAGTGTGGTAATTGTGGAAACAGTAACACACACATCAAGTCAATTCAGACTCACCAGTAATTTAGAAGAAAAGCCTGTGCGCACTCAAGGAGAATGTGGATAGTCCACACAGGCAGCATCAATGCTTAGAGTTTACATAATGATGACAGTATTTTTTTGCAATCAAAGAAACTACAATACTATTTACAACCTGAAAAACTGTTTTTGCATCAAAAGCCAAAAAGTTGACTACTTTTAAAATATCAGAATAAACTTTTTTCAAAGCTTTAGAAATAAAAGATCAGCTTGAAAACTGAGTATGTTTTAAAATGTCTAACAATGGTCTCTGTGAAGAAATGAGTTGCAATGGAAATCAATAGAGATGCATTAATTATTTCCAACAACTATGAATCTATTACAAGTGAGTTTTTCAAAGAACAAATACAAATAAGGTTTAATATAATGAACAGATATGAGGTATCTTTACAGGCTCATCTATAAAGCTACTTCTCACACAGTATAAATGTACTCATAACGTTCCCATTACAAATAACTGGTGAAATTGCACCTAACAGGTCAAGTGTCTTTGTTAGGTTAGCTAAAGTTTTAAGTAAATCGCAAGGGGTTGTTAGCACTTTCTTCTATCATTTTGGAGTAGTAACCACAGTTTGCTTTGGAGAAAGCTTTCCTGCCCGGTTTAGGACTCTGTGGAGATTATTCTGCATTTACTTTGCAATTTTTGGAACAACCTATTCGCGATTTTTTTTGTTTGGAGAGGAGCTAGTTTGTCTAAATCATGTTCTAAAAAAAGGGTTGTAGCTATTTGTCAGCTCATCTACATTATTAGTCACGAATTCAGATTTGAAGTTTACAGGATGAAAATTATTTTTGAAGTAGTACTTTATTACAACTAATGGGATGACAGTTTCTCACCAAAACAAACTCTTCAGTATCACAAAACCTGTGGCCAGGTTTTGCCCAACAACATCAAACATATGGACAGAGAAGGCAACTCAAAATGGAACACAGAGAAGTACTTGGTACTGGTTATGCCAGTTGGGAACTCATTCAATTGAAAGAATCAATTACAAGTGAACTTGCAACAAATATTGAAAAAGCAAATAACCAAAAATAACCAATGCCACTATATACTGGTTTAATCGATACAACTTGCATTTGGCTCATTACAGTGGGATCTGTCATGTTGCACTGAGCAGAATGAAGTTCTGTTGGCCATAATTTCTTGTTTATTCATTCACAGGCTTTGTTGTGAATTGAAAATAATGTTAACTTTACTTGTATTGTAATTACACATCTGCTCCCCCATTAAAATACAGTGTCCTCCCTACTAAATTTGTTCTGGGGTAACCTTGCCTCATGGTCATATTTTCACAGTTACTTCTAGATGTAGTAAAGGTGTCAAAAATTCCCATTTGCAGAAAATGTTTATTTTATAAATTATATTAATAATGTTCATGCAAGTTAAATTCTGAATCTTTTCAGCAAGGTTCAGGCAGACAAACTTTATTTTTAGTTACATCTCTTTTTAGCATATATTGTTTTAGTATATAGATTAGAAATGCCAATATAAATGTCGATAATTAGGAAAAAGAAAAAAAAAAGTCTTACATTCACCACTGTGCTCCTCAAGCAGTATTACAGCATCATATGTGGTATGTCAACCATTTTAAAACAAGAAGAGGGGCTGAACAAGGTTGTGGCAGAATTAATTTGTTCACAGCTTATGAACAGTATTAACAGCAAAAGATATTAAAACTATCTTTACTTCATTTTAGTTTTCCTCACTGGCAGGAAAACCTTCCCTTTAAATAAACCAACCTAAAGCAATATGCAGAGCAAAAACATTTATATTGAATGACTGAATTGTTTGTCTCCACACTCACTCTCTCTCTATGCAATTGGTTGCAATTTTTCTTAAAGTGTTCCTCATTTTTGACTTGTACCTAGTATGATATCATATTGAAGTTAACATTAGTGGTACTGTAACACAACATTCCCTATCAAATGATTAATTAAAGCAGAACCTACCATAATGGCAGATATTACAGGTCAGTAATTAGTATCAAACCAGGTAAATGTATTTTCACATCATCGATTCAAATTAGCTGAACTTGAAGTGAGCGAGCACAGATTCTGGATAATAGTCTTCTAAAATGAACTCTTTTATATCAGAAACAAAATTGGTGAGCTGATGTCACAGAAGTTTATAATTTATTTTTCACTGTTGTACATGTCCAGATAACATACCATACTTTTTTTTATATAATCTAAAACATGTGGAATGTATAAGATACACACATAACATCTGACCAAAGACTTTGATCTCATTTGAAATATGCAATGTCCCTGAATGATTAAAACAACAAACAGAGGCGAAACAGGTAACGATATTTTTGCATAGCGAGAATACCTTTTCCATTTTTATGTATCAGACTGACATGTACAGTTACTATGTAACAGTAACCAATAAAAGGTATATAATTTTCAGCTTCCCTTCATGACTTCAAAACACTGGCCTAGATTTTGGCTGATGATGAAGTCATACTTTACTGTAAATCACTGCTGAAGACATATAGCCCTTACTCTTTCACATATATTGTGAGGTTTCTAAACTCTTTTGGGACTCCCCCCAACGGGACGACACTCTGAAGAGCAACCTGAAGTGTGAGTGCCACGTCTGTGGAAGACAGCTTATCTGTTGCCGGGGCCACTGCCGGCTCTCAGCGCTGAAGCGGCTCGCCGCAAAAGCAAATCCGAGCCGACCGCAGTCACACTATAAGCACCTGTCGTCGGTGGGTGATGCAAGGAACATTATAAATGCAGGGAACAGTATTACTTAGCCACTAACCTGGCCCTCCCTGCCTGATTGCTGTGTTTGTGTATAGGAGAGTGGTACATCCCACTACAATAAATAACCATGCTGTTCCTGTTTCAAGGTGAATAAAGCTGGTTTTGCTAAAGCACTGAGACTCAGACTCATGTTTTAGGGTGCAAAACAGGGACTCACACGTCACAAAATTAACAGGGTTTCTACTGACACAAACTGGCATACTAATCAGCTAAATTCAGCTTGTCGCCATTTTGTTTGCAACTTTTCTTTTTTACTATAATACCATTAGGCATCAATTGTACTTTGGAAAAGATCTAGATGTTACATTCAGGGCTGTGTCATATAGCAGTACACTTTACCATTGATAAAAATAATTTTTTCTTTCACTCTCCAGGTTTATCTTTCATGTAAGCAAGCCTGTACCTGTCATTATTTTTTTTTTTAAGTTAAAGCACTATTGAGCCAAGTGTAAATGTTGTTGTTATCAGATTTACACGGTAATATGGAAGGTTTTTTTTCCCTTTCAAATCTGAAATCTTACAAGAAGCACTATTACAGATTAAATAATGAGAAGACCAATTTGCAGCTCTTGATGCCAGGGAAGGCTTCTGCATAATGTGATCCTGACCTATACTGGAAAAAGTATATTGAGAAAACGAATGCAAGTATACTGTGATTCTTAGGCAAGGATTAATTCTCAAAAGGGGCCTAACAAATCTTTAAAGGTTGCAAAGCTACCTAACTGTTGATATACAATACTGAAATAAAGTCATTTATAACAAGAAAATGTCAAAAATGAAATATATCATTATACTCTGCTCACAGAAGATTGTCCCTAAATACTGATAAGCTGTGCTGGTAAGGGGCATCTCTGCGAAGCCAACAAACTTACAAATTCCTCTGACTAAGATGGAGCATAACTGCCATTAAATACATGTCTTGGCTGTTTAAAAGAATGTCAAGCAATGTATCCCCAGACACACATGCATATAATATACTGTACATAAATAATACATTTTTTATTATATATAAAACAATGTGATGCAACTCATATGAATCCAATTCTATGATTACATGAAACCAAAAACTAATGCTGAAAACCAAGCTATGGAATACTGAAGCTGCCTAATAACAAAAATAAAATCAATTTTATAACAACTGAAAAATGATTAGAAGGACTAAAAAATGAGAGCTCAATAATTTCAACATCCACATTGTCACTGCATGAAGAAATTTTCCAAGTTGGTATCAACCTCGTTTTCATTGCTGGCATCTTCCAAAAGGTATGGGGTAAAGTGTTCAGATTTATTTTATTATTTTTCGGAATGAGAGCGCAAGAGAGAAAGAGAGAGGTTGGGAGCATGCACAGAATGAGGTTGCTAGATATTTTTGGCACATACAAACTTGCCAAAATCCTGCATCCATGTCCTTCACGACATAAGACGATATATAGCAGGTTCTGACTGACATTTAGAACTCAGATATATTACATATGCCCTCATTAAGCATTTCCCAGGTGATATTCTAAAAAAGAAAGACAATGAGCACAGCCATTAAAAACAGGAAGAGAAAGGGGCAACACTGTAGCTTCATCTGTGCAATATCTATCATCTATTAGATTCACCAGCAGATGCTATATAGGTTATTTTTAATCCATTCAATATGTAGGAATCTTTTCACCTCAATGACTGATTTTTTTTCCCTATTTGAGCTAGTTTGTCTTGTAAGCTGAGAGTGGACATTGATATTCCTTGTTTCCCTTTTCAGGGGACTGAAGATGAAGGAGGTCTCAGTTTGACAGAGTTTAAAGTGATATTAAATCCTGTTGTCCTTTTCTTACTATTTTACGTTGGGTTATTACTGTCAGTTCACATCTTTTTTGAACTCTTGTTAGATTCCTTATGTATTTATTTTTACCTTATGTCTTTGTTTTGGATTATAGCTGATCTAGTGGTTGCCTCAAGGAATGTTCAGGTATTGGAATCACCAACAGATCCCTCGCATCACTTCAGCTTCCTCTGCGAGCAAATGTTGATATTATACAATTACAAAAAACACACCTAAAAGTTGTTATACTGTAAAATGTAGTAACAAGTACTATTTTATCTAATTTTAGCTGCTTCTAAAAAACTCCTGATGATGTTATATTGAAAACTAAATTAAAATATGACTCAGGTGTTGATTCCACAAGTTATTTGTGCTTTTTTTTTAGTGAAAACAGATGCAGGGTCTGTACACTTCAATACATTTCAAATTCCAGGACATTTTATGACTTTTCCAGTACCAACTAGCACAAGAATCCAAGACTACTTTACACTTTGGTTCAGAATGTCCACACCAAAATTACATGAACCTAATAAGAACACATATGAACTCAAACATGTTACCTGTTTAAAACTGGCTGACTGCCTACTAAAACTGACACTGAAGCTTACGCTATTTACAATGAGCGACAGGACAGAGTTGCTACATTTTAAAAATATATATATTGTATTGTTTTCTGGACAATGAATGTGCCATTGTGTATGTGGTGTGCACAGAGCTGGCTTGTGCTAATATTTTGGTGTGTGCAAGCAAAATTTACAAACAAATCAGAAAAAAACCTTAAAGTGCACTTAAATATACAGAAACTACTGTGTTGGGGTGCTAGCAAACATGATACCTATTAGGTAAGTAAATGATCATAGAAAATAATTTTGGCACATGTTAGGTAGTATGTTGCTGTGGATGAAAACTAAGAGGTACACCTTGTGTGGGATGTCCTCATACACTGTATGATCTCACTATGAGGAAACATTTCCAGAAAAAGGTTACCCAAGTGGGCGGCATGGTGGCGCAGTGGTAGCGCTGCTGCCTCGCAGTCAGGAGACCCGGGTTTGCTTCCCGGGTCCTCCCTGCGTGGAGTTTGCATGTTCTCCCCGTGTCTGCGTGGGTTTCCTCCAGGTGCTCCGGTTTCCTCACATAGTCCAAAGACATGCAGGTTAGGTGGATTGGCAATTCTAAATTGGCCCTAGTGTGTGCTTGGTGTGTGGGTGTGTTTGTGTGTGTCCTGCGGTGGGTTGGCACCCTGCCCGGGATTGGTTCCTGCCTTGTGCCCTGTGTTGGCTGGGATTGGCTTCAGCAGACCCCCCTGACCTTGTGTTTGGATTCAGCGGGTTGGAAAATGGATGGATGGATGGTTACCCAAGTCTTCACCATGACTTCAGACATTAGCTCTTAGTCACATATGAAGACGATATACAGTACTAGAGGTATCACTATCTTGATTAAAGCTCTCACTAGCACTAACTCGCAGGTGCAGCGGTCAGATGTCACAATAGCCCACTAAAAAGTCCAAAAAAACTCTTAACAGAATTACTGGCTTCCTTGCTTTTCTTCAGTTCATAATGTTTACTTCCTTTCATATGGCTTATCAAAGCAAACTCAACGATATTCCCAATATCAAAATACTTTAAAAAGTAACGGCACCATGCCAAATGCTTATTTGATTTGACTTGTTGAAGCCAACCTTTGTAGTAAGAATTTTCCAACCATTTTAAGTTAAATGTGCCTTTTCCTAGCATTCAAAAAAAATAATTTTCACATGTCTAATATACACAATGTAATTTACCTTGCTAACTATTTACCACTTAACACTAACTCACTACCAATAATTTGATGTACAAGCTAACAGCTCCTGCGTATTTGTACCAGTTCACCCAGGTGCACGCACACAAAACAAAATGCAAGGTAATATTAATGCACAAGGTCATTAAAATGTGTTATTAATGCAAGATGTGGGTGTTTTGTTGGCGAAATATCAGAAATCACTTTTAAGTACTATTTATACATTCTAAAGAATTTCAAAGGCTTTTCAGTACCGGATTTTGGCTTGTTCATTTTTCCTAACTTTACAGGTTTTCCAGGACCCGCATGAACCCTGCTCATGACACTTTTTAATTGTAATAATTGTATTTGCTCTGTATATTTTCTAGCTTCTTTCTAAAATGTATTTTAAGGGGAAAAAAATCTGTGATTTTTCAGGACTACTACATCTGCATCAGAGTGGATTCCAACACTGTCAGGAATCCATTTGATAATTTGATAGCTCTTCTCTGACCTTTTTTAATTTCTACCCATTTACGATCCTATCAAATTTTAAATCAACTTAAGTTTGGTGAACAGTTTCCATATTTTAAATCCTCTCACAAGAAACATTTAATTTTATGGTCTTCTGCACAGATCTCTTATTTAAATTGATGTTATTCTTACTTCATGCCTGCAGTACTAGTTTTGTTTCCTCTGATATCCTGGATCTAAAAGTGAGGACTTCTGCAACAGCTAAATCACTCAAATGAAATAAAGAACTTAAGACAGCTGGAGTAAAAAACTACAAAACCTTGAATAAGCAAACACTGCAATTTATAGCTGTGAAGCACAAAGTACTGTGGTAAGATCACAGCTTAAATCTTTTAATGCATCATGCTAAATTTATAATACATTGTGTACATGCTTTATCTTGGACTCAGTCAGAATTACTGCTAACATGCCGTCATTTATGAACAGACTGAAATTCTGTAAGGGGTTATCTGTATCTGACTCCTCTCTTGAGCCCTGGAGATGCAATGAATGGCAGCTTTGAAAATTGCAGAGCACATTCAAAACAAAATCATCACCTTGGTATGCTTCACTAACACTTGGACCAGAATTTGTCATGCTGTCACTATCAGCTCCTGAAGAACTGTCATTGGCCCCTCATAGGGGGTTATCAAACACAGTAAATTGCTTTCTTCGTCACAAGCTTTATACGTCCGTATTCAGCTTGCTCTGTAAGCACAAATGCCGTGGTGAACACCCGCCCCCCCATCATCAGCCGTTGTTTACAAGATGAGTATACGTATGCGGGCGGCTCGAGGTGGATGACTTTCTGTTTTAGAGTTAAAAGTTACAAGGGTTAAAGATTAATGGCAGAAATATTTATTCAAAAACCAAATATGAAATTCTTATAAATATATTTTGAATTATTTCAGGACCCCTGCAGCTCAGATTAGCCCTTGTGTATGTCCAGTTGTTTTATTTCAGCTCGTCTTTTCAGCTAATGTAATAGTTTCATTTAGTTTTTTATTTCAGTTTTGTTAATTATTTTATTTCAGTTTATGAAAATGTCTTTTATTAATAGTTCAGTTTTAGAGTGGCATGGTGGTGCAGTGGTGGCACTGCTGCCTCGCAGTAAGGAGACCTAGGTTCACTTCTCGGGTCCTCCCTGCGTGGAGTTTGCATGTTCTCCCCGTGTCTGCATGGGTTTCCTCCCACAATCCAAAGACATGCTGGTTAGGTGCATTGGTGATCCTAAATTGTCCCTAGTGTGTGCTTGGTGTGTGTGTGTGTGTGTGTGTCCTGCGGTGGGCTGGCGCCCTGTCTCGGATTTGTTCCTACCTTGCGCCCTGTGTTGGCTGGGATTGGCTCCAGCAGACCCCCGTGACCCTGTGTTAGGATATAGCGGGTTGGATAATGACTGACTGACAGACATGAGTTTCAGTTTTGATTTTAGTTTTCATTAACTATAATAACCTTGATCTGCTCATCACTAAATTCAAAAGCTAACATAAACTACTGCTGCATCTTAAAGGAGACATAGAGAGCCCTCTCCTAATCATCAAATTTAGCTCTATCATTTCAGTATTGCTTAGCAATTGTCAAAATGAATACCACTCCTCATTTTCCTTTGGTGAAAAATTCATATTCTGATGTGAAATTTCCAGTTTTTACATTTTTGGAGCTAGAAGAGAGGGAATAGGGCGGAGTGGTGGCTCTGAGGCTAACGATCTGCACTGGTATCCAGAAGGTTGCCGGTTCGAATCCCCATCACTGCCAAAAGAGATCCTACTCTGCTGGGCCCTTGAGCAAGACACTTAACCACCCACTAAGGTCCTCTGATTCTGGTAATCTTGTTGTGCCCCTCACTTATCTACACTCTATGGGTGACAGGGCCTTCAGCTGTATAGCGCCCAGACTCTGGAATGACCTACCAAAATTAATCAGGTCAGCTGACTCCATGAATTCTTTTAAAAAACAACTCAAAACTCATCTGTTCAGGAAGGCTTTTAGCTCTACTTGACTTTATTACCTTTCTCTCAGTTTACTTCTCTGTCAAGATGCCAATGTAACCTGTATGTGTGTGCTAGACCATCAATTATGTTGCCTGTTTTTTTTCAGAATTTTCTGTCTTAATCTTCTTTATTTATTTATCTGGTTTGTACAATGCTATTTACTGTACATTCTGCCGTTCTTTATTATATTCTGTAAGTGCCTTGAGCATGGGAAAGGCGCTATATAAATAAAATGTATTATTATTATTATTATTAACCTGTAATTGCTCCAGGGGCGCTGTTCAATGGCTGACCCTGCGCTCTGACCCCAAGGGGCATGTGAAAACTAACAAATTCCTAATATAAGAAATTGTATAAGGCGAAATAAAGAAAAAAAAAAAAAGTTAAAACATGCTGTTCTTATTTAAGCACAAGACAACACTTTACTTGACCTACAGCTGTATTACTATGTATTCATTACTCATCCCAATATGAGTTGGTTTATTTCTTGAGTGTCTCATGCCGGACTTCTTCTTCAAAAGATTACAGCTGTTCCTTAACAGAAGTCCATTTTGCAATCCTAAAAATTAAGTTAGCAAAATACATCCTGAATCTGATCCAGCCACATGCAGTTCACATTTGGCGACTAGTAGAGAAAACTGGGTTCCATTCTAGTATTTGTTCACACATCCCGATCACTGGTTTATTAAGTTTCAAATACTTCATAGGTTTTTACTATCCAATCAAACATAATATGCAATATGAGTTACCCCTAACATCTACCACTATTTTTGCTCCCCTTTGAGAACTTTATTATACACGTTTTTCAAGTCAAGTCATTTTTTTGTCACATCATTTAACACGAGTGAAAAACTTGTGTCCAAGGTCCACAACAGAAGGGCAGTTCTTTTTTCTTTTTTTTATTTTTTACACAATACACATAATAGTATACACAAAATAAAAAAAATAAATATCAGTTTACCAATTACGCACTGTGCAAAAAGAAACACATTACAGAAGTTAACATTTAGACATACTTAAATTCATACGCTATACGATGGAATAGGCAGATGATGGATCAGCAGCATGGATATGTATGTGTTACAAGATGGGGTGTTGATAAGAGTTAGTACCAGTCACTGTGCAGAGCTCAGCATCCTAATAGCTTGATGCACGAAGCTGTTCCAGAGCCTGCTGGTCTGGGACCTTTGGTTGGGGGGTACATGTTTATAGTTTTGATTGGAACAACATCCTCTACACATTTTATGATGGATCTGCATAACTGATTCTGAGTATGCATCAATATCATCTGCACAGAGACATGGAATATCTCCCAGTCCACCTGATCAAAACAACATTTTGTTTTGATTTTTGTCCTCATGTGTCCACTTTCTGGTTTGCTATGAGCCAATTTTTGACTTCAACACCAGATTTTTCCTTTCCCTTTCTTCATGCAAGCTCCGTTTGTTCACCTGTCAACAATGTTTTTACTTTGGGCACAACTGTTGCCAAAATTCTTTATGTTGGTACTGTATGTGGCTTATTCAGAAGAAATTAATCCTCATAATTGGTTTACCACCTTCTACAAGCTTGACCGCTTAGAACATTCATGAGAATGAATTAACAAAGCCACAACTTAAACCATAGGCATTAGGGATACAGATGCTAGTATGGACACAATCAAGATTGTAACTTAGTTTGAGATATAAGGTTAATGGTGGACTGGCTTTATCTATTTTTGTCTTCCTCTATATTCCTGTTCTTTCGCTACTCTTATGACAGTTTTCTTTGCTTATTTTGTATCTGTCACTTTGACTGTTTGCTTCCAAACATTTGCCACATAACTTATGAATAATTTAATACAGGACTCTTGTACATCTCAACAAGTCAAGTTGGGGAACATGAACTGGTATAGTACGTTGCCACTCCCACCACATGACAGAACAACTCAGGATCCCGGCTGGCAACCCCCCAGGCAGACATGTGGTCCAGTCCCACCCTCCAGAAATGACCCCCTGTCTGCTGCAGCCAGGTGTTAAGTGGGTGACCCCTTGGCCTGGTCCAGCCACTCGGGTCGCCAACAATGAAGATCCTACGAGCTGCATCACCCTCGGGGAAACACGGCACATGGCCATAGTGCCGTAACTGACGCTCCCTCACAATGCAGGTAATGTGCCTCATTCGGAACTCCATGAGCAACCGCTCATTTGACACAAAGTCAAACCAACAGTACCCAAGGATTTTCCGGAGAGACACAGTACCAAAGGAGTCCAGTCTTCATCTCAGGTCACTGGATAGCGTCCATGTCTCGCAACCATTCCACATTAAATTGATTAAAGGGTGTCATAATCAATGATTAATTTTAGTTTTTGTATACTCATTAAAGGGTGAGAGGTTCTGCACCGTTCAATCTCTGGTATTTTATTATTTTGTTTGTTCTTTTTCTTACTACATTTTAAGTTCTTGTAATGTAATAGTTACCATATTACTGTGTTTCCCTTGACTATCATGTTTGTTTGATTTGGTAATAAAAAAAATTTTCAAAAGCAATGAATATTAATTACAAATATCATAAACTTGCAACAAATTTTGCACAAAAAAGACATACAACAGGATGACAACTGCATAATAAAATATTGTATATAAAACCAGTGGTGGTTGGATATAACTCCCTAGGTACTTGTATCAATTTTGCCTTATGGCTTTTTCTCTTGAAGTACCAAACAAGTGCTGGACTCAAAGGACAGGCAGCAGAAAATATAAAGAGGGTCTGTATGAAGAAAAAAAAACTACAAAGTTTCAAAACAGTAAGGTACTGGAAGTAAATCAGTAGGTGATGGGAACCACCTTCTTATATAAAAGACAACAAGAGTATGTAGTAGTAGAAAAACTTAAGATGATATTTTGCTGGGAGAAACATGGACACCATCTGTGCAAAACTTGAAAACCTGTCAGATTTCCTTATATTTTTTAATTCTGTACAAACCCAAAAACCTTTTTTGGCACAAATTATATATCCACAAGAACTGTCACATAGTAATTTAAGGTTAGAATACCTCAAAATTTATTTTACACACCACTTCAATATTTGAAATAAAATTCAAAGATTCAAATCTCTCCACCTGGCTTCATCTTACTGCAGTTAACACTCTGTGTCCTTTGCTAGAGGACTGACCTGTTAAATGTTACCTGTTACTAATGACAAATACTCTAAATTTAAAACCTAAAAATTTCAGAACATTGTCTCATTAAGTAATTTTGTGAATTTTCACCAGCATCTTTTAAGCAAGTATATGCACATTATTCTTTAAAATGTACAGTAACCAAATAAAATTAAAAAATATTAATACTACAAAAAAATACAGTATAAATATTCATGTCCGTTGTCTTTTATTGGTAATGTATTGCTGTCTCTATCCTGAGGAAACGAAGAAGTTAGAAACATCATTGTAATAAGTACACATGACATTAAACTTGGAACTAGAAGTATGGCCATAAATATATTACCCTAATATCCTGAGATCATAAAGTATTCTCAGTTCCTGGGCAAACAGTCAGTCAGATTTGCATCCTTAGTCTCCTTTGACGTAAAAGCTTCATTACTTAGATTTCAACCTGTCTTAAACAGGTAGCACAGATAGTGATATATTAAATTTCTGGGGGAGCCAGAATCCTAGTTTTGCGAAAGCAAAGATTTTTGTTAATCAGAGAAGGCACTGTTGAATCAAAATATAGTACAAATTACATGAAACTTGGAGAAGTCAGCATTTCTCTACTACGCATGTTGAAATGCTGCTGTGAAAGTTCATATTTAAATGAAATGCCAATTAACAAACAAGCTCAAATTTATCTTTTATTAGGAAAAGGTCATCCATATTCTGAACTTGCTTAGTCTAATTCAAAGTCAGAGGAGCCAAAGACTGTCATAGCAGGATTGGGAGCAACAACCCAGGATGTGGGGCCAGTGTATCACAAAGTATACTCAGGCGCATATTCACGGAAGGTCAGCATACATCAATGAAGAGACAATAATCAACCTATCACACAAATCTTTCTGATGTGTGATGAAAACTAGAGGCAGGTATATAAATGCCACATAGACAGGGTGTTAACCCAGACTGAGATTTGATGCCAGCCTACTGGAGCTCTAAGGCAACAGTGCTAACCACTATGATGTCTTATTCTGAAAATAGTTGAAAAGAAAACCATCAGCCATATGGTTCTAATGACCATCTCCAAGACAGCGTGCGAAGCTACATAACTGAATATAAAGAACTGCTTCACTCGAAAGCTGTTGCTCCATATATACATTTATTAAGTCTGCTTGACAAACAAATCATCCAATACCCAAAACAAATTTTACTGAAGCTCACTGACAAAAAGACTGAATTAAAGAGAAGTAAAATCTACAGTTCAGTTGTCCTAAAATAACAATGTAGTAAATCTACAAAAGCATGACCTTCAACAGCCTAAATCCTAATAATGATTACAACTTCAATAGAAAAGAATCCAACTTTGACAGAACATGGCAATGAGTTAATTAAAGTAAAAAAAAAAAAATCTGATTAGAATCTGACTGGGGAACAAAAAATAGACTGCTTGATTTATTTTTTTCCCCAATTTTCTAACAGAGAAAAAAAATAATAAACCATTAACACTCCTTCACTGCTGTTACTTTTTTGCAAATGCCACCAGCAAGTGTGTTGCTTGCCTTTTCTGTACATCTGTCTTTCTACCATTTTATTTTATAAACTAAACTTTCAGACTATGTGTCTCAACACTACCCAAATTTTCAATAATTTAATCTATACATTTTGTATCTCTTCTCTCTGGCCATCTCACCTGAGCATATGTTTTCATTTGAACTTAGTAAGTTTATAATGGCAGATGGTGCCGATGTTAATGGATTGCCGTTAGTTTGGCCTGTGTTTTCATTATTTAGTTTTTTTCAATTTAATGTTTTTTTTCGTGTTGACCTACGATCGGCAGATATTTCTAGACATTCGATCTGCTGTCCTTGAATTTAATTTAGCAAGACCCTGTTGTGTTTATTTTCCACCTCTGGTGGCGTCAAGTAATATAGGAAGAGGTTTGGTCGACCTGCTTGCTCTGGTTGAGATGATGAGTTTTCACCGCCGTCACAAGAAGAGGCATAGAAGGAGCTGCCAGGCTAGAGTTTTGGTGAAGTCTCGAAGGCTTGTGACTGTTCGATCATTGACCTGCTTATCGTGGGTAGATTGTGAATATTATTGTCAACGGATTATTCTCCTGTCCGGCTGGGACTCGACTGGTCAAAATCTGCAGCTCCTGTTAGATTTTCCGGGTTAACTCAGCGACAGCATTGCGCACCGGCTTTCTCACCAGGGGTAAACTTTTCTAATCTTCGCCAACTGGATTGGCATACTTTACTGGCAGAAGAATTACCACCCTGTAAGATGGCATTGATCAATGCCAGGTCTGTGATAAATAAAACTTTTGTATTAAATGACTGTTTCACAGACAATAACTTGGGGCCTCATGCATAACGGCATGCGTAGAATTCACACTATAACATGGCGTACGGACAAAAGCGGAAATGTTCGTACGCACAAAAAAATCCAGATGCATAAATCTGTGCGAATGCCAACTTCCACGTTCTTCAGCTACATAAATCCTGGTCAGTGTGAAAACTATACGCACGTGCACGCGCCTGCTGTCCCGCCCCAACTCCTCCCAGAATTACGCCTCTTTGAATATGCAAATCAATATAAATAGCCCTTAAGCTCAGCCTTCTGTGATAAGACAATGGCAAAAGCACGTGGGAAAATAGAAGAATTTCAGCGAATACCAAATGGAGGCAAGGAAAAACTTACTACTTGTTGGTTTAAACAGTGATATAATCAACAAAAGGAAGTTGATCGAGTGACAGAGTGTCGGAGAAACTTGAAAGTTCAAGTTCACAAAGTTACACAGTGCCAGATATCAAAGTTGCTGTGAAAAGGCGAGTCGTAGCCCACTGTCTGAGTGTCATATGAAAGCTTATTAGGGTACAGAGAAAAGAAAAAAAAAATAGGGACACAGTGAGAAAAAAGCTCGAAATGCCAATTTTAATCTCAAAATTTCCACTTCAATCACATAGTTTATTTTGTCATTAAAGTAGAACATCATAAACTTCATCTTTAAATCGTTTAATTTACTAGTTTCTCAAATACCATCATAACTAAAGTAGCACGTTAAATGCTTTGTTTTGTATGTGTTCTTCTATGTACTCTATGTGTGTGAATCACTACGTGCTTCTTAAATGTGAATTTCCCATCGGGATTAATAAAGTATCTATCTATCTATCTATCTATCTATCTATCTAAACGGGCTTTCTCTTCCTCCGACAGGACACAGAATCCATTACATTCGTGATATTACAGCTCTCTGAATAATTAAAATACTGAGTTGTACACTTGATATCATTTTCATGATGATAGGAATTAAAGCATGTTATTAAACATGGGAACACGGTGGCACAGTGATAGTGACGAGCAGGCACCTCGTCCACAGATTTTTCCTGCCTCCCGCAAGATGCTTGCTGCGCCATGCGCGACCTTCGATGAAATAATTTATTGCAGTAGTACTGTCTCCCTCAAATGTACTAACCCCCAATTCTTGTCCTTCCTTATCTTTCTCCAAGTAATATCTTTTTGAGATGTTTAGATCAAGTCTTGTCAGCTTTCAAGAAGCTGCTGCGCAGGCTAAAAGAGATTATTTTTCGAACCTGGCGTCTACCAATCTTAATAATCCAAGGTCATTATTTAATGCAGTGGACTCTGTTTAAACCCACATGTTTCCAGCTGTCATGACTTGTCACTAGACAGGTGTGAACAGTTTCTCAGGTTTTTTATTGAAAAGATTGAAATAAAATGAGCCTGTATAGTATCGTCCCCTTGCGATGCTCCCTGTCCTCCTGTCTGTAATGCTGTGCTAGACCAGTTTGAACCAGTGTCTCCTTCTTCGCTTATAGACATTATAAATGTACTAAAGGTTACTTTTCACCCTTCTGATATTATTCCAATACGCTTATGGAAAGCATCATAAATACACTCGCACCACATATATTACATGTTATTAATTTATCTCCTACCACTGGAATTGTGCATGCCTATTTTAAACATGCAGTGGTAAAGCCCTTATTGAAAAAACCTAACCGTAGTAAGGAGGACTTACTAAGGGGGTGCACTAGATTGGTTTATATCTTATTTCACAAATAGGACCTTTTCTGTTGGTAACAAGTCTGTACTTTCCTCTACTGTTAAATTGAAATATGGTGTTCCACAGGGGTCTATTCTGGGTCCTTTGTTATTTTCTTTGTATTTGCTACCCCTTGGGTTCATATTTCACAAATATGGTATTTCATTTAATTTCTACGCTGATGAAACCCAGATTTATTTACCTATGACTAAGGAGTCCTTAAAGTCACTACATGGATGTTATGATGAGGTCAAACATTGGATGGCTGTAAATTTTTTGAATCTCAATCAGAGTAAGACTGAGGTTATTGTATTTGGACCAATTGCTTCTGATGGGGCTCTCAGGGATCAGCTCGGCTCATTAGCTGGGTTTTGCAAACCCCACATCAAAAATCTTGGGGTTATCCTTGATTCCAATCTTTATTTTAATAAACAGATTTCGTCTGTTGTTAAGAGCTGCTTTATTCAGCTTAGACTGCTTACTAGAGTCAAACCGTTTCTGGGGCACTCTGATTTGAAGAAGGTATGCCATGCTTTTATTATATTGCATCTGAATTATTGTAATTCACTTTATTCTGGAATTAGTAAATTTCATTTTTCTTGGCTGCGTTTGGTTCAGAATGCTGCTGCTCGTTTTCTTACTGGGTCTCAGAAAGTTACTTCCATTTCTGGCCTCGCTTCATTGCCTCCCAGTTGAATTTAGGATTCATTTTAAAATTTTACTTTTGGTTTGTAAGTTGCTAAATGGTGTTGCCCCATCCTATCTGGCCGAGTTGCTGGTCCCATATACACCAGAACGCTCTTTACGTTCCAACAGCAATTGTTGGCTCTGAGGCTAGGGATCTAGTAATCCCGCAAATGCCAATAGGGACTCTGCTCTGTTGGGCCCTTGAGCAAGGCCCTTAACCTGCAATTGCTGAGCACTTTGAGTAGTTAGAAAAGCACTATATAAATGCAAAAATTTATTATTATTATTATTGGTTGTGCCAAAGTCTAAAATGAAGACAAGGGGTGATCGTGCCTTTGTAGTACTAGCACCAAAGTTATGGAATGCTCTGCCAATTGAATTTAGGCCAGCACCATCAACTCAAATGTTTAAATCTAGACTTAAACACACTTGTTTTCGATTGCTTTTAACTGTATACAAGTAACTCTAGTACCAGTTTTATTAATAATTTATTATTTTTTTTTATATCCATTGTTTTTCTGTAAACTGTTTATCTTCTAATCGGTTCTTTTAACTTATTTGTTTTAGTATTTATGTCATTTTTGTACCTTGTTTGTTTAGTGAATTATTATTGATATTCCTTGATTTTATTGTGCAGGACATTGGATTACACTTACGGTGTTTTAAAATTGTGCTTTATAAATAAATTTTGTTTTGATTTGATTTTTGGCTAAAACAGTAAATAAAAGTCATTTTCCATTTTATCTGTTTTATAAAATGACTTTTTCTTTTACTATTTGTGATCCACTTGTGTATGAAATTGTGCTATATAAATGTTGTTACTAGGGCTGCAATGATTAGTCGACGTAATCGACGACGTTGACTATAAAAAATCGTCAACACATCATAAACAGAACCTTCAATAGAGGCTCCAGTCACAAAGAACCACATTGTTTTTTGTAACTGCAATGCATTACATGAACATCTGGGGGCAGTATCGTTTGTTATTGTTTGTCAAGACTGCACACAGTCCTACCAACGAAGAAGACGTCTGAGGAGAAGAAGAGTGCAGAGGAAAATAAATGTGGTTGCAATTGTGGGTCGCATAGAGGAGGGGGAAGGAGATGGAAAAAAAATTGAGACAGAAACTTTCTAAAGTGTGAGAGCACTTCACCACCGTGATGCATGAGCATCTGAAACGCAAGCATCCTGGAGCTGTGATGCTGCCGTCTCTTGAGAGGCAAGTTTTAGCGAGTAAAGTTAGTGTCACGTGTTAACGTTGATGTTTGTACTATAATGTGTATATCAAGGTTTCGACAATGATAGTTTACCCTTAAACCGACACATACTTGGGGGTTAATACACCCCTGGATGCCAAATACTTTTTAGCTGCACTTTTTAAGTAAACGTCACTATTCACAAAGAAAATGTGAAATTTTAATGGAACATATTTTTTTTCATGCAAAGAACATCACGATTACTGCAACACTGATCATTTAACACACTGCAAATGAACTGTAAAAACTATAAAAAAAACTACTGCAACAATCTATTATTATATGTTCAAGGTGCAACTGAAGTCATTGGTGAAATTCAGTAAATCACCGAGCCAACTGCGCTTGAACTGGCTGCACGGAAACACACAGAGGTAAATGCTGATCCTTGCAGGCTCGTCTAGTGCAGCAGCTGAATCCCAGAGACAGTGGGGCTGCAGTTCTGCTGGGGCCGGCAGTGGTCATGAGCTGGCTGCTCAACGAATATACGACTTTGACTAATTACCTCCGGTGTGCTGGCAAATTTGTCTGTGAAGCAAATATAGCCGGTTGCGAGGTTCAATGAATATACATCGCCGAATATACTCGGCTCCAGCGTGCTGGCAAATTGCACTGAGAAACAACTTTAGCCAGTTCCAGTGGTTTAATTTCAGTTATGTTTGCTAACGTGTTTGGAGCTATAGTAAACAAGTGAATAGGAGTAGCTGAGCCGTCCTAGCTTTTTTTCTTCTTTTTTCATATAATATTTGAGTTCATATTAATAGTAAACCATCTATAACTAACGTTAGGTAACTTGTGTTTTGGAGTACAGTGATCCCTCGCTATATCGCGCTTCGCCTTTCGCGGCTTCACTCTATCGCGGATTTTATATGTAAGCATATTTAAATATATATCGCGGATTTTTTGCTGGTTCGCGGATTTCTGAGGACAATGGGTCTTTTAATTTCTGGTACATGCTTCCTCAGTTGGTTTGCCCAGTTGATTTCATACAAGGGACGCTATTGGCAGATGGCTGAGAAGCTACCCAACGTACTTTTCTCTCTCTCTTGCGCTGACTTTCTCTGATCCTGACGTAGGGGGTGTGAGCAGGGGGGCTGTTCGCACACCTAGACGATACGGACGCTCGTCTAAAAATGCTGAAAGATTATCTTCACATTGCTACCTTCTGTGTGCAGCTGCTACGTGAAGTGACATGCTGCACGGTGCTTCGCATACTTAAAAGCTCAAAGGGCACGTATTGATTTTTCAGTTTGTTTTTCTCTGTGTCTCTCTCTCTCTCTCTCTCTCCCTGCTCCTGACGGAGGGGGTGTGAGCTGCCGCCTTCAACAGCTTTGTACCGTCGGTGCTTCGCATACTTAAAAGCCAAACAGCCCTATTGATTTTTGACTGCTTGCTTTGTTTCTCTCTCTCTCTCTCTCTCTCTCTCTCTCTCTCTCTCTCTCTCTCTCTCTCCTGACGCGCACTCCTTTGAAAAGGAAGATATGTTTGCATTCTTTTAATTGTGAGACAGAACTGTCATCTCTGTCTTGTCATGGAGCACAGTTTAAACTTTTGAAAAAGAGACAAATGTTTGTTTGCAGTGTTTGAATAACGTTCCTGTCTCTCTACAACCTCCTGTGTTTCTGCGCAAATCTGTGACCCAAGCATGACAATATAAAAATAACCATATATACATATGGTTTCTACTTCGCGGATTTTCTTATTTCGCGGGTGGCTCTGGAACGCAACCCCCGCGATGGAGGAGGGATTACTGTATATCAGTAATTAGCTTGTTACATATTTTAGTCCGTTATTTTTTTATTTTGGCATAATATAGTACATGAGGTGATAAACTACAACACTTATCCTTCAGAGTGTGATGATTAAAACATCTTTCTCTGTCTGCAAAATCATTTTTGTGTATTCCTGCTACCTCTACTCCCTCTGAGTGTCTATTCTCAGCAGCTGGGAACACTGTCTCAAAAGGAGAGAGCCAGCCTCAAACCAGAGCATGTCAAAATGCTCACGGTCCTACACTGCTATCAGGAATATATGAACTGAATCTTTTATAAACTGTACATTATTGTTTTATTTTATTTGAATTGAAGCCTTATTTAAACTTTTGGACTTTATGACACACCAGTGGCCATTTTTGGTTAAGTTAAATGCACTTTTTTTGTTTAAAGACTATGTGCACTTTAGTTTTTATTGTTTAATGTATTTCTTTTTTATTGTCATGGTCACACCAATATAAAACATCTGATTTTTTTCAAATTAATATGTTTTACTGGTTGTTATTTTAATTTGATCATTATTAATTTTAATCGTGTTAATGCAGAGACATCAGGGTGACATTCACAGGTGGACATACGTGAGCATATGAGGTAAGACATGCACTGGAGCCCAGAACAGGATGTGCAACCACAGGTCGCAGGCATCAAAATAGTCAGGCATGAAATAATTGCGACTAATCGAAAAAAAATTGAATAACCAGTCGACTACCAAAATAATCATTAGTTGCAGCCCTAGTGTTACTGCTATCCAAATTTTAATAAAGATAATTTTGTATTTAAATCTGTCTCCTTTAGTGCCTTTTTATTTACACATGGCTCCATAATTGAATATAGTATCTTTTCCATCTACAGTATGTATACACCATTCGCAGTCTTCATTTCATAAACTGCATTCTTCAGTCAATGTTTACATTTGTCACCCATTTTATTTATATAGCAAATCTATACAGATTCATTTATAGTAGACAAAATGATGCTATACATTTTTCTGCTATTGTCTGTCTCAAATGCATATGGTTCCCTTTTGACTGAGGTATACACATATACAGCCATATAGAATGTGGAACATTCTGAAAAACTGTGTTACCTTTTATCCATCTAAAACTCTCTTATTCAATATAGCAGTTTTTCCACCTACGGTATATTTATTTAATGTTTTCATTCATTCAAACTGCCAATGTTAATACAGGGTGACAGGGCTCCTAGAGTTCATTCCAATGAGAATGAATGTGAAGAAGGCAGTCAACATTTGACAGAATAACTAGCCCAAAGTATAAGATTTTTCTTAGGCTATCTCAAACTGTACTGCTCCTGTTAAAGTTGTTTGCAGCTATGAATTTAGTAAATATTATTGTTTAGGAAAGCAAAATTCACTTCATGTACATCTTAACATAGATTATACATTATGCAGGCAAGCTATCTGACAATTTCATCATAGACTGTTAATGACAATTACAAAAAGAAAAATCAAATCTTGCTGGAACTCAATCTTTACTTATCATTTTAACACTTGCATTAATTTTTCAGGTACATTAATTTTTATATCGTAGTCAGAAAATGGAACAGGATGGCACTTTCAGAAGTATAAAGCAGCTCATTTTACCTGACATGAATTCAAAGTTATACTCAGAGTCAAGAGAGTCAGAGTCAACATCATCAGCTTTACAAGCACTGATTCTTGACCCTAGGGAGTTACAAATACAAGAAAGCACCAGTTTTCCTAGTTTAGATTTAAGCTATTAGCACATTAACTAAATACAGTATATATTGGCACACATGTGCACATGGGAGGCAGCTAAAAGGCTTGAGTAAGGGCAGTTCCGAGGCATACCGGGATGTGGCAGAGTGCACTGACTCTTTTTCTCCCTTTCCTGTAGACAATTCACGGGAGATTCCACCTGGCCCTCTTGATGTCACTTCCGGGACCGAGCCTATGGAAAGAGACCTTGCCGGCTCCGGCCCCTGTGATGTCACATCCGGGCTCGAACCAATGGCTGAACACCTTCATGAGCCTGACCCCTATGATCTCACTTCTTGTCTTCCCCTTTAAAAGCCTGCACCTTGTCCCTAATCCCTCAGTTCTATTTTGGACTAGGTTTTGTGCACAGCAATGCTGTATTTACTTGCTCAACTTTGCAGCCAGGAAATCAATTATACGGGAGGCTGCCCCAAACCTTTCCATGACTTTGTGTCGAGTTTCTGACTATATATATATATATATATATATATATATATATATATTATATAAAGAGGGTCTAAAGTTATATTTAACCCAATGTTTAAAAAAAAATCACCATATAAAATGGCAAGAGAACATTCGATCTACTGTCATTTACCATCAACTAATCAGATTTATATTTAGCATCAGACATCATAAAGCAGGCATTATATGAACAAAGGCAAACAATTTCACATTCCTTAATAAAAGCCTAACACATCTTCATTTCTAACGCATGTAGATAAGTAGTTGATTTGGTTTTCTGTCAAGCTCAATGAATTTTGCACAAGTCTTTATCAATGATAAAAAATGTGAGTTTTTTTCTTACTTCCAATGTGCAATTTTGAGTCTTTTCATGTAGCCCTTGCTGGACATGTTAAAGGCTTACTTTCAAGCTGGCTGGCAGAGGTTAACTAACTGCCCTGGAAAGATCAGTTTGGTATACCAACAGGAACAACAGAAAACTAAGGAAATAAGAGCCACAGTAGGAGAACACCAGGGTTATTCAACCAGTATCACCTTTTCATTTGCTCAACATTCTTCTTCTTCTTTCAGCTGAACCCATTACGGGTTGACACAGCGGATCATCTTCTTCCATATCTGTCTGTCCTCTGCATCTTGCTCTGTTACACCCATCACCTGCATGTCCCCTCTCACCACATCCATAAACCTCCTCTTAGGCCTTCCTCTTTTCCTCTTACCTGGCAACTCTATCCTTAACATCCTTTTCCCAATATACTCAGCATCTCTCCTCTGCATATGACCAAACCAGCGCAATCTCACCTCTCTGACTTTGTCTCCCAACCATCCAACTTGAGCTAGTATTTAAACTCATCCACCTTTGCCAGCTCTACTCCCTGCATCCTCACCATTCCACTGACCTCCCTCTCATTTACACACATGTATTCTGTCTTGTTCCAACTGACCTTCATCCCTCTCCTCTCCAGAGCATATCTTCACCTCTCCAGGGTCTCCTCAACCTACTCCCTACTATCGCTACAGATCACAATGTTATCAGCAAACATCATAGTCCACGGGGACTCCTGTCTAATCTTGTCTGTCAACCTGTCCATCACCATTGCAAATAGGAAAGGGCTCAGAGCTGATCCCTGATGTAATCCCACCTCCACCTTGAATGCATGCGTCACTCCTACCGCAGACCTCACCACGGTCACACTTCCCTCGTACATATCCTGTACAACTCTTACATACTTCTCTGCCACTCCCAACTTCCTCAAACAATACTACAACTCCTCTCAAGGCACCCTGTCATATGCTTTCTCCAGGTCCACAAAGACGCAATACAACTCCTTCTGACCTTCTCTATACTTCTCCATCAACATCCTCAGAGCAAACATTGCATCTGTGGTGCTCTTTCTTGGCATGAAACCATACTGCTGCTCACTAATCATCTCCTCACTTCTTAACCTAGCTTCCACTACTCTTTCCCATAACTTCATGCTGTGGCTCATCAATTTTTTCCCCCTGTAATAACTACTGTTCATTTGCTCAACATTAATAGGTATAAATAAAAAGAATAATCCCCATCCCACTTCAACTGGTCGCAATGTGCGAGATCCAAACCTTGGCAGCATCAGGTACAAGGTAGAAATCAGCTTTGGACATGGTGCCAGTCCATCACCGGCCTCACTCATGCGCACACCCAAACTCACACTAGACTTACTAATTGACCTTACCTGTCAAACTTTAGGGATCGAAAGGAAACTCATGCAGACATGGAAGAAAAGAACATGCAAGCTCTACATGGACAACAACTGGGCCCAAATGTGAAACTCAGGATGCTCAATCAATTACTAACAATTGGGCCACTGTTCCATTCATAAACAGTGCCATAAAATATTGCAGCGATGATGTCTCCTATAGACTGGGCTATGCCAAATTTACACAAGAATTACTAGTTCTGACTAAATGCTGTCACACATGTGCGTTTGGGAGGCAGTCAAAGGGTTCGAATCAGGGTGTTGACATGCTGGACCAGGGATTGGCACTAAGCACTAATGCCTCTCCTTCTCTTCCCACAGACCTACAGAAGAAAAAAACAACTAGATACCTCATTTACACTTGTTCCTGACTTCACTTCTGGCCCACACAGATGACCTCACTTTCAGCACCTTCCAATGACCTACATGACTTTCTGCCCTTCAACACACCCTTCCTGTTCCCTGCTGTAAAACCATTCAGTTTACTCTCTCAACCTGTCCAGAAATGACCAAAGACCAATCCCTTAAAACTGCTCAATTTCAATATACAGTGGAACCTCGGTTCACGAACAAATCGGTTTACGACCAAAAAGTTCACCAAACGTTTGCCTCGGTTCACGACCACACACTCGGTATACGAACAAGCCAGTTTCCCTTTCAGTTTGTGTGCGCCGATGATTTCCGCACGTGCTGCATTGTTCTCGGTCAGATGTGCGTGCTTGCACGTGCGTGTGTGCTTTCGCTGTGAACTCTTTGTGCCCTATTTCATTTCCCTTCCGGTTCATACACGTTATTTACTGTATTTAAGCACGTGCTCAGCCTCTCCCTGTTCATTGTTCTCAGTCAGACGTGCGTGCTTTACCTGTGAACTCTTTGTCCTCTACAGTATTTCGTGTGCTTTTGCATGGCTTCTAAGCAAGTGAAGATTGGTGAGAAGAAAGCTTTGCAGAAAATTGAAATCGAAGTAAAGAAAGAAATTATTAAAAAGTATGAGTGTGGCGTTCGTGTTACTGATCTTGCCACCGAGTACAAGAAGTAAAAATTAACGATTTCGACTATTCTAAAGCAGAAAGAATCTATTAAAGCAGCTGATGTTAAAAGGAGTTACAGTGTTAACCAGGCAGAGGCCTCAAGTGCTGGAAGAGGTAGAAAAACTGTTGCTAGTGTGGCTGAACGAGAAGCAACTTGCAGGGGATAGCATAAGCCAGGCGATGTTATGCGAGAAAGCCAGGAATATTCATGGCGATTTGCTGCAAAACTATCCTTCTACGAGTGGCGAAAGTGAGGAATTTAAAGCCAGTAGAGGATGGTTTGAAAAGTTTCGCAAGAGAAGTGGCATTCATAGTGTGGTAAGGCATGGAGTGGCTGCTAGTTCCGATGCTGAAGCTGCGAATGAATTGGTGAAAACTTTCAAAAAATTAGTAGAGGACGAAGGCTACATCCCGCAACAAGTCTTCAACGAGACCAGATTGTTCTCCACCCAGTTCCTCCTCACTTCATGCCAGAACTCGACTCATGCAAGGTTAGTTTTCTTGGTGGTTTACGGTTAGTTTTTGTATTACGGATTTTTCAAATGTTCATTTTTCGGTTCGTAGCATGAATTATTGCAATGTTATTTTTCTCTTTTGTCAAATGTTCATTTTTTTCCCTGTGCTTAAAACTCATTAAAAAAAGTGTTTACAGCGAGTGGTTCGTAGCATGATTTGTTGCAATGTTACTTTTCTTGGTGGTTTATTAAATTACAGATTTTTCAAATGTTCCTTTTTTTCCCCTGTGCTTAAAACTCATTTAAAAAAGTGTTTACAGCGATCGGGTTGTAAGGCTATTAGCGTGAACTCCTGCAATGTTACTTTCTTGGTTGCTTGTGGTTGGTTTTTAAATAAAGTTCGGATTTGATCAAATGTTCCGTTTTTTTTCCCTGTGCTTAAAACTCATTTAAAAAAAGTGTTTACAGTGATCGGGTCGTAAGGCTATAGCGCGAACTCTTGCAATGTTAGTTTTCTCTGTTGTTCAAGGTTTTCTCAGTGTTATTCAATGTTTTTACATTTAGTTTACTATTACAATGTGCTTTCTATGGTGTAATTAACTATATTTGTGCTTAAAAATCTTTAAAAAAATATATTTACATACAGTTCGTATAGTCTGGAACAGATTAATTGTATTTACATACAATCTGATGGGGGAAATTGCTTCGGTTCACGACCAAATCGGTTTACGACCAGAGTTTTGGAATGAATTATGGTCGTGAACCAAGGTTCCACTGTATGGGGTAAATCCCCAAAACTTTCTCTTGTGTTTGTGCTTCATCCACAATGCTTTGACTTCAACATTTCATTTATATGTTGTCTTTAATAGCACCATGATGGTCTCTGTTCTCACTTGTACTATTACAAATCAAAAAACAAATAATGTTCAATAATCTTCACATGGAATATACAGTATATTTAGTATCATCTGTGATTAGAAGTCTTAGTTGAAATGATAACATAATACACATGGTGGAGCTCTTGAGTAAAGGGCTTGACTGAAATGATTGCAAATAACAACAGATTCAACACCACCTCTTACAAGGTACAACTGGAACATTACACTGCAGTTCTACTTGTTCTTTTATTGTGACTATTCGAGTATTTTAGATATTCAAAAGCATCTTCCAATGCAAAAACTGACCAAGGAATCTCACGGTTTCAAACTGATCCCTATCTAATGTACACTTCTGATCAAAAGAGTCCAACATACTACTGTATTTAATTAAATCAAACCTATATTCTTCAATGAATTTAATTCTAAGTAAAATTCAGTTTAACTGTTTAGTACTTAAAAACCTGGGCTCAAAGCAGCATTGTATGTTAAGACCCCATTACTTGGGCTGGTTCTATGCAAGACTCTATGTATGATAAGAATTATTGTCAAATGGGAATTACTTTATTATGCATTCCTTTTCTTTGACTTAGCAAGTCATTAGTTAAGAGCAAGAAATAAAGCCCTCATAAACATCTGCAATTTTCAAACATAATTAGAAGAAAAGTCAAATTTCACAAGCTTTAGCCAGTCCCTTGTTATTCGTTCAGTACTTTAGTTCAACTAGAGTCCTAAGAGAAAAGGGCACAGTTCATTATAGACTGCACTCAGAATACAACTGTTTTACATGAACCCTTTGAAGGAAAACGTACAAATGCTACCCTTTAAAAAACGATGTGGGGGCCTTTAAAAAATGAACAACAAAATTCAGTAGGTTAGTAGCTGTCAACAACTATAAAGTGTGTCACAAAAGTAAGTTTCTCCCTGCAACACTGCATTATCAACAGTACTGAGGCCATTACTGACCAAGGGCAAAGTTTCAAAACATATTGGTATTGCGAAAGGTTAATTGCAGAGTACACTTACACACACACACACAAAAATATATTTATGTTGCCAATCAATCTAACAACATGATTTGAGACCTGGGGAGGAACTTGTATGATCATATTTATTATATAGACAGCATATATGAAAACTTCATACATATAGAGTACATACTTAGGGAGAAATATTTGGGATGCGGACACTAATTAATACCCCTGGTTTAACAAAGTATTCTGCTGAACCTAGATAAAGCCTCTACTCCAATTTTTCTACAGATGACACACTGCAACCACAGCTGAAAAAATGTTCTCCAGCACATTTAGACACCAGAGCCAGGAATCAATCCAAGGTTCAAGCACCAAGTGGCAGCAAAAATGCCACCTGTTATATGAAAGAACCAGACCCACAATACTGCATTTTACCATATCTTATCCAAAAAGATGATTTTACATTGACACATTCCTTTACTGAATTGTTTCTGCAATAATCTGCATTGATCGGTTCAACAGTTTTACAAAGCTATTTTTAACATAGATTTATAGTAGTGCTATCTCATTGTTTTAAAGCAATGGCTAACCTTGCTACTCTAAGCAACCACTGTGCTTAAAATTCCCTGCTTAACAATAAACAAATTCCCATGGATAGAAGTCATTTCATTATGGTTACAACTGGGACTATTAAATCAATTCCCAGAATGATATCGCTGTTAAAAGAAAAAAAGAAACTAAGCAGTCGCTTCACAGTAAAAGAGGTGAATTCAGGATGGTAAACTCAGTTTATCGCAGACAAAACGCTGTAAGTGAAACAAAATGTGTTATTTACTTTTTTTAATAAGGTGGAAATAGTAGGGCAATTCTTTTAAGAATAAAGTTTCCTCCTGGTTGAAGGTACACTATTGCAGAAATACGTCTGAAATGCCCTGAGGCAGCAAGGAACCTTCAGCTTGTACTTGAAATCCTTTTTTTTTTTTTTTAAAAAAAAAAGGCAGCATGCAGGGTTATTCATTATCTGAAGGGCAGGTCAAACATACCAATAATCGCTTTCGGTTTAATTATGTACAAAAGTCTCGCCATGCAGCGGGTGTGCAGATCAAGGCCTCCTACTGAGTAAATGCAAAGGTGAATCAGAAACAAAAAGAAGGCACTGCCCCCCAAACCATTGCAACTGATTCAACTGGTATTCCCAGCTTCATTGTGGAAGCATTTTATTAAGATTTAAATTTAGACATAAAAACAGGGCCTGGACGTGGAACAACGGCAGGACTTTAGCATTTCGCTGCATCTTCAGCTTTGCAAGTAAGGAAGAGGCTCCTATAGTAGGCAGCATCATTCTCACACATCTGCAGAATGTCACCTAATGTACCGGCACTCTGACATTCTAGATTTATTTCCCCTGGGGTTTAATATTGCTTGTGATTGGAGATAACTGAGGCCTACTTCCACAGATTCCTAAAGGTAGCTTGGATCCAAACAAAAAAATCCATCAGCTGAGTGACACACAAATGGCTTTAATTTCATGCATAGGCCTACAAGTGTCTTTCGTGATGAGGCCCCGAGTCAAAAGCTTTAGCCCCCGTTAATCTAGTGCTTATTACCGGCCAACCAGTTTGCATAGGGGTTTGGTTTATATTTGTATATATCACTCCTCAATACTTATCACCTTTCTTGGATGTAAGCTAAAGCCAACTGCTCTCACAATCTGAACTCAACTGGCACAGGAGAGCGGACGGGGGCTGTCGCTCCTTGCCCGCTTTGACACTTTTCTTGCCTTTCCCACCTTAACCACGCCCAGATACTAGTGCTGAAAGGCACTATATTAGGTGGTCTCTGCTCTGTCAACCCACACGCTGCAGTGATCCCCGATAATGACGTGACACCGCCCCCACCCCGCCCAGATGGGGCACAAAACGAGCCCCCATCAGCAAGCACGAAGCAGCCCCCTCCCACAGACGCACAGCGCCTCTGCAGCCGCTCTAGATGCCAGCCTGTCACACCTACCTAACAGCAGCAGCCGATGTGTCTGCTTGTACTCCCGCTTCTGTTCCTTGAGCGCCCGGTCAATATTTTTGCTCACTTTCTTTGCCTCTTTCTCTGCTTCTTTTTCCTCCAGTCGCAGCCTGTCCCAGTTCCTCTGCTGCTGTTTTTGCTTCTGGTTGTTGTGCTTCTGCAGCAGCTGCAGCTGCCGGTCGCGCTCTGCTCCTCCACTTTTCCTTCCTCCGCCGCCTCCATTCTGCATTAGTACTCCGTCGGTGCTCGTGTCCCCCACCGGCAGCTTGCAGCCGTCCCCACGGCGGATTTGTCCGTCGCGAAAGGACGTGGTGTCGCCGTATCCTCCCGTGTCGCCGTGTCGCAGGTCTCCGGCTCGCAGTGGAACGCTGGGGTCGTGCGGTTGCTCCGTGTCCGAGGTAGTGGCGTTGGAAATGGAGCCGCTGGGCTCGCCAAAGAGACGCGGACGCAGACTGTAACACAACCCCATGTTTTCTTTTTCCAGTGAATGTTAAGCAGTGGACTATATTTTATTTCCCTTAAAGAAAGTAATTACCCCCCAAAAAAGGAAAAAAAAAACTCACTCTTCCTGCGCCCAAGCCAAAACAGCAGGGCTTAGCGCCTCATTATCACCCTATAATTCCAAAAATAGGATTCGGATCCAAATTTAGGTCGAAAAGGTGAGTAAAAATTGCCCCCACATTCGCTACATGCCATTTTGCATTTTCTCCACTCGGCTTGTGTTCCGTAGTTGGCGGATCACCTGATCAGCAGTCAGTGGACATCGCCGGTCCACCTTACCGTATATGAGGCAAAAGCGCAACCACTAAAAATATTACACAGTTACAATGCTGTAAAGAAATACAAAAAAGACTCTTGGGGGCTGCAGAAGCGAAACATCTCATAACACAGGCGACTTCAAGAGTCACGAATGTATTTTTAATCGGTTATACAAGCCACCTTCCGCTTTCAGAAAAATAATACAGAAGTAAATGTCCCGATGTCTCACATGATGCTGCTTCCCGAATGTATGAGACCCTGCTGAAGCGCTACTGAAACTGATCCTGAATTGACAGCACTTTACAATATACAGTGCATCAATTGCATTACCCACTTAAAACAGTTTATATATGGGCAGCTACTGAATAAGCTGCTTCTAAAACGACTTCTGGTATTTCTGATAGCAGAAAGACCTACACAATGTACTATACAATAATCCACACTTAAATTACGTGTTTTTTTTTTTGTTTTTCAGGCTATCTCCTTGAATTTTCTCTAACGAATGCCACACCTAAAAATACTACCAATTTTACACCCATTTCTGACATGGGTATGCCCTTCTTCATGGTCCAATTTTGAACATGACTGTATCTATCTATCTATCTATCTATCTATCTATCTATCTATCTATCTAAATAAATGTCCTCAAAGTTCTTTGGTTTCCCATATTTAAAGACACTGCCCTGTCCAGCATTTCTTTTGCACTTGTACATGGGAATCTTTATTAACCTTTATATAGTTTTGTGTTGATTTTACTGCAAAGATTATATTCAGTGGATTCAGAAAGTATTCTGACCCTTTCACTTTCCTGTGCTGTAGATTTAATTTGAAATGGATAAATTTGGCATTTTTCCATATGAAACTTCACTCAATAAACCATAATGACAAAGTGAAACCATGTTTTTAGAAAAGCTTGAAAGTTTATTAAAATTTTCAAAATTAAATCTCTCATTTATATCAGTACTATTCTACCTGTGTAAAAAGTGTTGAAATCAAAGTAAACAACATAGATCTCAGTGCTACGGTTTGCAGCAGACCATGTACTGTAATGCATATGTCTGTTATATGCCATTTGGTATGGGAAAGCAGTGTTAATGTTTGTAATACACCATCTATTGGAATGGCAGAGACATAGAAACTGGGTGGACACACAGACAGACATACTGACATTTGTCCTTTTATTAAGATGGACTAGCAGTTTTACTCGGGTTCGCCCAGGAAATTTTGTAAGACAATGAGCTTCAATCATAGTGCCGTCAGTTAATTGGGTGTAACAGAAGTCCTATGTCACTAACAGGACTTTTCTGAATACAATATTTGGAAGTTTTTTTTGTGTTTTTTTTTTTTTTTTTTTAAATCATGGGCTAATAATATTGACAGGCAGTGATTGAGGTAGTGGTAATGGTTAAGGCTTTGAACCTAGAACTTCAAGTCAGCAGCTATACCACCTGCACTTCAGAAGAGGTAATCCACGTGAAGATAAGCAAATTTGAACCCGGCCAGAACCTGGATGGGAGATCATCAATGAAAAAGCTTGGGCTGCTGCCGGAAAAGGTGTTGGCGAGGCCAGCAGGAAGTGTTTACCCTGTAGTCTGTGTGTGGATCCCAATACCTCAGTGTACTCGAACTTCAGATGAGATGTAAAACCGAGGTCCTGATTCTCTGTGGTCATAAAGGATCTCTGGGCATCTTTTGTAAAGAGTAGGGTGTTTCCCAATGTCCTGGCTAAATTGTCCATCAAGGCCTGGTTATTCTGGACTAATGTATGGTGAGTGTACTTTTGCAAAATAGCTTCCATCGCATAATCTAGGACAAAGCTGAACGTTGGTGGTGGTTGAAATGGCTCTCCCCTCTCTTTCTAAAGCACTTTTAGTGTCTTGAAAAATGCTACATAAATGCAATGTCTTCTTTTTCTTCTTCAAACCCCGAGGTTGAGGGTTCAAATCCTGCTACTGACACTTTGTGACTATGAGCAAATCATTTCACCTGCCTGAGCTCCACTTGGAAGAACAAAAGAAATGTAACCAATTGAATCTCAGATGTTGTAAGATGGCTTAGATAAAGTTGTCAGTTAAGTAATAATAATATTATTAGGTCACTAGAGCTGCTTACCTTATTGAAAATCCCTGTGTTAGATCATTTTCTTCTTTACCTAGAGACTTTGCTTTTGTTGATGGCCATTGCAAAATGCTATTTTACAGGAAAATGCATTATTTTCAATTGAAATGGGTTAACATTATGGAATAATGTGAAATCTGAGTATATACAATATTATTATCTCTATTAGATGTTTATGGATTTCAGCTGTTTATGTCATTCACTCAAGTGCAGTATTTCTTTTTGTGTTTTCCAGCACTTAAATGTGGTCCCCCTTTAAAATCTGCAATGCCAATGTATACTCAAGGAATGGGGGAGAATGGAGGAGCGGGTTATCCCCATTCAAAGTAAGCAGAGGCTCATGTAAATGTAAACGATTTCAGAGGTCAGGGTCCTTGTTCAAAGTTCATACATGTGATTGTATATTGCAATGGAGTAGCTCATGAGGGACATGTTCACCTCTGTTTCTAGGATTTGCAGGTATCAGGATTTCAGCCCATGAAACCTACCCGTGTTTGCTGTGCATGGACTTACATGTAAATAAAATGGTAAAGTGAAGGGGGGAGGAGGGTCCCTTTGGGCTTTTGTGCATGTTCATATAATGGTGTAACACTGATCAGGGACTCAAATGTATATGATGGACAAACTGTCATGTATATAACTGAGAAAAACATCAGGAGCTGGGCACAATAAATCGAGGCTTAAGGTTCTGAAGCCCCTACCCTCCCATTGCCACTGCATTAGTCCAGGCTTGCCTTGGATCGGAGGACACCATGTCTGCCTCTGCTTCTCTCTCCCTCACTGGAGATTTGTAGCGCTTGGTAACCATTGAGTGTTATATCTTTCTTGAGTTTCCCCAAACATTCTCTTTCCATTTCAGACCTCACTGCACACGTCAAATGTGATCATTTCTCTTCTTTTCGGTCGAGAACACTTCCCTTTCTTCACTTGTCCATCCATCCTAATGGCTAGAGGTGCTGTTTGGCACATCCGTTTGTTCTGCTCTATCCTACATTTGCATAAAGCACACCCTCAGCATCGCAGCACATGTAAATTAGCATAATATTAAAAAATATGAACAAATAAAAAAAATATTGTTTAATAAAATAAACTCTGGTAGGCTAATTTCCTTTTTTCTACAACGTCATCAAATGTCAATCAAATCAGCCAAAGCATTTTTCAGATTTTGGAGTATTTAGTTTTTATAGTGTAGGGGGGGTTTACACCTAAATATTGATATACTGAAATATCCTTTCTTAGTGGATACCTGCTGATCTAGATGTAGCGTCCTGACAATTTTCAGCATACAAGCAAACAGGAAATAATGTTTTTGTTAATGAGTAAGCGAGTGACTGAGTCACCTTTGCATTACATAGTTTCAGAAGTCACTTGCTGAGATTGGAGAACCTATTGGAAGGACAACCACCTCAGCAGCAGTCTATCAATCAGGCATTTATAGTAGAGTGGCTAGACAGGAGCCACTCTTGAGTAAAAGGCATTTTAAGGACTCTGAGAGCATCAGGAAATAGATTCTCTGACTTGATGAGACAACATTTGAACTATTTGGGCAGAACTTCAAGGGCTGTGTCTGGCAAAGACCAGTCACTATTCATCACCTGCCTAATACCATCCCTACTGTAAAGCATGGTGATGTCATGCTATGGGGGTGCTTCTCAGTGGCAGGGCCAGAGAGAGACTGGTCAAAATGAAGGAAGGATGAATGGTGTCAGATATAGAGATGTCCTAGAAGAAAACCTGCTCTAGAGTGCATGCAACCTCAGACTGGGGCAAAGGTTCACCTTTCAACATAACAATGACCTAAAGCATACACCTAAGACAATGCCGGAGTGGCTTTGGGACAAGTCTCTGACTGTCCCTGAGTGGCCCATAGCACATATGTGGAGAGACCTGAAGACGACAGTTTGCGAGTGCTTACTATCCAAACTAATGGATAGAATGGAAGAATGGAAAAAATTGCCCAAATCCAGGTTACCCAAGAAGATTCGAAGGGGCTTCTGGAAAGTGTGGAATTAAGTGTCTGAATACTTATGACAGATTTCAGTTTATGATTCTTAATAAACTTGCAAACCTTTCTGAAAACATGTTTCACTTTGTCATTGTAGAAATGTATCTGTTTAAAATTAAATTTACAACACAATAAAGTGTGCAGAAAGTGAAGGGATCTGAATACTTTATGAATCCACTGTGTCTGTTACTATCATGTGAATAGCTCAGAAAGGTGCTATAAAAAATATCTGGATGATGCACAGTCACTGATGTATTTTCTGTTTGTCCCCATTTAATGAAGGAGAACGCCCTTGAAGATGACCACTATGTCACTTCCATTCCACCTGCAACACCACTGCTTTTAGCAGTATATCTTAAAATCATAGAGCAACAGAAAGTCAGCATCATCTGAAGGACTGCAATATGGGAAGACACACCAGTGGTGTCAACATTTTTCAAATGTTTATCAAATGTCAATTAAAAGGGAAATCCCACCTGTGTCACAAACCTTTTAAATACGCACTTGTCATCACTCTTTTCACATAGTGTTTAAGACAGTTACAATATTTTCCATGTCCCATGTGGGTTCCCATCACAGTCTGAATAAAATTACTGTATTGAGTAACTCTGGCTTATTATGACAGAGTGTGGGTGTGTACGTGAGCACAACCTGCGACAGTCGGCACCGAGATACACGCAGGAGGCGGTTATCATTGATTACAACATCTTCCTTCTAGTGCGAGTATAGTTCTGCATAAGGAAGTGAAGAGACCTTTACACAGAAAAAAAGACACCGGCACTGATAACACACAAACAAGAACTAATGCAAACCTTCATCTACTTATGGGCTGGGAATGGAATCTGATTCTTCTGGTGTCCTTTCTGAAAGACAGGTGACATGACAGAAGTGAACAAATGGGTGAAGAAGACTGGGGTCAAATGTCTTTTACTGGATTGAAAGCTTCAGAGCTAGAAAGGAAGCAGACAGATAAAGTAAGTGAATCCCATTGACTCTTTCACAGCTGTTTGCTTAGTCCAGTTGGATCTGTATGAATAATCACATGCTTGATTATATATTGTACAATTTTTTCCACTTAGGTTTTCTATTACACCAAGCACCATTCAAGCCTATCCAAGCAACACAGAGCTCAGGGCAGAACTCAACCATAGATATGGATTCCAGTCTAAAACACTGAAGACTGACTTACCAGCACAATATTAATATAAGGACAACAATAATTAATTAAACATACATGTCTATATGGATTCAGAGTGAAATCGGAGTACAGCTGGGAACCGCATTCAAACACCGGGATAAACGTGAGAAATTCTGATTGGTCAGACCTGGAATGAACCCAAACCAGTGCAGTTCTTCAGCTTTAGTATAACCTGTTGAACAGTTAGAATACGTAGTAGCATCAGAGAATTCAGTGGCCCTTCTGAATTTTCTGTGTATTTAATCCAATCATGTTATCTGGCCTGGCATGTTGGGCAATGGGGGGATTGTGGGGTATGAGAAGGGCCGTAAAAGAAATTTCCTATTAAAATGAGGATGTGATATATCTATAAATGATTAAAAATCAGACAGAAAGTTCACTTCACTATCTGAACTGCAGATTCCAAGTCCAAAAACAAATCCTTGCTCTTCTTGACCCTTTTTTTTTGCATCTCCTGGTTTCCCCACACGTTCGTGTCAGCTTGCTGACAATATAACATCTGCCATCAATGGAGCACATTCTACTTATCCTTTAGTAATTTTACACCGGGCATACACATCACATGGATTCAGCGGGTTGGAAAATGGATGGATGGATACACATCACATCTGTCACCAGGGGGCATCATTGAGCCTCAAAACCAGTCACAACTTGACCACAAACAGGTCCAAGTTTTTATTAACAAAAGTACCATTTTAGGTTTTAATCCAGCAAGCAATGAATTACATAACACACCAATATCCTCCATCTCCTTCCTGTCCTCCTCCTCAAGTATTATCTCACTCCCTCCCAACTGTAACTCGCTGATGCAGTGAGATGACTCCTTTTTATCTTAAACTCAGAAGTGCTTCTGGGGTCGAACTGTTAACCTGTGGAAGCACTTCCAGGTCACATGAAAGCCTCATGCTCCTTTCATGTAGCGCCCTCTGGCAGCACCCAAGGACCCCTACAGGGTCGCCTTTCTGAACTGCAAATCCCTGGCAACCCTCCAGGTGTTCTATCTATCTATCTATCTATCTATCTATCTATCTATCTATCTATCTATCTATCTATCTATCTATCTATCTATCTATCTATCTATCTATCTATCTATCTATCTATCTATCTATCTATCTATCTATCTATCTATCTATCTTTCTTGCCATATTACCATGCCACTCTTTTTCCGTGCTGTTCCTCTAAAATTAATTTTTCAGCTGGATATCATCCAAGTAATGTAGTCTTTTTTTCCTTCTAACAAGACAATACTGCATCTGGCCTAAATTCAAAGCCAACAATTTTAGTAATCTAAAAATGTAATATTCTCTAATAAAACTAGTTCACCATAAACTATATAGTACACATTTACAGGTCCTGTAAGGAATTGTAGCCTCATACTTGCACCTGATATTTGAAGCCACATTTTCATTGAGCATATCACAACACTGAGCACAAGACTAGAATCTTTTCTGGATGGACTGCCACACCAGCTAAATGCACACTCGCAATCACACATCCACATTCAAATACGCCAGGGCAATTTAGAATCAGATTCAAACATCTTTGGAATTTTAGAGGTCAAAAAGTATTGAAAACTGAGAGAATAGAGAGAAATTGCATATTCAACAAACTGTGGCTCATCATAATCATACAGCAAAATATTGTGTTTGGCAAAGATTTGTACTATATCACTGCAGACTGTAGTTGTGATATTACTTTGTTAATAGTTTTTAGCCTCTTATTTTCTTCATTTGGATTGATCTTGCATTCGGTTTGGGGGGGATTTTGAGGTCAGAAATTTATGTCTTGATTAGTCATTTCCCATGTGAGCTGTAAATTCTTTTTTAACGTTTCAGCAAATATTTTGGTTTATTATGGAAGCTGCTTTTATGTGTAACTATAGTTAGGAAAATGCCACATTGCCAAAGGTGTCCTCCAAGATTGTGACCTATTGGTCAGTGGTTTAAAGGCTGACAAAAAAATTCAGTTTACTATCCAAACTGCAGATTCCAAACCCAAATACAAACCTTTGGTGTTCTTGACCCTTTATTTGTGTCTTGCAAACATCTCCTGTTTTTCCCATTAAAACTTTCTTGTCAGCTCTTTTGATTATACAACATTTGCCATCAGTGGAGAGCTTTCTGCTTATCCTTTAGTAACTTTACACTTTGTGTACATGATGCATCTATCTATCTATCTATCTATCTATCTATCTATCTATCTATCTATCTATCTATCTATCTATCTATCTATCTATCTATCTATCTATCTATCTATCTATCTATCTATCTATCTATCTATCTATCTATCTATCTATCTATCTATCCCTCTTAATCCACAGGGGCAAAAGCCTAACCTTGTAGCATCACATGCATGAGAGAAGCTAACTATAAATAAAAAATGATTTTAAGTTAAATGATATTGAAATCAAGTTTTTAATCAATTTTAATTGCCTTAATTGCTAATTGAAAGGTGTAGGAGTACAACAAATGGTAGCACAACAGAGCATTAAATAGTATAGTCCCTTCACAGCACTGATTCCCTGGGTCTCTCCTAAAGTAAGATGGAGAGATTAAACGTGTTCTTCCCCAGGATGAAAACTGTCAACCACCAGGGAAACAGTGAGGGACCAAGAGATGAAAATGTTAACCAAAGCACAAGCAGGGTTTGTAATCATAAAGATAGAATGATCACAGAGCCGGACTAACGTTTACAATCAGTGGGAGCTTTCCCGGTGGCCTGCTGCCTGGCTTGGCCTGGCATTCAGAGCAACCAGTGAAATAAACTAATAGTGAAATTATATAATGTTATTATATTGGAAAACGAGCAGGTGTTATTACTCTGTAGTGGGCACAAATTGTTTCGGTTTAACATTGGAGCATTTCTTTTCTGGTTTCAAGTTGGATGGTTTCTTGTTTTTGTTCAAGTCAGGTTTTGAATTTTGCGTGCGTCTCGCGCTCTGACAGTTAAACAGGAGCACAATGATGAGAGGTGTGTATGTCTGGCGCTTTTGTGATTAAAGTTGTACATGAAGATTGTTTAAAAGCTTATAATATACTTTGAATTATACTTGGATATTGTATGGGTTTTGGTATTTGTTACTGTGTATTTATTTTGTTTTAACTTTGTTTAAAATTTTAATGAAGTGTAGCATATGGTCACATTTTTTCCCTCAGCGTGACTGAATAGGCTACACAAAATATTTTATTTAATTTTTTTATTAATGAAACACGTATGTGAGTGGAATGATTTGTTTTTTAAATGTACCTGTTGTTCTTTATTTCATGATAAGTTTGTTAATGAACGTGTCTTGTTTTTACTTTATTTTAATATTTTTAAAGTGCATCTCTCACACTCTGACAGTTAAACCTTAGCGCTATGATGAGAGAGTGACTGAATAGACTACACAAAATATTTCATAGTTTTTTGTTTACTAAGTGCATTCTTTTAAAAACTGACTAAACTTTTGATGGAATTCTGTGGCACTGAGACATTTTTTTGAGTCTTTTGTCAATTGAAGAAATTCAAAGAGGTCTTTTTTGACCAAAACTTCAAACTTTGTGGAAGAGTCTTTAGCATTACCATCCAGACAACTACTTTTTGCGGTTCAGTGCTTTTTGCACATTTGTTTTGATTTAAATATTATAGACCTACATGGTTTATTTATTTATGAAGTGTTTACATTTATGAAGTGTAGTTCCACATTTTACCAGAGGTTGTCTTGAGACTAATATTTAGAAGTGAAATGTATGTATAAAAGCTGAATCTACTGTCTCCTCATTCTTAAAAAATTCCAAGACAAAATGATGTTTGAGTCTGTGCCTGTACAAGAAAACTGGTGTATATTGTGTAGTCTGGGTTAGACTTGGGATTTCCGGCCTAAATAAGCTTCTCAGTCTGGCCCTGAATGATCATGTATCAGAACCTAAAAATCAACGTCTCAGGGAACTAGATAGAAGTCTGAAAATGTGTGAATTGCTCACTAAAGTCTTTGTTAAAAGTATCCACAAACTTGGACAAAGGATTTACTCACAACGTCACTGTAAAGTTCAGAGAAGAGCAACTGCTAGGCTCATTCCTGGCCTGGAAGGTATGAGCTACGAGAAGAGATTGAAGGAGTTGAATATTTTCCGTTTAAGCAAAAAGAGATTATGAGGTGAGATGATTGAATTGTTCAAAATTATGAAGGAAATTAGTGCAGTGGATCCCTGCTGGGACACTGCTTATCACAAGCCACCAGTAGGAACAGGTGCCCAGCTAGATGTTTGGGACCAAATGGGACCTATGGTGATGTACACAGAGTCAAAAAGAACATAGACATAGGTTAAAAGAGCAAGTTCTTTTATTACAACAGTCCTTTAAAAACAATTCTTGGGCAGAAATATGTACAGTGCAAAAGAGGCAAGAAAAAACAAATCCCAAATAGTCCTCTGGTGCTATATACAAAACTCAAAATAAGTCTTACCCTAAGAAATGCCCACAGTCCAGGGCAAAAGGCAGCCTTAAAATATTTACAAAAATATGTCTCTAAGTCAGCCATAAGCAGAGCAATGCTTCTCAGCATCGAGAAAATCTGGAGTCTTCACTAGCTAATTGGAGTCTACTAATGAGCTGCCAGCCACAGAGCCACTCAGCCTCCTTCTCCCAACTGAATAGTCAGCTCTTTTCTCCCTCTCTCAATTAAACTAAGACAACTAAATAAATTTAATAAAAAATCAAAATCAAACCTTTAAATGAAAATCAACAAACAACCTAAAGAGAGATTTAACAAGACATTTAAACCAAAAATGAATCTATACAAAAACACACTTCGCAAAGGTGACAGACTGTAATTACTGAGACTTATCTACTTTTCACTGCACTACAACTTCCTTATTGTAATTTGCCGTTTAAAACGTTGTTCCTGCTGACGTGCGCATAGCAAAGGGAGCTTCAACTGTGGGTGTCATGCGCTTTATTTACACTGTTGGAAGTAGGGCTGCAACTAAAGATTATTTCGCTAAAGAATTAATCTGGCAATTATTTTGTTGATTGATTGATTGATTAGTTGCTTTGTAAAAACATTTTTGTTTGAAATTAAACACATAAAGTCCAAAATGATAGCAAGTTTGCGTAAAATTTAAATTAACTGCTTGTAGTTATTTAAAAAATACATAGATAGATAGATAGATAGATAGATAGATAGATAGATAGATAGATAGATAGATAGATAGATAGATAGATACTTTATTGATCCCGAAGGAATTTTAATAAATAGAAATAAAACACTGGCCATGCAATCAACACACACACACACAATTTCCTTAAAAACACACTTTACAATAAATTAACTGTACTCGCAGTTTGGCTTATGTATTCAGAATAACATTACACCAACATTTCAAAATTAAAAATCTTCAAAATCTTTCTGTGAAAGAGATAGTTTAGGCAAAGCATCATGTAAAATCTGACCACCACAATATTCCACCACTGACTAATCTGTTTTTTTGTCTGCAGTAAAGTTTCAAATTAGTTCAGCACAACGAACATTATTGTCAATATGTAGGATAAATGTCCAGACTACTGTATTTTTCTTTTGCAACAAAACAGGTACTGTACTTTCATTTGTGTGAATCGCATCTTCTTTTGGTATGTAATATGCTGAGTTTACTTTAATTGAAAGTTCTTAACTTTCAGCATTATCATCATTCTTCTTTTTTGAGTGTATCTGGAAACCTTATATCCACCAGTGATTTTTTGGCACATTTGCTTACTGCCAACACACACTGTCACATACTGCTGCGTGTCACTTACTGTTGGGAGTGTGACATGATATTCACGTTTGAAATTGTGTGATCCTGCCACAAAATCCCTTTCACCGGCTAAACTAGGCTTTCAGCAGCAGTACTTGCACATCATCGAATCTTCCTCCAGTCCAGGCTGTATAAAAGCGAGCTGAAGTCTGAAACCTGAGCGGTATCCTTCAATAAGGGCGCGCACAAAAAGGCGAGCTTCAAAAGGGCAACCTCAATTGAGCGAATGTTTTAATATTTTTGCTTTCGCCTTTTTATACATTCAATCATTGCCTTTATCTAATAAATTTTCTGTAATAATTTTGTTGCATTTGCCTTTATTCGCCGCGCCCAATTGAGGTCGCCCTTTTGAAGCTCGACTTTTTGTGCGCCCTTATTGAATAGAACCGCGAACTTTCCTTTCCCAGAGTGCTGAAGGTTTTTTGAGGTTATGGAAGCTGATTTTTGGTGGGTTGTTTTTGTTAAACTGGCAAACTTGTATGACACCATACACCACAAAAGCAAACTTTACTACTCCACCAGACAGTGTGCCATAACTTAATTAAAGCTTTGAATTCTTTTCAATGTCTAAATCAAATGGCATAAAATGTTTGCTGTTGTTTGTTGTTATTCTACTGAAGTAAACTATATGCTGCATGGTTTGTTCTTCTGAAAGAATTTTTTGATGGTTTAATGAAAGGTATTTATTACAGTGCATGAATTTCCGCTTATAGTTAAAAATTAATTTCTATTGTAAAGTGATGTATAGAATATAAAGTTATACCATAGACCTAAAATATATTGTGTTTTTATGTTAAAATTCTAGCAACCGCAACTGTCAATTTTTTCCTGTAAATGTAACATTTTTTTATAGTGTACCGTAGACCTAAAAATATTGTCACCTTATGTTTGACAGTAAAATTCCAGCAACCACAGCTGGCAGTTTTTTTTACCGTAAGTTTAATTTTTTTTTTCCAGTGAAGATTTACAGAGTTATCTCAGATGTATTGTAAAAACCTTTCTAATAAATCTTGAAAGAATTGTGCTGAATTATCAAGAAATATTCTACAAAATACCTCTACAAAACATTTCCCATAATGTATACATAACTACAGACATTAAATGACCTAAATAACAAATACAAATTGAATCACAAACACAAATGATGGTCAGAGTATGGAGATCATGGTTTGTGCCTGTTTAATTTAATTGTTATATATAAAAGCCTAGATGAAAATGCTGTCTGTAAAGCATTTGCTTATTAGGAAACACAGCAGTTCTAGTCAATGACATTATTTCGAGCAGATATTTGGCTATTTGCTGCTTTACTTATTTATTTGCATCCACTAAACAGTGTCACCTCCAGACAGAAGAGCAGCTTCAGCAATAGACTGCTGTCACTGTCCTGCTCCACTGACAGCACTGACAGACTGAGGAGATCGTTTCTCCCCCAAACTATGCGACTCCTCAATTCCACCCGGGGTTGGTTTGGTGGGGGTGTTGAGGGGGGGTAAACGTTAACATTATTCAAAGTTATTGTCTTTTTTTACCTGCATTTTTATTACTGTGAATTTCCCCTTGGGATTAATAAAGTATCTATCTATCTATCTATCTATCTATCTATCTATCTATCTATCTATCTATCTATCTATCTATCTATCTATCTATCTATCTATCTATCTATCTATCTACTGAAACCTGGTCTAGATACTGTATACAAATACCATCTCTTTAAGTGAGGTTTCTATAGATAGTTTTATCATTAATTATGTATTAGTGCCCAAGGAAGCTGACTTGGATTGATGTCTAATGTTGTTTTTCAAATATCACCAAAACTCTAGATACGATTATTCAAGTTTGACGTCTAAATATTAGACATTAAGCAAACTTGTAATTTAAAGATCTCCTGGTCCTTTTGGTGCATTCTTTGTCAAGCTGAGTAAGCTTTTGCCCAAGTCAGGTATCAATAATTATCAATCTACCTGAAAGTATGATTTTAATATGCACATAAGTGTGGATATTGCAGATACCTTTCCCATATGTTTTCTGTCCCTGATTGATTAAGTTTTTGAATGATAAAACATTCTATATTCTCTCATAGCCATGTGTTAACATTCATAACGCAGCTATTTCACTCATTAAAATGATTTCAGATCATCATTGTTTGATTTCCATGATCTTGCTACTTCTCCAGCCAAAAAATGACCAAGTTAGGACCATGAATATAAGATATTTAAATTTCACAGTTTATTGGAGTTATAAAAACACAATTCTGAGCTTGGAAATAAATAATAATATACAGTACATCAACTGTCAAACAAATAGTGTATACTTCATATATAGAAACAGATTTTGGATAAAGCTGCTCTTCTTATAATAAAGACAATAAAATTAAAAAGCCATTCACCACAGATTAACAATGTCTTCAATAACAAAACTGTAAATTAGCAAGTAAATGGAAAATAACAAAGTTTAATGATCTGCACAAACTGCAAAGCCCTCTACAAGGCATTCTTTCTTATTACTTAATAAAAAAAATCCAAAGTGGCTGATATAATTTCACTTGATATTACCTGTAATGATTTAACAAATTTAATTAGTAATAAACAAAATGACATAATACTACAAACTGAGCATTCTGATTTCAGATCTACAAGCAGTTTATTGTATCTGGTCATCCTCTGTGCTTACTTCCTTATGTTTAAATTCATTACAGAAATGAAGCCAACTCCCCGCTGTTTAGACCCAATTACAATTAGTTTGCTGAAAAAGTTAATTTCAGCTGTTGAACATCCAATAATGGACATAATTAATATATATAACTATTATATATTATCGCTTCTAATTTCTTCTAAATACATCCACTATTGTCAATCTTCTTTAACAAATGACTGCATCTTAAAAAATACATTCTTTATGAGAAATTTCAGTCAGCGTTTCTCATCAGTCACAACATAGAATGTTTTAAGTTTTAATGTAAGTGACATTTTGTAGTCTTCTCTGATGCAGTAAATACCGCCATTCTTATTCTTTTAGTCTTTAGTGCAATTTTTAATGCTGTTATCTTAGCATTCTTCTACACACACATCAGAATGTAGTTGGTCTATTAAGTTAATTTATTTCACACTTATCAAGTCATTTTCAGTATGTGCTGACATCTGAAGGCAGTACTCCCTTTTTCCTCTTTGCAGTTAGACATGGCAACCCTTAAGATTAAGGAATGCGATCAATTCTCATTATCTTTTTATATGTTTCAATTAGGAGATTTAACTTATTGGCTCCAGCAGACCTTCGTGACCCTGTACTTAGGATATAGCGGGTTGGATAATGGTTGGTTGGCTGGATTTATCTTGAAAACACAATAATATGTGTAATAATTTATCATTTTAACTAAATATTAATTTTCAGTTACCTTATTGATTGTTTTAGTGATATAAAGCAACGGATGAGTGGAAATGATTTGCCTTTATATTAAGAACAATCTGAAGCAAATACCGTAGGAAACAGTTAATAATGAAAGCTCTTTTTATGGCCAAGTTGGACAGAAAATTGTGTAGTCCAAAGGGATAGGAGCTAAAGGACGATTAATTGGAGAAATGAAAAGAGTAGTCATTTTTACAAGCAGAGGGGCACTTCCATCTTTTATAGAGAAACAGATATCACACCATGATGATACAATATCCTGTCACATGATCAGCAGTGGCCCTGGAAACCACTGGCATGATGCCCTTTTAAAGTTTTTGATGAATTAATTAATTAAAATACTGTCTTATGGCAGCTTTTCACACCTACTTTCACTCCTTTCACCTGCCCTCCTGCTTCCCCTCCTATACATGTTACCTGCTCTTTTCTGTTCAGTTTCCCACCTATAGAACAGAAACATTGTGTCTGTTACCTTTTTTCCATTTCAAAGTGGAAATAACCTTCAAAAATGTTTTTTTTTCCATTGCAGATGCACACTGATGCAACCCTTCACATACTCCATATTCTCAATGCAGAATCAGTAAATTCCAGTAGTATTCCACCACACAGTCAAGTTTGCTGAGATGAGATGGTTTTTAAAAGCAATATCTTATCCATGTGTTGAGGAAAGGTAAGTCTGAGGATGCAGTTTCTTTCCATGCCATCTCTGCTATCTCCAAACTACATTTGACTACTACTCTTTCATCTTCTTCTTCTTCTTTCGGCTGCTCCAGTTAGGGGTTGCCATAGCGGATCATCTTCTTCCATATCTTTCTGTCCTCTGCATCTTGTTCTGTTACACCCATCACCTGCATGTCCTCTCTCACCACATCCATAAACCTCCTCTTAGGCCTTCTTCTTTTCCTCTTCCCTGGCAGCTCTATCCTTAACATCCTTCTCCCAATATACCCAGCATCTCTCCTCTGCACATGTCCCAAACAACGCAATCTCGCCTTTCTGACTTTGTCTCCCAACCGTCCAACTTGAGCTGACCCTCTAATGTACTCATTTCTAATCCTGTCTATCCTCATCACACCCAATGCAAATCTTATATAATATAATCAATTTGTGTTTTCCTCACAATGTATTCAAATTGATGTTTCAGATTGAACCTTTAAAGTGAACGCTACAATATTTCAGCCTTTTTTGTCTCCTATCCAGTGTTCAGCAGGCACTTCTTCTCAGCCTTTATTCCTGGCTTCAATTTGACAAAAATCTGATTTGTCCAATACTTTTATGATTTATTAATAAATGATAAATTTTTATTTCTTAATCTTCTTACTAGAACGCATTTTTTTTGCTTAAAACTTTATTTAATTCAAATATATATCTTCTCAATTCATATTAAATTTAACTGATGAGTTTACTAGCATGAACTTTGTTTAATTGTTCAACTGACTATTGTAACCTTTGTTCCCATCCTAATCCATTTTTGTTCTTATGAACTTATGATATGATTATATCCTGCAGAATTGTTTTATCCAATTCACATAGAATTGTGCTGGCAATATATGGGGAGTCATTTGTTTCCATAATTGCTACCCATTATGTCAAATACTAGGTCTTTAATAAAAAATGGAATGAAATGCCACATAGTAAGTGATATTTAGCATGAAGTATACAGCTGCCCAATCCTACTGCTGTGCCATACCATGAAGATCATCAAGTGAGTATTGAACAGACATATGCGGAATATTATCACCATAACGCTCAATCAGTGTGGGTTCCTCAGTGATCAGGGTACAACAACAACAACAACAACATTTATTTATATAGCACATTTTCATACAAAAAGTAGCTCAAAGTGCTTTACATAATGAAGAGAAGAAAAATAAAAGACAAAATAAGAAATTAAAATAAGACAACATTAATTAACATAGAAAGGAGTAAGGTCCGATGGCCAGGGTGGACAGAAAAAACAAAAAAAAAACTCCAGAAGGCTGGAGAAAAAAATAAAATCTGTAGAGGTTCCAGGCCACGAGACCGCCCAGTCCCCTTTGGGCATTCTACCTAACATAAATGAAATAGTCCTCTTTGTAGTTCGGGCTTTTCACGGAGTCACTTGATGCTGATGGTCATACAGACTTCTGGCTTTTAATCCATCCATCACTGTTGGAACATCATGGTGCTTTGGGTAGATGGTGGTGGCGCATGCCACCACCAACAGGACACCGGAAAAGGAAACAGAAGAGAGAGTAGGGGTTAGTACAGATTTTGAATGAATAGTTATTATAATGAATTAGATATACAGAGTATCAGGATTAAATTACAGTGAAGTTATGAGAAGGCCATGTTAAAATAATGTGTTTTCAGTAGTTTTTTAAAGTGCTCCACTGTATTAGCCTGGCGAATTCCTACTGGCAGGCTATTCCAGATTTTAGGTGCATAACAGCAGAAGGCCGCCTCACCACTTCTTTTAAGTTTTGCTCTTGGAATTCTAAGGAGACACTCAGTTGAGGATCTGAGGTTACGATTTGGAATATAAGGTGTCAGACATTCCGATATATAAGCCGGGGCGAGATTATTTAAAGCTTTATAAACCATAAGCAGAATTTTAAAGTCAATTCTGAATGACACAGGTAACCAGTGTAGTGACATCAAAACTGGAGAAATGTGTTCAGATTTTCTTTTCCTGGTAAGGATTCTAGCAGCTGCATTCTGCACTAGTTGCAAACGATTGATGTCTTTTTTGGGTAGTCCTGAGAGGAGTGCGTTACAGTAATCTAGCCGACTGAAAACAAACGCATGAACTAATTTCTCTGCATCTTTCGATGATATAAGAGGTCTAACTTTTGCTATGTTTCTTAGGTGAAAAAATGCTGTCCTAGTGATCTGATTAATATGCGATTTAAAACTCAGATTACAGTCAATGGTTACCCCTAAGCTTTTTACCTCCGATTTGACTTTTAATCCTAATGCATCCAGTTTATTTCTAATAGCCTCATTGTATCCATTATTGCCAATCACTAAGATTTCGGTTTTTTCTTTATTTAATTTGAGAAAGTTACTATTCATCCATTCTGAGATACAAGTTAGACATTGTGTTAGCGAATCAAAAGATTTGGGGTCATCAGGTGCTATTGATAAATACAGCTGTGTGTCATCAGCATAGCTGTGGTAGCTCACGTTGTGCCCTGAGATAATCTGACCTAATGGAAGCATGTAGATTGAGAAGAGCAGTGGACCCAGGATAGAGCCTTGTGGAACACCATATAGAATATCATGTGTCTTTGAGTTATAATTACCACAACTAACAAAGAATTTTCTCCCTGCCAGGTAGGATTCAAACCAATTTAAGACACTGCCAGAGAGGCCCACCCATTGACTAAGGCGATTCTTAAGAATATTATGATCAATGGTGTCAAATGCGGCACTCAGATCTAAGAGGATGAGAACAGATAAATGGCCTCTGTCTGCATTTACCCGCAAGTCATTTACTACTTTAACGAGTGCAGTTTCTGTGCTGTGATTTGTTCTAAAACCTGACTGAAATTTATCAAGAATAGCATGTTTATTGAGGTGCTCATTTAACTGTATAATGACTGCCTTCTCTAGAATTTTACTTAAGAAAGGCAGGTTAGAGATGGGTCTATAATTTTCAAGAGCAGAGGGATCGAGATTATTTTTCTTAAGTAGGGGTTTAACTACCGCAGTCTTAAGACAGTCTGGGAAGACCCCCGTATCTAATGACGAATTTACTATGTCAAGAACATTATCACTAAGCACGCCCGATACTTCTTTGAAAAAATTTGTTGGTATTGGGTCAAGGGCACAGGTGGAGGGTTTCATTTGAGAAATTATTTTATGTAAATCAGGTAAATCTATCCTAGTGAAAGACTTTAGTCTTTAGGGTATGACGGAGGCAATACATGCTGTCCAACTTCTGAAAGAGAAGCACTGGTAAAAGAATAAGCTGTTGCATATGGCCTTCATCGAGCCGGAGAAGACCTTTGACTGAGTTCCTCGAGACCTTATATGGTGAGCCCTCCGGTCATACAACGTCTCTGAGTCCTAAGTCACATGGACCTGCCTACTCAACAATCAAGCCACAAGCATTGCCTCATACCCAGTTGAACTGTTGCTGCTTTACAGCATCAATGTGGGAATCCATCAGGGATTGGCACTGTCACCCACGCAGTTGGACTTGTGTATGGATTCAGCTATGGAATGATCACCACATCATTCTGAGAGAAGAATCTCAAAAAGCCCTCGAGGACTGTATACAGTGATGGAAGATCCAACATGATGAAATTGGTGTACAACTGAATGTCAAGAAGACGGAATATAGACAGACAGATGGCACCATCTCCATTAACAGACAAGAAGGTCTCCAAGCACAAGTATCTTGGATCGCTCATCTGCTTGCATGATGACACCCTACAAGATGCCCGAGCAAGAGCCAATGTGACATGGTTGAAATGGTATCAAGTCATGGGAGTACTATGTGACAATAAGATCCAGAAATACTTCAAGTTGAAGATAAAATCAGCTTCCACCAAGCACAAATAAACACTCCAAGTCATGGAGATGTATATGCTAAGGTTGGTCCTTGGCCTTTGATGGTTCGGTCATGTAGTCCTGGACAACGACAACTCAGTAGCCAAGACAGCCCTATGATTAAGCCAGCATGGTGAATGGCCATAGGAAAGGTCAAAGAAGCATTAGTTTGACTGAATCAAGGAGAACATGCGAGAAGCTCAAGTCACTAATGAAGATGCCCAAGATTGAAACAAATGGTGATTGACCTGTTCAACAGCCGACCACGTACAAACGTGGGATAAAACCTAAAAGAAAGAAGAAGATACAATGGTATGATCATTAATTATAATATTTTTAGGTCTAGTGGATTGATGAGTGAATTGCTCATGAGAAAGAATTAATATGAGAATAGCATTGCTAAGTGTGTGAAATCCTTTACATTTCTTAAATAAAATGAATTACCTTTATCTAGTTTTGGGTTAATAAAAATGCTAAAATCACATGTTATTACTGTACTATTGTTGAGTCTATAAAATCTCCTAAAGATGCAAAGAAGTTAGGAAAAAGTGGAATCATTATTATTTTAGACAAAAATACAATAGCCATATTACTATCCTCCTTAATAACAGAATAAGTGTCTGTGTCTGTCTTTGTGTGTCCCTGTGCAGAATTTAATCATTTATACCATAGGCTTTTAATCTAATTTCTTTCTTTTTACTTTAGATTAGTATTTTATATTTAAATTGTCAAAATATTGTCAGTGAGGACTTTTGAAAATTGCTCTGTGTTATTTCTGCCTCCTAAATGAGGTACACAGTGGAATGTTATTAGGTGTGGGTGATAGATCAATATACTGGATGAAATGCTTCTTCTGGTATGAATTTCATAAAAGAGGTTTTCCCAGTATGCTAAAAATTGGTGGAGAACTTGTAAACACAATTAAATATAGAAAACACAATGCAGTGTTGTGCAAGTTCACACCTCACAAGAACTAGCTCAAAGCTCAGTTCATACAGATTAAAATGAACAAATTCACGTTCATAGTTCACCATTTCAATTTTGAACTTGTTCATGTTAAGTTCATTTTATATTTTTTAAGGAGTGAGAATAAATGACTCATGCCTTTTTTCAATTTTTCATGCCTTATATTAGGCTATTACAGTGTTGTTGAATAAAATACAATAATTATGAAGATTTTTTTTATTTAAATACACTTTATTGAGTTATTCCCTGCAACAAACATGTATAACCATATATGCTACTATCCTCCCAGTCAAAAAAGAAATTAAATAGATGTAAGTATACATATAAATTACTGCTCTATTTCCAACCGTGTGACACAAGTGGTGACTGTGGAATCAGCATGTAGATGGACTAACCTATTACGCTGCTGGTCAAAATTCACGTCACATATTGCATGTCCAACAGGGAAATATATAAAGTGGCCTCGCAAAGTACAATGTTTTCCTAAAAGCGAAAGCAGAGCTTCACTGTGTGCTCTTGTCAGTGGGGGTGCAGCTTAAGCACAAGCAGGAAGACACAGACAGTGCCAGTCTGATTTTACGTTATTTTTTCCGAATACAAATAAATGGCAAAGCATTTGTACGAAATAAATATTCATGAAAATCCACTATTTGTGCTTATCCGAATACCGTATTAGAATTTGACTCCACCCCTGCATTACAGGGTAAGGCAAAACGTTTAATCTGGACCCAAACTAGATCCAGAATGTCACATAAAACTGAACTAGCTCACCTTCAAGTTCTTCACTTGCAAATACGTTACGTTAAGTTCACTGTTCTTAGAAAAATGAGCTTGTTTAATGAACACGCTCTTTGGAACTAGTTCATGCACAACACTGACACAATGTGCAAACCTGTATATGCAAAAAAAGCAGTACATGGGATTTGCTGTCCGTATGGTTGACTAGAAAGTACTGTCTTTATACTGCAAATGGCCATGTTTGTTAACAGTGTACAATAAGTGAGCTTACTGCTTTAAGTAGATTACCCACAGTGCTGTGTGGTTCAGCCTGATTGATGTGTTGATGCAAACAGGAAGGTAGTTCAGGAAGAAGCCGCATCTTGTACTGTGTTTGCTTGACAGCATGAGCAAAAGTGTGAGTGAATAAAAGTCTGGATTCTTATCGGTTTGAGAGGGGTGTATTTGAATAGCAAGGTGTTATCAGACATTTACATGGTGTCACACACGTGTGCATGTGAGGCAGCTAGAAGGACCAAAAGAAGGTAATCCCACGCCTGGCCAGGGGGTGGCAGGGTGCTCTAACCCTCTCTCTGTTATCTCTACAGACCAAACATGGGAAATTCTGCTTGGGTCCGAAGACATCACTGCTGGTTCTGGGCCCCCCAAATATGCCACTTCCTTTTCCAAACCCATGAGACCATGTCACTTCCAGGTTCCGGGCCCTACATCTGCATTTCTGGTTCCGGGCCCGAAGAAATCATTTCTGGTTCTAGTCCCCATTATGTCACTTCCTCAACCCGCCTTAAAAGCCAGACAGCCTCCTTCAGTGCTCAGTTCTGTTTTGGACTCAAATCTGTACACAACTGTACTACCTATTCGTCAATTTTGCAGCCTTATTCAAGTGTACGGGTGGCTGCCCCAAACCTCTTCCTGTGTCCTGTGTTTTATTTTCACAACAGACAAGTTGTTGTAATGTCTCAGCCAAGATTCCTCTCTTTGCTGTGGTTCAAAGTCATGTTTTTTGTTGTCTTTGTTTATTTCTGATTATTTTGAATATCTTATTTTTTTTGTGTTTATGCTGGGTATATTGGGAAAAGGATAGTAAGAATAGAGCTGCCAGGCAAGAGGAAAAGAGAAAGACTTAAGAGAATGTTTATGGATGTGGATGAAGATATGGAAAAAGATGATCCACTGTGGCAACCCCTAACAGGAGCAGCCAAAAGAAGAAGAAGAAGATTTGCCATTGTTTGTGCTTATGTTTCAATGTTTCAACTATTCCATGTTTTTTGTGGGTAGTCCACCAAGAAGTGGGGCCGAAGGCCAATTACCGTCAGGAGCGGCCCTTCACCCTATAAATCTGGAGAGTCTTCCACAGTTCATTGTGAATCTACTCTTGAGTGGGTGAGTTATTGTGTTTTGCTGTGTTTTGTGCTTTTTTTACATTTTTGGATTTTTTACCCATTTTGCTCTGTTTTTGACCATTCTCTGAATTTGTGACTTAGGGCTTAGTTTGCTTTGATTACCTTGTATTTTAAGCAACTCCATTTTGCTATTGTGCACTTCAGATTTTCTCTGTATAACAGAGCATCGTTTGTGCAAATAAAACCTTTTTATTTTGCCCATTTAACTAACTGGGGTTTGGTGAAATAGTACTCTCTAGTGGACATTTTTGGAAGTGTTTTTTTCAGATTTTGTGCTTCAGGACTCCTAGCTGTCCACCAGTGTGCACAGTTAATTAGTACCACATTCTTTATTTGTTTAAACAAATAGTTTTAGTCTGAAAATTATAAACAAATAAATTACACTGATATCTAATGAAACCATCAGAATGTTCAATTGTACCATATCGCCTACCACTAAACGTTATCTCCTTGGCCTATTATAATGTTCACTTCAAAGGAACATGAAGTGTTTTCATGGCTAATCCAGAGACAATCAAATTGTTGTACATGCAGCTTACCTGTACATATAGAATGGCCTGCACTGTTTTCTTTTAATATATTCTATTACTGTTGCTGTGATTTGTTTTGTTAGAGACCTAACAATGCCCTTTAAATTCTGCTTTTCTTTAATAAGTTCTTTGTTCTGACCTTTATTTCTCAAATATTCAAATATTTAGGTACTGAATCAGAGAGATTCTGATATTTAATGCAAATAATCTTTAGACTATAAAACATTTATTTCTGAGTTCTCCACTGGTAATCAGTGTAGTATTTGTGGTAATGCTTGGCAGTCTTATAGGTTTTAGATAGATAGATAGATAGATAGATAGATAGATAGATAGATAGATAGATAGATAGATAGATAGATAGATAGATAGATAGATAGATAGATAGATAGATAGATAGATAGATAGATAGATAGATACTTTATTAAACTTTGTGAATTTCCCCTTGGGATTAATAAAGTATCTATCTATCTATCTAATCCCAAGGGGAAATTCACATACTCCAGCAGCAGCATACTAATAAAGAAAATATTGAATTAAAGAGTGATAACAATGCAGGTATACAGACAGACAATAACTTTGCATAATGTTAACGTTTACCCCCCCGGGTGGTATTGAAGAGTTGCATAGTGTGGGGGAGGAACAATCTCCTCAGTCTGTCAGTGGAGCAGGACAGTGACAGCAGTCTGTCGCTGAAGCTGCTCCTCTGTCTGGAGATGATACTGTTCAAAAGTACAGTCCCCTGTGTCTCCATTGAACACAATATATCATAACACCCATACAGCCTACCTAACATTACCTCTTTATATGATCAAGAGGGCACAGATTATAACACATTACATACTCTCTTTAAGTTCATCATTTGATTTCTTTGTTATTTGTAATACGTCACCTGGCTCTTCCATTCAATCCTGGCTGTCAGGAATGAGTTTATATTTTGTTAATTTTTAAAAAAAATTTCATCATTAAAATTGTGGCATCATCAACTGTACCAATTTGTAAAATATTTTTTTCTTGGGAGTCAGCATATTTTGTTTTTGTTTAGAAGGATGCTCATATTTGTATATTATCGTGAATCTTTTGGAGTAAAACTTTTTTGGCGAAATGCCGTTCCTGAAACCAACTTCCTTTAGTCACCTTTACAACGTGCAAGAAAGACGGCAAAAGGAAAGAACAAAAAAATCAGAAAACAGATGAAACTTAATGGATTGGTCTCAGGCGTGTAAAGAGAGCAACTGGTGCAATCTTCAGTGTTAAACAAATACAGGAAAAGCATCAGGCAAAGAAAAAACACCATGCATTTATAGATCTAGATGTTGTGCCACAAGAAGTACTGAGGTGGACTTTCAGAAAGTTAGGTGTGGTGAAATTGTGTCAATTTATGAGAAAGTACAAACAGTGGTCAAGAGAACAGATGGGGAACAGTACAAGTGTAGAAGAGGACGTGGGACTGCAACAGAGATCTTGTATGAAGAAGACACTGAAACAGAACAGACAATAGCAATAAACCCTCAAGGTTAAGCAGGAACGACCAAGGTGACAGTTAGAGGTGTAGTGACAAAAAGTGCAGAATAGGTAGGTGCATGGCTGTGCAGCATGTCCAATTCAAGGACTGTTGGAAGAGGGTAAATAAAACATGCAGCAGTGTGAATGGTAGTCTGCATGAGCGAGTGCAACCTTTGTTTGTAGAAAGTGTGTGAGAGGGGTGCAGAATGCAGATGCAGTAAGTGTAAATTTAGATATAGAGGGGTCTTGGAGAAAGCAGAGAAGTTGAGTGCTTGGAGCTGATCACATTCTTACTTCTAAAGAAACCACTCTGGCATTAAAGAGAAAAGTTTATGAAAGCTATGTTAGGAAATAGTATGTTCAGTGGAAGTGTGACTTGGCCAGAGGGGGTGGAGCATGAAGCAAAGATGACAGGAACAAATGTAAGGATGCTGAAGAGACAGATTTCCTGAAGAGGTGCACCAAGATGGGAATGGAGAGGAAGGGACCCAGAGGGAGACAGAGGCGGAGGCTGAAGAAGATATGGGAGGCTGAAGAAGATCACGCTTGGGTCACAGATTTGCACAGAGACACAGGAGGTTGTAGAAAAGAAAGGAACTTTATTCAAAACACTGCAAACAAACATTTGTCTCTTTTCAAAAGTTTAAACGTACTCCTCCATGACAAGTCAGAGATGACAGTTTCCCCAGGAGGAGAGAATGTCTGAGAGAGAGATAAGGAGAAGCAAGCAATCAGTTTAACAACCTGAGAGAAGCCCGTGCAGGCTTTTTAAGAAGGCGGAGCACCGCGCGAGAGGCATATTACGTGACAGAGCTGGCTAGAAGGGAAAGGAGGAATGTGAAGGTAATCTGTCTATGTGTTTCTTAGGGGTTTTCCCAGGGGCGTCTGTAACTTCTGGGGGTGCGATCAGCTTCCCAGCTCACAATATATATATTCATATTGTGGGATATGGCCAGCCATTCATCCCGGCCAATGCCCCCAGGCCGCTAGATGGAGCCCTCCTTGCAATGTGGAGATGCCCCGAATTCCAGCAGGGCATCATGGACTATGGAGTTTTAATACACAGCCCTGCTGGATAACGTTGGGGTCACCAGGGGACGCTGCAGGGAGACACAGAGACGTTAATTTTCCATATAGCCCGGAAGTAAATCCCAGTCACATGGTTGGAAGAAATAAAGTGCTTCCGGGCTAATGAAGAAAAGGAGTTTTTGTTTGACCCAGAAGTGCTGGATAATCACATGGACTGAGGGCTTAGAAACACTTCCGGGTCATGAATTATATAAAGGACAGTGGGAGATCCCAGAGTTGAGCTGAGCTGGGTGGAAGGGTGGCAACGCGTCTGGGAGTGGAGGATTGATTATAGTTTGATTATTGATTGTTTATTAAGTATTGTGGAGTGGTGGTGCTTTGTGCACTTTATTATTATAATAAATATTCATCTTTGGACTTTTACCTGGTGTCTGACGTGTGGTCTGAGGGTTCAAGGGAGTGATAGCGCCCCTATCTGTCACAATATATATATATATATATATATATATATATATATATATAGATTCCAGAAGACAGGCAGTTACTCTAGGAGAGCTGGACAGGGTTGTGAAGGTCCTTAACCCAACAGCAGGACCGGTATCTGCTCCTTTGGGCAAGGAGGAACAGGATGAGTACTGCCAGAGCCCTACAAAATGACCTCCAGCAGGCTACTGGTGTGAATGTCTCTGACCAAACAATCAGAAACAGACTTCATGAGACACCTTGACTGCCATTAGGTATCGGGATGAAATCCTTGGACCCACTACCAGACCCAATGCTGGTGCAGTGAGTCCTGGGTTTCTCCTGGTGCAAAACAATGCCCAGCCTCATGTGGCGAGAGTATGCAGGCAGTTCCTGGAGGATGAAGGAATTGATACCATTGACTGGCCCCCACGATCGCCTAACCTAAATCCGATATATCACCTCTGGACTTTATGTTTCAGTCCATCCGACACCACCAGGTTGCACCTCAGTCTGTTCAGGAGCTCAGTGATGCCCTGGTCCAGATCTGGGAGGATATCCCCCAGGACACCATCGTTGACATTGTCAGGCATGCATACAAGCACGTGGGGGCCATACAAACTACAGCGTACAGTTTGGAGTTCCTGCAATGAAATTTTGGCAAAATGGACTAGCCTGCCGCATCATTTTTTCACTTTGATTTTTGGGGTGTCTTTGAATTCAGCCCTCTGTAGGTTGATAATTTTCATTTCCATCAAACAATGTGGCATCCTTTCATTCCTAACACATTACCCAGTCCATATCAGTATAGGTACCCAGCATGATTTTTTCCCATTGAGATCTGATGTGTTTTCAAAGTGTTCCTTTAATTTTTTTATACACACACATTTATCATATTGTATCATATTGTACTAGTAAAGTAACTGGAGTCTTTAAAGTTTGTGGTAGCTACATAGAGAATTGATGCGCACTAGTGCTCAGATAAAATGATGACAAAGAAAGAAAATCCTTTGCTTACAGCCTTATTGTTACGAACAAGCTGCATCTAGACCAAGAAAATAAAGATGCACAATTCCTAGTAGCACTTTAAACTCCTTAAAGCCCATTCCCCAGATTTTTATTTATTTATTTTTATTTCTATAGCACATTTTCATACAAACAATGTAGCTCAAAGTGATCTGAATATTCCAGGTCTGTTTAAGAAGTTCTCCTTTTCTTTCTTGACTGTTGCTGAGCATGCCAACTGACATTTCTTAACTGCATTGAGGAACAGAAATTGGTCTACTGCTTTATTAATATTTTCCCCCTTTTTAACAGTAAATCAGTTTCATTTCAGTTGATGCAAATATAAATCAAGAAAAATTATGTATATATGTAAAATAAATAATATTTGAACACTGCATTTATTTTTTTCATAACAAGGATTCAAATAATCTTCCAAGGTGTTGAACTTAGAAAATAACTGAAATAAAATAGAAGTGGATGGAAACAAAAATCTTTTTTTTTCTTTTTCTTAAATAAACCCATTGCTGGTAGCCTACTGTTGACCATCATTCCCCCTGAGGTAGATGCTGGCAGTACTGATACTAAGTTATTTTGCGCCAACCTACTGTTCGTTAGCTAACGCATCTGTTAGTTTTCCCTCCCTTATAATCTGCAAGTGCCTAATTCGCCTTAATGGTGGCACCGGCCCTGGATGCAGGCATAGGTTTTAAGTTTGAGCGCATTACATTTTCCAGTAGTACACAAAGTCAGGAATTTGCCCTGCTGAAAGTTCACAAATGCTCAATGACCCTCCAACCCGTAATAAAAGAGCATAATTTGAAAAACCCATAGGCAAAGCTTTCTTTAAATTGACTTTACAGTGACTTATCAGCTAGTCTTATGGCCAGTCATTGTTATGTCATTTGATGTGATAAACACAGAAAATTAAAGCTTGATGATCAAATATTTCACCAAATAATCCTGACTTGAACATATAGTAGCATCAATCTATGATCTTTGTTGATGTTGTTATATCAAAATGAATTAGGCCCGTTATCGGGTTGATAACATTTTTAACAAAATATTTTCAGGTGCCATTTAAACCTCCACCTAGAGCAGTTTAAAATGCTAGAGTCTGCCTTGATTACATTTGAATGGATAATTATTTTCCTCAATAATAAGCAGGGCTTCCAGAGAATCGAGGCTTTGTATCTTAAGGTTATGTAGCCTAAGGAAAAAGACAGTTATTTTTGACATGAACACATGGACACACAGCAAAGAAATGGTTATAATTTCCTGTTTGGGTGTCCTTTGAGCTGGACATTGAAAGTAAAAGAGAAAGCGCATAATTGATTACGCAGTGAATTGGTTTAAGGAAATCAATGGATGTGTAAGCACCAAATAAATTTAATAATTAATTAATAGAGAAGGCTACAAAAAGGCTGACAACAATGACATGCTGATATCTACCAAAGACGGTAGAATGACAGGTTACTTTGGTTAACAAAGTTTAGCTTTCCCTAGGCAGAAAGGTCACCATTGTTGATGAAATGGACAGAGTGGTAGCTCTGAGGCTAGGGACCTGCACTGGCAGATGGTTGCCGGCTCAAATCCCGTAAATGCCAAAAATAACTCTACTCTGTTTGGCCTTTGAGCAAGGCCCTTAACCTGTAATTGCTTCGTCCTGGGTATGACGTTAATCTGCATCCAGCCCTGCAAGCAGGTCCTCTGACTTACAGCGAAAACGTGGGGTTGGTGGTACTCTAGCCACCGTAAAAAACCTCACACGGTTCCAGTGGGGTGCTAAAGTGTCACCCTCTGCACCAGAGACATGAAGTCAGGGGAGACAGGTGAGTTATCACGAAAAGTAAAAGAACTAATAATGATAACATAAAATTACATTTTTCTACTGATCTGTGCTATAAATTTGTTTTCTGTATGATTCCAATAATTGTGATCATTTTTGTAGTCAAAATCACTGAATTGGCGCATTTTCTCTTCAAATAGGCCTCACCTCACCTCGGACTGCGCTCTCCCTCACACACTGGGTTGATGCCTGCAATTGGCGCATGCCTGTTGCTGTCTTTCTATATGTCGTCAATATAATGTTTGCAGACACGTTTATTATACACACTGACTTTCCACAGTCTCGCTAATATCTTTGATGAATGTGTGACATACAGTATGTAGTCTTGCTGATCGGACGTAAAACTGCGGTGAAAAGGCATAAGGTGAGGCAGACAGTACCGTGCCGCCCTGAAGGGGGCGCATGTGAGCCAAACAGGTTCTCCTTGCTGCTGTTCTTCTACGCAGAGGCTCTGGGTGCCAATAAGTTAGCGATATTAGAAACTCAAGTGCACTGCAGCGGTCCGTTTATTTTTATTTTTTGTTCCGACTGATAGCCAAAATAGAAGGTTAAGATTTTTAAAACTAAAGGAAAATAAGGAGGGACTTTTACAAGAAATTGATAGAGATTTTCATGGAGAAGGATGGGCGCATGGACTTCATTTACAAATAAAGGTAAGACCATAAATGGTTTTCAGTTTTATGAAAAATGGGAATCAGGCTAAGAATAAAAAAACAATCCATTATTTAAAAACTAAATTTTGATCTTAAATAAAATATTCTTTTGTTTTTTTTGTTATCATTTTGTTGAACAGTCTCTATTAAAATTGATTAAAGCATCAGAATAAAAAGCTTAAAAAAAACTAAATATTTCAATTAAGATCAAAATTGAAATCCATTTTTTTATACACCACTCTATACTTTCATTTGTATTGACTGAGTATGAATTGTGGAATTGCAACAGCAAATTTAGAACACATGGTGGGTGCAAAGCAGATGTGTTCTCGCCACTATAAATGTAACGTTCTTTCTTAGTCAAATATGTATCTTAGCTATGTGTGTGTAAAGAATGCTGATGAGATATGAAACATAACCAGTAGTCAATGTGCATGGTGCCAGCTGAATAGTGAATAAGCTACTCTTTTGGGTTCATATATTTGTAAATCTGACTCTGAAGGAGTCAGGGCCTCACCAGCCATGAACCTCACAGCACATCACTGCTCTGCACTCGGGTCCCGATCCAGGTGGTCCATCGTGTGATGGGTGCAGCAATTCCCTATCAGCACATACTTTCGACCTCCTCTGTTGATCAAACACCAACATATTGAAAGCGCGCCGTTACAGCTATTTATTCAATCAGAAATGTCTATCAGGTTGTGTGAATTAACCATCTTCATAATGTACTGTAAAATAGTTAATCCTTAGTTTAAAAAACCTCCTGTTGCCAATGCAAGGACTACTTATTCAATAGATCAGCACTGTTACAACTCAAGCAGGGCATGTTTTACAAAACGTTAATAGAAGACCCTTTGTATAAATGGAGCTCACTGCATTTTTTATGGGCATGTCTGCAGATTTCTAAACAGACATTTCTTGATCTTCATCAAATAGCAATTTCTTAAGCAAAAGCAAAAACTAAACTGAAATGATTCACTAAAAATAAACAGAACTAAAATACCAAAAATAAAAACTGATGGAAATAGTCACAAGCTAATAAAACTAAAATGAACCTAAACTGAAAATTACACGTGAAAATATGTAGAAATAAACAATTCAAAATTAGGGCCTCAAATAACCATGCTAGTTGCACACTCACATGCACTGATGCCTGGTTCACAGTTTCTAGCTACCGCATGATGTTTTGTTTTGGGAGGGTGACCAAGAATTCTGGAATTCCCCTAGAAAACCCACATGGTTGCAAAGAAAACTATAAATAAACATTATACTGAAAGACAGACCACACTGCAACAAGGAGAACATTCCCTTTGTAGCCTTGCGTTATTGATAGCTTCTTCACTCTGTCACCACGTTGACTTCAGCGCTTCTCTCAGAGAGTGAGGTTATCACAGCTACTTCATGTACACACACTTCGACCATTCATATCTGACCATAGCATTTGTTATTAAGACAGGCTTTCTGTTATTCACGCCTCATGTTTTAGATAACATTTCATGCAGTGTAATAACAAAGCAAAGACAGTGAGAAGTTTTGGGGCACCAATATGATAACTGGGATCTCAAAAACAGAGAAATAAAACACGTGTAAAGAGTTAAGTTGCGTCATTGATGGTGGTTCTTCTGGTTACAACCAGAAGATGGAAGGACACTGGAAGTGGAAAAGCCATCAGTCTTCTGATCTAGAGCTGGAGAGAAAGAGAAGGTGTTATAATAGAGTTCCAACCCCTGGAGCAACTAGGGGTTACCGTCACCAGAGCCCTTAAACTTCCCTCTATGTACACGGCTACTCTTTGGTGTTTTACTTTTTATTTCCATGTAAATAGAAGTTTGGTGATGGGGTGAAAAATTCACTATCAATTTCGGATTCTGATTCTGCAATGTTCAAAACATTGAGAAACGTTATTAGCATGGTGTTTGTAGTGGAGTGTGTGTGTACCTGTGCAAAAATCAAACTTGATTTTCACGTCTTAAAATTACAGTGTTTGTTGTAGAATTATGCATTTTGTACATTGTGTAGAGCTCCTGAATTATTACATCCCATGAAACATTTTAGAATATCCACCTTGAATGCTGAAATCTACAGCATGTGTAACTTCTGAAAACACTTGACCTATCATTTTCAAACAAGTTGAGCCATGTTTGTCTTGCTACAGGCTCCATGTCTATTGTTTTTAGTCCAGTTTGGTCCAGAACTTATCCTCATATCCTTCAAAAATTGTTTGACCTGTGTCCAGTGCTAACTGCCATAAAAATTAATTCAACCAGGTTTATTGCAGTCTATAGATTTGCTATATTTTTGCACAAGTAGTTTTTCCAGGTATTTCTTTAAATATACATGAACACACCAACACTGAGGACTTTCAGCCAGCAAATTATCAGATGTGTGTTAAGAAACTCAACTAGGGCTCCTTTATACCAACAGCAATACACCTGCATAATCCTTCACAGGCCTGTGACTGCCAAAGCAGCAGTTTTCTTTCTTTTTTGTTTTGCTTTATAGTCACTCTAGTGTGTGTTAAGACCAAAGCATGTGTGTATATTTATGTACAAGGGGGCTCCGCCCCCTGCTCGCTTCGCTCGCCTACCCCCGGTGTTTTGAACCCGTGCCCGCTGGGCAGCCACGTGTGAGGATGACGCACGTTTAATACGGAGCGTTCGCCCGTGTCACTCTGGGGCCCCCTCACTGTTAATACGGAGCTCCATCCGTACTATTATGCGGTGCATTGTGGACTGCTGCGGACCCCGTAGTGTTTCCCGTTTCAGTTTGTATCTCGGTCAGTTGAGCTTTTGTTTTTGAAGCTTTTGAATTGCGGTCTTCATTATCTGTAACCTGCTGTCCATGTGTTTGGCCCCCTCGTGTAACCTGTTTATGACGTTTTACTTTGCTTTCTACTCTGTCTTTCATTTCTGATCTCGCTTTATTCTGCTTTTGTTTCAATGACACCTGGTCCGTGGTGAATATATTTTCCCTTTTTCGAGTAACAATTTTCATTTGTTTGCGATACTGTGATGTTTATCGTACTGTTAATAATGCATCACTGTAATGTGATTCACCTGGGGGGGTAAACGTTAACATTTAACATTCTACAAAGTTATTGTCTTTTTTTCACCTGCATTATTATCATTCTTTAATTTAATATTATTTATTGTATCAGTATGCTGCTGCTGGAAAATGTGAATTTCCCATTGGGATTAATAAAGTATCTATCTATCTATAGTTTGGACGTGTGAGGATGACGTATGTTTAATACGTAGCGTTCGCCCGTGTCACTCTGGGTTTCCCCACTGTTACTACGAAGCTCTTTCTGAACTATTATGCGGTGCATTGTGGAGCATTGCGGACTCTGTAGTGTTTCCCGTTTCACTTTGTATCTCGTTTAGTTGACCTCTTTCTTTTTGGAGCAGTGCCTGCCTGGTCTGCGGCATTTCAGACGCACGTTGTAGGCGCCTGCGTTCATTAATTATATCCAGGCAGGCGCGTGTTTGTATCTCGGTCACTCGAGCTGTGTCGTGTTGAATCCGTGCCTGCTTTGCCTACGCAGTTTGAGACGCGCGTTGTAGGCGTCCACGTTCATTAGATCTGTACACGCGGGCTCGGTGTTGAAGCTGTGTTAGTTGTTGAGCTGTTTGGTTTTGGAGCCGAGACAGTTTTGCTTCCGCGGTTTCAGACGCGTGTCCGTACCATCTCGGGTTTGATGTATGAACCTTTGTGGACTCCGTAGTGTGTCCCGTTTCACTCTGGGGCGGGGCGTTGACTCCTCTTGTTTTACTATGTCTCCTCCTGCGTCTTCACCACGCATTAGTGCCACTCACAATATGGCGGCGACGTCTGCGCCTTCCGTATTATGTCGGTTTTTACCATGCTGTGTAGGCGCCTTTGCCTTTTGTACTTTACTGCGCCTTCCGACGCACGATGTAGGCGCCTGCACCTTCCAGGTCTGCCTCCGCTGTGTGGTGTGGACGTTTAACTGTTGTTGTTTCTGCTTTTATATTCTGTATCTCGGTGTGCATGTGTTTCGTGCCTAGGTTTTTTTGAAGCTGTTGCATTCCAGTTTTCATCATCTGTAACCCGCTCTCCATGTGTTCGTCCCCGTTCTTTAATCCCTTTATAAAGTTTTACTTTGTTTCCTACTCTGTGTTTTATTTCTGACCTCGCTTTATCCTGCTTGCGGCATGTCAGACTGTTCGTAGTCTCTCTCGTTTTACTCTGGGGAGTGGGGCTTTGTTCTGTAACCTGCTCTCCATGTGTTTGTCCCTGTTCTTTAACCTCTTTATGACGTTTTACTTTGTTTCCTACTCTGACGGTTTGTAGTCTCTCCTGTTTTGCTCTGGTGCGGGGGGGGGGGGGCTTTGTGTGGCGCCTGCGCACGTGTGTAGTCTCTCCCGTTTCACTCGGGGGGGGGGGGCTTTGTGTGGCACTTGCGCACTATGTCTTTTGCGTCCAGGTCCCTGCGTCCATATCCAGTTTACCATTCTCGTTTAGTAATATGGATTTACTTAGCTACCTATTTATGTATTTTTTTATTTAAAGAGCTTCTGTAAAAAGGAGAGTAGGTGACACTCCTCTGGTCATGGGTGACGTCAATACAATCACTGGCACTGACAGGGCTAGCTATGAGGATTGTCTCGGTCCCCATGGGTCTTCTGGACACCGTGGTGAAAGTTCTTTGACTCTGCAAAAGGTCAGGGGCTGCAGATCACTGGATCCTGGTTCCAGCACCCTGAGCTGCATCGTTGGAGTTTACCAGACCTGACCTGAAAAAAAGCCAAATTTCCTGGTTGGGGACAAATAAAGTTCTACCTGTCTAAACAGATTTGCACGCAAATGCGCACACACAAACTCACTCAAAAAATGTATAAGTGAAGAGTAATGACAACTTGTTTGCCCTACCAGAGGACATGCTGGATGATGAAGAGAAAGAAATGAACACACACACACACACCCCACAACAGATATGTAAGAGTCGATTGGCACAGACACATCTACTTCTACATCCCTCTACCAGTCTGTCAGAGCTTGTTTATCATTTGACTCAAAGTCTTTAGTTTCAAGATAAATATTAGTTATTATTTATTACATTGTTTACTAGATTGTTTCCCATTCATTTTACTATACATTTGCATACATAATTAAGTTAACGGACCTGATTTTATATTATTGTACAGTTCAATTTGTTGTGTTGTAAAATCCTTCAATGAGCAATTTCCTAAAATTACTAAAGTGTAATATATACATAAGTACTCTAGTGACCATTCTGTACCAATTTTTCTACTTTTTTTTCTCAAACCCTGAACTGGATGAGCAGAACAGAAGACAGATGATTTTTTATTCCCCTTTTCTCATCTTCAGGCTGACACCCAATTGGATGAAAAGTCAAAAACAGAAAAGGATTAGAAATTCTAATGTCCAAAATGCCTTTTCTTCAGAATGTGTGGTAAATGCCTAAAACGACTGCATGAGACCACACTTCATTGAAGGAGATCTCAATCTGACCAGAAACTAACAGTCAATAAAAAGGCAAGGGACCAGTCCATTACCTGTGTGGAATATGAAACAAACTCCATTCATGTGGGAAAGACAAACTTGGGAAACAAAGATAATGGAGAGAATTATAAGAACATCTGACCTCAGAGTCATTTCTATGTAACAAAAGTTATAAATAAGCCAAAGTAATGAAAAACAAACAATTGTATGCGAACATTATTGTAGATTTAATTTTTGTATATTATTTCTGTCAAAGTTGCAAAAAAAGAATGATTTAACTTGGGTTACAAAGAAGTGTATGTGTGTGTGCAGTATACTGTATGTTTACAATTTGTGTTTATCGTTGCAACTTCTTATAAACTCTACTGTATTTGAAAATGACGCAATCTGAAACCTGCAATCACTGTGGTGTTCAAAAACACACACACACACAAAAACAACAACAGCCCTCCTTCACACCAAAAGAAAGAAGTTCCTGCAGCATTATTGCCCTCTACTGGACATTAGAAAACATACCACCTTTATGAAATTGTAACTGTACAAACAAAAAAGTTTGCAAGGCAGTCGTACACTTTTGAATTAGCACCCTTATGTTTACAGCCCCACTAATTCAATACACAGCCACTGCACAATCATCATATGCACAAGTAACTACTTTGACCAATTCTGAAATTTAACAAATTAGAAAATGTACTCCTGGTGTAACATTCATGGACTTCAGTAATGGATTTGAAACTTGGTGATTTTTTCAGTTACTTTATGAAAGAGTCAGTTATTACAATTTTATTAAATATTTTGTGCAACAATAAGTCATTCATCTAAATGTGTTAAAGCCTACTAAAGGCCTAGGGGGACATAAATAGACCACACACAAAAGGGGGGGAACTAGACCAACTAAAGAACAGACTTATTTAAAAAACAATTTGGGGGGGGGGGGGGGGGGGGGGGGCTGTCCCAACAAAGCCAGACCATCCAACCAACTCTCCCTGCCTTGCTTTGTTAAACCCAAATCCTTCTCCTCCACCTCTCTATCCTAAATCCCAACAAGCTTTTTTATAAATTTACACCCCACTCACAAACCCAGGTGATTTAAGCACAGCAACCAACTCAATAAGTAGGCCCTGTCCTAAGTTAAGTCATCCACTCCAAATTAAAAATATAAAAGCTTGGTTGACCAAGCAGTAGACTGAGAGTAGGTCGTTGTGTAGCCTCACCCTTGGAGAAAAAAAAACACAAACATTTAACCTCTAGAAACTACACCATTTTTATACACTCTGTCCATTAATACAAAAGAGCTGCAGCAATAACATTTTCTTTACCTTTGTACTTAAATTTTAAGCAATCAAAGACCAATGCATTAACCTCTGATTAGAATTAAAGATGCTATTCAAAAAGGTAGTAGGATTATGATCTGTAAAAACCATTACAGGGAGTAGAGATGGGCCAACCCAAACTTCAAAATGTTACAAGGCCAACAATCTCCAGGGTCTCCGTCTCTTGATAGTTGACTAGACTGGAAATAATGAGCTTGCAAAGCAGAACCAGGGACAGGGGCCAGGGACTAACAGAACACTTGTCAAAAATGTCACTTCATTTTTCGTTGGGGACTCTAAAGCCATTTCACAAGTATAACTCATTTTGACAAAAATCACAAATATTAATCCAACAATTTATTGGTTGAAGTTCCAGATGTCCATCTTTCTTTAAGCAATTTTAAAGGTCCTCATACTTTATGGCCACATACAAGCTCCAAAGGACTAAAGCCTGGAGTCTAGAGCTACCAACCTTATAGCAAATTCAAAAGGAATACCGTCATCTCAGTCTCTGCCAAACTGAAAACAGAAACTGCTCTCGTGAGATGAATCAAGGCAATAAATCTTCAGTTACAGTCTGTTTTAACTTTTCTTAATTCTTTCTCATCTTCAGGCAAACTCAGAAAGCTAGAAGTCAAATGCCCGCTGATATCTTTAAAAAAAGTTTCTGATAAATCTCCTGAGAACTATTTACCCCAAGATTTTTGGTTTGCGCACAAGTCACAACACATGCAAAAAACAATGGAGGAAATTGGCATGCCAGGCCATCAGAACAAGGTGGTATGTGTTTTTCAATAACCTCTGGAACAAGTGACATTACCTCCAGCCAAATCATTACCAAAAATGAATGTAACCCCCACCGTAGGAAATCTAAGGCACACTCCAACAGTAACAGGCCCCAACACTAAATCAGATTTCAAAATCACAGTATGGAATAGCACATTCACATTTCAAACCCTTGCACTAATACACTTGATTCCTTAGAGGTCTTCTCAGACAAAGGTAAAAAATTCCTTTTAACAAAAAGGATCGAGAAGCACCTGTATCCCTTAAAACATAACAGGCTGAATAACATCAGTATAGTCAAGTGTTGTTACACAGAAATTTGTTGTGAAAGGTTCTTAACCATTACTAACAAAATCCAGACATTTTTTGTCAAGTGTATAAGATTTACACTTTTTGGGCGTTCTGATTTTTTTGAACATTACACAATCAGAAATATGACCTGGCTTTCTACAATAAAAGCATGTTTTTGGTGTACAGTGACATTACTAGACTTCATTGCTTTATCCTGTAATAGATTCTGATGAGGATCCAGTCAAACATTATGAAAACTAGAGGTGTGGGGGATTTCCTCACTAGAACTGTATGTAAAAATGTATCTAGAAAAATGTATTTAATGTAGAGTAAATACATTTTTATGTGCAAGAACAAATTCATCAGACTTACAGCTTCTTCAAAGACTTTCAAAATATTACTCATTTAAACAGGTCACAATTCGTTCAAGAAGTGAATGTTTTGTTAATTCCTTAAGCAAAATTAAATCTGAGCTGTTGAACTGAATGCCTTGAGAAGCTCTTCATCAAAAAGGTACTTTTTCTCACACAGACTCCTCAAAATCCTGCTTATCCCGTTTATAATTTCTAAACTTTTGTCAGTATGTTTTTGGGCAAAAGTATAATTTAAACTCTGTTTTGCAAAAAGAGCAGAAAACATTTCTTGCATTTGTCCCGTTAATTTAAAATGCAAAAAATAATGTCCAGATGTCTTCTGACCAATGTAATACAGTTGCAACACATTCAAACACTGTAAAATACCTATTAGCTTCAGATTCTCTAAAAGGGGGGACTAAATGAACTGTTTAATAATATCAAAGTCATTAGACGGATTAGCACAGTAAGAGCCAGTATTTAAGGCCTCAACTTCAACTTCAGAAAGTCAAGTAGTTAGTTTCAAATTCCATCTTTCTCATCTGGGCGGCACGGTGGCGCTGCTGCCTTGCAGTTGGGAGACCTGGGGACCTGGGTTCACTTCCCGGGTCCTCCCTGCGTGGAGTTTGCATGTTCTCCCCGTGTCTGCGTGGGTTTCCTCCCACAGTCCAAAGACATGCAGGTTAGGTGCACTGGCAATTCTAAATTGGCCCATTTGTGTGTGTCCTGCGGTGGGTTGGCACCCTGCCCGGGACTGGTTCCAGCCTTGTGCCCTGTGTTGGCTAGGATTGGTTCCAGCAGACCCCCGTGACCCTGTGTTTGGATTAAGAGGGTTGGAAAATGGATGGATGGATCTTTCTCATCTCCATAGCCACTTTTCACATTCTTCAACTTCTAGTCTAAGTGCCTGTAATTTAAGTTCCTGAAGTTTTAACTTAAGAAAGTTCCCCCAAGTGAATTACAGCAGCTGTATTTTATAAAGTAACATCAGAACAATTCTCTGCTACCACACCTGGCTGTGTACTTCCTACATCAACTTGAGTTACAACAGCAGCATCTGAAAGCAGTAGGATTTCTGCCTCAGCACAAGTATCAGGCAATAGTAACTGCTGAAACCGCCCTGTCAAACAAATCCTCCAACGTTACTAAATTACACTTTACTCCAGACTTAATTCCACTCTTACTAGCATGACTAGAATGAAATATCAAAAAAGTCTGCCAAACGAGAGGTCTTCTTACAATTATCAAGCTTATCAAGTGTGGGAGTACTAGTAAACATATGCAAATAAAAATCCATATGAACTCTAAAAGCAGAAAAATCTGCCATAAAGTGTTTAAGAAAACACTTCCAATTATCCAAACTAATTACATCCACAATTCTTATTACCACACAATTACCGATGCAGACATACTAACCCTAAAAGGCCCATATTTTTACTTTTTGAATATTCTAAAGCATTTGGAGAGAGAGAGAAAAAAAAAAACACCCACACAACCCCCCACACACTAAACCCTAAGGACAACACAAAACCAACAAAGTTATTCTAGCTAAAACAAATCCAATTGCAACTCAAAAAGTACACAAAATGTTCAAACAAAATCCCAGACAAGCCACCAATATGTTATAGCCTACTAAAAGGCCTAGTAGCACACAGGTAGGCCGCAAACAAATGAGAGAAGAAGACAAAACAAGACGAAAAACCTCCATTTATTTTCAAAAAAACAAATTTCACAAAATATAAAGACAGTTACACACAAAAACAGAAGCAAGGGAAGAGAACAACGCTATTGAGAAAAGTGCTACATAAATGTAATGAATTATTATTATTATTATTAACTTAGCCATCTAGCTCAAACCACCTACACCTGAACACCAGCAAAACCAAAGAGCTGGTGGTGGATTTTAGGAGGCTCAGGCCCCTCACGGACCCCGTGATCATCAGAGGCGACTGTGTGCAGAGGGTGCAGACCTATAAATACCTGGGAGTGCAGCTGGATGATTAATTGGACTGGACTGCCAATACTGATGCTCTGTGCAAGAAAGGACAGAGCCGGCTATACTTCCTTAGAAGGCTGGCGTCCTTCAACATCTGCAATAAGATGCTGCAGATATTTTATCAGAATAGTTGTGGCGAGCGCCCTCTTCTACGTGGTGGTGTGCTGGGGAGGCAAAATAAAGTAGAGGGAAGCCTCACGCCTGGACAAACTGGTGAGGATGGCAGGCTCTATTGTAGACACGGAGCTGGACAGTTTGACATCTGTGGAGGAGTGACGGGCACTGAGCAGGCTCCTGTCAATAATGGAGAATCCACTGCATCCACTAAACAGTATCACCTCCAGACAGAGGAGCAGCTTCGGCGACAGACTGCTGTCACTGTCCTGCTCCACTGACAGACTGATGAGATCATTCCTCCACCAAACTATGTGACTCTTCAATTCCACCTGGGGGGGCAAACGTTAACATTATACAAAGTTATTGACTGTTATACCTGCCTCGCACTCTCCATCTTGCAATCTTTAACTTGCACTGTGTTTTTATCACTCTTTAATTAATATTGTTTTTATCAGTATGCTGCTGCTGCTGCACTATGTGAATTTCCTGTTGGGGATTAATAAAGTATCTATCTATCTATCTATCTATCTATCTATCTATCTATCTATCTATCTATCTATCTATCTATCTATCTATCTATCTATCTATCCATCCATCCATCCATCCATCCATCCATCCATCCATTTTCCAACCCACTGAATCCGAACACAGGGTCACGGGGGTCTGCTGGAGTCAATCCCAGCCAACACAGGGCACAAGGGAAAAAAACCCCAAACAAGTTTCTTGTTATAACTTACACCTGGTGATTTAATCACAGTAGGCAACTCAATAGGTAGGTCATTAGGGCAGGACTCAATTAACCCTTAAACCGCCGGAATTGGCTATAGTCGCTTCCCAGTGCAATTTGCCAGCGCGCTGGAGCTGATCCGTCAGTGCCGTACATTTGTTGAGCTGCCAGCTCATGACCACTGGTGCCCCCTGCAGCACTGCAGCATCACTGTCCCTGGGATTCAACCGCTACACAAGACTAGCCTGTAAGCATCAGCGTTGGCCTCTGTGTGCTTTCGTGCAGCCAGTTCAAGCGCAGTTGGCTCGGTGATTTACTGTACTGAATTTCATCAATGGTGTCAGTTGCACCTTTTACATATTGTTCCAGTAGTTTTTTTTTAAAGTTTGTATAGTTCATTGGCAGTGTGTAAAATGATCAGTGTTGTAGTAATTGTGATGCTCTTTGCATAAAAAGAAATATGTGTTCCATTAAAATTTCACTTTTTCTTGGTGAATTGTGGCATTTACTTAAACAGTGCAGCAAAAATGTATTTGGCATCAAGGGGGGGCAATTAAGACTAATGATAAGTTATTCATTAACTAACTTAATGACTGGACTGCGTGTCTGCCTGGGGGGTTGCCAACCAGGGTCCCGAGTTGTTTCGTTGTGTAGTGGGTGTGGCAACACACTGTACCGGTGCATGCTCCCCAACTTGACTTCACTTGACTTGGGGACAATTACCCCCAAGTATGTAGGAGTTAAAGGGTTAAGTCATGTGCTCCAAATTGTAAGAAAACAAGCTTGGCTTACAAAGTAGTAGATTTAGAGCAGGCCGTAACAATATGCAATTACCCTAAGTTCTTGTCTATAAGCCGGACTCATGTATTAGCCGGAGACCAAAAATCATACGAATTTTTAAAATAAAATCGTATTATAGATAAGCCGGACTCATGGATAAGCCGAACGTACTATAACCTATAACTAATAGAAGGGAGGGAGGTCAGTGGTCTCACTCGCGCCCATTTAATTTCTTTAAGGGGGGAGAGAGTGTGAGATATTGCCGTCTCTCTCACTCCCCGCATGGCGCGGTTGGAGCGGCCGGAGCGCGTTCTTTCTGCTCTGGGCGTCGCCGAGTCAACACGAGCGCGTAGCGGTCATTTAAATTGTGATTTTATATGTAAGCATATTTAAATATATATCGCGGATTTCTGCGGACAATGGGTCTTTTAATTTCTGGTACATGCTTCCTCAGTTGGTTTGCCCAGTTGATTTCATACAAGGGACGCTATTGGCAGATGGCTGAGAAGCTACCCAGCTTAGTCTCTCTCTCTCTCTCTCTTGCGCTGACGTAGGGGGGTGTGAGCAGGGGGGCTGTTTGCACACCTAGACGATAGGGACGTTGCTACTTTCAGTGTGCAGCTGCACGGTGCTTCGCATACTTAAAAGCTCAAAGGGCACGTATTGATTTTTGACTTTGTTTTACTCTGGCTCTCTCTCTCTCTGTATTTCTCTGCTCCTGACGGAGGGGGTGTGAGCTGCCGCCTTCAACAGCTTTGTGCCGCGGTGCTTCGCATACTTAAAAGCAAACAGCCCTATTGATTTGTTTGCTTTACTCTCTCTTTCTGACAGTCTCTGCTCCTGACGGGCACTCCTTTGAAGAGGAAAATATGCTTGCATTCTTTTAATTGTGAGACGGAACTGTCATCTCTGTCTTGTCATGGAGCACAGTTTAAACTTTTGAAAAAGAGACAAATGTTTGTTTGCAGTGTTTGAATAACGTTCCTGTCTCTCTACAACCTCCTGTGTTTCTGCGCAAATCTGTGACCCAAGCATGACAATATAAAAATAACCATATAAACATATGGTTTCTACTTCGCGGATATTCTTATTTCGCGGGTGGCTCTGGAACGCAACCCCCGCGATGGATGTATAAGCCGGACTTATGTATAAGCCGATATTCTATTTTTTCATTTTCACAACTTTTTTCCTTAGATAAGCCGCGGCTTATTGACAAGAACTTAGGGTACATAAATTAGTAGACTAAATTAAATTCCTGATTTTTTACATACCATATATTTAAAAATGAAACCCAAGGAGGAGCCCAATGAAGTTTGTGGTGTCTCAATTGCTTTCATAGACAATTCATTCCATTTCAAGTGATATAAAAATGTTAATGACTTATGACTAATTGTTATTCAAATTTCTTAAATGTAACCTTTTTAAAAGAATACCCAATAGAGAGTTAAAATCTCTGTTGAAGTCTCAAGGTAAAATTGTCAGCTGTTTCAGATCAGGGTCGAGAATCAGGTGTTTAGCTTTGCTGATTTTATAGTATCACAGAAATATTGCATTATTATTATTCTGGACAGAGGTGAGCAAGACTGCTCAAAATAACTGAGTCGAAGAATCAGGCTTTATGGGAATGTGATCAAGAGAGGTTAAGACACACAAAGATACCGAAGAAAGTTGTAGGACAGACACTGAGGGTACACGTAACGTAAGAAATAGTAACTATGTATACAGGTATATATATATATATATATATATATATATATATATATATATGTTGTGACGGATGGCCAGGGCCCATGCCCGGCCGGGACGCCCCTCCAGCATATGTTCCAGGGGAGCAAGCATGGAAAACACAATATCTCCCCTTGGACGCTAGATGGCAGCATCCCTGGGTTGCAGCGGTGCCTTGGACTCCCGCAGGGCTTCATGGGAGTTGGAGTTTGGTGGAGCCCTGTTGGGTTCCGCAGGTGCCACCAGGGGGTGCTGCTAGCCCCTTTTGGGCACTAATTTCGCCACACCTGGAAGTGCAGCAATCAAGTACCTGGAGCACTTCTGGGTGCCTAATAAAAGGAGCCAGTGACCACCACTCATAGGCCAGAGTCAGGAGGAGGAGGACAAAGCTTAGAGGAGGAGTGGTGCTGCCAAAGGAGAGTGTTGTGGTGATTTACTTTGTGTCTTTTTGGGACTGTGTAGGGACAGTGGGGCACAGGGAAGACATGTCCCATGGCTGAAGAAAATACAAGTCTTTTTATTTTATACGTGCCTCCGGTGTGAATCTGTGTCGTGTCGGGTGTATTTTATAGCGCCTTGTTATAATGTGTGTGTATATATACTGTATATATATATATAAAACTAGAAATCCACAAATGGAGAAAATGAATGTATGTGTTTTTAAATGTATCTTAAAATAGTCTTTGATTCCTATAAAAATATAGTTTTGTTTTTTATTCTGCTCTTACTCAGTTTATATGTTTACTTTGGCTTAGCACTGGGCTGCAGTCTTGTAACTGAACAGTGTGGTGCACTTTTACGCTGTCTGAGATCATGGCTTTGAATACTGGAATGTCAAGCTGAGGTAATGAAGGAGCGATCAGTGGGAGAGAGTCTGACCCTGACACCTCATCTTAGTCTCAACATATACAATAGGTACATTCTCCTCGGCTACTACATAATACTTTCAATAATTATCATCCACTGCAGGTTTAAAGTGGCATGCCTCTAGGGTTTCATTACTTTTTTGGTTTGCTTTCAGATACAGTAGGTATATAGTTTCTTTTCTTGATATTATTTGTGTTTTTTTTTCCCTTGGCCACATATGAACAAAGACATAATTAACTTCAGTATAGAATACTTTCATACCTGTTTTACTCCATTGAGTGAACAACATAGACTGGAGTATTTGGGAATTATTCATGTTCCTGTTTTTAAAGCAGGTGTATATAAAATATAAAAGTAGTAATGTGTGCATACCCAAGACATGTGACAGAGTTTTAATCAGTTATTCAAGAAAATTAAATAGTATGTAATATGAAAAACTCTGAGAGACTCTCTTGCTGTTGGAAAGGGATTTTCTCAAAGGACAGAATATTTGCTACAAGGACTAGGAAATAGAGGCACAAACCAAAGAGTGGTCGAGAAAACCAGACTAAGGTCAATACCCTGGATCCCCAAATACCGATTTAACAACGCACAAAATACAAAACAAACCCCGTGAGTCAAAAAATCAAAGTAAAAGTCATAACTACTTTAGATTCGCCTCTCTAAATTGTTATAAAATCTCATTGAATATTTTAGTTGATCCAGAAACTTGGAGTCTGCTGTTATTGTAATGATATCTAAGGTAGTAGTAGTGGGATGTCACACACAATCCTGTTGTTAACTACTTGCTAACAAAACTACTCCAAAAAGGATCTGAACTGAAAAAGGCAATTTGATACCATCCCCATCAAAATGATAAAATATAATAACAGCATAAATAATTTGTTTAAAATTCAAAGTATAATAGCAGGGAATTTCCTTAATGGCCAAAAAAACTAAGAAAAGCTGGTGTAGGAATGAGCTGTGGCTCTGCCACCTTGTGCATCTTTTAGTCCTTCGGCCTCTAGCCACTTCAACCTGTGGATTCTCAAGGTTTCTTCCATTTTTTCCCTACAAGGGTTTTTTTTTGGGAGTTTTTCTTTGTCTTCTTAGAGAGTTGAGGCTGGGGGGCTGTCAAGAGGCAGGGCCTGTTAAAACCCATTGTGGCACTTCTTGTGTGATTTTGGGCTATACAAAAATAAATTGCATTGTATTGTATTGTCTCCTAAGGAGCAAACATGATGCAGCAGCCCCACCATGGAGGGGCAAGAATCCGAAACTGGGTGAGCTCAGAGGGTGCTTGGCTTAAACACTCTGTCAGGCATGCCGACCAAAACAAGCCCACATAGAAGTACTTGCAGCATAGCCCCTCGGTGTCAGATCTCCTGTAGGTGAGGCTCACGTGAAGGGCAGGGCAGCAATGCAAGGTTCCATGTAGTAAAGAATGACTGACTGCATGTAGCAAATTGGTTGTGCAGACTTAGTTAGCCAACAAAGCTGACAGGGTGAAAGAGTTAGTAATTGTTGCATAACAAAATCTATGGATGGGAACTGGCAGACGCAGAAGGAAGGCTAAAGGAAAGACTATGCATAGCAGCCCAGGCCATTCTTGAAACCTTGTAAAAGGAGGCTTTGTGGGTGAACCTAATTAGAGAGTGCCTGCTTGCAATAATCTAAGTCCTACAGCGTAAAAGAGGTACAAATAAACCTGCAAAAGACAGAAATCATTAAAATATAATAGAAGGAAACAGAGTAACAAAAAGTTGCCATAAAAAAGAAAGGTTCTGCTGCCGCCTTCATTTCGATCAGAAAGGCTGACTCCCTCTATGTCTGATCAACCTGCACAGGAGAGTCCATAACTGACAACGTGCACAAGCCCAATAATTAATGTGTTGATCCCGCCACAATTTGACCTTCTTGGAGTCTAGATGACCATTGGGGTAATCATCTCTAGTAAGAAAGTATTGAAAAAAACAGAGTGAAAATGTGTCTAAATGCCTTACAGAGTGGCCGTTCACCCTATAAACACAGTTCTAACCAAGCCCTCTTTGAACTGGAATGTTCCAATCTAAGACATGATCTTCAGACTTGACAACTGAACTCCATGATCAGCCAAATGAGACACAGTTGTCAACAAGCAGCTGCTAATTTTTTTGTTATGTTTTGTTCTATTTCTCACCAACTTTCTGTGTATCCACACAGGTGGCACAGTGGTAGTGCTGCTGCCTCGCAGTTGGGAGACCTGGGGACCTGGGTTCGCTTCCCGGGCCATCCCTGCGTGGAGTTTGCATGTTCTCCCCGTGTCTGCGTGGGTTTCCTCCGGGCGCTCCGGTTTCCTCCCACAGTCCAAAGACATGCAGGTTAGGTGGATTGGCGATTCTAAATTGGCCCTAGTGTGTGCTTTGTGTGTGGGTGTGTTTGTGTGTGTCCAGCAGTGGGTTGGCACCTGCCCAGGATTGTTTCCTGCCTTGTGCCCTGTGTTGGCTGGGATTGGCTCTAGCAGACCCCTGTGTTCGGATTCAGCGGGTTGGAAAATGGATGGATGTTCCAATCTAAGACATGATCTTCAGACTTGACAAATGAACTCCATGATCAGCCACTTGAGACACAATTCTCAACAGGCAGCTGCTAATTTTTTTATGTTTTGTTCTTTTTCTCACCAACTTTCAGTGTATCCACACAGGTGGCACAGTGATAGCGCTGCTTCCTTACAGAAAGGAGATCTTGGGTTTGTGTCCTGGGTCCTCCCTGTGTGGAGACTGCTTTGAGTAGTGAGGAAAGCACTTTATAAATGTAAAGAAATATCACTATTACCTTGGAATAGAGTTTGAGGTGTCACTGTCTTTTCTGTAAAGCTTTAGATTAAAGGAACACTAGAGACTAACATGTTGGACTGTAATCATGAATGCTTTGTTAAGATAATGTTTTCAGTTTGGTTTCTGTGTTTCTTCTATTGTTTGGAACAAGATAATAAAAAGATCTCAGGGTTTCTTTCAGACATTGTCCTGACCAGTTTACCTTCAGCCTCTGCAGTGGATTCTAGTTTAGTGTTCAAAATACAGTTCAATATTTTCAAGATTTCAAATGTTGACATGTTTAATTTGCTATAGCTTCTGCAAACACAGTTTAAAGTAACCGGTCATCAATGACATTAATACTCTATTCCATGTAGGTTTCCCTCAACATGTAGCTGACTGAGAGCACACACTTCTAAATCTTCAAGTCTTTAGTGGAGTGGTGGCTCTGAGGCTAGGGATATGCACTGGCAATCGGAAGGTTGCCGGTTCGAATCCCGTAAATGCCAAAAGGGACTCTGCTCTGTTGGGCCCTTGAGCAAGGCCCTTAACCTGCAATTGCTGAGCGCTTTGAGTAGTGAGAAAAGCGCTATATAAATGCAAAGAATTATTATTATTATTATTATTATTAGTGTTCAATTTAGATTTATTTGCTTTGCTGCTCAGCCTGTGTCTTATTTTTGGACCTCAGAAGCATTTTTTGATAAGCCATATTTTATTCCTACTAGGGCTTTGTACAAGACCCTTAAAAAAGATACATTAATGATTGTGTTGGTGCTGTGTCATACTGCAGAAGAGAGCTACAGGAATTCATTAATGATTTCCACAAAATTTTCAACCATCACTCAGGTCACAGATATATCTACCACAACTCCACCACCCTCTGACATTCCTTGACGTTAGTCTTTCCATCAGCTTTCCAGGACTTAAAACCTCTATCTATTACAAGTCAACCGAATCACATAGCTATCTTCTCTACAGGTCTTTCGATCCAAGGCACAAAACTCTCTTGCTCTTCAGCAGTTCATTCATTGGACTCTGCTGTCTCTACAGTGGTGAGGCTGCCTTTTGTAATGAAACACTCAGAATGAGGAGTTTCCTTTCAATAGAAGATGCCTTCCTCATGTTGTGGACAGGGCCCACAACCAAGCCTTTGGACATTTATTCTAAGAGGAAGCTTGGTAATGAACCCCTCAACCCACTGGTAGTCCCTTCCCTCCATAACACTATCTCTCTCCTTCATATCGTTATCATTAAATAAAAAATAAAAATTGTATAAACAGATCATTTGACAGGAACCTTCTTCCCCCTCATTATCCTGAACCTATCCTGATGGCATTAAGTACAAGGCAGGAAATAAGCCTGGGCATGGTGCCAGTCTATTGTGGAGCACCCTCGCCCATACACCCAGGCATGCGCTTATGGAGCCAGCTTAAATGGCACCAACTAAATCTAACATTTGGGTCTTTGAGACATGGGAGAAAAAACTGACTCACTCAAGCCGACAGTGACCAAGCCAAGGTTTGAATCAAGTCTCCTGGTGCTGTGAGGCAAGGAGCTGACTGTAAACTTTTATCAAAACCATTTTTAGGTTACTGTGCTCTCTCATTTTTCACAATTTATTTAGAAATTTCAATATCCTTAATGATCTGCTCATCATGTAAAGTATATGTAACTCATAACTGAAACTTAGCCATCATCTTCCCTTATCAAGTAACGTGTTAATTTACAAAAGTATACAATAATTAACAAAAATAAATAACGTGTCTAACAAAACCTTCACACTTAAACATTTTAATCCAGTGACAAGGAAAAAAATGACCCCAGTCCTTCCATAGTTTTGCCTTAAAGTCCCACACAACAACATTGTTCGGTGGAGCTGCTGCTTCTTTCTGGAGTTTTGATGTGAAGTCAGAAGGAGAGGAATGAAGACATCAACCTTGACTTTATTTTCACCTTTGACAAAGATTATATTTTATTGATTGGAATATGCTGTCATTTCCAGCTTTATTCACCTGACATGAAATCTGTTTTCGTGCACTGTGACTCCTACTGTAGCATATATTGTGTGGATAATAGGATATGGAAAACAAATACATCGCTAAATCTGATGTTTTACTGAGTACACTGTATAGATGGTGGAAGTGTTAGGTTTGGGGCTGCTTTTCTGCATCATGGAATAGTTAACTCACCATCCTAGCATCCATTATGAATTCTTTATCGTACCAGAGGATACTTGAGGATAATGTGAGACCATCTGTCACAAGATTGAAACTTAACTAAAAGTGGACCACGCAACATTAGAATGACACTAAACCTGCCAGTTCATCCACCAATGAATGGGTGACAAAAAAGAAATGGAGGGTTCTGGAATGAGCCCGTCAACGTTTGGATCTGAGAAGATGTGGGGAGATTTGAAATGGGCTGTGCAGGCAAGACACCCCTCAAACTTAGCATATGCTGAAACAATTCTGCTAGGAGGAGTGGGTCAAAACTTATAACTAGTTGACAACGGGAAATGCTAGACAGTTATAGAGATATTTCTGATTGTACAAGCCAGCTATTAGAGCCAAGGTGGACTTACTTTTTCCACAGACAGAATTGGGATATTTGTTTATTGTTCACTTAATAAATTATTGCTAATTTAATTTATAATAGGCAAATATGTAAAGCAGGCTATAACAGAAGTAAATCTAAAGCAGCCTATAATTGATAGATAAATATATAAAGCAGTCTGTAATAGAGAAATATGTAAAGCAGTCCGTTACAGATAGACAAATACTGTATGCAATAATATATATATAAAATAATATAATATAAAATATATAATATCTAAAGATACTGTTAAAATGAAGATCAAATCCTGATATGTCCACATTTCTTAAAAATAAGAAACATTTCTTGGGGTGTGTTTAGTTTTTCATGTGACTGAACATTTGCTTTTTTCAGTGAATTTAATTTTAACCATTGTGAAGCTAGCTGCTTTATCAAAAAAGTTATATCTCTAAAATGACACTTTTTTTTCTCAAGACAGTGCTTATTATATAAGAAACTTAGGGATTGTTTTGCTTGTTTATAAATTTGACACGAACTACGCTAAAACATCAAAAACCAAACAGGCTGAACTTAAATTATACACAGCAATAACAGGGCTCTTTGCTTCCTACTCAAGGATTAGACAAAATTCAATTCAATTTTCCCTGTATGGTAACATTTTAAATTCAGTTGTCACTAGGGGGCAGCCTTGGATTTCTAAAAGTCGAAAGGGCTGATTTACAGATCTGCAGGCTCCCTTATAAAGCCACAGAAAAAGTGTCTGTCATTTATGGTCTTGCAGTGCCTAATGATAATTAGTTAGCCTTAATTAGTTAACCATTTCTTGTGTTTTAAAGAACGTCACAGTGTACATTTCATTTTTCTATTAAATAATACCACTCACACCACTTTATCTTTGCAATACAGTGGAACCTCTGTTCACAACCATAATTCGTTCCAAATCTCTGGTCGTAAACCGATTTGGTCATGAACCGAAGCAATTTCCCCCATAGGATTGCATATAAATACAATTAATCCATTCCAAACCATACAAACTGTATGTAAATATATTTTTTTAAAGATTTTTAAGCACAAATATAGTTAATTACACCATAGAATGCACAGTGTAATAGTAAACTAATGTAAAAACATTGAATAACACTGACACAAACACCCAGGCTCCCTGCTCAGCTGCACTCGCAGGCTTACTCTCTTTCAGCAGCACGGGAGCCCCCCCCACCTCTCTGTAACATTGCAGCAGTTTGCGCTATAGCCTTACAATCCGATCGCTATATAAACACTTTTTTTTTAATTTGTTTTAAGCACAGGGGTTAAAAAGGAACATTTGAACAAATCTGAACTTAATTAAAAGCCAACCAAGAAAGTAACATTACAGGAGTTCACGCTAATAGCATTACAACCCGATCGCTGTAAACACTCTTTTTAAATGAGTTTTAAGCACAGGGAAAAAAATGAACATTTGAAAAAAGAGAAAAGTAACATTGCAACACTTTCTTCTCACCACTCTTCACTTGCTTAGAAGCTATGGTTAACTGCAAAAGTACACAAAATACTGTAGAGCACAAAGAGTTAACAGGTAAAGCACACACGTCTGACTGAGAACAATGAATAGGGAGAGGCTGAACACGTGCTTAAATACAGTAATCGGCACGTACGAACCTTAAGGGAAATTAAATAGAGCACAAAGACTTCACAGAGAAAGCACGCACACACGCATGCACATCTGACTAAGACTGAACCGGGTTCACGAATGTCTCGGTACACGTACAACTCGGTTTACGACCGAAATGTTCGCCAAACTTTTGCCTCGGTTCATGACCACACACTCGGTATACGAACAAGCCAGTTTCCCTTTTGGTTTGTGCATGCCGAATATTTCTGCACGTGTTGCATTGGTCTCAGTCAAATTTGCGTGCTTGCACGTGTATGCATGCGTGTGTGCTGAAGTCTTTGTGCTCTATTTAATTTCCCTTCCGGTTCATACGCGCTGATTACTGTATTTAAGCACGTGTTCAGCCTTTCCCTGTTCATTGTTCTCAGTCAGACGTGCGTGCTTTACCTGTTAACTCTTTGTGCTCTACAGTATTTCGTGTGCTTTTGCAGTTAACCATGGCTTCTAAGCAAGTGAAGAGTGGTGAGAAGAAAGTGTTGCAATGTTATTTTGCTCTTTTTTCAAATGTTCATTTTTTTCCCTGTGCTTAAAACTCATTTAAAAAGAGTGTTTACAGCGATCGGGTTGTAATGCTATTAGCGTGAACTCCTGCAATGTTACTGTCTTGGTTGGCTTTTAAATAAAGATCGGATTTGTTCAAATGTTCCCGTGCTACTGAGAGAGAGCGAGCCTGCGAGTGCAGCTGAGCAGGGAGCCTGGGTGTTTCTCAGTGTTATTCAATGTTTTTACATTAGTTTACTATTACACTGTGCATTCTATGGTGTAATTAACTATATTTGTGCTTAAAAATCTTTAAAAAAATATATTTACATACATTTCATACGGTCTGGAACAGATTAATTGTATTTACATACAATCCTATGGGGGAAATTGCTTCGGTTCACGACCAAATCGGTTTACAACCAGAGATTTGGAACGAATTATGGTCGTGAACCGAGGTTCCACTGTATATGTAACACATCCATTGTATCAGAATAAATTGATGGATGATTCAACTTTATTGTCATTGGAGAGGTACAACAAAATGTAGTTATGACATACCCCTTGGGATCTGAGCATAGTGTCAGCTATTGTACAGCACCCCTGGAGCAATCACAGGTTAAGGGCCTTGGTCAAGGGCCCAACAGAGTAGAATCTCTTCTGGCAGTAATGGGACTTCGACCGGCAACCTTCCAGATACCACCGCAGATCCTTAGCCTCAGAGCCTTTGTTCCAAAAAGTGTATATTAGTATGCTTCATGGAATACAACTGTTGACAACCTTTATTATTCATATTTAACTTTTTCAAATACTAATCATTATTTTTATCTTTATTTTCTCTTTATAGTACCCTGCATTGCTGATCTTTGTCACCTCCACCTGGCTTCAGTACTCTGCTTCTGCTATGACAAGATCTACAGACCTACATCCTCTATGACGTTTTATCATACGCAGAATTCAATGACTGTAGAATGGCAGAATGGAGCTGGTCAGTCATTTGGCCCTTGAATCCCTCCATACACGTTTATTTTCTCCAGCATCCATCCTGCCTGGAGTTTTTGTTTTCCCCTCCTTCTTGGCCATTTGACTATAAATTGACAGAAATTCTCAGATGATTCTTCACTTATGGGGAGTATTAATAAAGGGGATGAGGCAGAGTTTAGGAGTCAAGTGGAGATTTCATTTGTGGATATTTAATTTAATGAATGAACCATAAAATGCTGTGGCTGGATTTATGAGATATATGACTAATAATGAAAACTTCAAATTGGATGATGAGGAGGCTCAATTCAATATTTTGTGGAAAATCAGCATTAAGAAATCTGGAGATAATGCCATGAAAAACACATGAAATAGAACTGATCACATTACTTTACAAGAAGGAACCAGCAGAGGGGTCCAAAGAGCTGAATAAGAATAAGAAATAAAGAAAAAAATGAACTATAAGCAGCCTGAGCACAAGGATGAAGCCAGCAATCTTTTGTTCAGAGAATTTTTACAAGGATATGGCAGATATGGATCTGTCTGAAAAGGCATCAGGCTCATGTATATTTTTACCTGACTTTGCCATCTTTGGACTGAGAATTTATAGAAATTGGTTTGCAATTTTTCATGAAACATTTATTTTTCTTTATGGATATTAAATATTAAGTTTGTAAAAATGAAATGACCAAAGAAAGCTAAAAGTGTGTTATTGAAAACACAGAGCATGGCTTTTAAGGAACCTGTAGGTGCATCTTTGTTTTCATGAATGTGCCACAAATTGAAAATTTTCAGTGTAAAAAAAAAAAAAAAAATTTTAAAACAAGTCTGAAAATTTAGTCCTTGGTAACGCCTTCTACTAGTGTTATACAGCATTATCAGAAAGTAAGTGTATGTATTGAAGAGGGCTACAACTTTAAACAGATGTGAACATGTGAAAATGTGGAGTTCATGTCAATGCAATCTACATATTATGGTCTTCTAGTCCAACAAACAAAGTTTAAACGATTACACTTATTCAAACAAGAAGAATAATCAGAAATACAGTTTCTTAGTGTGTTGAAAGTAAGCACAACCTTGAATACATACTCATCCACACATACCTGCTTCATCGGTGTTATGTTTTCTGACAGGCTTAGCCAAGGACCCATCACAGCATTTTAACAAAACTTAGACCTGTCCACGTATTCATCAAGCATTTCAGAGTAGGGAGACGGTCCAAACTGGCTCAAAAATCTCAGAGTGACATCAATCTGGTCCTACTCTTAGGAGGAAAAACATTTGATCAATTTTCCTAATTTAGAAAACTACTCTTAACATCACCATGAAATGGGAGAGATTGTGAACTGCTCTAAATCACTAGGAATTACCAGAAGATGGCATTCAGGAAGAGATCAGCACACACATTCCAGGAAAGGTGAAATGTTTTGGAAATGTGGGACAACAACAAACTCATTAAAAGGTATCAGTTTGACAGAAATGGAATATTATTCATAACAAATCTTGTAATATCACATGATCACTCCATCTACATGGAGAAGCCACTGTGCTGTCAAGATGAAAGTGCTGCTAACGTTATGCTTTTTGGCCACAAGAAAATGCAGCTTTGGAACAGCAATAGTTTGTATATATCACAACCAACCATTTCTTGAATTTCACACCAAACTTTGTGTAATATTTTTCGTTTCATGGGCAGGGCTAAGTTCTAAAACCACACCAGGGATGCGAGTTCAACTGACTCTTTTTCATTTAACTTTTTTTCACCATCAATCACATGCATTCTGGAAAGGACCCTGTCCCCCTAGTTATCCATCCATCCATCCATTATCCAACCCGCTATATCCTAACTACAGGGTCACGGGGGTCTGCTGGAGCCAATCCCAGCCAACACAGGGCGCAAGGCAGGAAACAAACCCCAGGCAGGGCGCCAGACCACCGCAAGGTGTAAACACACACACACACCAAGCACACACTAGGGTCAATTTAGGATCGCCAATGCACCAGGCCTGCATGTCTTTGGACTGTGGGAGGAAACCCATGCAGACACGGGGAGAACCCGGGAAGTGAACCCAGGTCTCCTAACTGCGAGGCAGCAGCGCTACCACTGCGCCCTAGTTATTTAACTCCAAATTTAATACATAATATTACATCCCCCTTTTTTATAAATAACAAACAAAACATTATTTGAATTAAATATGTTACATGCATTTCAAGCTATTCACATATCAGAATATTAACTATAAAGTGGCAACTTTGCATACATTTTCTTGTTAAGTAAGGCATGCTAAACTAACAAAACTATATCTGTATTTTCCAAGATGCTGATCTAGGTGTAATCTTGCATTTAAAGGTCAAGTATACATTTAGGCTTTACTTGATGTCCAGGCTGGGTCATGGTATTGCTATGCATTTTCATATCTGTGCCAAGAGGCTTCCGTTGCAGCTGGCTACTGCCCTGGTCTGGCTCTTGAGTTATGGTGGACTCATTGCTTTGTTGGCATTTGTCTTCAGGTTCACTCTGTGGCTGAGGTGTAGATTGAGATGAAGACGTTTTTGATCAAAAGTTTTCCTTTCACTAGTACAAATGAGGTAAGATCTTTCATCCGGTATAGGCTGAATAACAGTGGCTGGTTCCCATTGCCCAGTGTCCAGTTGGTGAGGAATGTTGTCATCTCTTCCCAATGTAGCTAAGTGTCTTGCATTCTGGTCATGATGCAGACTCTGTCTTACTTGCTGTTGTTTTCTTCTTGAACGCACACTCATTGCAGATAATCTGCGGTCACAGGTGTGTACCTGTTGGTAGGAAGGATTGAACATAATCTTTGGCTCATTAAGAGTGGTACTGGTGACTTAAACAATCATCTGGTGTATTTCGGTGCTTCAATAGACTCAGCTAGGGATCCTTCTTCTCAGCTTTATCATTGTCAAGTATGGATTTTGCTGTTTGCACTGTTTTCCCTGCAAGTTCATTACTTTTAAGGTAATACGGGCTGGTTGTACTTCATGTAAAATCCAATGTGTTGGCAAAGTTTGAACTATATTGTTGACCATTGTACAATACCATTTTCTCTGGTATTCCATACCTAGTAAACATGGCCTTTAGCTTTCAAATTACAGGTGCTGCATTTGTTGAACGGAGCCTTTCTATCTTGGAGAAACGACTACAGCAATCAACAGTGACTATATAGTCTTTTACATTCCATGTAAACAGGTCAGTGGCTCGTCTTGCCTTGGCCTTTTGTGGACTGGAAGTGAGATCATTGGTTCCTTGGATTTGGAAGCTGGAGACAGGTGGAACGTTTTCCTACAGCCAACTCAATTTATTTTCCCATTCTGGGCCAGAACAAAAGGTCTCAGCCTCTCTTACTTCTTTCCATTCCCATATAACCCTTGTGTATGCACTGAAGCATTTCATGTCTCATGGAAAAGTATCACAATTATTTTTTCCCCTTTAAAAGGATACCATCAATCTTTAAGGCCCCATCTCTGTGGTTTCAGTGTTCAGTGATGAGTGCTGGGCATCTTTTCCTGACTTTGGGGCATCATAAGCTGTGGGTCTCATTTGGTTGCTGTTTTTATTTCAGACAAATTTCTGTCACTCATGGGTATGTTGCTCATAATTGTGTGTATCTGAGTTCCCATACCTTTATTCAGTGATTCATTGTCATATGCTAATAACTTCCCAGAAAGTGTGTTGGCTGCTGGAATATCCTTGCCTGGACGGTGTAGAATTACAAAATCATATTTTTGCAACTTCAATATCATTCTTTACAAGAGTGGTGGAGCTGCAGATTGGGGCTTCTTAAGTATGGACTCCAAGGGCTTGTGTGCAGACTCCAAAATAATTTTCCTGTCATATACATACTGGTGGAAATGTTTACACCAAAAAAGAACAGTGTACAGCTCCTTCTCAATCTGAGCGTAATTCTGTTCTGTAGTGTTCAGAGACTTTGAGGCGTAAGCATTGAATTGTAGTTGTGGCTCCTTGTTCGGGTTACAGTAGGCAAGGATGGGCCCTGGCTCCTTTGTAATCAGGTTTTTCATCTGCTGTATCGCAGTGTTATGTATCTCATCCCATACAAACTCATTGTCTTGCTTCAAGTGTTGCATTATGTGTATTAATCTCTGAGAGTCTTGGGACAAATCTGTTGATCATCCCCAGAACTGTTTCTAGTTCAGCTGTATTTTGTGTTGGCTCCGTTTCTTTTATAGACTTGACTTGTTCTGGGTCAGGTTGAATGCCATTGTGTGTCAGTATCTGACCAAAGTAACTGACTTCTGATACGCTTTTTTTGACATTTTTGTCAGGGTTTACAAATACACCTCTCTGGTGTGTCCTTTTTAACATATCTTGTAGGTTAGAATCATGTTCCTTTTTTTGGCCTTACTGTATATCAAGATGTTGTCAACAGTGGCTGCGACTCCGCTTAGACCTTTGTACATTTAGTTGATCTTTCTTTGGAATTCATTCTGCCAAATGTCAGTTGGTAAACAGTGGAAATGACCAACCGGCTGTGCAATGCCAATGGGATTCTCTGGATACTTTCAGTAACTGTTATTTTACGAGCCATTTCGTGAGGCCATAACAGTAGGAAAATGATTCTTCTGGAAGTTCATTTGTGTCCATTTTTGGGGTTTACTCTCATTCGGTGTGTGTGAGTCTAGGTCTTTTCACCCCAGTGCTCATTACAGTATTAAACTTGATGCTGTAAAGCTGCAACAATTACATGAAGTTTTGCACAATATCCTTCCTTATGTTTTCCTCCTTCTTCTTCTTCTTTGAATATTATTATTATTATTAGTATTATTATTGTTATTATTATTATTATTATTATTATCATCTATGTGGTAATATTATACGACTGGTCATCATGTTTATACATTTACATGCTGTCATGTGGGGGCTTTGGGAGTCATTTTTACAGAATGGGGATAGAAAGGATGCTGCCGAAGGTGCCAACTTTTCTGTTCCTAAGTAGACAATTAGACATCTTTATCTTTTCAATTCTTTTTTTTTTTTTTAAATTTAAACCATTGTGAAGTAAGTGTGGACTCATTGTAGGGCTTTTATTTGATACTCCATTTTTAGGCTAGGGTTTGGTAACAATAAAAACAATAGAATATAAATACAAATTATAAAATTGCATAGATTCAAAAAGACAAAACCAATCCAAACACAGATCTAAAATAAAATGATTAAAAGAAAACATATTTGAGGCAATGGTCAGACCCTCACTGGTCCTAACAATAACTCTGTATCTTTGTCTTAACTATGCTGAGATTTGTCATTTGTTTTTGAAAGAACTAAACGCTTGGAAGTTGTCAATAGCTCTGCTCCAACGTATATAATTCTTACACAGCGGCATCACAGTGGAAACACTGGTGCAATGTAATAGCTGCACTGGGTAATTGCCATTTTTAGGAAAATAAGGGAATCAGCAAATAGATCACAACAATAAGGTAAGCCAAAGTCAAACCAGAAGGACAAGAATGCTAACAAAACCAAAAATTTGAATCAGAATTGTAGCCTTTATCATCTGGTTGATATAGCTATTGAACTTTATTTAAGCTTATAAAGTGTCTCAATCTCCAAGAACACGGCCACAGCTATCGAACAACATATCTTTGACGACAGACTCACAAAATGTCGGTGCCCACAAAGAAACCAAATTGTGTCACAAAAGAACAATGGCAAAAATACATTTTAAGTTACCAGAGAATTATTTGGTCTCTGAAGCCCCCAAAATGAAGTTTAAAATATTTTGGGGGCCAATAAGTAGATTTAAAAAAAAATTTAAACCAAACCCCAGACCATGACCCTCAATTCATGACCAGCAACATGGCTATGGCCATGAAAATCAAGCCAAAACTGTTGTAGCCACAAAAATCAACTACAAAAGGACACTGAGATCACTTCATTAAAATAAGCTAAATATCAATAACAGTAAGTAAACCAACACCAATAAAAAAAACAACACAGACTGACCTTTGAGTTTATCGATCGTATTCACAGAACCATCAGACCAACATCGGAGGCCACATCAATATATTTTGTTTAGCTGTGAATCCAAACATTTTAACTTGGTTTAGTCCTCTGATGTGAATTATCATCCGTTTAGGGCTTTTATAAGTTTGGGCTACACACAATTTGTCCATCCCAGGAGATACTTATCTTAGACTATGTATCTGTTTTCTAATCTGGGAAAGGAGAATGTGGCCGGCCTGGAGAGCAGCACTCTGTGCAAAGCAGGAGCCAGTCCTGGATGGGCTGCCAGCGTATCACAGGTCACAGTCACTTTAGCACCCACATTCACTCACATGGAGCCAATGTATTGTTTTCAATAAACTGACCAAGCATGAGGGGAATCAACACACACGGGAAATACACCAAATCTAAACCGACAATGTCAAAGCCAGGTCCCTGGAACTGGGAAGTAACAGTCCTAAACAGTGCACCATCATACTAACCTACTCCTTTTTACTTGTTTTTAGTTAATCATTTTAAAGAACAATCTTTATCATTTGTTGTTAGAGCAGGTCATTTTAATTTAGATTCAGCATTGTAACTAGTGCTACATTTCTCTGTGATCACATGCAGTATGCTAACTGATAAACTGTAAGACATCTCAGGGTGTGTACACATTTTCTACTCCTTTTCATCAAATACATAACTAGATGAATATATACAGTATATTAATCTAGTTTTTAGAATGGATTTTTTCATTATAGGATTGTAAGGAGCCAGAGCCTATTTCATCAGCAGTGTATTCAGCCCTGGATGGGACTCCAGGTCACTGCAAGGCACACTTACTAATCCCAAGGTGATTTACACTCAACAGTCCTAGATGTGGGAAGAAATCAGAGTTTGTTCAAGATAAATGTATGTGTTCTCACATTCTTAAACTAATAAAAAGCATCAGAATTAACACATTATTTCTGCTACTCAGAAGTAAAAAATCAACTATCCATTTTTTCTATCCTTCCAATAAACTTTTAAAAATATTAATGTATTCTGAACATGCATTAGTGCCTGGAATAATAAATCTTAAAATCTGATAAATGGTTACTTTAGACATTAAAGGTAGACTGATAGCCCTTAGTGAATCAAGGATTAACAGTATACATTATTCATTCGGACTCTTGACATGTCATTAAGCCCAAAACCCATTTGCCTCCTTCCTTCTGTTGCCCAGGCGGATGGGCTACTCAGTGACCTAGCTGAAGTAGCAGAAGATCAATAAATACAATCCAAAAGGGAAGCAACATCCAGCTGCTGCAGCCAGGCTACCATAAAAAAGCTGTTCACTGTAGCCAAGTCAAAGCACAATTACCTTGATTATGACACTAATTGGAAAAACAGACAGCCGACAAAATGGGTTTGGGGCTCAGAGTTCATAGGATTACGGAAAAGCATAATTATATCCCATAAGCATCATGCCATAAAAGTGCTAAAAATGGCCAAAGTGTAGTTACACTTATAGGTTCATCCCTAAAATGACACATTATTGTGTTCTGAGTTTTAGAGGAAATCTTTAGTTAGTTGGAAGGAATCATCATTCTGTCAACCGAGCTCCGGCCTTATTGTTTGACATCTTCTCAGTTTATTTGGCTCAAAATTCAGTTTGCAATACTGCTTACGCTAATGGTATACAGGTTTATATGGCCATTATTGTCATGTGTACAGAGTACAGTAAAATTCTTACTTGCATAAGCTAATCAAGTATCATGTAACATTTTGTCATCTTCTTATTTAAATATTACAAATCCACTTAGAACTTCCAAACATTTACAGTTGCATTTGTAGAGCTTTAGATCAGAGGTGGGCAGCGTCGGTCCTGGAGGGCCGCAGTGGCTGCAGGTTTTTGCTCCAACCCACTTTCTTAATGAGAAGTCAGTTATTGCTGATGAAGCACTTATTGCTCAAGTGACATTTTGATGCTTCATTTTAGTGGTCTCGTTTGTTAAGGTTCCCCACCCTTAATGGCTTATTTCAGTCTTAAACAGCGGCATTCACTGTTTTAATGGCTACTTATTAGCAATGAGATGAAAATGACAAAGGAGTCAGCAGATCTCTATCTATCTATCTATCTATCTATCTATCTATCTATCTATCTATCTATCTATCTATCTATCTATCTATCTATCTATCTATCTATCTATCTATCTATCTATCTATCTATCTATCTATCTGTTTCCATTTACACCTGCGTGGATTCATCATGCACTATCTGGTTTAATAAAACACTTAAGAGACGAATGTGACAGACTGAAAATGATCACTTTTAGGCTTCAAATCATTTGGATGATATGCTTGGAAAGGTAAAAAAAATTATAATATAAGAACCAAACATTTCAGATTACCAAGCCATAAAATTAAATAAAGTCTGAAATTGTCATGGATTGGTTTCTAATTAAGCATTTGGGTTGAAATGAAAACTTGCAACCAATGCAGCCCCTCCAGGGCTAACATTGCCCATCCCTGCTTTAGACCAACAAAGTGTTGCACTTGTGTAAAGTTTGAAAACTTTTTTTGTGCTGTTGTTTTTTTTTATCCCTGGGGGGCTGTTAACAAATAGAGTTTGTTAAAGCCCATTGAGACATTCCTTGTGAGATTTTGGGTTATATAAGAAACTAGCTGTGTAAGCCTGTGCTGTAGAAAGCCTGGGCTCCTAGAAACCATGGATTCTGGCATTTCAATCAATCAATCACATCGGTTGTGTATTAGCGGCTCCTCGTCAGTTTCGTTTTGCCAACGTGCTCGCCTCCATTGTCTATCAGTGGCTAAGCGAGTTTTTCTCTCCTTGGATGTTTCATTTTGCCGATGTGCAGGCCTCACTTGTGTATTAGTGGCGGTGATTTTACTTTACCGACAGAGTAGTTTCTTTGATCTTCATGCTGTAGCCTCACACTTCTTGGCCGGACAGACAGACACACACACACTTCCACGCGTAGACATCTATATATGAGATAAATTATTGCTGTTGTTGTAAAGTTGTAGTCAGTACCTCCATCTACAAGGCAGCTACTACACATTCGTTAGAGTGGATCGCTCACTGAGGACTGGACATCTGCTCCTTGGAGATTTATCTCAGTCAGGCAGAAAATGAATATGAAAATAAAATACTGTTAACTTTTTAAATTGTTTTTGTCTCTTTATGTGATTTTGTAGTGGAAATGATTTTTCAACTAGATTTTATCCGTGGCAAGTCTGTACAAACTCTAAATCATAAGTCTGTCTCCATTATGTGTATATGATCCCAAAGCATGGTGTGCTTCATGATACTAAAGGTAAGCCAGCAATACATATCCACTAATTATTAAAAGAGTTAAAATGTTACAAATTTACTTTCTGTTGCTAGGGCCCCTCCTTTAAATGTCTTTGCACTCCTGTGGTCTCAAAATCAGCTTCATGCTATGTCAACGACAATACATAAATGTCATTAACCAATGCTATTTACCATAAACGATGTACACAAGAATATGCTCAACATGGGCTTGGACAGATAATGGAAGCAGATGTAAGGTATAACATGTAGGAGACAGAAATGTAGGATTTGAATACACAATGGAAGGTCTGAGATTTGAAAGTACCCCTTATGAGAAAGACCAGGCAGTCGTACTGTTCTCATCACCTTCTACATCAAGACAGCATACAGAAATGATTGAGAAGGCAAACAGGATGTTAGGCTACTCTATATACAGTAACATGTTCTATGGAGTACAAGGTAAGGATTAAGTTAAATAGCACACTTATGGAGCCTCACCAGAAATAGTGGGTTCAGTTTAGGTCTCCATATCACAAAAAAGGCAGAGTAGCACCAGAGAACGTTCAGAAGAGACCGACTAAACTGAATCCAGGACTGCAGGGGATGAGTTATGAAGAGACATTAAAGAATCTGAATCTTTTCAGTTTAAGCAGAGATTAAGGGGGGACAACTGAAGTGTTTAAAATAATGAAAGAAATTAGTACAGTGGATCGAGACTGTTACTTTATAAAAAATTCGGCAGTCATAAAACGGGTGAAATGCACTCTTAAATATTGGTTCTTCAGTGGCATTTTATTTTTCTTTTCTGGGTTGTGTGGTTGAAAAACTCCCTAACGTAGAAAAAACCTGAAATCTTTAATGTATGTTAGACTATCTTAGAGGACACTAACAGATTAAGAAAACCTGAGCTTGGCCTGTGTTATTGTATGCTGCAGGAGACCTTTTAAAATCACCAGCCTTGGGAATTTGTTACCATCTATTCATGGTTATAAACTCTTTTAAATGAAAGGTTCTTCTTGAAACCTTCATGTGGATGGATCTTTTGGGATCCAAAAAATGGTTCCTCTATAGCATCCCTCTGAAGAACCACTCTGACACATTTATTTTTAAGAGTGTGTGTGTAAATTTGTTAAGGGAAGATTTCACATAAATGCTAGATATTTTTTCTTCACTTAGCAGTGTGATGGAGACTAGGCCTTTATGGACCTTCAGATCTCGATTCAAATGTTATTTTGGAGAATCTAAGTGAACAGAATTGACATGCTTGTTTGACTGAAAAACCTTTGTTCTAAAATTGTAAAAAATTGTTGATTGACTTGTTTGCCGATTTTTATTGTTTTTTAGTGAGCAATGCAAAATTTAATTTAATTTAACAATTAAAACAATCATAGTGGCCTGGAATGATAGCAGCCAGCACTGCTGCTCAGCAGTTAATTTGCATTTTAAAATTGCGACTAGGAAATGCCAAGATTTTGTTGAAATGAAACAATGATCAGTAAGCATGTAGTTAAATACAGGAACTAGGAAGTATAAAGTCAAAATGGCAAGAAAGGATTAACACGTAGATGGCGAAAACAGCATCAAAGTGCAGAGATTCAAAGTCACAAACAAAATGCAAGGTCTAGCGACTAGAATCTAATAAGAAACTTGGCAAGGCTGACCAATGAAAGAGCAGTGAGAAGTGGTAGCTGGCAGGTTAAATGGAAGAGCCAAAGAGTTCAGACAGGGATCTGCTGTGAGGGAGTAAATTCTAATGCCAGATTAGAGGTAGGACTCATAGAGGGGTACGACTCATTGGTTCTTCCTATGAGTCAGAAAATGGAGCCAGATATTCGTTAGCAATCACTTCTCCTGCTTGTGCTGTTTTGAATGTGCCCTTTAGCTCTGGCAGAACATCAGCTAGAAACAGTTAAAAAATATGAAAAGCACTAAACAGAAGACCAAGGTATAAGTTATAAATCATAGTCAAAATGAAAGTGGTTAAACCCCAACAGAATTCTCAAAGCTTCTTACCAAGCACTTTTTAATGATGACATCATGTGATGTGCCACATTTGCATCAAATGACTAGCAACAGATGGAGCACACAGAAAAACAGCAAATAAAATGAAAATATAAAAAATACAAAGATCAAAAATGCAAATAACAAAAATATTTAAAAAATAAATAAAATAAAATGAAGTAGCACAAATGTTATCCTGACTCCTGAAAACAATGCCTACCACTTGCCATTTCTTGGTAACTGCAATTACTCTACAGCTACCTGAGGCCCTGAACGCAGATGCTTATAAGTGCTCGTTTTTTAAGTTTCACTTTTGTTCTCAGTGTACATGAGCTTTCCTTTTCTCTTTTCATGTTTATGATTTTTTATATTTTTTTATATTTTGTATTTTTTGTTAACCCTTTTTAACATTTTCACATTTTCCTGAGTACATCATTGCCCTTTTTGTATTTTTGTTTAAGTTTACCTGAAGTGTTTCATTTTTTACTTGTTACACCAACTAGCAGAATGTCTCTTGTTTCTAAAATTCACTTTCAATTATTCCTAGTAACGATCTGCACATTCTGTTTTCTGCAGAAGTGGGGCTACTAAAGTTAAGGGTATGGGTAAGAGCTAAAGACAAGATTTTGTGACGGATGGCTGTAGCCTTTGCCTGGCCGGGAGCCGATATAACAGAAGGACCAGGGGAGCAGGACACTACTTACCTCAGAGCGCTAGAGGGCAGCCCCTTGGGTTGCTGTGGCTCCACAGATTCCCACAGGGCTTCATGGGAGTTGGAGTTTGGGATAGCCCTGTTGGCTTCTGTGGGGACCGACAGGGGGAGCTACAGAGTTCTACATTTGGCTTTCACCACACCTGAGAGTGATCCCAGATCTGTCTAATGAGCCACCTCCCAGGAGCAGTATAAAAGGAGCCACCTCACTTCGCTCAAGGGGCCAGAATCAGGAGGAAGCAAAATGAAGCTTGAGGGAGGAGTGGAGGCAGAAAAGAGAAACAGAGAAGAGAAAAAGAGAAAAAGGAAAGGAACAACTGTATTGTTTGTTGTGTGCTTGGTACTTTATACTGCGTTGTTGCTGGGGAGCAAGGCAATAGTGCTTTCCAACTCTGAATAAATGTGTGTTGTGCCCCGGACTTGTGTCTCTGCCTGTCTGCGTCAGGTTGGGACGGCTGTGCGCCCCCTCGTGGTCCACAATATATTGAAACAATCATTCTATTTAGAGGGGTGATAGATTCACAGTTTTCATTAACTAGAACTTTTCAGGTCAGTCTGATGAGTGATAGCATCTTCTTTTATATTTTTTGAGGCAGAGCTGCAAATGTAATCAAATTAAACATCTTATAGAACAGCACACACTTGACCTTTTTAGGGAGAAATTTCTTGGTTTTCTGAACGTATAGCATGTTGCCACATTTATAAAGCTAGTTTAATGGCAATTAATCGTTACTTTCATACTGCACATCTTTGTTGTGTTCTGAGAGCTAAACAAAAGACTACATTAAATAACAAAGTGTACTCTCATATTTGAATTCTTTTATCTTGCCATTTTACTGTGACCATAGGGCAGGTCATTTTTGAGAACATTTCTAATTCTTTTTCAGATTGAATCATTTACTAATTTATAAAAGTAATCTATAAAGTAATTCACAGACAAATTGTGGAGGCAACTAAAAATGGATGTGCTTTATTGAACCTCTTGTGCTGTGTAGATATATGGAAATTTGTAGCTTTCTATGGACTGCTATTTATATAGCTCTATAACAAAGGGCTGTCCTTGTGGAATGATATATTAAAATAAAAGTGGAAAAGTAATCGAGCAGCTTATATTTTTATATTGATATATAGTTTATATTGATATGTACATGCAATCATGCTTTACTTTTTATAATCTTACTTTCTAGACCATTGCATAATTTACAGTAAATGTATTCTGGAAAATATGTTTTTGTATTGATTGAAATGCTTATTATTTTCTAGATGTTAAATGCACATTTATGTTTCCATATTTTGAATTTTAGATGATGGAAAATTCTGAGTAAATGGATGATGCTATGTAGTCAAAATGCATCTGAAAACTCTCATGTTCTTTTTAAATGGCAGAAAGCATTTCAAATATTTATGATATTGAAAAAGGTACATATGTAAATGCACCCCTAGCTACATTAAAATACTATTTATAATCCCAAACAGGTGCCAGAATAGATATAAATATACAGCTTAGTTATACAGTATAGCCTGTCCAACGACTGGGCTTTGGAATTGTTTCTCAGACTTAAAATAATGTAGTAAATATTTTATGCTGACTAATCTGGATGGCTTTTAGCTTTTATTTTCAGGAAGACATTGTTAATTGGCACTCTTCTGAAATGCCCCGACCCCCCCCCCCCCCCAAGTCTTTTCACTTGTTACTGTATGTAGCTTAGTAATGGAAAGATTTATTATGTTTTTACAGCTTTTTCCAGTGGGGGAATCTATCTCCTTCTGATCTAGACACAGCACAGATACTTGGTTAAAACCGTATTCAAGCATAAATGTGAAGAGCACAGCCAGAGCTCCAAGAATTTATGACAAGGTAAATGCATTAGGATGAAGTATGAAGATTAGATTGGAGTGCTACAGGTAGGTCACAAAGGAATAGAAGAAACATCTTATAAGATATAAAAAGCAGAAGAAGAAGAAGAAAAACTAGTGAGGGAAAAGTCTGGTAGAAGACTGATAGAATGATTAGTCTTATCAGGAAACTTTATTTTGTTTAGGTAGCTGAGGAATGCAAATTCATATATAACACATTAATTACATATCTTTTATATATATATATATATATATATATATATATATATATATATGAGAGAGAGAGAGAGAGTAATGACTCAACAGAAACATTAAGTAGAAACGCAGCACCTGCTACTTCTGATCACTATTGAATTTGTCAAATGAGACAGCTGATCTGCAAATGGAAATGGACCAATCGCAGCCATACAGCCAGAAAGCGGGCAGACTCAAGATGCAAAGAGGGCATGTGGAAGTCCCAGGGGTGTTTCTCTCCACATCAAGCATTAAAAGGGAGGTTGGACCCGTGATGGTTTGTTCACCTGACTGAAGAGCTGTCAAACACCTTAGTGCATGGCATGACGCATAGCTACACAGCAGCTGATTGGAAAACTCTACAGTGGGTTGTGCTGAGAGCGCAGAGGATTATCTGGATACAGCTTCCAGCCCGGGACGACATTTAAAGAAAAAGCTGCCTAAGGAAAGCCACCAGCATCTGCATCAATTCCACTCAGCCATGCTGCAGTTCATTTGAATTTTTCAAATCCGGTAAACACTTCAAAGTCTTTCCTGCATGGACCTCGAAGTTCAGAAGCAGTTTCATCTCAAGAACAAGATCAAGTGTTCCCGGTAGAACTGTTTGTACTTATAACTACAATTACCTCACTGTAAACGTGCACTACAGCTGTAACACTGCACAACTTGAGCCACTTTATGAACCATTTGCACTATCTGCACTGTACATACATGTTTATTGTACTCATGCCTTCATAATGTATATTTTTCATTGTTTTCTATCACATTATTACTATTATTATTATAATTATTTTGTCATTTTATAGGAAAATATGTTTATGGAGGTTTTTCTTGTTGAATAGCATTGTACCATACAATGACAATAAAGGAATTTGATTCAATTCAATAGAAGAAAGTGCATATTTACAGATGATTATGACTGGCTTCTAAGTTGATTTAGATTTCCAAGAGCTATCCTCTTGGAGCTGTGTGCTGTTAGAATACTAGGATGTATGCTTGATATAATTTGTATGGTGAAATCCATTAAAAGTATGCATATTACTTTTTACAGATAAATCATTAACTTCATTTAAATAATGTATACGGTTAATAATTAAACATGTGAGGGTGCAGTGGCACAGCGATAGTAATATGTTGGTGCCTCATCCAGGGATTGTTACTGCCTCATGCTTGATGCTTTCTGGGACTGGCGCAACCCTGAATGGATGGAATAATTAAACATCCATCCATCCATCCATTTTCCAACCCGCTGAATCCAAACACAGGGTCACGGGGGTCTGCTGGAGCCAATCCCAGCCAACACAGGGCACAAGGCAGGGAACCAATCCCGGGTAGGGTGCCAACCCACCACGGGACACACACAAACACACCCACACACCAAGCACACACTAGGGCCAATTTAGAATCGCCAATCCACCTAACCTGCATGTCTTTGGACTGTGGGAGGAAACCGGAGCGCCCGGAGGAAACCCACGCAGACACAGGGAGAACATGCAAACTCCACGCAGGGAGGACCCGGGAAGTGAACCCGGGTCCCCAGATCTCCCAACTGCGAGGCAGCAGCGCTACCCACTGCGCCACCGTGCCGCCCCATAATTAAACATGCATAATAAATATATTTCAAAGTTCCATAAAAGTTTTGAGGAATTGGCATTCTAAGCTTACAGCTGGTTTTACATTTATTACAGAGCTTATTGTGTGGCAAAAGGGAACAGAAAGACAGAAATTGGGGGATGAGAAGTTTGACAAAAACAGTACTGCTAGATTTAATTATTTCATTCAGGAACGTGTGTCCCAGCAAGCATCTTGTGGGAGGAAGGAACAATCTCTGGGTGGAACATCAGCTCATTGCTACCACTGTGCCACTGTGCTTTAATGCATTTCATCATGAAAATTATATCAAGTACACATCTTAGTACTCTAAAATGTTCAGAGAGCTGTAATATCATGAATGTAATGTATTCTGTGAGGCAATCAGTGCCTGTGCACTCCTGTCCATGAAAGAGAAAGCCCCTTTAAGAAGCAAGTAGTGATTCACACACGTAGAACACACAGAATACGAAGCAGTTAATGTGCTACTTTAGTTACGATGGGATTTGAGAAACTAGTAAATTAAACATTGATTTTAAGCTGAAGTTCACAATGTTTACGACATTTTACTTTAATATCAAAATAAACTACAAGATTAAAGTGGAAATTTTGAGATTAAAGTCAACATTTCAAACTTTTTTTTTTTCACTGCGTCCCTAATTTTTTTTCTTTTCTCTGTGTCTTAATACGCTTCCGTATGACGGTAGGCTACGACTCACATTTTCACGTCTTTTTCGGGCACTGTGTTACTTTCTGAACTTGAACTTTTGAGGGTCATTCAATCAGTTCCTTTTTGCTGCTCATACCAATGCCTAAGCCACCAAAAAGTATGTTTTTCCTTGCCTCCACTTCACTGAATTGGACCTCCACTTCACATTCGCTGAAGTTTTTTTTCCGGTGTTTTTGTCATTATCTTTTCACAAAATACTGAACGTAAGGGGCTATTTATTTTGATTTGTATATTCAGAGAGCCATAATTCTGGGAGGAGTTGGGGTGGGGCGACAGGTGCATACACGTGTGTTACATTTCAAGCTGACCGGGACTTATGGAGCAGAAGTGCGTGGAAGTAGGCTTATAAAAGGTGTTGTACATCTGAATTTTTTTGTGCATATGCAAATTTCCACTTTTGTCCGTACACCATGTTTTAGTGAGAATTCTATGCACAGCATTATACTGTACATGAGGCCCATGATGTCACTTCCTCTAGGAGCCCCACCTCTTTAAGTTTACCACAATAAAAGAGCCAGCAGCACAGCAAAAGATGAATACTACACATTAAATGTGGCATTCCTGGCTGGAGCCAGAACATTTCTACTGACTTCTTTGTTTTTATTTCACAATTAGCTGTGTTAGTTGGGTTCGCCCAGCAAAATTCCTAAGCAAATAGTGGTACATCTGTCCTTGTACTTTAAAATTTGCCATTAAATTGCCTTTGATTATTCTTTTTGCACCAAATGATGTCATTTGAAATGCACTATTATGCAGTGTTTTTATAGAACTGAGAAAATGCTCTCTGTCTGGTTACTGAACTTTTTAAAAGGCCCTGGTAAGTCTTCATAAGGTGATAATTTGATTTTCCACTTTTGCGGCACATTTCAGGTAGTTCATCGGTACATTTCAATGCAAAAACAACATGGACATTTAACATTCATGGTGCCTGTAAGAATTTCTTTATTATATTCATAATCAATGCATTAATTATAAATTATCATTAAATCATCATTGCAATTGTCAAGGCAAATATCTTTTTTGATTTGCATGTCAAACATTAGTTTCTCTGTTCATATCAATATATTTCAGGTCTATTTAGTAACAGCAGCCTTGTGATTTTATGGATGTCTATACGTGCATTTAATAACCACAAATCTATTCACTTCAATGCTGGGTCGAACTGTGGACTCAGTGGGAATGGTGGTGGAGAGGTGCATGGGGAGGAAGATACAGGCCATCCTTGACAATAGCAGTCACCTTCTCAATAACATTTTGGTAGGTCAGAGGAGTAAGCGTAGCAGTCATTTTCTCTCACTGCGCTGTACAACAGAACGCTTTAGAAGATCATTTGTTCCTACTGCTATATGATATTTTATAACTCTGTTGTCAACATGAGCGATTCATGACCTAGCCAGCACTCTGTCTTCCGACACTGTAACAACTGACAATTTGTACTTGTTACTGTTTATTTATTTATGTTTTGTTCTCCTTGCCTTTTTACATAATTTGTAACAATTTTTACTGATGTGCTTGAGCTAAGTATATTTCCCTGAGAGGATGAATAAAGTATCCATCTGTCTTTTTTTCTGCATATGTAGTATCTGAAAGTCTGTTCACTTCAGTATTTAATTTGTATATTTATCCGCAGACTTTTTAATTTTATTTTATCTGATATTGTCTGTATATCCATCCATTTTCCAACCCGCTGAATCCAAACACAGGGTCACGGGGGTCTGCTGGAGCCAATCCCAACCAACACAGGGCACAAGGCAGGGAACCAATCCCGGGCAGGGCGCCAACCCACCGCAGGTCTGTATATCTAGTTATACATAATTTTTCTGTTGTAGGGTTTTTTGCCTGTGAAAATAGATACATGGAAAAGTCCTTTCTTCTGCCCTTGAAACCTTCCTTCTTGTCTTCCAACTTGATAACAAACTCTTTCATTTTCTTCTTTTTTTTGTCAAGCTTTTTGCAGGTCCCCCTGTTTTTGACCCTCTACACCCCAGAAAACTTCATTTTTGTGCCATTTTTTAACCATATATTGTACAGGAAATCACACCTTTATGATAAAGAGTAAACAAATCAGTGTTTTTGAAGTTGTACATACCAGCCAACCCCAGGTATTCACCCTCTAATCAGATATGAGGGTTACAAATATTTTGTTATTTTACATTTTTTGATTTACTAGCGATCTAGCCCTCTATGGACCTCTATCAGAGGGTGAAAAATGGCAAATTTCTGTTACAATCAAAAATAGTCTGATGCAAATAATAGATAGATAGATAGATAGATAGATAGATAGATAGATAGATAGATAGATAGATAGATAGATAGATAGATAGATAGATAGATATGAAAGGCACTATATGATAGATAGATAGATAGATAGATAGATAGATAGATAGATAGATAGATAGATAGATAGATAGATAGATAGATAGATAGATAGATATGAAAGGCACTATATGATAGATAGATGATTGTTAATTATAATTTGTTTTATTTTTAACAGATTGGTGGTTTTAATGACAGTCCAACATATTTGCTAACTTACTTGGCAGAGCAATCAAGAGAGTCATTACAGATTAACTGAATAATAACATTAGTGCAGAAATGCACTAACATTATTAAGTTGGTGACACTTTAGTTAACTGAATAATAACATTAGTGCAGAAATGCACTAATATTATTAAGTTGGTGACACTTTAGTTTAGGTACTGCAAAAATTCTTTTACTGTTATGTAACAAGACGTTAACAAAGACTTCTTTTGTTGTTAATGACACTTTCAAAGCATCAGTAAATAGGTTATTCATCTCTGTGCAGTGTGGCATTTGGTATGCTGGTAAAATTACTTATGAATATGAAAGATTCACAGGCCATATATTGCAATATCAAGAGACGTGTCTCACTTAAGCCACGTCTGTCCGTTCCAAAGTAAAGTTCTTTTTGTAGGCCACATTGCACAGACTGCACTTTGTACCTAAACTAAAGTGTACCATTAAGTTAATTAATAAATTATAAATACACTGTAAGCATGACTTTTTTGACATCCACTCTCCATCTACCAGTGACCGTGAGGATTTCATTACATCCAATAATATGCACATAATTTGTTTGTGAAATAAAGTTGGCACCAGGAGGAATTTATCAGAGAAGCATTCGATTTTCATGGTGGAGGATCACAACATAACAAGCCAAGTGCATGTGGCATTTATCAAACATGTGTCAGGTGGTGCCAATAGTTTTTGCTTGTCATTTGGTGTTTCAAAAATTGAAAGTTTTTTTTGTTTTTTTTTTATAATTTTATTCCTACAAGTTCTTAATTGGCATAACCAGCACCAAACACTTCCCTGCTTTGCATTTTGGGTCACCTTTTTTGGGTCTCTTTTTCCAATGTGCCTGTTAAAATAGTCAGGGTGAAGGTGTTATTTAATTTAATTGCTGTAGGCAGAAACGAGTCTCAGTAGGGGCTCTCAGCACTAATTTTCCCATCATCCCTTTTTCTTCCACCACCTCCAATGTGTCAACAGTTAGTCCTGCAAAATAGGTAGACTTCTTGATCAGTTAATTCAATTAAAAACTTAAAAAGAAAGAATCATAAGATATGCTCAAATTTGTCCCACTACATAATTAACTGGTTTTGTTCAGTAAAAATATTACATTTTATAAAATTAGAATCTATTGAAAGAAGAATAATTTACACCTAATTCATAAAGGACTAGTACCCCATATTTAATATAATTGCTAGTGTGACCACCGAGGGTATGGCCACAGCCCAAAGCAAATGACACAACCACACAAACACAAGTCCTAGATGCAAAAGTAAGGTTTGTTATTATAATTTACCTCACAAAAACGCTTCTTTTAATAAACAACAATACAAATCCCAATTATTTCTCTCTCTTCCTTTCTGGTTTCTGTTCCACTCCTCCCAGGTGTGCTTTGTCCTCTGCCTCCCAACTCCAACTCACCTGGATGAGGTCCTGTGGTCCCTTTTATCTCAGACCCAGGACTACTTCTGGTGTCAGGCACAGCCCATAGGAAGCACTTCTGGGTCAAATGGAAACCCCACAAGGCAAGGTTTACTAATCCCAGCAGCTCCCCCTGGTGGACCCCTCAGAACCCAACAGGGCTTCTTTACGGGACTACAGGAACCAGCATGCCTTGCAGTTGTCCATGTGGGAATCCCAGTCTGGGTATGCTGCCATCTAGCATACCTGAATTCATCGTCTCCCACTGTTCATCAATTATATTGGCCTCCCGGCCAGATAAGAAACTTTGGTCCGTCCCTGCTGGGGCACCAATGATATTTACTCCAAGGTTGCCAGCTCCTGCCAGCCTCCTGGTAAAGCCAGAGAATAAACTGCCTTTCTTCTTTGCCTTTTAGAATGGCGGTGTCCATGCCAGGTAACGAATCACGCATTGTCCCGGTTGGGATGCAAGCCCATGCCTCTCGTCTTTTACACTAGATAAAAATAGAAGAGCTTATCATTGTCCTTTCTTATATATTTCTTAAATTGCTGTACTCATCAAATGAAGTCCATTTTGTAGATTGATAGTTTTGAATTGTTAATCCTGCTGTCACTTTTATTTAATATGCTGGTGGCAGGCAATTCAACAGACACTGCAAGGAAGAGAGTGCATCAAAGATGAATGTAAATATTGTGATTGTTAAAAGAACATAAATCATTTAGTAACAATGAACTGGTTTTGGAACATAGTTCAGAAAGAAATGCATTGAATAAGCACTAGAGATTCTGTTAAATTCATAGAACTCTGGCTTCAGGTCAAATATAATTTGTGGACATTCCAGCAAGACAAAGACAAGCAGAAGCCTGCAGATTTCTAAAAGAAAATCAATAGTCAGCATGGGCCCAAAATCAATCAGGCCATTTTTAGCTTACAGATACGTATTTGTTTGAGGAAAGGTGTGCTGTAAATAGAGTCTGATTGTGTAAACACTTAAGCCCAGTCCATTTTTCACCATAAAGATAAACTTCAGTTTAGAAGAATAATTTAACTTTTATATTGTGCAATAAAATAAACTCAATACTGGATGTCAAAAATGCGTAATAGATTTTGTAATACCTTGTTTTCATTAAATTGTTATGGGGAACCAAGGTCTAAACTTGGCACAAGACGGGAACCAACCCTGAATGGGTCACCAGCCCATTGTAGCTCACCACTGGGCACACACCCACACTCAGGCACATCAGACCAGTTCAGAATCACCAGTTAATCTAACATGCACAGCTCTGAGAGGCGGGGAAAACCTCCCTACCACGAAAACACAAAGGAGCGCATGTAAATGGCACCCAGACAGTGCCAAGGCCTGAAATTAAACCCACAACTCTGAACCCTCCTAGGCTGAAGTGCTTACCAGTGTGTTGCTGTATCTGTGATGGGCGCTAAAGGATAGCAGTGCTTCAAAAATTCATTGAAAATAAACCATTCATAATGGCAAGATCTGAGCTTCACCACAGACCAACGTGTTTAATAGCAATTCACTGTGACAGTAGAGGTGGCAGTAGCAGTAGTAGTTCAGTTCTTACATCCAACCAACATGCAACATTCAACATGCCAAATCTTGTGTTCGCGTTATGTTTCACCAGTCTTTAAATATTAATGCTCATGTTAGGTCCTTATCTCATTCTTGTTTTTATCATCTGAGGATTATATCAAAGCTAAGAACAATAGGATGGAGACATTAGTGCATGCTTTAATTTTTTCACTTCTTCATTATTGTAATTCTTTATTTACATGTTTGAACAATACATCGCTGCTGCGTCTTCAGTCTATTCAAAATGCTGCTGCTACATTGTTAACCCACTCCAGTAAGTGGTCTCATCTTACTTTGATTTTGTCTTCTCTTTATTGGGTTCCAGTGGAATTTACAATCCGTTTTAAAATTTTAACTAATCACTTATACAGCTCTGCATGATCAAACACCCCAAAATATTTAAGATTTTTTACAACATTATACTATCAGTCGCTTACTTATGTCATCTAACCAGGGCCTTCTTATTGTTCCACGTACTCGGCTAAAGAATTGTGGCGATTGGGCTTTTCAGTCCATTGCACCAAAATGGTGGAATAGCCTTCTTTGTGCTTTATGGGCTGTGGATACACTTGATATATTTAAAAAACAGTTGAAGAGGCACCTTTTAGGTTAGCATATGGGTAGTCGTTTTTGCCTCTTCTGGTTTATGGCTCATTTGTTGAAATGTTAGTTTAATTTTATTTTTTAGTGTTTATAACTGTGTGTTTTAATTGTTTTCTATTGTGTAAAGTGTTTTATTAATAAAAAAAAAATGATATGTTTGCCACTGTCTGCTGAGATGACAAACCAATATAAGGCCTTGTCCACACAGGCGTTCAGATCTTGGTTAAATGAATGCACTCTGAGTGACCTAGGGGTTTAAGTTGTATTTTCTACTGCCACATAACAGCATTCAGTTGCCTCTGGTAAATGCCAACCTGCAGGCCAAAATGTAGTTTTGTGTGTGTTCCGTGGGGGGACGTTATCAGGCAATCTGGAATGTTTTTAACTTGTGGGTTTCAAGGCTCATCCTCCATTGGATTCATGAAATATGGATCAGTTGGCTTTATTACACCTGAACATTGACTTCCATATGTTAAAAATCCTCTTGATACGGTGACGTAGGCAGAGAAAACATCACCGCCACTACTGGGTTCACCCTCTGACTGCACAGTGTGTGTGTGTAATCTATGAAGAAATGCAAAAAAGAAAAGCTGGTACAACCCCATATTACTCACCAGTCAACCAATATGCGAGTCAGTGTTAACCCTGAAGAGAGGCTACTTGTCATCTTGAAGTAAGCAAATATACAAACAGTACATATGCACTCACCCACCGGCCTTAATAATCCATAGTAGCTAAAGTTACATCATTAGCACAAACCTACAAACTGTTTCGAATTCTCCATTATTATCATTGTTATTTTGATGATCATGTTTGTAAATGTGTGTGTGTGTGTGTGTATATATATATATATATATACTTTCTCTGTCTGCAAAAGGGCTTCAGTTAGAGTGGTTGTGTATAGGTTCAAGTCCAAAGTAGAACTGTCTTGGTAGGGATGATGGCGAGTTTATAAGGTGACTCAAGGGAAGTGACGTCCTCTGTGCTGGGACAGGCAGAATTTTTTGTGTCTGGTCTGTCAAGAGAAAACAGAGAGATTTAGTGCAACCTGCCACCCCCAGCCTGGCGTGGAATTGACATTTCCTGGCCCCTTGATTTACTCCCAAATGCACCTGTGTGACAAAACTTACACACCCACATGCAATCATGGGATATATCCTGTCTTCCAGAACATTAAATGAACGACATGTAAATGCAATACAGACGTTTTCTTCATGCTCATAGGGATTTAGGCAGAAATTGACACCAAGAAAAAGCTGCATGCGATGTTTTTTTGATGCCATCCAAATGACCATCCAACCAAATGCAAGTGGTGAAAGCCCATGTGGACGGTCTGATTCACTGCAAAGAGCAAAAAAAAACTTTCCGTTCAATTAGCACTCACCTGATGCTGCTGACGGCAGAAAAACGTTCAGTTCAGACATCCGTGTGGACTGGGCCTAAAGGACAGAAGCCATCACTGACTCTCACAGGTCATTTTCCAAAGCTTTACTTACTTTACTAAAGACTTAAGTGTAGCATTTGACACCACTGACCATTCTATTTTAACAGCCTAGAAAATGATGTTGGGCTTACAGGCACTATGCTCGCTTGGTTTAATTCTTATTTATCAAATCGATTCCAATATGTACAGAAATGTGCTGACAGGTCTCCATCATTATACACAGAAGTGAGATATGGTGTCCCGCAGGGCTCAGTACTGGGACCTTTACTGTTTTCACTTTACATGCTTCCACTGGGATCTCTCATTAGGAAACATAATGTTAATTTTCACTCGTATGCAGATGACACCCAGTTATACCTTTCATTTAGATCAAATGAAGTTTCTCCGATGTTGTCTTTAATTAGTTGTGTTAGTGAATTAAAGGAGTGGATGAATGAGAACTACTTGTTTTTAAACACAGACAAAACAGAGAAATTATTTGTTGGAGGGAATGACGCTGATCACAACAATATTCTATCATCATTTAACTCATTTGGAATCCCCATTAATTTTACTGAATCAGCCCGCAATCTAGGAGTTATATTTGACTCTAGCATGTCATTTAAAGCTCATATTACAAAGTTGTCCAAATCATGTTTCTTCCATCTTAAAAATGTTGGGAAATTAAGGCACTTTCTAAATAAACAGGATTCTGAGAAATTAATTCATGCATTTATTTCTAGCAGGATTGACTACTGCAATGCGGTGTTTACTGGATGTTCAAACTGTTCTCTATACAGCCTCCAGTTAATCCAAAATGCTGCTGCAAGAATTATTACAAGAACAAGAAAATATGAACACATAAATCCAGTTCTTAAATCCTTACACTGGCTCCCGGTTAAGTTTAGGGCAGATTTCAAAATTCTCATTTTAACATATAAGGCATTAAATGGCCAAGGTCTGGCTTACTTGTCTAAACTTATCATGACTTACAAACCTGAGCGAACATTAAGATCTCAAGATGCCGGTCTGCTTATCATTCCAAGAATTAATAAAATAACAGTGGGAGGTCGAGATTTTAGTTACTGGGCCACTAAACTGTGGAATGGTCTGCCTGCTACTATAAGAGATGCCCTTTCGGTCTCAGCTTTTAAATCCCAGCTGAAGACTCACTACTTCAGTTTAGCATATCCTGACTAGAGCTGCTGATTAACTGTACAGACTGCATCTCTGTTATTAGTCATTAGCACTAAAACATAAGTAACATGATAGTTATAATTAGATACTAACCCTCACCTATTCTGTTTCTCTTCTTGGTACTCAAACGTGGCACTTGGTGCCACGGCCCACCTGCCAAGTTGTTTTGCCTGCATAAGGTAAAGTCATCCCTGATGGAGGATTGCAGGAATCGTGGGAAAGACAGATCTTTTCATCGGATTGGCTGGCCCAGCACTATTTCAGTTGTAGAATGGCCAAATGGGGGAGGCAGCTTGATGAATGAGGTCTCCAGAACTCTAAACAAATCCAAATCATATTACATGATATCATCTACTGTTAAATTCTACTCTGTACTTCTAAAATTTTTAGTTTTATACCGTATTGAGGATTTGTTCTGTTCTGTGTATTGTATTGTATTGACCCCCTTCTTTTTGACACCCACTGCACGCCCAACCTACCTGGAAAGGGGTCTCTCTTTGAACTGCCTTTCCCAAGGTTTCTTCCATTTTTTCCCTACAATGGTTTTTTTGGGATTTTTTTCTCGTCTTCTTAGAGAGTCGAGGCTGGGGGGCTGTCAAGAGGCAGGGCCCGCTGAAGCCCATTGTAGCACTTCTTGTGTGATTTTGGGCTATACACAAAATATTGTATTGTACTTCAAATGGATCCTGTTCACCTGGATTGTAATTCTATTTGGCTTACTATTTCCTTGTTCCCTCATTCTGTGTAGTTTGTATAGTAACTGTGTAAAACACTCTATGTTAAACTTTGTTTGTTGTTAAACTTTGACTTTGGTATTGTTAGAATGCACATGGTCTTTCTCAGTGCTACATTTAACTTTTTACATGTGTTTCATTTTTATATACTGTTTGGATTCTGTCTGTGATTGTGTATTATATAGTCTTCTGTCTTCTGTAAAGGACCTTGTGAGGGTACTGCTTGTAGTGGGCTTCACTAAAAAGAGAATGAGCTACATGCATTTAACATGTATGTAATAATTTATTTTTTTACTGTGAAAATAAATCTGTGAATATTTTAATCATTAAGATTTCTCCAGTAATCTTTGCCCCCCCATTTTGTTTTTCATGTTTCCCTATTCACTTGGCGTTGTGAGTTTGCAAAAAGCTTGACGTTTAGATGGCAAACAAGAAGGGATAAAAGCCAGGAAATGGATTATTCAGGAGCAAGAAGGTTTAGACATAGTCAGGAACAAACAAAAGGTCAGAGCATCAGGGAGTAGTCATAATTTCGACCGTGAAAGCCACTGGCTCAGTGGACAACCCCACATCCCTATAAGGTGGATCCAAAAACCTTCCCTGTCTCAAAAAATAAATTTAATTTTTGAAAAAAGAAAAAATAATCTGTGCATTTTTAAACTAAACAGAACAGCAAAGAACTGATGTGTCACATTGTATGGCATTAAAAGTAACAGCATGCACAGTAATAGCATGATAATACAGAAGTAAGTTAGAAGAGAACAAATAGATCCATCATGGCAAGAAAAGAAAAGATCTAAGAGCTGTACAAATGAAGCAATATGCAGCACTGACCAATGGTCACAACAGACCATCATCAAACTACCAAAGATAACATCTATGCTTAAAGCATTAGCGGAAGTGGAAATTAGCAAAATGCTAACTGCGTCATAAACTAAGTAGATTACTGTAGTTTGCATCAGACGACTTGTTCATCTTGGCGATTTTGATAAAAAAGGTTCCTTCTCCTTGTCTTCCTTTCCCGACTCTTCTCATTGCTCATAATAATACTCTTTCTTTACATTCATATAACACTTTTCTCACTACTCAAAGTGCTTTACATAGTGAGTGGAGGGCCACTTGGGTGAAACATGTCTTTAAAAATCCATCATCTACACTTTCATTTAGAATTTTTTTCACTGAGATCTTGGGCGCTGTCTCTGTTGAACATAGGGTAAGGATTCACCAGGACATCACTCAGAAGAAGAGACGTTTTAGTGGAAAGTGGAGTGAGTCTATGTTAGCAGACATCTGTTGGTCATTCCTCAGTGAAGCAACTGAAGAGAATTATAAGAAAAAAACTACCAAGTGACTACTTTTTTTAGTAATAATTATCTTTAAAACACTTCTAGACTTGATATTTTCTTAGAAGAATTAAGTGGATAGGACTGCCGAGCTTTGTTGGGCTGAATGGCCTGTTCTCATCTAGATTGTCCTAATGTTCTATGTGTAATTTAGAATTTTTAAAGTCCATCCATCCATCCATCCATCCATCCATCCATCCATCCATCCATCCATCCATCCATCCATTTTCCAACCCGCTGAATCCGAACCTATATAATTAATTTTAAAATATATTGTTTTCCTCTAAAACAAGGGGATGCAACAGAGCATTTCTCAAGTCTATAAAAAAATCTGACATTTTTGATGGGAGCAACATTTTTTTTTGCAGACCAGTGGTGGTAGTGGTATGGACATGTGATGAGGAGAAGCAAAGCAGGCTAGGAACTACATAGGCCAGCCCAGAAGAAGTTCACCCAGTCCAGCTTGCTAAGAACTATTACCTGCTGTTTTCCTGTTGTAACACTAGATGGCGCTATACCCAACACACAGACAATGACAACTCCAAGAAGCTGTTTAATTTCCTTTGCCTTCTTGTACAGTGCCCAAAGTACCTCCACCACAATAACCAAATACACAAAATAATACTCAAATCTCTCCTCCACACCTCCCAGCAAGCTCTGTCCACTACCACCCAACTCCAGCTCAGCTTGCTGGGTTCCCAACAGTCCTTTAAATAGTCTTTGATCCGGAAGTGCTTCTATCCTTCCAACCATGTGACTGGCTGGCACTTCTGGGTATAATGAAGAACTGAGATTTTCTTCAGCCTGGAAGTACTTCAGGGCTTCCATCCTTGTGACTACCTCATACTTCCGGGCTATAAGGAAAGAATACGTCCCCAGGTCCTTCGACAGCTCCTCCTGGCGGCACCCACGGCACCCAACAGGGCTGAGAAATTGAACTCCAAGTCCCAGGATGCCCTTTGGGAATCAAGGGCACCGCTACACTCCAGGGGAGCTGCCATCTAGTGTTTTGGGGGAAGCAGTGTCGGCAAGTAGCTGCCTTCCCGTATCCTTCCATTCCAGGTGCGTCTAGAAGGCCCCAAGCACAAGGAGCTGGCAAAATAACAAAACATTTCACAAAATATTGAGATAGCCCCTCAAGAGGGGAGATAACAGTAACTCCCCACTTTGTACACAAACTGTCAAGAAAAGAATCTTTATAAATAAAATGATTTTATTAGAAAAAATAGAAAATAAAGAAAAAATGCTGAACAGAGAAAAAAGTGATGGAAATGGAAGTACAGAAGAAGTGGAGGTGAGGGAGGCCAAAGTGTAAGTTAATAGATAAAGTGAAGGAAGATCTGAGGGACAAGGGCTTGGCTGGCGAGGAAGTGCAGGACCGAGCTGTTTGGAGAAGGCTGATCAAACACATCGACCCAACATAGAAGTGGGAAAAGATGAAGTGGAAGAAGACCAGTATAATTAATACAATAATTCCATAATAAAATGAAAGAAAATACACACACACGCTAAATAAATTTAAACCTAACGAAAGAATTCATACAAGGGTTTGAACTTAGCTTTGGTCAGCTTTTGGTTTTGTTACAAATTTGTCCTGAAAGGGGAAAGGAAAACCATCTGAAAACCCCTGGCCCCAAACAAATCTTTAAAGATCAATTCACTAAAAAAAATATGAAATTCAAAAAGAAAATTTCAAACCAAAAATTCAAATAAAAAAAAATTCTAAAGACACAATTCAAATTTGCAAAAATTTGAAAATGCAACATCACCTACCTAGCAAACTAAATAAAAGGGTAAATTAAACAGAAAATGGTGAAAGTATGCATTTCAAGATATGGCAAAGAGTACAAATATTTTAAAATTTCTCGGAAACGTTTGTGGGCCAGATAACCAAACAATGAAATCAATGAAAAATAAGAATGTCATGCTGATTGTAAAATTGGTCAAAATAAAAACCTGTAGCCAACTGGGGTCCCGTAAGACTTGAAAACTACTGACCTTGGGTAGTTTCTTACAGGCACACCGATTTTAGGGTTACACAGGACAAAGAAATGAGTGTTAACTAATCTCACATCTGTTCTACCTTTAGTGTGGAAGAACCATTCCTGAAGAAGATTCATGACACCACTTCCACCCAGAGAGGAAGCCATTAGTCTGACCACAGCCTAGAAGGAGAGACGCCGTGTCTGAACCTCTGATTTGTCTATTCACTTTTGACCTTTCTTTGACAACAGTAATTAAACAGCAGTTTTTTTCCATTCAGGATCCCAACACTTTGACGTTTCTTTGTGTACTTTTTTACACCTTAGATATCATCATGTTTTGTTTGAGGGAAATGCCATGCTGTTTTATAGAGTTCATGTCTAGCTTTCACAAAACATAATTTCCATAACAGATGATACTATTGAGAAACTGTCTCATTTAAGGTAGTTCAGGTATATGAGGACCTGGGGTTGCACTTGGACAGAAATCTGGATTGGGTTGTGAACAAAACAGCCATATAAAAAGGGCACAGGGTTGAATTTATTTCTTGATGAGGTTAAGATCATTTAGTGAGAGCACACATTCAATTAGTCTGTGGGTTCTTTATACACAGCAATATACAGGTGCTGGTCATAAAATTAGAATATCATGACAAAGTTGATTTATTTCAGTAATTCCATTCAAAAAGTGAAACTTGTATATTAGATTCATTCATTACACACAGACTGATGTATTTCAAATGTTTATTTCTTTTAATGTTGATGATTATAACTGACAACTAATGAATGTCCCAAATTCAGTATCTCAGAAAATTAGAATATCAATTAAGACCAATGCAAAAAAAGGATTTTTAGAAATGTTGGCCAACTGAAAGGTATGAACATGAAAAGTATGAGCATGTACAGCACTCAATATTTAGTTGGGGCTCCTTTGGCCTGGATTACTGCAGCAATGCGGCGTGGCATGGAGTCGATCAGTTTGTGGCACTGCTCAGGTGCTATGAGAGCCCATGTTGCTCTGATAGTGGCCTTCAGCTCTTCTGAATTGTTGGGTCTGGCGTATTGCATCTTCCTCTTCACAATACCCCATAGATTTTCTATGGGGTTAAGGTCAGGCGAGTTTGCTGGCCAATCAAGAACAGGGATACCATGATCGTTAAACCAGGTACTGGTAGCTTTGGCACTGTGTGCAGGTGCCAGGTCCTGTTGGAAAATGAAATCTGCATCTCCATAAAGTTCGTCAGCAGCAGGAAGCATGAAGTGCTCTAAAACTTCCTGGTAGACGGCTGCGTTGACCTTGGACCTCAGAAAACACAATGGACCAACACCAGCAGATGACATGGCACCCCAAACCATCACTGACTATGGAAACTTTACACTGGACCTCACGCAACGTGGATTCTGTGCCTCTCCTCTCTTCCTCCAGACTCTGGGACCTTGATTTCCAAAGGAAATGCAAAATTTACTTTCATCAGAGAACATAACTTTGGACCACTCAGCAGCAGTCCAAAGGCGAGACGCTTCTGACGCTGTCTCTTGTTCAAGAGTGGCTTGACACAAGGAATGCGACAGCTGAAACCCATGTCTTGCATACGTCTGTGCGTGGTGGTTCTTGAAGCACTGACTCCAGCTGCAGTCCACTCTTTGTGAATCTCCCCCACATTTTTGAATGGGTTTTGTTTCACAATCCTCTCCAGGGTGCGGTTATCCCTATTGCTTGTACACTTTTTTCTTGTCCTTCCCTTCGCCTCTCTATTAATGTGCTTGGACACAGAGCTCTGTGAACAGCCAGCCTCTTTAGCAATGACATTTTGTGTCTTGCCCTCCTTGTGCAAGGTGTCAATGGTCGTCTTTTGGACAACTGTCAAGTCAGCAGTCTTCCCCATGATTGTGTAGCCTACAGAACTAGACTGAGAGACCATTTAAAGGCTTTTGCAGGTGTTTTGAGTTAATTGGCTGATTAGAGTGTGGCACCAGGTGTCTTCAATATTGAACCTTTTCACAATATTCTAATTTTCCGAGATATTGAATTTGGGACTTTCATTAGTTGTCAGTTATAATCATCAAAATTAAAAGAAATAAACATTTGAAATACATCAGTCTGTGTGTAATGAATGAATCTAATATACAAGTTTCACTTTTTGAATGGAATTACTGAAATAAATCAACTTTGTCATGAGATTCTAATTTTATGACCAGCACCTGTATAGGGGCTGCAGCGTTTGAAACGGAGCTAACAAGTGTATGAGGAGGACTGTCTCAGTTCTGGAGTCTCATCTGGACCCTCTGGAGACAGTTTCAGAGAGAAGGATGTTGGCTAAACTGCTGGCTGTCATGTAAAATGTTATTGTGGCATGTCACCCTTTACTAATTTTTGTTTTGCGCTTACACTTGCAAGAATTCTGGCTACACTTTTTGGAGTTATTATAGTCAGAGAACCTCTGAGTTATAACATTTAGGTTGTAACATTTGTTTTGGGAGTCTCATTTATTTTTATGTTTCAAAGATTTTGCAATGCCATGTCAGTTTTTGTGATGGCTATCATTTTGGTAGTCGTAATTCTCAGTTGGCAGGAGCGCACCTTAGAAGTCGCACAGTATGACAATACCTATACAACTATGGAAAAACGAGCACCGCATGAGCTCTGGTATCCCAGATTGAAGACAAACATTCCAAAATCTACCTATCTATCTATCTAATTTTTTTTTTTTAATTTTTAAAAATAAACTTTATTTAGAACAATAACAAAAACATGAACACAGCAGTAAAATGCAGTCAATAGACATGTTGCATTACTCCACTACTATTGCCCCGTACACGCCTTTTACTCCACACATAATATTACAGAATTTCCATAATACATAAGTAATTCATCATTTGTTCATTATATCACTACTCCCTGTATATGCCTCCTAATCTACACATAAATATAAATAAAAAAAATATCTATCTATCTATCTATCTATCTATCTATCTATCTATCTATCTATCTATCTATCTATCTATCTATCTATCTATCTATCTATCATTTATATAGTGTCTTTCATATCTATCTATCTATCTATCTATCTATCTATCTATCTATCTATCTATCTATCTATCTATCTATCTATCTATCTATCTATCTATCTATCATTTATATAGTGCCTTTCATATATCTATCTATCTATCTATCTATCTATCTATCTATCTATCTATCTATCTATCTATCTATCTATCTATCTATCATTTATATAGTGCCTTTCATATCTATCTATCTATCTATCTATCTATCTATCTATCTATCTATCTATCTATCTATCTATCTATCTATCTATCAATCATCTATCTATCTATCTATCTATCTATCTATCTATCTATCTATCTATCTATCTATCTATCATTTATATAGTGTCTATCATATCTATCTATCATTTATATAGTGTCTTTCATTTCTATCTATCTATCTATCTATCTATCTATCTATCTATCTATCTATCTATCTATCTATCTATCATTTATATAGTGTCTATCATATCTATCTATCATTTATATAGTGTATTTCATTTCTATCTATCTATCTATCTATCTATCTATCTATCTATCTATCTATCTATCTATCTATCTATCATTTATATAGTGTCTATCATATCTATCTATCATTTATATAGTGTCTTTCATTTCTATCTATCTATCTATCTATCTATCTATCTATCTATCTATCTATCTATCTATCTATCTATCTATCTATCTATCTATCTATCATTTATATAGTGTCTATCATATCTATCTATCATTTATATAGTGTATTTCATATCTATCTATCTATCTATCTATCTATCTATCTATCTATCTATCTATCTATCTATCTATCATTTATATAGTGTCTATCATATCTATCTATCATTTATATAGTGTCTTTCATTTCTATCTATCTATCTATCTATCTATCTATCTATCTATCTATCTATCTATCTATCTATCTATCTATCTATCTATCATTTATATAGTGTCTTTCATATCTATCTATCTATCATTTATATAGTATCTATCTATCTATCTATCTATCTATCTATCTATCTATCTATCTATCTATCTATCTATCTATCTATCTATCTATCTATCTATCTATCATTTATATAGTGTCTATCATATCTATCTATCATTTATATAGTGTCTTTCATTTCTATCTATCTATCTATCTATCTATCTATCTATCTATCTATCTATCTATCTATCTATCTATCTATCTATCATTTATATAGTGTCTTTCATATCTATCTATCTATCATTTATATAGTGCCTTTCATATCTATCTATCTATCTATCTATCTATCTATCTATCTATCTATCTATCTATCTATCTATCTATCTATCTATCTATCTATCTATCTATCATTTATATAGTGTCTTTCATATCTATCTATCTATCATTTATATAGTGCCTTTCATATCTATCTATCTATCTATCTATCTATCTATCTATCTATCTATCTATCTATCTATCTATCTATCTATCTATCTATCTATCTATCTATCATTTATATAATATCTATCTATCTATCTATCTATCTATCTATCTATCTATCTATCTATCTATCTATCTATCTATCTATCTATCATTTATATAGTGTCTATCATATCTATCTATCATTTATATAGTGTATTTCATATCTATCTATCTATCTATCTATCTATCTATCTATCTATCTATCTATCTATCTATCTATCTATCTATCTATCTATCATTTATATAGTGTCTATCATATCTATCATTTATATAGTGTCTTTCATTTCTATCTATCTATCTATCTATCTATCTATCTATCTATCTATCTATCTATCTATCTATCTATCTATCTATCTATCTATCTATCATTTATATAGTGTCTATCATATCTATCTATCATTTATATAGTGTATTTCATATCTATCTATCTATCTATCTATCTATCTATCTATCTATCTATCTATCTATCTATCTATCATTTATATAGTGTCTATCATATCTATCTATCATTTATATAGTGTCTTTCATTTCTATCTATCTATCTATCTATCTATCTATCTATCTATCTATCTATCTATCTATCTATCTATCATTTATATAGTGTCTATCATATCTATCTATCATTTATATAGTGTCTTTCATTTCTATCTATCTATCTATCTATCTATCTATCTATCTATCTATCTATCTATCTATCTATCTATCTATCTATCTATCTATCTATCTATCTATCATTTATATAGTGTCTATCATATCTATCTATCATTTATATAGTGTATTTCATATCTATCTATCTATCTATCTATCTATCTATCTATCTATCTATCTATCTATCTATCTATCTATCTATCTATCATTTATATAGTGTCTTTCATATCTATCTATCTATCATTTATATAGTATCTATCTATCTATCTATCTATCTATCTATCTATCTATCTATCTATCTATCTATCTATCTATCTATCTATCTATCTATCATTTATATAGTGTCTATCATATCTATCTATCATTTATATAGTGTATTTCATATCTATCTATCTATCTATCTATCTATCTATCTATCTATCTATCTATCTATCTATCTATCTATCTATCTATCTATCTATCTATCTATCTATCTATCTATCTATCATTTATATAGTGTCTTTCATATCTATCTATCTATCATTTATATAGTATCTATCTATCTATCTATCTATCTATCTATCTATCTATCTATCTATCTATCTATCTATCTATCTATCTATCTATCTATCTATCTATCATTTATATAGTGTCTTTCATATCTATCTATCTATCATTTATATAGTGTCTATCTATCTATCTATCTATCTATCTATCTATCTATCTATCTATCTATCTATCTATCTATCTATCTATCTATCTATCTATCTATCTATCTATCTATCTATCTATCTATTATATAGTGCCTTATCTATCTAAATCTATCTATCTGTCCATCCACGTCACTCAAACCTTGACAGAATGTAAGTTATAGGTGTCGATCTGAACCTTTGTAAGTTAACCATACCAGTCTGAAGTGACCCGATCACACAGGAACATTCACTTTTTAAATTACACATTAAGTACAATTGCTTCCATTTTTTGGGTGTTGTAATAGGCAGTTACTGTTAAAGTCAAAAGGGGATCATGTTTCCATGTCCTTGAACTGTAAAATGTCACTTTTCCTTATTTGTAAACAGAAATGCTAAGAGACATTCCTGTGGGCCAAATTAGACAAATGCAAAAATAAAAAGTAAGGCACTGAGAGTAATCTACATTTCTGAATGTCTGCCCGCTAAGGAAGGCTGCTGTTTAATGGTGTTCACCGCTGCACACATCAGGACCGCGGTACTTTGTAGCTCTAACCTGTGGTGCATTCCTAACATGATTTATTTATTAGACCGTCCATCTGCATGGGTTTGCTCAGCACTCAACTATTTCTGCTAATGTGAGACTCTCTTGTGTTTTTTCTGTTTTGCTTTGCAAAGGGAAACTGTTCAAATATTTCCGTTTTGACATATTGTTAGGTGTTTCCTACGGGGAGCATTTCTGAGATTTTTTTTTTCTTTTCCTAATCATGAAATATTTAGCATTTAATGTACAAAGAGCAGGAGCCATCAGAATGGTTTGGAAATTCTGTTGTTTTTAACAGTAATTATAGCTCTCCCTGAGCTGCTCTTAAACAGAGAGCTTTGTTGTGTGGTACCATTATCAGAATAAAAAAAGAAACCTGATGTCAGTAAAGCGAAAACAAAATCTGTTGATTTTTGACTCATTTGTGTGTATTGGTAGGCTTCATTGGTAATGAAAATACTTTCACCAGTCAATGTAATGTTCGGTTTTTATTTAATTTTGGGTTAATTTTCAGATCTTGAAAAGAAAGACTAAATACTATTTACTTATATAATAAATGCTACGCCAAATGACTTCACACCTTATAATTGTTACACATTGGAGGCATATGGTGAATGGGGCATATCTACCTGTGTTTGATTTGATATTCTTCATCAGATATCCATCCATCCATCCATTTTACAACCCGCTGAATCCGAACACAGGGTCACAGGGTCTGCTGCAGCCAATCCCAGCCAACACAGGGCACAAGGCAGGAACCAATCTCGGGCAGGGCGCCAACCCACCGCAGGACACACACAAACACACCCACGGGCCAATTTAGAATCGCCAGTCCACCTAACCTGCATGTCTTTGGACTGTGGGAGGAAACCGGAGCGCCCGGAGGAAACTCATCAGATATCTCTGGGCTAAAATTTATTTTCTGTAGTACTTACAATGCTGTATAGGACACCATCCCAAGATGGATTACAATTTCAGAAATATTTGATATTTGACTTGCTTAGACATGTGGTGGTCCTGAGGCGAAGGATTTGTGCTTATATCTGGAAGGTTGCTGGTTCAAATACTATTACTGCCAGAAATGATCCTACTCCGTTAGACGCTTGGGCAAGGCCCTTAATCTGAAAACTGCTCCAAGGGCACTGGGCAATGGCCAATCCTGTGCTTTGACCGCCAAAGGTCATGTGAAAAGACAATTTCCCCTGAGGGACTAACAGAATTTATTACATCAAATAAAAAAAGAACTTTATAAGGCATAGTGGAGACTCTGTGGGTAAGGATCTGCGCATTTATCTGGAAGGTTGCTGGTTCAAATCCTGTTACTGCCAGAATGGATCCTGCACCACCTGAAAATTGGTCCTGGGCGCCAAAGGTCTTGTGTAAAGACAATTTCCCATTGAGGATTAATAAAATATATTATATAAAAAAAAATGAGTTGGAGCATACAGTGAGTCAGGATAGATGGGTAGAGGGGTCCTTTCATCGGATTGGCTGGCCCAGTGCTGACTCAGCTTAGAATGGCCAATAGGGGGAGGAAACTTGATGGCCGATGTCTCCAGCACTCAAATCTGAATCCTCTTATGTGATATCATCTACTGTTGAATTCTGCTCTGTACTTGTAATATTTCTATTGCACTATTATATTGTATTGAGGATTACTTGTCTGCGGTGGGTTGGCACCCTGCCCGGGACTGGTTCCTGCCTTGTGCCCTGTGTTGGCTGGGATTGGCTCCAGCTGACCCTCATGACCCTGTGTTCGGATTCAGCAGGTTGGAAAATGGATGGATGGATTACTTGTGTTCTGTTCTGTGTATTGTATTGTATTTACTGCCTTTTTTTGACACCCACTGCACGCCCAACCTACCCCTACTAGGCTGGGGGGCTGTTAAAAGGTAGGGCCTGTTAATGCCCATTACAGCACTTCTTGTGTGATTTTGGGCTATACAAAAATAAATTGTATTGTATTGTATTGTCAGTGGTCAGCACTAAATTGTCAATGGATTTATGGCTTTTATACCCCATAGACACAGAGGTGGATGTAGCACAAAATTTCATCAACTGTCCATGAGACCAAAGTCTGCTGTAAAGGAAAGTTATTTTGTTTTAAACACTTGTTTACTGGCAAAGCAATTAGAAGTGTTTGCCAAAAGTCGTATAAAACATTTAATCTAAAATGCCTGATGTGAATATGAGTGAAGAAGCATATTGTTTTAATGCTGCTGCAGCCTCCTTCACAAAGCATTCATCACTTCTGTTGTTCGACCTCTTCCATTATAAAGTTACAAAGAGCTGCAACCTTACCAAGAAATACAGGACTCCAGTCCATTACAGTTATAATGTATATTTACTTTTATTTTCTTGCCTTAATTATGAGGTCTGAGTAGATGTTGTGTATGAAATATGGGGTCCCCAAGGACTATGATTTTCCTATTCATTTCTTGCTTTATGCAATATTTCCAGCGTTGACTTTTGATAACGTCTTATTGCAATGCCATATTGTTTATAGTAAAGCATTACAGGTTTTTTTATGAATCGTGTCGACTGTTGCCATAGTGATTATCCCCAGAATCACTCAGGAATATACAACATATGACGTCCTTCAGAGCACAAGCATAAAATCTGACACGTTCCATTCAGGAGAATCCGATTTTAGGATCCTCGTGTTGGTGTGGTTATTTTGATTTATCTTTTCTTTAAAGCAAAATTAGTTCACGCTTTTGTTTTCAGTCGACTAGATTACTGTAACGCACTCCTCTCAGGACTACCCAAAAAAAGACGTAAATCGATTGCAACTAGTGCAGAATGCAGCTGCTAGAATCCTAACTAGGAAAAGAAGATCTGAGCACATTTCTCCAGTTTTGATATCACTACACTGGTTACCTGTGTCATTCAGAATTGACTTTAAAATACTGCTTATGGTTCATAAAGCCTTAAATAATCACGCTCCATCTTATATTCTGGAATGTCTGACACCTTACACTCCAGATCGTAACCTTAGATCTTCAAATGAGTGCCTGCTTAGAATTCCAAGAGCTAAACTTAAAAGAAATGGTGAGGCGGCCTTCTGCTGTTATGCACCTAAAATCTGGAATAGCCTGCCAGTAGGAATTTGCCAGACTAATATAGTGGAGCACTTTAAAAAACTGCTGAAAACACATTACTTTAACATGCTTTCTCATGACTTCATTTTAATGTAATCCCGATGCTCTGAATATTCAATTAATTATCATTATTATTCATGGTGGCTCCAAAATCTGTACTAACCCCTACTCTCTCTTCTGTTCTTTTTCTGGTTTTCAGTGGTGGCGATCTGCGCCACCACCACCTAATCAAAGCACCGTGATGTCCCTACATTGATGGATTAAAGACCAGAAGTCCACATGACTGTCATCAGCAAGTCTTTCCATGAGAACGCTGAATACAATGAGGACTGATTGACATCATTTATGTGAGGTAGCATGCCTAGAGGGGGCTTGGCGGTCTCATGGCCTGGAACCCCTGCAGATTTTGCTTTTTTTTTTTCTCCAGCCGTCTGGAGTTTTTTTTGTTTTTTCTGTCCTCCCTGGCCATCAGACCTTACTTTTATTCTTTGTTAATTAGTGTTCTCTTATTTTAATTCTTACTTTGTCTTTTTTCTCTTTTTTCATCATGTAAAGCACTTTGAGCTACACTATTTGTATGAAAATGTACTCTATAAGTAAATGTTGTTGTTGTTGTTTCTTGGTTATGAACTTTTCTTTAACTTTTCTAGTTAAAGGGTTTGATTTTTGGTTAGCATCTTAAACTTGATAATAATAATTATACATTTAATTTATATAGTGACTGGTCGGCTGTCTTGTCTGTTTTTTCAACCACTTTTTCCTTTTCCTTAAAATCTTTAACTGCCTTGCCTTGAGCCTTGTTGAGTACAATTACAAGGCACACTCATACAAAATTCCATTTAGCGCCATTAAGTTAATCTGAAGTCATTGAGATGTGGAAGGACCCCAAATATGTGAAGTATAGAAGACATGAACAGATCATGCTACTGTGAACTAGGAGTCCCAAAAGTACTTCCAAAATCTGCCCAACAGAGGGAGGAAATCCCATCAAAAACACCGACTAGACACAAAAGAGCCTTGTAGTCCAGTCAAGTCAAGTTGGGGAGCAGTACAGTGGTACAGTGCGTTGATGCACAACAAAACAACTCTGGATCCCGGTTGGCAACCCCCCAGGCAGACACGTGGTCCAGTTCGACCCTCTGGAAATGACCCTCTATCTGCCGCAGCCAGGTGTTACGTGGATGACCCCTTGGCCTGGCCCAGCCACTCGGGTCCCCAACAATGAAGATCCTACAAGCTGGATCACCCTGGAGGAAATGCGTCACATGGCCGTAGTGCCGTAACTGACGCTCCCTCACAATGCAGGTAATGTGCCTCATTCGGGACTCCATGAGCAATTGCTCATTTGACACAAAGTCAAACCAACAGTACCCAAGGATTTTCCAGAGATACACTGTACCAAAGGAGTCTAGTCTTCGTCTCAGGTCACTGGATAGCGTCCATGTCTCGCAACCATATAGCAAGACAGGAAGCACCAGGACTCTAAAGACTTGGACCTTTGTCCTTTTGCATAGATATCAGGAGCGCCACACACCCCTTTCCAGCGACCTCATGACCTCCCATGTTCTCCCAATCCATCTACTGACTTCATAGGAAGAGTCACCAGAGACATGAATGTCACTGTCAAGGTAAGTAAACCTAAACAAGGTCAACACTCTCTCCGCAGACAGACACACTGCTGATAGCTGTGCCCAAGAGGTCATTAAAGGCCTGGATCTTGGTTTTTATCCAGGATACTCACAAGCCCAGACACTCAGACTCCTCACTCAGTCTCTCGAGCGCCCTGATCAGAGCCTCCATTGACTCTGTGAAGATCACAGCATCGTCAGCAAAGTCAAGATCTGTGAATCTTTCTTCACCAACAGATGCCCCACAGCCACTGGACGCCACGACCTTGCCCAACACCCAGTCCATACAAGCATTGAACAGAGTAGGAACAAGAACACACCTTGCAGGATCTTTATAAAATGAAAGATTTGTTCTTCAAAAAAAAAACAATGAAACTCCATAAAGTCAAAATTAAATCACCTGTAACACAGAGGCAATATAAATCAAACAAGTCCCCATACAGATTCCAAAGCAAGGTCAAAACACAGCAAAAGGTTGAAAATTCAGAGATCCAATAATTCATAGACATAAAAAATAAACAGAAGTAAATTCACCAATTCCCTTGTGATTTCACAATGAACCTCCACAAACTATTGCAGCTTCTCTGGATTTATAGGATGGGGAGCAGTTCCCTGCGGTGATTGGCAGTAGGCTCCTCCACTTAGAAAATAACCCATAAAACACATGGAACATAACACAAGCTTAGATACAGATAAAACGTAAAGAATACTGCAAATCAAAAACAAATGAAATAGTAACACATATGAATAAAACAAAAACATACAAAAAAGAGAAAAGAAACATTTGAACCCCAGCTAGGGGAAGAATACTGGCTGAGACATGACTCATGAACACTTCATATGGGCACTGAGAAAGTGTGAAATATGTTGAGAGCTGGAGTCTGAAAGATAGCAAAATTGGTGAGAGGCCCCTTCTCGAACCGCCACCTTATCGTGGTGGAGGGGTTTGCGTGTCCCAATGATCCTAGGAGCTCTGTTGTCCGGGGCTTTATGCCCCTGGTAGGGCCACCCAAGGCAAACTGGTCCTAGGCGAGGAATGAGACAAAGTGCGGTTCAACATAACCTCCTATGATGAATAAAAAATTTGGACGGCGTTTTCCCTCACCTGGATGCGGGTCACCGGGGCCCCCCTCTGGAGCCAGGCCTGGAGGTGGGGCTCGATGGCAAGTGCCTGGTGGCCAGGCCTACACCCATGGGGCTCAGCCGGGCACAGCCCGAAGAGGCAACGTGGGTTCCCCTTCCCATGGGCTCACCACCTATGGGAGAGGCCAAGGAGGTCGGGTGCAGTGTGAGTTGGGTGGTGGCCGAAGGCGGGGACCTTGACGGTCCGATCCTCGACTACAGAAGGTGGCTCTTGGGACATGGAATGCCACCTCTCTGAAGGGGAAGGAGCCTGAGCTTGTGTGCGAGGTTGAGAGGTTTCGGCTAGATATAGTCGGGCTCACCTCGACACACAGCTTGGACTCTGGAACCAATCTCCTTGAGAGGGGCTGGACTCTCTACCACTCTGGAGTTGCCCCCGGTGAGAGGCGCCAAGCGGGTGTGGCATACTTATTGCCCCCGACTTGGAGCCTGTACATTGGGGTTTACCCCGGTGGACGAGAGGGTAGCCTCCCTCCGCCTTCGGGTGGGGGGACGGGTCCTAACTGTTGTTTGTGCGTATGCACCGAACAGCAGTTCGGAGTATCCACCCTTTTTGGAGTCCCTGGAGGGGATGCTAGAGGGCATACCTTCTGGGGACTCCCTCGTACTGCTGGGAGACTTCAGTGCTCACGTGGGCAATGACAGTGAGACCTGGAAAGGCGTGATTGGGAGGAATGGCCCCCCCCGATCTGAACCAGAGTGGTGCTTTGTTATTGGACTTCTGTGCTCGTCACGGATTGTCCATAACGAACACCATGTTCAAGCATAGGGGTGTTCATATGTGCACTTGGCAACAGGACACCCTAGGCCTCAGTTCGATGATCAACTTTGTGGTCGTGTCGTCGGACTTGCAGCCACATGTCTTGGACACTCAGGTGAAGAGAGGGACGGAGCTGTCAACTGCTCACCACCTGGTAGTGAGTTGGCTTCGATGGTGGGGGAGGATGCCGGTCAGCACTGGTAGGCCCAAACATGTTGTGAGGGTCTGCTGGGAACGTCTGGCAGAGACCTCTGTCAGAAGTAGTTTCAGCTCCCACCTCCGGCAGAACTTCGACCACGTCCCGAGGGAGGTGGGGGACATTGAGTCTGAATGGGCCATGTTCCGTGCCTCTATTGTTGAGGCAGCTGACCGGAGCTGTGGCCATAAGGTGGTCGGTGCCTGTCGTGGCGGCAATCCCCGAACCTGTTGGTGGACACCGGTGGTGAGGGATGCTGTCAAGCTGAAGAAGGAGTCCTACAGGACCTTTTTGTCCTGTGGGACTCTGGAGGCAGCTGATAGGTACCGGCAGGCCAAGCGGACTGCGGCTTCGGTGGTTGCTGAGGCAAAAACTCGGGCATGGGAGGAGTTTGGGGAGGCCATGGAGAACGACTTTCGGACGGCTTTGAGGAGATTCTGGTCCACCGTCTCAGGAGGGGGAAACAGTGCAGTGTCAACACTGTATATGGTGGGGATGGTGCGCTGCTGACCTCAACTCAGGACGTTGTGGGTCGGTGGGGGGAATACTTCGAAGACCTCCTCAATCCCACTAACATGCCTTAATAATAATAATAATAATTCATTACATTTATATAGCGCTTTTCTCAGTACTCAAATCCAATGTGGAAGCAGAGCCTGGGGACTCGGAGGTGGGCTCCCCCATCTCTGGGACTGAGGTCACCGAGGTGATCAAAAAACTCCTTGGTGGCAGGGCCCCGGGGGTGGATGAGATACGCCCGGAGTTCCTCAAGGCTCTGGATGTTATAGGACTGTCTTGGTTGACACGTCTCTGCAACATCGCATGGACATCAGGGACTGTGCCTCTGGATTGGCAGACTGGGGTGGTGGTCCCCCTCTTTAAGAAGGGGGACCGGAGGGTGTGTTCCAACTACAGAGGGATCACACTCCTCAGCCTCCCTGGAAAAGTCTATTTGGAGGTTCTGGAGAGGAGGGTCCGTCAGACAGTCAAACCTCGGATTCTGGAGGAACAGTGTGGTTTTCATCCTAGTCGTGGAACAGTGGACCAGATCTACACCCTTAGCAGGGTCCTGGAGTGTGCATGGGAGTTCGCTCAACCAGTCTACATGTGTTTTGTGGACTTGGAAAAGGCATTCGACCGTGTCCCTCGGGGAATCCTGTGGGGGGTGCTCCGGGAGTATGGGGTAACGGACCCGCTGATAAGGAAGGGCTGTTTGGTCCCTGTACAACCGGTGTCAGAGCTTGGTCCGCATTGCCGGCAGTAAGTCGAACCCATTTCCAGTGAGAGTTGGACTCCGCCAGGGCAGCCCTTTGTCACCGATTCTGTTCATAACTTTTATGGACAGAATTTCTAGACGCAGCCAGGGTGTTGAGGGGGTCTGGTTTGGTGGACTCAGGATTGGGTCACTGCTTTTTGCAGATGATGTTGTCCTGTTTGCTTCATCAGGCCGTGATCTTCAGCTCTCTCTGGATCGGTTCGCAGCTGAGTGTGAAGCGGCTGGGATGAGAATCAGCACCTCCAAATCCAAGACCATGGTCCTCAGCCGGAAATGGGTGGAGTGCCCTATCAGGGTTGGGAGCGAGATCCTGCCCCAAGTGGAGGAGTTCAAGTATCTCGGGGTCTTGTTCACGAGTGAGGGAAGAATGGAGCGTGAGATCGACAGGCGGATCGGTGGTCATGAGCTATGGGTAGTGACCGAAAGAACAAGATCGCGAATACAAGCGGCTGAAATGAGTTTCCTCCGCAGGGTGTCTGGGCTCTCCCTTAAAGATAAGATGAGAAGCTCAGTCATCCGGGAGGGGCTCAGAGTAGAGCCACTGCTCCTCCGCATCGAGAGGAGTCAGATGAGGTGGCTCGGGCATCTGATCAGGATGCCTCCTGGACACCTCCCTGGTGAGGTGTTCCGGGCACGTCCAACTGGGAGGAGGCCCCGGAGAAGACCCAGGACACGCTGGAGGGACTATGTCTCTCGGCTGGCCTGGGAATGCCTTGGGATTCTCCCAGAAGAGCTAGAAGAAGTGGCCAAGGAGAGGGAAGTCTGGGCATCTCTGCTCAAGCTGCTGCCCCCACGACCCGACCTCGGATAAGCGGAAGAGGATGGATGGATGGATGGACAACTATAGACCCATGTATAGCAAAATGAAACAGCTCTCCAGGAGTTGTGAGTTAGCAGTGTTACTTCTACCATCATCCTGTGGTTAGCACTGCTGTCTCACGGCTCCACTCCATAGGAATGAAAAATCAGAAAAAAAGAAATCTACTTATTTTTTTTTTAGTTTTCTCCTAGACAACAATGAGTTCAGAACACAATTAAATGGAGGAATGTTCTTTTATCTATCTCATGCTTCTCAGATTTTTCTCCTGAGAAAAAAATACCCCAGTATTCTCACAAGTGTCCCGTCTTTAGTTTTAGCAGAGATCTCAGCAAAGTCACACAATGGGTTCAGATTTTCCAAACAGTGTTCTGATATATATATATTGTTTGCAATTTAAAAGTATTTACATTGTGTGCTTAGTAATATATGGTGAAATGTATAGAGTTGTTTGTGGTAGTAGAACATTTTACTATGATTACAAAACTGCAGTCTTTGCTTCTGAATAATACTATAAGTTACTCTAATTTATATTGCTGTGCTCCAATTAATTCATAGTCACTCTGGAAGAAAAGGCAGGCAGTGTGGCATAGTAGGTAAGACTTTGGACTTCAAACCATGAGGATGCTGGCTCAAATCTCACTACTGATACCAGTGTGTGATCAAGAGCAATTCACTTCATCTGCCTTTGAAAAAAAACAAAGAAATGTAAGCGATCGTAGCTGAAATGTTGGAAGTCACCTTAAATAAAGGCATCAATCCAACAATAAATAAAAAATATTAAGTCTTGTAAAAGATTAAAACAAGATTAGAATAGAAGTTGTGGATTCATATCCCACTACTGACACCACTGTGTAACCATGAGCAAGTCACATCGTCTGCCTGTGCTCCAGTAAAAAAAAAAAGAAATGTAAACCATCATATCTCAAATGTTGTTAGTCATCTTTGATAAAGGCATCAGACTTATAATAAGTAAAAAATATGAAGTCTTGAAAGAGATTCAAGCAAGACTAGAAAGAGATCTCACAAAATTTAAAAAGCTTTTCAATCCAAGTTCTCAATTTTAACTCCTTTTCCCCTCAGTTTTACCTTGTGTCTCCTTTTTGTCTAAAGCTATTTTTCTAAGGAATTCTAGGAGAAACAACTGTAAAACATTTAATTCTCATGAGCAATTAAAGGTCAACCTTTGAGCATTAAAATTTTCCTATGGGCCAACCACAAAGCAGTGACCAGAAACACCTTTACAATGTTTTTCAGCTGAGCAGGAATTTGTAATTTGGTTAGCATTCTGTGGTTGGTAAAAGCTATTGAAACCATAACTGTACAAAATTAATTAAGATTACATTCAGTTCATTTTAACTTATTATTATAATGTGTTTCTCAATTGCAAGCCCAGCATGCTACAGACTGTTGGCCATTAGGCACAAGATAGAAGCTAACTGTGGACAGTGTCCCAATGTTGTTAAATTCTCAGGAGGGAAGGCTAAAATGGCAAAAAAAAAACTTTCCAAATGCAATACAATATTAAATTAAATTATTAACTGAATATATTTAAAAAAACAATTGAAAATAAAAAAAACAATGAATACTAAGCCAGAAAGACTGCTTGACATGAAACAAATAAGAAAGAAAATAATTAACAACAACTAAGAGACGAAAAATGAGAAAATCAGAAAATAACTGAAATAAACACAAAAGAAAAAGAGAGCTTACAGACAGAACATGAAATCTTGTTCTCTTAATCCTTAAGGACAAAGCTATAGTCCAGAAGAGACTTTCAAAAGAGAGTCTCTTAATACAAAAAAGGGCCAAAAAACACAGGTCTTAAATTGACCTCTTAGGTAACTGCAGCTCAGCTCCAATTGCCACAGCACCTGAGAGTAATAATGAGGATTAGGGACTTGGGGGGGGAATTACAAAAATAAGGAAAAATGTTAACAATGACAAGACACAGCTGAAATCCTGACAGCCAGAATGTCCCACAGCCCATTCATTCACACACACACTCACAAAATGTACAGTCTACAATTATCACAATTTGCATATCTTTGGAATGTAGGGAGAAAACCGGAGTACCAGAGGAAAAACTACATAGACACAAGGAGGATGGGCATACATCACACGTTATCATTATCAGTGTTATTAGAAGGAATAGTCAGGAAGCCATTAGGGGTCAAACTGGAAAGACAGCTGTGCAGTTACCAAAACCAAAATGGGAACTGAAATCAGCATATCAGGTACAAATAAAAAAGCACAAGAGTCAAAGAAATGAATTATTTTGAATAAACTAAAGACATAAGGGAAAAGTCCAAAATGTTCCCAGGGATCCCAGCATTACTGACCACCAGCCATTCAGCTCCTAACCAGCAATACAGCAGACAATACATTCCAGATATCACCAGGTGAGCACAGGGGTGACCCAAGGATTGGTGCTAGGCCCTGTCAATTTCACCCTATGCACCTCTTCACTAGGCCCCATCATCACGTCTTGTGGTTTCTGTTATCAATGCTATGCTAATGATACATAGCTTTACATGTCTTATCCTCCAAAGGACCACACGGCATCTGTTAGAATCTCTACATGTCCCACTGATATTGCAAACTGGATGATGGAACACCATCTCCAGCTCAACCTGGCAAAGACTGACCTTCTTGTTGTCCCATCCTGTCCATCTATTCAGCACCCCATCTCTGTTCAGCTTTGCTCATTATCACTAACACCTGTCAAGTCAGTACACAACCTTGGGGTGGTGATTGAAGACCATCTGTCCTTCAAGGACCATGCTGCAATGGTTTCTTGGTCCTGCAGATTCACTCTGTCCAATATACACAAAATCAGACTGTATCTGATAGAGTGTGCTGCACAACTCCTGGTCGAGGCTCTGGTCTTGTCACAACTGGACTATTGCAACTCTCTGCTGGCAGGAGCACCAGGGTGTGTCACCAAGCTGCTTCAGAGAATTTAAAATGTAGCAGCATGTCTGGCGTTCAAACAGCGAAGGTGGGCACGTGTCACTCCTCTCTTCAAATCACTACACTGGCTTACTTGAGGCTAGCCTACAGAATAGTCTTTGGGTCTGTACCTGTTTATCTGGAGACACTTGAGAGGTCCTATGCTCTTTTTCGACCACTCAGATCTGATGATGAACGGCATCTGGTGATGCCACCTCTGTGTGGTACCAAAACTCAGTCCAGGCTCTTTTTATGTGTAGCTTCTGACAGATGGAACGAGCTGCTCACCTCCATTCAAAACTCTGACTCCCTCAATGTTGTTAAAAAGCATTGAGCTACAATGCAGAAGGTTCAGGTTATACAGTAAATCAGGGTATGAAAAGAGGACTATACTTGGTGCCCAATGAGAAAAAAAAAACTCTGATATATAAGAAGCGCGAGGAAGGGTAGGAGGGTCTAGAAGGAGAGAGTTGCAGGGTGTAAAAAATATCAAAAGTATCACAAGGGGGAGACAGGAGAACAGTTCCAAAACAAGTGGAGGAAAGTACCTGGGACATTTCTTGAAACAGAAGTAGAGTAGAAGTAGAGGTTAGTTGTTAGCCCCACAGTAAAACATTTGTGTGGTGTAAGGTATAGATGATTCACAATTTTATATTGAATACGGTAATAAGAGGAAAGGAGAGTGAGTGATTTTTAAAAATAGAAAACAAATTTTGAGAGAGACTGCATGAGAGAGCATGAGAGAGCTTTAGAGTAAAGAAAAAATCTTGTAGGTGGCTTTCAGCAAGATATCATCAAGAGCAGCGACTGGCTTCAAATGACATAACTGGGGAATAAAAACAAAAAAAATACCAAAAAGAGGGAGACAGGGAAGAGAAGACAACAAGGAAAACCACATCCTAAGGAACTGCAGTATCTCAGCTGGAGGTAAAAGTGAATAGAGGAGTAAAGAACCTAAACTGCAAGGACTGGAATATTCAGAACCCTGAATTATCAAAAATATCTCTAAAATACTGATAAATGTGCAGACCCAGGATGGAATCTACCAAGGATCATCCACCATTTGAAGGGCATTGTTGTGAAAGATTGGAATGTGGGAGCGCTAACTTGAATGGTTGTCCAAATGCCGTTCAACTTGTCATTTCCTAAGGCTATCAAAAACAAGATGGCCAAAGCTGGAGAGACGTGGCTTCAGTTTCAGCAGAGATGGAGCCAGAGGAATCAAGAGAAGTTAAGGATGGCGAGGCAATATAATCTGTTTAACTTGGGAGGGACTTCAGGACTGTGAGAGAGATGAAACAGCTTGGGCTCTGAAGGTCCAGGACTAGAATGACATTAGTGTAGAAGAATTTTAAAAATGCTGTTATAAAATGTATTCTCTCACATACAAATATATTTCAAATGCAGTATTAACTAAATAACTATTTTACTTAATTAAATAATCAATTTTTACAAAGCAAAACAAAGTATTCAAAGAAAGAAGCTTTCAGTGCCTCTTCATTCCTATTATGGAGTATGAAGCACCCTGAAGCCATTGCTGATTAGGATTTTTTTTAATCTAAATTATACAGTCGACCCTTGATATACGACAGGCCTGACATGCGAACAACTTGCTTTTCGACAAAAATTTCTGTTTTGATTTACGACAAACATCTTGCGTTACGACCTAAATGCGGTCACGTGTATCCGCTTGTGCGATTGTAAACAAACAGCTCAGAGCGTTTGTAAGCATCAGTTGGAGCACAGATACATGTGTTTGTGGACGTAATTTCGGTCAGTGCAGTCATTTATATAATTAATTTCGATAATTCCTAAGGAAGGAAGCGAAGGTAATGAAGGTAAAGAAAGCGATCATAATTGAAACGAAGAAGGAAATTGTGTGGAAATATGAGAGTGGCGTTCGTGTGACTGATCTCGCTAATATGTACAGCATGTCGAAATCCACCATCTTGACAATTTTGCAAAGAAAAGATTTGTATAAAGAAACTCCTTCCAAACAATAACCACCTTCCACTTCACTCTCCTCCCTTCCTTCCTGCAGCCCAAAGATGTCAACTTAAATGGTGAGTACAGTATGAAATTGTTGTTTCTGGTAGGCTAGGCACTTTTTATAACTTTTTGGTTAGTACATTAGAAAAAGTATTGGTGTTTTTGGTAAATTATGCACATATTAAGTAAGTGTTGCTGTGGGCGGTTCGGAACACATTAAGGGCATTTCCATTATTTCTTATGGGAAAAATAGTCTTGACTTACAACCAACTTGAGTTACAACCAGCCCTCGCGAACGAATTGAGTTCGTAAGTCAAGGGTCCACTGTACTTAAATTAGTCAGTCAGTCAGTCAGTCATTGTCCAACCAGCTATATCCTAACACAGGGTCACTGGGGTCTGCTGGAGCCAATCCCAGCCAACACACGGCACAAGGCAGGAACAAACCCCCAGGCACGGCACCAGCCCACCGCAGTATACTTAAATTAATTTTTGCATATTTTTATCTGGGCCTTTTTTGTCACAAGCATAGCCATTTTCTGATGGGCTTGACCTAGAAGTGTATGACTTGTGATGTCATCACCGTGACGGAATAAAAGGTCAGCACTTGGTGTTTCCTAGACATCTGAGATTGGGGATAACTCCTTAAAGGTTTATGTGTGATTTTCTCTGGTTTTGCATCTCTTGGTAAAAAAAAATGTTTTTTTCCTCGGACTTTTGAATTTGATTTATGAATTGGTTTGTGATTGTGTGTATCCTCTTCATTACGACCGTCTCTTGATTCTTTTCTGACAGGTTTCTGTAGTATGTGAGTTTGAGTTTTAAAAAGCAGGTGGGTTTGACTACACTGCAACCCAGTTGAACCTCTTGGGGTTTCATCTGGCATGTTGAGAACATTTCATTTCTGTCATACAGTGCCATGGCAGCTTACTCCTCTTTCTTTTTGCCAACGGCAAAAAGAAGAAGAAACCCTTCTCTTCCCATCTTTCTGTTACAAAACAACACCTGAGCTTAAAGTTGTCATCATTTAATTGCCCAGCAGCTCTCATAGATCTCAAACTGCCATCTTTTAGCCTCAAAACTAGTAAATGGGGTGTGCAGCTGACACCTCCACCCTTTAAAAATTCAATCTGTGCTACTTTTACTTTTTACTCTGTATACAGTATATAGGTAACTGTGAACTGCGTAAGATGAGAATAATATTTGAGTTGAAGATAAGTACATTCTGTACAAAATCACATTCAGTCCAATTGAATATTTTTACAGATATAGCAAGTTAAGACAGAGGAGTGAAAGGACACATTTTTGAGTATGACCAATGTTGGAGCTTCAGGTCATGAGGGAGTTCCACAAAGTAGGAGTAACAAACCTGGAGAGTTGCTTAATAAATCTTACAGTGAGAAGATCAACATCAGGGGAGCTAAGGTGCATTGCAGATATACATGAAATAAAAGATGACTAGCAATCCAAGTTGTTTGAATATTAAGCACTAGCCAACCCGCGGCATATGCTAATTATGTTTTGATGGGTGAACACTTCCTGAAAGACACAGTTGTCCAAATGGGGCTGGTTTTGAGGATACGACTGTAGGTGAATGAAAAGATGTAACTCTGGCGATGGCACCATACAATACAGCGTTTTACATGCTGCATACAGCGATTCACGTCGAAGTATAGACACTGCTAAAACCATGGAATACCCCTTGCAAACTGTTTTACACGCTGCATACAGCGATTCACATCCGCGACAAATAAATTGTTTTACACGCTGCATACAGCGATTCACATCAGCGACAAATATGATTCTTCTTAGATGGTGCTGGCGCGTCCACCCTTGGTCTCGAAGCATACACACTGCCTGGTCATGTGCCCGCTCGCAACAGCAACTAACAGAGACCCACCCACCAACTGTAAGACCATGGGATACCCCTCGCAAACTGTTTTACACGTTGCATACAGCGATTCACATCCATGACAAACATGCCTCTTCTTAGGTAGTCCTGCCGCGTCCACCCTCGTTCTCAAAGCATACACACCGCCTGGTCATGTGTCCGCTCGCAAGAGAAACTCACGGAGACCCGCCCACCAACTCTAAGACCATGGCGTGTAAAACAGTTTGCAATGGTGGACGCGGTCGTGCGTCATAACCGAAAAGAATACAGTGGAACCTTGGTTCACGACCATAATTCGTTCCAAAACTCTGGTCGTAAACCGATTTGGTCGTGAACCAAAGCAATTTCTCCCATAGGATTGTATGTAAATACAATTAATCAGTTCTAGACTGTATGAACTGTATGTAAATATATATTTTAAGTTTTTAAGCACAAATATAATTAATGAAACCATAGAATGCACAGCGTAATAGTAAACTAAATGTAAAAACATTGAATAACACTGAGAAAACCTTGAACAACAGAGAAAACTAACACTGCAATAGTTTGCGCTGTAGCGCTCCCAACTGCTGGCTAAAAACACTTTTTTTTAATGAGTTTTAAGCACAGGGAAAAAAATGAACATTTGGAAAAATCCGTAATTTAATAAACCACCAAGAAAAGTAACTGCAACAATGCACACTACAAACCAATTGCTGTAAACAGAAGTGAAAACAAAATCAAGCCCAGTGCATTCTTTAACTGCCTTCCTACCTTATGAGTCCAGCCCCCTCTCTCTGGCACTACCTGTGTGTGTGCGTGGCTCTCTCTCGCGCTGCCTCTGTGTGAACCGAGGTTCCACTGAGGTTGACTAATAAAAAGTCAACGATGCTCAGAGGTGCATGTGGAGTCTAGCAGAGACGAACGTGAATGACGCCCAGTGTTGTGAGTTGCTGTGTCCGAGTTGGTGGGCGTGGCTCTGCGAGTTGTCGTCATATCCAATGATCTTAGAATTGGTGGGCTTGGCTGTCTTGCGTGCTTTCCATGGGTGGCTACTTGTCGGCGGCTTAGTGAATTATATATATAGATTGTAAGTAAGAGGGGTGGAGTGGTGGTTCTGAGGCTAGGGATCTGCACTGGCAACTGGGAGGTTGTCAGTTTAAATCCCATAAACACCAGAAGTGACTCTGCTGCGTTGGGCCCTTGAGCAACTCCAGCCACCATAAAAAAACCTCATCCTGTTCCAGTGTGGTGCTGCGGTGTCACCCGCTGCACTCGGGTCCCATTCCAGGTGGTTTGGTGTGTGGTGGGTGCGACAACTCGCTGTCAGTGCATTCCCTCAACTTCTCTCTAAGGAGGTTTGAGGATAATGCAGATATCATACAAGAAGAAAGTGCATTTGAGAGATTTGAGGGAGGATGTTTTCATCAGGCGTAGTCTGCTTCAGAAGTGTGAAATTTTGAAGTTAATTTGACCTCTTGATACTTTGTGGAGAAAGGCAACTGAAAGGTGACTTATAGTAATCTAACAGAGTACTGTAGTTATGAAGAAGCGGATCATACTTATATATATATAATGTATATGGTATAAAAAATTAGCCGTATGAAGACGTTATTGTTCAAAATCACAAGAATGAACCAAGTGGTTTACAATTCAAAACTGAAACTGTAGCTTATGCACACAATGGACAGGTTTCCTCCTGCCGGGTTCTTGAATCAAGGAAGTCACAGTTTGAGGACAAGCTTTCTTTCTTTAAAGTAACTTATATTTAATTTGTACCACAGGTTTCAATGTGGTTTTATTAATGTTGATTCAAAATCATATTAATTTTATACTGTTTGATTGAGTCAAGGTGTACTGTGGCGGCTCGGTGGCGCAGTGGTAGTGCTGCTGCCTCGCAGTTAGGAGACCTGGGTTCGCTTCCCAGGTCCTCCATGCATGGAGTTTGTATGTTCTCCCCGTGTCTGTGTGGGTTTCCTCCGGGCGCTCCTGTTTCCTCCCACAGTTCAAAGACATGCAGGTTAGGTGGATTGGCGATTCTAAATTGGCCCTAGTGTGTGTTTGTGTGTGTCCTGCGGTGGGTTGGCACCCTGCCCGGGATTGGTTCCTGCCTTGTGCCCTGTGTTTGCTGGGATTGGCTCCAGCAGACCCCCGTGACCATGTGTTCAGTTTCAGCGGGTTGGAAAATGGATGGATGGATGGAAGGTGTACTGTTAAGAGCACTTAGTGTAGGTGATTGCCATATTCCCACAGTGGCTAGCAGATGAGAAGAGATTACAAAACAGTGCAGTGAGCGGGCACCTACTGTGGTGATTGGCACGGGTGTAGCTCAGGTTTGAACACAACCATTTGGTCTGCTTGTGCAGAGCTAGTAAGTCTCTTTGCTTGAGGCAGCTGTCCACATGGAGTTTAGGTTGTGCATGATGGGTGCTATAAAGCTGTTATATTAAAGCAAAATTCCACAACAATGCAAAACTCAACCAGTGTTTCATAGGTAGTAGAAAGATTTTAATCGCTGCTGCATTAACATCATTTCCTTTTGAGAATGACTCACAGGCTTATAGCAGTGGGCAATGGGAAAAGATGTCACTCTTGATAATATACTTCAGTATGTTTTATTAATGCTGTTCAAAAAAAAAAACTCTCTGCTTTTTACATTTTATTGATGGAGAATAAAAAATGGAGTTTTATTTGTCCTGCATTATGAGTAATAAGAGTAAATGTTTCCATTTTAGTTGACATCCCAGATTGGCCTTGAATTGGTGATGCTCTCAGATGTAATAAAGCAGGTAAGGGAAATGAATGAGATTGTTCTTTCCATATTAATATACACCTTCCCCCCATGACCTCCATTAAAGCATAACATAAACAAGCAGCTTAAAACTATGGATTGCTTTGATTTGTATTTGGGCAATGGACTGAGAAAGTATTTCTTAAAAATAAGTTACACTGAAAAGGTCTGCACAATGAATATTCGAGCATATTTTTGAATCTCTTCATTTTATTTATCACATGTGTTTATGACATAGACTGGTTTAAAGTGGATCTATGTGCCTGTGAAGTGGTTTACATCTCTGTATATTCAGTATTGTCACAAATGAGCGTATGGGGAGCAGCTTAAGGACCTGTCACGCACTGTAACAAGTCGTGCCAGGGGACAATGGCAGCGTACTAACCTTTCTCTTCTTATTTCCTCAGAAAGAATGAGGCACCACCACTGTAATACCGCCCGGATGACCCATAGAGCCGCAGCACTTCCGGGTTCCTTTCTTCCCTCTGGTCCCCGTTTGATGACGTCAGCCACCCATCCATCACCACAGTTTTCCCAGCATCCCACTGTTTAATTTCCAGTCCAACTCTATAAACTGTCCGTTTACCTATCCTTCCGTGTCTTTTGAGTTTTGGAGAAACAATTGACGATTTTGTGTTATAGTATACGGGGCTAAAAACCCCAAACCTTTATGCATATCTGTGTTTGTTTATTACCATGGCATAGTCGGCAGGATACAGCCCGAAGAGATGTCAGAAGGGCAGGACCTGAATTCAGTCCTCACCACATTGGCGAACGAGCTCCAGGCTGTCAAGATGGACCAGGCAGTCACAAAAACGGAGCTCGCCGAAACCAAAAGGCGGCTGGCAGCAGTGGAAACGGTAAAGCCGGAGCCCGCTTGGCCTCCACCACCTCCGATCGTCCCTCTCATGGAGGCAAATGATATTGAGTCATATCTGTCCATCTTTGAGAGGACGGCGACTTGAAACCAGTGGCCACGGATGGAGTGGGCATCCATCTTGGCACCATATCTGAAGGGCCCTGCGCAGAGGGCCTATCATGATCTTCCCGAGGATGAAACCGCCCAATATGACATCCTGAAGGCCAAAATCTACAAACGCTACAGCGTAACCTCCAGCCAGCAGGCGAGGGTATGGCGGCAGTGGAAGTTCGAACCCGATCTCCCGGCTAGAGCCCAGGCGTTCGAGTTCTGGGGCAAGCTTGGGCGCTGGCTACGGTCAGATATCAACCAGGCTCGCCAGGTGGACGAGCAGGTTGCCTGCGAGGGGTTGGTCCACGCTATGCCAGACTACCTCACCCAGCAGGTCAGGAGACATCCATACAAAGAAATTAACGATCTTCTAGAGGTCTTAGAACGACTGGCGGTGACCCAACTCTGGGGGTCTGAGAAGCCAGCTCGCGGGATTCAACAGGGATGTGTCGCCACCCCCAAGCCCACCTGTTGCATCATGGATGCTCCGGCTAAACCGAGAGATTGGGTGCCTGCTGCGCCACGCTGTTTCAAGTGCGGCAAGGTGGGGCATATGCTTCCCACCTGTCCCCTCAACAGTACTGTGCTCTGTCGAACTCTCTGGCGGTCACAAATACGGAAGTGGTGTTGTTAAATGAGCACTCAGTTGTGGCATTGTTTGACTCTGGGAGTAACATCACCATTGTTGGCTGGCCGTTATGTTCTGCCGCCACAGTGGGTCACTCAATGAACAAGTGTAACTTGTGTGCATGGGGAGACCAGATCTTACAGGTCCGCAAAGTGTTTTATAACCTGGGGGGGGGAGTCCTAAACAACTGCTCGTCGCTGTACTGCCCAAGTCCCCCTATCCAGTTATACTGGGACAAGACTGGTTGGAAAGTAAACGCAGTAGAGCTGTCACCACTCCTACACCTACGTTGGGTGTGACTATGGAGGGTCAAGGGGCCCTCCCAGCTGCTCCCACGCCGTGTTTCTCGGCAACTAATGATGACGTGGACGGCCCGGGGAAGCTCTCTTCGGCGATGGACCTCGACCCAGAAGTGCAACCAGGTGGGGTTCCGGGGCAGGTGGGTGCTAACCCGGATCAGACACCTGACCCGCTCAGTTTTGGTCTACGTCGGCATCATTTAAAAGAGAACAATGGAATGATGATTCCCTGAAGTTTGCCCGGAATGCCATTGTGTCCGCAGACGACATATCGTCAGTAGGTTCCACACCACTGGGAGATTATTTTGTTTTGGATAATGAACTGTTGTATCGAGTTGCGGAACACGAAGGTGAGGTATGGAAGTTGTTGTTAGTTCCGTGGACCTACCGGCGGGAGGTTTGCGAACTAGCTCATGCCCACCTCTTAGGCACCCATCTTGGGGCCGAGAAAACATTGGAGAGAGTAAAACTCCGGTTCTATTAGCCCAGGATCAATGAGGAGGTCCGGCATTTCTGTCAGTCTTGCCCGGTCTGTCAGCTATGTCAGATACCCCAGAGGGACCGCGCTCCTCTAGTCCCGATTCCCCTTATAGATGTCCCCTTTGAGAGGATCGGTGTCGATCTGGTAGGACCCCTAGAACCTTTGGTACGAGGCCATAAGTACATATTGGTCATGGTAGATTATGCAACTCGATACCCAGAAGTGGTTCCCCTGCGAGCTACTAATACAAAGAATATTGCATGGGAATTAGTAGGGCTTTTTTCCAGAGTGGGCATACATACTGTAAAGTAGTCCTTACAGACCAAGGTACGCCCTTTACATCGGATACGTTCAGGGAGGTTTCCAAGTTGCTCTGTATTAAACATCTCAGAACATATGTCTATCATCCACTGATGGATGGACTGGTGGAAAGGTTTAACCAGACACTTAAACAGATGTCTCTCTCTCTCTCATTCTTTCCTAGGGCACGAAGCGGAAGCAGAAGCAGACAATGGCCGACAGTGAGATGAATCATGTCGTTGAAGAACTCCAGACTCTCGACAACCAGATCCAGAAATTCCTGTCCAGACAGAGGTACCTGAGGGATTTGAAGGCTCAGTTACTGGAAAAATCATCCCCGTCATCTGAAATCGACACAATACATCAAGTTTCAGTAATATTGACTCCACGCTGTGCCGCTCACCTCCAACGCCAAGTGAGCTTCACCCTCGCGCCTCGTTGTCAGAGCGATGACGCCAACAATGAAGACCTCGACTTGTTTCAGCTATGCAGGTGGGGGTTTAAGGCTAGAACACCTCCATCAGCACAGGCAAGCATCTCCACCCAGAACCGGTTCGACCCTCTCTGCGCCCCCAGTTTGCCTTCAACCCCGGATGATGTATTTGTGATTGGTGATTCAATCATAAGAAATCTGAACATCACATGCCCTAATCAGAAATCTTTTGTTTCTTGTTTTCCTGTTGCTTGTGTCCGAGATGATATGAGATGTACTCCGACAGTCTTCGAGAAGCACAAGAACAGGGCAGTGGGATCCATTGTAATACACGCCGGGGTAAACGATATGAGACATTGACAATCGGAGATTCTTAAGGCGGACTGTGCAGCACTAGTTAAAAGCCACGAAGGAGAGGACCCCATCTGCAAGAATCTTCATCTTGGGTCCCCTACCTCTCGTTAGAAGATCAAACGAGTATTACAGTCATCTACTGGGATTAAACACCTGGCTGAAAGGCTTCTGCGAGAATCAAAACATCGGGTTCATAGACAACTGGGACCTCTTCTGGGAGAGGCCGCGTTTCTTCAAGTGGGATGGTCTGCATCCAAATAGATTCGGGGCCCGGGTCCTCTCCGAAAACATCGCTAAGGTAATTCGTCTCTCTTGACTCGCTATTTCTACTACTAACCCTTTCTGTAATTCTTTGCTAGGATATGATAATTCTTTAACAAAGTCTGCCACAAAAGTGCACTGCATTACTACTCTAATAACTAACCTCAATGCATGTAAAAAATCTAGGCAGTGTGACATAAATACAAATAATTTAATTACAATTACACCGTTAGATGAATGATGTATTAAATCTATAAAAACAGATTATAGATTAAATAAAAAATACGCACAGAGCGGCGCTAATAAAAATAACTTAATTTCTATCTCGAATACCCATAACGCACATAAAATTCAGCTCTGCTTTTCCGAAACATTAAATATGGCTTTATTAAATGTTAGAGCATTAACCAACAAGATGTTTTCCATCAACGATCTTATTAGTGATAGGAAAATTGATTTTATTGCACGAAATGAAACATGGCTTAGCTATGATGGCGTGGCTGTTTTAATCGAATCAGTGCCTCCAAATTACAGCTTTGCTCGTGCGGATCACCAAGGAAAGAGAGGCAGCGGTTTAGCAAACATTTACTCGAGCCGGTTAAAGTGTAAAGATGTCCGTTTTGGTAAATTCAAGTCCTTTGAGTATCTTGCCATTGTTATTCATGGAGTTTCTCAGTTTCTAGTATTATCCGTGTATAGACCTCCTAAATACAATGCGTCTTTCTTTGAGGAATTCTCTGACTTGGTGTCAATTATAATTACGAACTATGACATGCTCCTAATAGTTGGTGACTTTAATTTTCGTACCGATAAACAGTGTGACCCAAAAGTAAAAGAATTTATGAACCTCCTGGACTCTTTTGATTTGAGACAGCTCGTTAATCAGCTTAAATCACCTTAGTCAATGGGTGGACCTCTCTGGCAGTGTCTTAAATTGGTATGAATCCTACCTGGCAGGTAGAAAATTCTTTGTTAGTTGTGGTAATTATACTTCAGTGACACAATATTCTATATGGTGTTCCACAAGGCTCTATCCTGGGTCCGCTGCTCTTTTCAATTTACATGCTTCTGTTAGGTCAGATTATCTCGGGGCATAACATGAGCTACCACAGCTATGCTGATGACACGCAGCTGTATTTATCAATAGCACCTGATGACCACGACTCTGTTGATTCACTGACACAATATCTTACTTGTGTTTCTGAATGGATGAGTAGTAATTTTCTCAAGCTAAATAAAGAGAAAACAGAAATTTTAGTGATTGGCAATAATGGATATAATGAGGTTATTAGAAATAAACTTGATGCATTAGGATTAAAAGTCAAGATGGAGGTAAAGAATTTAGGGGTAACTGTTGACTGTGACCCGAATTTTAAATCGCATATTAATCAGATCACTAGGACAGCATTTTTTCACTTAAGAAACATAGCAAAAGTTAGACATCTTATATCGTTAAAAGATTCTGAGAAATTAGTTCACACTTTTGTTTTCAGTTGACTGGATTACTGTAACGCACTCCTCTCAGGACTACCCAAAAAAGACATAAATTGATTACAACTAGTGCAGAATGCAAATGCTAGAATCCTAACTAGGAAAAGAAAATCTGAGCACATTTCTCCAGTTTTGATGTCACTACACTGGTTACCTGTGTCACTCAGAATTGACTTTAAAATACTGCTTATGGTTTACAAAGCGACAGGAGCTCGAAAGTGCAATCCTGTCAGTGAAGCACCAGGCCGGACCTTGCTGATTCAACATGACATCATGATGGACCCTTAGGGTGGTTGTCAGGGAAAGGCCCTATCACCTCCTGGAGGCGAAACATGCTGAGGTGGAGCTAGAGGTTCAACGGATGTTGGACATGGACATTATTGAGGAAAGCCAAAATCCCCTGGTCCAGTCCTATAGTCCTTGTGTCTAAACCAGACGGGTCATGTAGATTCTGTAATGACTTTAGGCGTCTTAATCAGGTCTCCAAATTTGATGCCTATCCCATGCCCCAAGTGGACGAGCTCCTTGAGAGGTTGGGGACGGCCCATTATTTGACTAACTCTTGACATGACAAAGGGTTACTGGCAAATTCCCTTAACGACATCCGCAAGAGAGAAATGGCATTTAGCACCCCTAGTGGATACTGGCAGTACAAGGTACCATTTGGGCTGCATGGGGCACCAGCAACTTTCCAACGTCTGGTAGACATTGTGCTACGGCCCCACCAGTCCCACCTACCTCCATGACATGGTCATCTTTTCCGGCACCTGGAAGGAACATGTATTGCAGGTTTACACTGTCCTCCTGACACTAGCGAGAGCCGGGCTGCGCATCAATCCCCGGAAGTGTTACTTCGGGATTACCAAAGCCAAATATTTGAGCTACCTGGAAGGAGGAGGATTGGTGAAACCACAGTGTTCCAAGATAAAAGACATCCTGGAATGGCCCCGTCCGATAATCAAGAAACAGGTGCAAGTCTTCTTAGGATTAGCAAGTTACTACCGCCAGTTTGTACCTCAGTTTTCTGAGAGGGCAGCCCCCTTGACAGATTTGACAAAGAAAAGGGCCCCTTTGCATGTGGTACGGAACGAATTGATGGAACGGGCATTCAGTGACTTAAAAATGGCCCTCACAACGGCACCTGTTCTGAGAACACCTAATTTTTCGCTTCCTTTTCTTCTCCAGACCGATGCTTCTGACACAGGTTTGGTGCCATGCTGAGCAAAAGCATCGATGGTGTTGAACACCCCGTGATCTACCTGAGCCAGAAACTGTTGGACCGGGAGACAAGGTATACCGCGGTGGAATGGGAAGCCTTGGCCATCAAGTGGGCGGTAACTCACCTGCGGTACTACTTGCTGGGCTGGGAGTTCACCCTGGCAACGGACCATGCCACCCTCCAGTGGATGGCCCTTCACAGGGACTCGAATCCTCTGGTTACCAGGTGCTTTTTGGACTTGCAGCCATATAAGTTCACCGTCACTTATCACCGAGGTAACCTCCAAGCCAACACTGGCGCTCTCTCACGGGTTCACGACCTCTTGGTTCGGGCCGCCCAACCCAATGGGTGTGGGCTGAAGGGGGGTCATGTCACGCATGAGAGCATGGGAAGCAGCTTAAGGACCCGAAACGCACCGTGACAAGTCATGCCAGGGGACAACGGCAGCATACTAACCTCTCTCTTCTTATTTCCTCAGAAAGAATGAGGCACCGCCACTGTAATACCGCCCGAACGACCCAAAGAGGCGCAGCACTTCCGGGTTTCTTTCTTCCCTCTGGTCCCCGGTTGATGATGTCAGCCACACATCCATCACCACAGTTTTCCCAGCATCCCACTGTTTAATTTCCAGCCCGACCCTATAAACTGTCCACCTACCTATCCTTCTGTGTCTTTTGAGTTTTGGAGAAACAATTGACGATTTTGTGTTACAGTATATGGGCTAAAAACCCCAAGCCTTTATGCGTATCTGTGTTTGTTTCTTACAATATATAATATATAACATCTGTCTGTCTAGCTGTCTATATGTCTGTCCGCTTTTCATGAGAGAACTACTTAACGGATTTAGATCTGTTTTTTTCCATAATTTGCTTGAACATTCTGGTTGATTTTGTGACTTCTCTCATCTCTATAAGTATTATAGTTTGGTTGTGGAACCGATTTATTCACACGAATCTGAGAGAGAGGCTGCGGGCTGAGGGGAGAGGGAGGCAGGACCTCAGGAGTAGGGAGCTGGGTGGGGCCTTCCTCACTCACACGCCAGCCTCTATTCGAGTCACTCTGCCTCTCACCACGTGTTGGAGTGCACCTTGCCTCTGCTTAGCTAACAATACCTGTTTGTTTAGCAGACATTGTCATCTAGCAATTGTTAAAGAGTAACATGTGAAGTTTTTGACAGAGAGGTCATAGGTACGTGTGTTTTAGATTGTACCTGCTCATTGGCAGAGATATCATGGCCATGTGCTCTTCTCCCCACACGGGGGATGCTCTCCCGTCAGAGCTGAACGCATTCAGCTACAATGGCAATGTCTGACCTTGGAGTGTGCCTGCCTTTCACTTGGCCAGAGATACCTTGCCAACTTTTTACATTTTTGGCAAAGAGATCACAGCTACATTCTCGCCCCTGATAGCAAAACCAAAAATATTGTATATGAAAAGGCCCTTGGATACAAAAGCTATCGATATAAATTCTTCTTAATACAAATTATTAAATTTTTTTTATTGATTTTTAAAGTTTGTCCTGTTTCACTACTACGCGGATGGAGCCACAGGGCACAGCTAGTATTTTAATAAGCTGAGGAGTGCACTGCAATCAGAGACCAGAGCAGTCAGACCGCTCGATGCAGATGACTAGTTAGAAGAATGGCCAAGGGGCACTTTAGATTTGTGAATTTAACACACCTGTGTGTTTTCATGATGCGATAGGAAGCCTGACTAAAAAAAAAAATGTGAACACGGGCAGAAAGTACAAAATCCACACAGACAGCAATCAGGCTGATATTTAAACTTTAGAGCTGTGCACAAACTACAGTAATCATTGTGCTGCTGTGCCTCATGTAATTCAGTTTAGCATTCTAATTATTCAGCTTAAAATAAAACAACTATTAATTTATTAATTGTTTGGACATTAGATTATTTCTATCAAACTGAGAGTGTAATAGTTAGATTTTTATTATCATTCAGCAACATATTTTAAAACATGTATTATAATACTAAAGTGCAGTGCTTACATTAGAGAACACCACTTCAAGCTGTCTAGGAAATCCTAGATAGAGTTGTACAATCTGCCCACTTGTTAGATTTTTATGAAAATTGCTCTATAAAACCACCTCAAATAGAACCTTTACTGTTTCATGTGAACAGAGAAGTAATTACAAAATTTGAAGTCTATCTACACAGCGTGTCTGCCCACAATTTAAACTGCAATAACAATCACAAATGCACAGTAGATCTTTACTCCTATTCTAAACCTGACGCCATTCTGTAGGAAGCCGAAGCCTCCACACCCACGCAAAGGCCTGTTTACCAACAGAAACTGTGGGCCGCCTCTCTGCCTCCGGAAAAATAGTAGCCACAGCACTTTAATTATGAAGGCTCAGGCTCACTCCTCCTTTAAAACAGCTAGACATGAAAAGATGAACTATTTGAATATTTTTTTACATCATTTTAGATTATAGTTATTCCAGATGCCCATTGCAAATGCATATATTTTACAGTTAATTCAGCTCCACACGCAGAGGAAATCATTATTTTTTCCACAAACCCAACATTACATGAAGGGCTTAGGGCATCTTCTTTCCCTTTTACCCATGTCCTTTAAAAACTCTCTTTTAACAGATCTGGCCTAAGGCTTTCATTGCTGGTTGCCTGTGTGATAAAGGCGCGGTTAAAAACAAAGTACAGTATACAAAAATGAAGCAAAATGAGCAACAGCAGAGAATACAAATGATTAACCATGCAGAACAAACATTATTGGCTATTTAAAAGTCACAGTTTTAATTTAGGACACATTTTACATTAGATTTTTCTTTTGTCAGAATAATTCATGTTAATAAATCTGCTTTGTGTTTGGCAAGTAGCCCCTAAAAGTTATTGTGATATTTCAGACAGGTTGCCTTGTTCGTAGTCCTGAAGATGAAAAATTGTCTGAAATAAATATCTAAATGCTGAAAGGCTTAATGGCAGATCAGGTCAGCTTAACAAACAATAATGAAACTCATACAGCCGCCACATTGTAATAATTACAATAACTGTTCTCCTTGTTTGTGGTGGATTCTGAACAAAAATATTTATTTGATTATACAGTGAAAAGTCAAGCAAAATGACACCTTTTATTGGCTAACCAAAATATTACAATATGTAAGCTTTTGAGGCAACTCAGGCCCCTTCTTCAGGTGAGATGTAATCAGGCAAGTAGAAGGGGCCTGAGATGCCAGGAAAGCTAACATATTGTAATATTTTGGTTAGCCAATAAAAGGTGTCATTTTGCTTGACTTTTCACTACATTCATAATGGCTAACATGGTTCAACACCTTTGATTATACAAAAATTCCAGAAGTTATCACTGTGAAGTAACTATTGAGCAAGCCAGAATTCAAGCTCTGTGTTGACAGCCATTAGCTGATAAGAATGATGTGTTACTGGTGCACCTATCAGAAATGATTTCTGCCTTGCACTCAGGGATGTTTGCATTAACTCAGCTCCATTATGACTGAATAGTGATAGATAGATAGATAGATAGATAGATAGACAGACAGACAGACAGACAGACAGACAGACAGACAGACAGACAGACAGACAGACAGACAGACAGACAGATAGATAGATAGATAGATAGATAGATAGATAGATAGATAGATAGATAGATAGATAGATAGATAGATAGATAGAGTCACACACATGTGCATTGGGGGCAGCTTAAAAGCTTGGATAGTGCTAATTTCCAGTAGGGCAGTGTTTACTGATATCTTATCTCTTCCTCCCTTTGCAGACTAGAAGATTGATGGCTTTTCCACCTCTGATGTCACTTACAGTGTCCACCTGCCTGGACCCACCTCTTCCAATCAGAAGTCTTTATCTTTATCAGCTGAAGCTCTACCGTCTTGAAGCAGTCTATCTGGTGTCTAGTGTCTGCAACAATGTTCTTCTTTTCTTTCAACACATGTGTATCCCATGTTTTGTTCATATTATACAGGGTTTGCCTACAGGTGCCCCAAAATTTTGCAGTTCTCTGTTTTCTTTCTTACAATAGATAGATAGACTAGTGGAAATTCAACTCACTTCCTGAAAGTCAGCACCAAAGCTATCCTAAAAGACTTAATCCCCAGCCGCTACCCCAAAGAAGGCAACACTGATTAAAACAGGGAAGAAACAAGAAAGCAAAAAATACAAAAGAAAGAAAATAAGAATTTGTGTACATGTTTATTATATAAACAACAGCTTCTGTGTTAGATTTCCCCTTAGTGTTGTTGATCCATTTCAGGTCTACTTGCACCATTTAAAGGAAACAGAATTGCAAATATTTATTTACCAGATGTGCTAAGACATGTTAAAATCTAAGTAATCCATGTATGCCTCAGTGCACCATGTAATGCATGTCTCTGTTATATGCCATTTGGTATGGGATTTGTAAAAGCAGTGTTAATGTTTATGATTAGCTATCTGTTGGAATGACAAATGTAATGCATTTCTCTCTATTAAATTAAAAATGTTTTCTGTCTTGCCTGTGTTATTCAGCTTTGACCACTGCCCTCCACACCAATTGCCCAATTATTACTCCTACTGTGAACATCTTCTCTCCATACCACCCCGTGACACTCTAGGTGCTGCTGACTCACTCTTCAACTCAGTCGGTTATCATGGCAAGGCAGAAAACAAAATTATCTATTCAACAATGTAGAATTTTAGATTGTGATAGAAAAACAGCAGCAAGAGCAATCAACATTGAAAAAAAAGAAAATGAACAAAAAACAGCTGCATATAATTAAAAATCAAAAACAAAGATAATTGACCAAAAAACAAGAAAGAGAAAAATATCCCAAACAATATGTGAACAGAAATGCATGAAAGCAATGTTTATTGAATGCAAGTTAGACGATAAAAGTAATTCATAATATTGTTTTTGACGAGGCCTTAATGTAATTTATTTACTTTCTACTACATTTTTTTTACTTCTTTTTTACTTTTACTTTTACTAAGTTTTATTTATTCATTGGTATTTTAAATAGATATATCTTTCTCTAGCACCCAGGGTTGGTGAGCTAAGTGAGCCCCTTAGTTATTACTAAAAAAAGGTTTTGATTTTCCATCTTTTGGAATGACAGAGACATGGCAACCGGATGGACACACAGACAATTATCCACCTATTAAGGTTGATTTTTTTTTCTATTTTTCATGATGCAGTGTTACTGTATTTGCTGGTGCAAAATAATTATGACCACATTTACAGCCTAATTTTAAAAGATAGGCTTCAAATCAAATAGTGGAAGTTGAAACAGGAAGACGGCAAGGTTGAGTTTAGGGAGGAGGTGACACAGGCACTGGGTGGCAGTGAAGAGTTACCAGACAGCTGGGAAACTACAGTAGATGTAGTATGGGTGACAGCAAGAAGGGTGCTTGGCGTGACATCTGGACAGAGGAAGGAGGAAAAGGAAACCTGGTGGTTGAATGAGGAAATACCGGAGAGTATACAGAGGAAGAGGATGGCAAAGAAGAAGTGGGATAGTCAGAGAGATGCAGAAAGTAGACAAGAGTACAAGGAGATAAGGCACAAGGTGAAGAGAGAGGTGGCGAAAGCTAAAGAAAAGGCGTATGATGAGTAGTATGAGAGGCTGGACACTAAGGAGGGAGAAAAGGACCTGTACCGATTGGCTAGACAGAGGGACTGAGCTGGGAAAAATGTGCAGCAGGTTAGGGTGATAAAGGATAAAGATGGAAATGTACTCACAAGCGAGGAGAGTGTGTTGAGCAAATGGAAAGAGTACTTTGAGAGGCTGATGAATGAAGAGAACGACAGAGAGAAGAGGTTGGATGATGTGGAGATAGTGAATCAGGAAGTGCAACGGATTACCAAGGAACAAGTAAGGACAGCTATGAAGAGGATGAAGAACGGAAAGGCCGTTGGTCCAGATGACATACCTATGGAAGCATGGAGGTTTTTAGGAGAGATGGCAGTGGAGTTTTTAACCAGATTGTTTAATGGAATCTTGGAAAGTGAGAGGATGCCTGAGGAGTGGAGAAGAAGTGTACTGGTGCCGATATTTAAGAATAAGGGGGATATGCAGGACTGCATTAACTACAGGGGAATAAAATTGATGAGCCACAGCATGAAGTTATGGGAAAGAGTAGTGGAAGCTAGGTTAAGAAGTGAGTGATGATTAGTGAGCAGCAGTATGGTTTCATGCCAAGAAAGAGTGCCACAGATGTAATGTTTGCTCTGAGGATGTTGATGGAGAAGTTTAGAGAAAGCCAGAAGGAGTTGCATTGCGTCTTTGTGGACCTGGAGAAAGCATATGACAGGGTGCCTCGAGAGGAGCTGTGGTATTGTATGAGGAAGTCGGGAGTGGCAGAGAAGTATGTAAGAGTGAAGTGTGACAGTGGTGAGGTCTGCGGTAGGAGCGATGGATGCATTCAAGGTGGAGGTGGGATTATATGAAGGATCGGCTCTGAGCCCTTTCTTATTTGCAATGGTGATGGACAGGCTGACAGACGAAATTAGACAGGAGTCCCAATGGACTACGATGTTTGCTGATGACATTGTGATCTGTAACGATAGTAGGGAGCAGGTTGAGGAGACCCTGGAGAGGTGGAGATATGCTCTAGAGAGGAGAGGAATGAAGGTCAGTAGGAACAAGACAGAATACATGTGTGTAAATGAGAGGGAGGTCAGTGAAATGGTGAGGATGCAGGGAGTAGAGTTGGCGAAGGTGGAGGAGTTTAAATACTTGGGATCAACACTATAGAGTAATGGGGATTGTGGAAAAGAGGTGAAAAAGAGAGTGCAGGCAGGGTGGAATGGGTGGAGAAGAGTGTCAGGAGTAATTTGTGTATCAGCAAGAGTGAAAGGGAAGGTCTACAGGACGGCAGTGAGACCAGCTATGTTATATGGATTGGAGACGGTGGCACTGACCAGAAAGCAGGAGACACAGCTGGAGGTGGCAGAGTTAAAGATGCTAAGATTTGCATTGGGTATGACGAGGATGGATAGGATTAGAAATGAGTACATTAGAGGGTCAGCTCAAGTTGGACAGTTGGGAGACAAAGTCAGAGAGGCAAGATTGCGTTGGTTTGGACATGTGCAGAGGAGAGATGCTGGGTATATTGGGAGAAGGATGCTAAGGCTAGAGCTGCCAGGTAAGAGGAAAAGAGGAAGGCCTAAGAGAAGGTTTATGGATGTGGTGAGAGAGGACATGCAGGTGATGGGTGTAACAGAACAAGATGCAGAGGACAGAAAGATATGGAAGATGATGATCCGCTGTGGCAACCCCTAACAGGAGCAGCCGAAAGAAGAAGAAGGAGGCTTCAAACAATGCTGAACGTGTGCTCTGATGACATTGTAAGCTTGTCAGCTGGTTTCTCGTGGAGTGGGCTGATGATCCAGTCCAAATATTTCCACAGTGGTAACTGCTGGTGGCCAGCCACAAACCCGTGACACCTAGATTACAAAGACTCTCATAAGCTTCATCAATGCCATGAGCAATAGGAAGATTCCTTCACCCCTTTATCACTAGAATTACCAGAGCCTACGAAAAAACTCGTATATCCGGCCCACCTTAAATCGCTTCTTAAATCCGTTCACACCTCTCCGCCAGCATCCTTTGTCCTCTAAATGTGCTGATAAAAGACAAGCTGCCAGCAGCCGGCTATTCCATCCCCCCACCGACTTAGAACGTGAGCGAAGTTTTCCCAGCTCACGGCTTGATTGATTATGTGGGAGTGAAGTGGAATTTTACAGTGGAAATAAGACATCATTATTCTAAAGTAATCTGTGTAAACACATTGTTAAAACAGAAACTTTTTCATATTTTAGTAATAAATGTTACAAAATGTAGTAGGCATAAACTATAAAATATATAAAGCCCGAGTTCCAAAGATCAAATAAACACTTTCACAAAAGCTTCAAGAATGATGCAACAGCTTCTGTGGTGTAGCGTGCTAAGATTTGTCTCTTAGCGCAGAGCAGCTTTTCCTTGCCTCACAGACCTGAGTTCGATTCCCCGCTGGGGATGAAGTGTTGCTCTTTTTCTCTTTTCTTTTAAACCTCAAACGGACATAAAATGTATACATTGGTATGCACTGTCAGTTACTGAGATCGTTATATTTTCATGTGGGATGCTCCTTTTCAAATATTTTTTTAACAATTGAGACTGCAATTAACAGGATCGAATTCAGGTCTGTGAGGCAAGGAAAAGTTGCTCTGCGCTAAGAGACAAATCTTAGCGCGCTGCGCCACAGAAGCTGTTGTATCATTCTTGAAGCTTTTGTGAAAGTGTTTATTTGATCTTTGGAACTCGGGCTTTATATATTCTATAGTTTATGCCTACTACATTTTGTAACATTTATTACTAAAATATGAAAAAGTTTCTGTTTTAACAATGTGTTTACACAGATTACTTTAGAATAATGATGTCTTATTTCCACTGTAAAACTCCACTTCACTCCCACATAATCAATCAAGCCGTGAGCTGGGAAAACTTCGCTCACGTTCTAAGTCGGTGGGGGGATGGAATAGCCGGCTGCTGGCAGCTTGTCTTTTATCAGCACATTTAGAGGACAAAGGATGCTGGCGGAGAGGTGTGAATGGATTTAAGAAGCGATTTAAGGTGGGCCGGATATACGAGTTTTTTCGTAGGCTCTGGTAATTCTAGTGTCATACAGCAAAAGCCTCTAGACACTTCACGTGGAGCACATTTTAGGAATTTCAATTGAACTCTCTCTTATTTACCCATAACCTTTTATTTCGTGAAAGACAAATGGACCACTACACTCCACTGCACTCCACTCACCCCACAGTCCATATTCTGCTGACTACGCCAATCTATCCTTGTCCGAACATATGCACTGTGGTAAATACCACTGCACAAACACAAATCTGTGACATTTGGATTCTAAAGGTTCTCAGAATCTCTTTATATGGCGCAGTGGGCAAATGTAGAACTCCTATGTTCCTGTTAGCAGGCATAGCCTATAAACACTGTAAGCAGAGCATTTCATGGTGATGTCAGCTGCTCTCCCCCTCTCCCTCATTTAGCCACCACCTTTTATTTTACATAGCACTGCCAGACCGCTAAATCAGTAGAAAAAATAATTCAGTAGGATGTTCTTGCTCACAATAATAAGGATGTCCTCATAGTTTCTAGGTAACACACATAAGAGTTTCATATTGGGTGAGAGTAAAGGGAAAAGGAATCTTGTGAAATATGTCAATGCATTTTGAGTTTGCTTTATAATCTGAGCCACCATAAAATGTTAATGTAGGACCTCTGTAGTTTGATTACATATTACTTTACCGTTCCTCAATGTTACATATCAATTTTCCCTTTGGCTTTAATATGCACCTCCTTTATTTTAAAATCTTGTCCAATTTCCACACATTCTAAAAAAAGCTAACTTTACAAATGAAACATTTTTGTTATTTTGTTGATAATGACAGATTAACTTACATTACCATCAGTGCATCATAGCTTAGGATATTATGCTACTTTACATAACTGTATAACTGGTAATTTTATGTCCTTTTCACACCTGACAAATTTCTGGGAACCATGAACTGGGTAATTGCTGGGGTGAGTTTGCCAGAATCTAACTTTAGATTTTTGTTCATTTGTAGCTTTCATGTAGTAACTTACTGGTCAACTCCTTGGATAAGAAAACTGGAGGAACATAGGCAGGAAATTATCATGCTGTGCCCTGTAGTAATGCACCTTATTCCAGCTATCCTTCCATCCTTCATGTGCAGCCACTTTACCCAACTTGTGTCCTTTAGCTGTTGTTTTCTTTTAGTTTGTGTATTTTGTAGATTTTTGATCTTTTTATGCAGGAATCATTGATGTGTGAGGTTCTCTGCAGGCCAGTGTTAAAGCTTCAAAGTTTGCAGAGCTCCTTGCTGCATGGCTGTTGTGATTTAGAGTGTGGGCTGTGGTGTGCACTTTCTGTTTTTAATTTGGTTGTGATTTGACCAGAGTAAAGTTGCAAAGAAAAGAATAGAAATCAAATCAACAGTCAAAAGCCTATACCAACAATCAATCAACAGACAGTTAGCACTGACCAATCAGTGTGAGGAGAACAGCAACAGACTTTTTTTATATAAAGCAGACAACCTGAGAGACTTGTAACTATTGTCTCCACTTCACTGAGAGATCATGGATGATAGCTTCAAAAGTTGCTACAGCCTGGACTGTCAATTTGATTATCCAGCTTCTCTGTGAAGCAGGGCCATTACATTCCACCCATCCAAAGTGACAGATCTTCAAATTAAAACAAATTGGCAATAAGGGTGGAACATGCACTGTAGGCAGGTGGCAAAGATTTGCACTGTGAATGGGTGGAGTGTAGTGGCGCATCGCTCACAATGGTCAGAGACAGGGACTGCACAGCTGACTTAGAGGAGCTCTCCATTGAGCTCATTGCATAATGTGCTTGCTTCTAAGCTGGAGACTCCGGGTTTATGATTCTCTGCCAACAATTCACCACAGTGCAACTCTTTGGCAACAAGAGAGGGACTTAAACTGTGAACAGGTGAAATGTACTGCTGACACTGCGCAGAGAAGGAGGGGACTGACACAGAGAGAGGTCAACTGATCCCACTGTGTAGCACACCACTTGCAGTGGTCAGAGATGAGCTCTGCATGACTGATGAATATAGCTCTCCATTTAGCTCATTGAATCTGAACAGGACCTCCAACTTGCAGGGAAAACTCATGGGTTGGTGGCAGGATAGGCTGGTGCTGAGGTGTCACCCGTTGCATGGCTGCGCTCATGTCCTAAATTGGGATACTGAGGTGGTTTGTCATGCGCTGTATTACTGCCAACAGTTCACCACAGGGTAGATGCAAATAGAAGAGACATGCAATGTGAATTTACGTTCTGAGTCCATTTCTGTTTCAATGTATTTATTTTTCTTCCCTAATTGTACATTTTCCTTGTGTTCAGCTGTAGCTAGTTTATGTATGCAGACACTCACATTCTTCCTATGTACGTAGTCCCTTTTTCAGTTCAATGTTAGGACTGAATTAGAGATTCAGCATCATGTACTCTTACTTTGTTTAGTTTCCCACTTGCTACAAAAATTAAGGAAACCCAGTGGCGTGTTTTTTGTTTCTTTTTTTCACGTATGTTAATATTTGCCTGTTTGTGAAATATTTTGAAATTTTGATTGTCTATCACAGGGATCTCACTTGCACTACAATTTTTTACTTTAATAGTCTTAAAAATTGGCTCAAAATAAGTTAAAAAAAAACAATGAAAAAGTCTTGCATCATTCCTAAACATTAATATTTACAATTGCAATATATTTTAATTAAGCATTCTAAATTAATGTAGTAAGATCTGAGGAAGACTTCATTGAGAAGAGAATGCTCTTACTCAAATTAATGTTAAAACCCTGAAACTCAGTACAATGCCTTCTGCAGATTTAATATGGCTGGCATTAAAGAGTTTGGATCTGCAAAGCTGAGCACCTCATCATTAGCAAAGACAGACACTTTGTTGAATTTCCTCTCCTGTTGATTTCAATAGCAATTACAAATAGTGGACACCCCTCTCTGGTCCCACACTCTAAAATAAAATATTCAGAATTTATATTATTTTTTTTAACCAAGGCATCTGGGCTAGGATATAGTAATTGGACATCAAACCTAAATGTATGTAGTACAGTAAAATGAAAACTACGTTTCGCTCTATCAAAAGGTCTTTCAGCATCGAGATATAATAGGACCTCAGATAGCGTCATGCAGTTGTCAAAGATTAGATGATACATAAGTACATTTAAACAAATTCATTTTGATCTTATTATATTATAGTAGAGGGCACTTTCTTTATTTTTGCGGTGAAAATTTGCCAGGATCTTTACGTCCTATGAAGTCAGTAGACAGATTGGGAGAGCATGGGGGGTCATGAGGTCACTGGAAAGGGGTGTGTGGCGCTCCCGATATCTATGCAAAAGGACAAAGGTCCAAGTCTTTAGAGTCCTGGTGCTTCCTGTCTTGCTATATGGTTGCGAGACATGGACATTTTCCAGTGACCTGAGATGAAGACTGGACTCCTTTGGTACTGTGTCTTGTCGGAAAATCCTTGGGTACCGTTGGTTTGACTTTGTGTCACATGAGCAGTTGCTCATGGAGTCCCAAATGAGGCACATTACCTGCATTGTGAGGGAGCGTCAGTTACGGCACTACGGCCATGTGGCACGTTTCCCCGAGGGTGATCCGGCTCGTAAGATCCTCATTGTTGTGGACTCGAGTGGCTGGACCAGGCCAAGGGGTTGCCCACGTAATACCTGGCTGTGGCAGATAGAAGGTCATTTCCGGAGGGTGGGACTGGACCGCGTGTCTGATGGGGGGTTGCAAACCGGGATCCTGAGTTGTTTCATTTTGTAGTGAGTGCAGCAAAACACTGTACCAGTGCATGCTCCCCAACTTGACTTGACTTTAAGTCATTATTTAGTAACACAACAACCAAATTTTCAAAAAATATCATCAGGGAAAGAACTAAAACATTAATAGTAGTAATGCTCAAACAGCTCTCCTTTTTATTTCAGGCTGTTTAAACAGTAAATGCATAGTCTACATAGTCTTAGCAGACCCCTGAGGCTTCAGGATTTTGTTTCAAGCAGCTTCACGTTCAGCAAGTCCTTTTACCTCAAACTGATCACTTGTCTTTTTTTCTTAATTTTTTCTGTGTTTAGAAAAGAGTAATAGTGTGAGATTTGCATTGATAGAATTTTTTGAAATACTTGCATATTTGTCACAGATTTTAGTTATTAACTCTTTTTTTTTGTTCATTCACCATTTTCTCCCAAGGGCAATGATGCCGAATGATGAAAGGCTGCAGCTACTCCAGTGTTGGACCCTCTTGCCTGATCATTAGGAAATAAGAACTGAAACACCTGTAATGAAAATGTGAAATTAAATTGGAATGAAAATTATAATCTTAAAAAGCTTAAATAAATTAAACAAACACTAAAAATATTCATTATAGTCCAGTATAATTTAGAAAGCCCAGTTTTTAAATCTCATGCGTCAATCCTTTGATTATTCTGTGTCATTTGCTCTGGCGTCTATATACTGAATGCAGCCAACCACTCGAAGACCAGCGCTGAATCTTGGAGTCTGGATCTTGGAAGTGACTTTCAAATGTTGTTAGCGCGATGAGAGAAGTTGCAAAATCAACCAGAATGTTCAAGCAAATTATAGAAAAAATCCATTAAGTAGTTCTCTCATTTGCTAGCTAAGCAGATGTAAGGTACACCCTGAGGCTGGCACTTGAGTGAGGAGGGCTCCGCCAAACATCATCGGCCCACTGCGTGTCTCTCGGATTCATGCAGATGAATTGATACCACAAGCAAACTATGATAGTGCAATGAGAGAGGTTTCAAAATCAACCAGAATGTTGAAGCAAATTATAGAAAAAAAATGATCTAAATCTGTTAAGTAGTTCTCTCGTGAAAAGTGGACAGACATACAGACAGATGTTGGGTTTTATATATACAGAGGTAGTATCTTTGATCGACTTATCTAGTCTAGGGCCCAGGAGAGCCTGTAACTGTCTTGGCAGAAAGCCTTGGATGGGGTGCCAGCTCATTTACACCAAGTTTTGTTTCAATCAGCTTCACAATCAGTGAGTCCCTCCAATTGATCTCATTGTTTCATTAGCTTGTCTTTTTTTTCTTCAGTTACTCTGTATGTAGAAAAGAGTAGTGGTCTGCGTTTTTCCTCATAAACATATTTCAACAGCCAGCTTGGAGTCACCAGTTAATCCATGCCTGTTTTTGGGAGGTGAGTGCAAAAACAAGTAAGTGTAGGATTTGAATCTGGGGCTGTGGAGCTGTGAGGCAGCGACACTAGTCACTTGACATAACAAGCACCCTTCTGATTAATTCATTATTATTTATTAATTAAATGATGGAAATATTATTGCTTTATTCTTTTGTGTCCACTCTGCTGCTGAATGTTCCATGCTAATGGACACTGTCGTTGCCATGCAGCGGGCGTCATTGATAGGAACATGTATGTAGTTGGTTTGTCATATTAGCCACTCACTAAACTTTGTACTTCACCCAAAGGAAAATTTCTGATGGCTCACAAGACTTAAAAGAGATTCTCTTTATATATCTTTTAAAAATCAACTTTGTCACAGATGTTTCTCCTAAAATTCAAAGGTGACATGTGATACACCTGAGGTAAAAGGAGTCAAAATGGAGAATTTGGATTGAAAAGCATGTTCTACTTTGAGAGATCTCTTACTAGTCTTGTTTTAATCTCTTTCAAGATGTCATATTTTTTATTTATTATTTGACTGACAACTTTATTCAAGGTGACTAACAACATTTGAGGTATGATTGGTTACATTTCATGTACAGTACTAGAGCACCAGCAGATGAGGTGTCTTTGCTCATGGTCATATGCACACTGCCTGCCTTTTGTTCCAGACTGACTGTGATCTAATTGGAGACATTCTTTCTGATGCCATTGCTGTCTAGGAGAAAACAAATAGATATTAAGATATTATCTTCTTTGATGTTTAATTCCTATGTGGGGAATTAAAATTCTCACAAGAGAGTTGAAAATTGAGATAATCATTTCTTATATTTTAAAGGCTTTAGATCAGGAGCATGCTTGTGACACTAAGCCTTTTGGTCATGGCGACCTCACTTTGACAGAATTAAATCTCGTTTTAAACATGTTAATAAATATGACAACAAGTTGTTATAATGCTTTTAATCTCAACAATAATTTATGGACTGAGTCATTTGATAACAACAGTCACATTAAAAAACCCATGCATCAATATACAACAAAGAATGAATTATATTTCTCTTATTAACATAACCTGTCAGAGTTTTTGTAGAATTATCCTTCAAAAAGCTGAAAGCAGCATACAGTATGGCCACCTTACTGCGCTCTCACCCAAGTTTCACCCCTGGTGTACCTATTTTGAATTGTAATCCGGGATGTCAATGCTGTCTGATTGTCAATTTCTGATGTGCTGGGATACCAGGATATGGAGATGTGAAAAGGGGCTTGTCTCATGTGGTCTTCTAATCATCACAAGGCACAAGAAAAGAAGATGGAGTTAAAATAAATAAAGATATAAGGCTATTAATGGAGAGGTAAAGAGATATATGAAGAATTACATACAGGTAGAATCAACTAACACCAAGAAGCGGCACAGAGCACGGCTAAGTCGGTATTAGTTGGTTGGATGAAAGTTTCAGTTTTAAGAGAATTAAATAGTAATAAAATAATAATAATAATATATTTTATTTATATAGCGCCTTTCCCATGCTCAAAGCACTTCACAGAGTTTAAGAAAGAACGGCAGGGTATACAGTACATAGCATTGTACTAAACCAGATAAATAAATAAAGAAGAGTAAGATAGTAAATTCAGAGAAAAGCCTAACAGACAACATAATTGATGGTCTCGCGCACACACAGGTTACATGAGCATCTTGACAGAGAAGTAAACTGAGAGAAGGGTAATAAAGTCAGGTAGAGCTAAAAGCCTTCCTGAACAGAGGAGTTTTGAGTTGTTTTTTTAAAAGAATTCATGGAGTCAGTTGATCTAATTAATTTTAGTTGGTCATTCCAGAGTCTGGGCGCTATACAGCTGAAGGCCCTGTCACCCATGGAGTGTAGATTAGTGTGGGGTACAAGAAGATTACCAGAATCAGAGGACATTAGTGGGTGGACAGGCACATAGTGATGGAGAAGGTCACTGATGTAGTTTGGCGCGAGGTTATTTAAGGCTTTGTAGGTTATTAGTAGAATTTTATATTAAATTCTGTAGGACACAGGAAGCCACTGAAGGTGAAGCAGGATGGGTGTGATGTGCTCGCTGCTGCTGGTCCGTGTAAGGACTCTTGCAGCCGAGTTTTGAATAAGCTGGAGCTGTGATATAAGATTAGAAGGGGCACCTGCCAGTAGGGAATTACAATAATCGATGCGGGATGTGATAAAAGCATGGACAAGTTTCTCAGCAATAGAAAAGGAGAGGAAGGAGCGAACATGGGATATGTTATGGAGGTGAAAGTAAGAAAGTTTCTTAATGTGATTTATGTGAGAGGAATAAGAAAGGGAGGAATCAAAAATGACACCAAGATTCTTTGCAGTAGAGGCAGGTCGGATGAGATCACCGCCAAGATGGACTGGGAAGGAGCTCATTTTATGAAGTTGCAATTTAGTCCCAATTTGCAGGAGTTCAGTTTTGTTGCAATTTAATTTTAAAGAGTTCTGCTCCATCCAGGTTTTAATTTCACTGAGGCAGGTTGTGAGTTCAGAAAGCTCTGATGAAGTTCCACTTTTAATATTGAAATAAAGTTGAGTATCGTCTGCATAAAAATGATAACCCAGTCCATAGCTATGGATAATATGGCCAAGGGGAAGCATGTAAATACAGAAAAGCAGAGGACCAAGGACAGAGCCTTGAGGGACTCCTTGTGTGACTGGCGCTGAGCTGGATCTGCTGTTGCCAAGACTAACAAACTCTTGCCTATCAGTCAGATAGGACTTGAACCACAGGAGGGCAGTGCCAGAGATACCCAGCATGTTTTCCATTCTGGACAGCAGAATGTCATGTCTGACAGTGTCAAATGCTGCACTGAGGTCTAACAGAATTAATATGCTAGTTTGTCCAGAGTCTGCTGCCATAAGCAAATCATTGGTTACCCGTAGCAGAGCAGTTTCACAGCTGTGCTGCGCCCTGAAACCAGACTGAAAGGGTTCCATCAAGTTATTAGAGGCTAAGTAGTTGGTGAGTTGGGAAGCTACAACACGCTCAAGAACTTTTCACCAAAAAGGTAAGTGGGAAATAGGCCAAAGATTGTCAGCATCAAGACCAGACTTTTTTAACATTGGGGTTACAAAAGCAATTTTAAAAGTGAGCGGCACAGAGCCAGTGTCTAGGGATGAGTTTATTATTGTTGTAACAGTCGGGATTATGGCATGAAGGCAGGATTTAAGTAGTGTGGTGGGGATGGGGTCCAGTACACAAGTAGTCTGCCTCATCTTACAAAGCAGGTCATCAACAAACACAGATGTGACTGGTGAGAACTTAGAGAAGGAGCTGGATGGAGTGGGAAAACAGGGAGAGATATAACCAGATGATGTATTTATGTAGTTGAATAATTTAGATCTTTAATTTTGTTACGGAAAAAGTGGAGGAATTCCTCACAGACTTCAGTAGAAGAGGTAGTTGGGCCAGATGTGGGTTGGAGTAGTTTATTAACTACAGAGAACAAAACCCTTGGGTTATCGTGGCCACTTTCTATTATTCTGCTGTAATGGGTGTTCTTGGCAGCAGTTAGTGCTTCTCTGTAAGCTCTTTGGTGGTCAGAGAAAGCCTGGATGTGCACAGTGAGGCCAGTCTTACGTGACATTCTCTCAAGGCGTCGGCCAGTTGCTTTCATAGATCGCAATTCTGAGTTATACCAAGGAGCTGAACGTTTAAAGGAAACCTCCTTATGTTTTAAAGGAGCTGTTTTATCTAATGCTGAATGAAGGGCTGAGTTATAGTGGTCAACAAGACTATCTAGTGTTGATGGAATAGGCAAAGACAGTAAAAAGATCAAAAATGGATCCAGAAAGGATAGAGGGACAGATATTTTGAAGGTTTCGGTAAGAAATTTGTCGTTTACAGGTAAGCGGAAGGAGAGGTAATGAGACAGTGATAAGTACTGCTTTATGGTCAGAGAGTCCCAAATCAGTGCTGTAAGTGTTGGCAACAGATAATCCAGAAGTGCAGATCAGATTCAATATATGACCACCAGAGTGGGTGGGAAAATCAACATATTGTATCAAGTCAAAACAGTCCAGCAAGGATAGGAATTCATTTCTCAGTTTAGATGTGGGGGTGTCAATATGGATGTTGAAATCACCAAGTAGAATGACTCTCTGGGAAAAGGAACTTAAGTGGGTTAATAGTTCAGTCAGATCAGATAAGAAGGATGCATTGTGTTTTGGTGGACGATAATGAACAATGAGTAAGACAGGACCTGATTCCGTTATTAGTTTAAGAGCCAGACACTCGAAAGACAATGGACAGTCAAGTGGGATTCTTTTGATGTGTTAAAGGGAATTAAATCTTAAATCAGTAGGTTTTATGGACCCATCTAAGGTGAGAGTTGGGGCAGTGAGAAGACCTCCAGGTTATTATGTGTTTTTAATGGGTAAGCAGTAACACCAAATCTCAGGAGATGTTCATTCATACTTTCACTCTGTCTTCACTCAGTCACCTCAGGCTACTTCTTTTTCTTTATTTTTTCCCTACATTTAAAATTAAAAACTCTCTGAACTAACCTGCGGTAGTTCTTTTAAAACATCTACAGGAGTCACTGTCACATGGTGTTATGTGGGTCTTGTCTCTGGTTTTGTTTTTTTCTTGCATTTAATTTCCTTTTTTGCAATTTGCCTGTCTTTTATTGTTTGATTAATATATTTTTTATGGCCTTTCTTTGGTTTCTATTATTATCTACTTAAATGATTATATAATGATATTTGAAGGATGAGACCCCCGATCAAGTAATAGTGCCATAAATAGCTGTCATGTTTCTGCCAGTGTTTTATTTTTATCTAACTTTTTTGTTGTTCGTTTAAATCTTGTTTTTCATGCTTATATGTACTTATGGCTAATTATGTATTATTTTATGATAATTGTATGTTTAACTCTTCTTTTATTTATATACCTTGTACTCTATATGTGGAGCTAAAAGGAGTGGGGTCTCCTAATGCTTGCAGCCAAGGAACCATCCCAACAAAACTCAGAATGCATTATGGTGATCGCCTGTCTTTTTGTTCTTTGATTCTGTGTTTGATTTTGGATTTATATTTAGATTCTCAGTTTAGTATCTTTTGGATTTTGGTTTAAGGTAATACTTTTGTTTTGTGGAGTAGGAAATTGTTTTGTGAAAACCTTTTATTTCCCCTTTTTGTTTTCTTCTGGCTTTGTTGTATTTTGTGTTATTTTGTATTATTTTCAAATAAATCTGTAATTATAAATGATTTTTGTTCTGTATTTTTGTTCTTGGGTCAGATATTTTATGCCCCCCCCCCAACAGATATTTTGATTTTAAAGCTTTTGTCCCACATTTAGACTTGTACAGCCCGTAAGTCGGCATGTATTTGCAGGTTCTGTGAGTTCTTTGCCTTTTTTAAACATTTGCTTTACACCATCCTCCACACTAACCTATCATCATTCAGGGGGTGAGTGAAAGCTTTAGATTCATCACAAATTTTGATCTCAGGTTTTCCAATTGATCGTAGCATTTTAGGGTCCCTTAATACTGAAAACATTGCTAGCTTGATGATGGGTGTGTCGATGTCTGTCTGACTGTCTGGGGCTAAAATGGCTGGACGGAAAAATACTAAACTAAAAACCTAAGCCTGTTATGAGATGACGATGTGCTGATTAGTTTTTGTGCCAAATCGTGCAAGAGAAAGACAAACTTTAGATGAACCCTCAAATACCGTAATTCTCCAATTAATTATAAATTCTTCTCGTCAATTGCTATTGTAATGACATATTTTATCATCAGAAAGATCAGCATCAGAGTGGTAAATAATTACTGAAATGTTACTGAATAGTTCAGTTAACTTGGTCCCTAGGGTGTAAAACCTACTGATGCTCGCATCTGAATTTTTTTTTGTAATAAACAGGATCATAACATTAGCTTTTTTTTTGACCAGGCTGTAAACACGTCAGACACCCACTGCTGTAGTGGCATTCATTTCCTGAACTGTCTATTCTACTCCCCCTGCTCCATTTCTTGTCATGTAAGTTAAGTTTTGGCTTTTCCCAGTTTTCAAATTTTTGGCTTACTTTTTACAGATTAGGTCAAGTGATTTTGGAATTTTGTTTATAATTGTTTCTTAAATGTGAATTAAGGCAGGGCTTCTGGAAACACTCACAAAACACGTTTGCTATTTGCCTATGCCAGTCATTGTTTTGTTTGTTATTTACTAAGATGGATCATTTTTGAGTAATGCACCACCGAATTGTGGAAGAGAAGTCATCACCTAAGCAATTTGGAAGAAAGTCAATGACACAGCAGAAAAAAAGTTTAAAAATCTTCCTCCCAAAAGCTTTGCTTTATTTTAAATAAATATACTAAACAGTACATCTAGATACAGTTCCGATGGGCTGCAACACTTCCAGCATCATTACACTGAGCACTGGAGTGCCGCAGGGCTGCGTGTTTAGTCCACTGCTGTTCACCCTGCTGACTCACGACTGCACAGCCACACAGAACACCAACCACATCATCAAGTTTGTGGATGATACGACGGTGCTGGGACTGATAAGCAGGGATGATGAAACAGCATACAGAGATGAGGTGGAACGGCTGTCTGCATGGTGTGAAGACAACAATCTATCTCTCAATGTTGACAAGACTAAAGAGATAATCATGAACTTCAGAAAATCACATCCTGCCCACATCCCACTCAACATCAACGGTTTAGATGTGGAGACTGTTACAACAACAACAACATTTATTTATATAGCACATTTTCATACAAAAAGTAGCTCAAAGTGCTTTACATAATGAAGAAAAGAAGAATAAAAGACAAATAAGAAATTAAAATAAGACAACCTTAGTTAACATAAGAAGGAGTAAGGTCCGATGGCCAGGGTGGACAGAAAAAACAAAAAAAAACTCCAGAAGGCTGGAGAAAAAAATAAAATCTGTAGGGGTTCCAGGCCACGAGACCGCCCAGTCCCCTTTGGTCCCCTTAGGAGTACCAAGTTCCTCGGTGTGCACATAACTGAGGAACTTACATGGACACATAACACCTCATCACTAATCAAGAAAGCCCAGCAGAGACTACACTTCCTGAGGCAACTGAAGCGAGTAAGTTTTCCCACTTCCATCCTCACCATGTTCTACAGAGGCACCATTGAGAGTGTTCTGACCAGCTGCATCACTGTCTGGTATGGCAACTGCAACATATCTGACCGCAAGCACCTGCAAAGGATAGTGAAGACAGCAGAGAACATTATTAGGGTGCCTCTCGATTCACTACAGGACATATTTTACAAACGCAGTGTCCGCAAGGCCTGCAGCATTGTGCAGGACCCCTTACACCCCTCACATGGACTTTTCTCACTTCTGCCATCCAGGAGAAGATACTGCAGCATCAAAACCAGATCTGCCAGGTTGCAGGAGAGTTTTTACCCCCAAGCTGTTAGACTCCTTAACACCAGGCTGCCCCCTGGGATCTTCCACATGACCTCAACCACCTCTAAAAACAGAACTTTTATACATGTGAGCCACTTTCCTGAAAAGACGAGTGTGCATGTAGAAAAGAACTGAAAATCTTATACTAACCTTTACATATTTTGACACTCTTGATATCCTTCTGCTGTGAAACATTCTGACCTGTCATTGTTTACACATGTCTTAAACAACTAGGGGGTATTTTTCGTACGTGGATTACTCGTTTAGCCGGATGTAATTGTTGACGATTTGGCCTGATCCTGGATCTGTCGGTTTTTCGAAACTCTTGCTGGAAGTGTTGTCATAGCAACACATCCTAATCCTCAAACCTGCTCGGAGCAGGTTTGTTCTATGTAAACAAGGATTAGCTCACACACGTAATCAGTGTCCGTGCATGAAATTCATTTAGTCATGACTACGCCGTTCATGAATGAGTGACCAATGGATATCGGTGCACAAATTATAAGAAGAGAATTTCATATAGAGAGGGGTTTGCGCGATCTGCAAGATATTTATTGCTGCCGGAGGAAATTCTTTTCGAAAAATACCACTTTAGCCGAGGGGGAATATTGTACCTCAAAAATTTATTAAGACCTTATATTCGAAGACAAACTCGGTGAAGTCGGGCTCTCACAACCACACAGACAGTATGCATTGCTTTGAGGTTTTTTGCAAGTGGCCCTTTTTTTATATACTGTAGGCGATGCAGAAAATCTAACTAAAAGTGCAGTTTGCCAGGCAATTTGTAAAGTCTGTTTGGCTCTGAAAGATTTCCTTCGGATTTTCATTGTGTTTCCTGGACACCTGCATGTGCAGACAATAAAAGAGGCGTTTCATGCCATTGCAGGTAGGTAATACACAGGCAAAAACACCCACAGTTCCATAAAGAATCTCACAATCAGCCTAACATTCCCATTACCCAGGATTTCCAAATGTGACTGGGGCACATGGGACTGATCAGAGTGGAGTTTGAGCAAACATTATTTGGAAAATGTACCTCTCCTCCTGATGAATAATCAGACACAGTGTCTTCATCAAATATTTGACCTTGGTCAATATCTTGTTGGTCAGACACAGGTTCTAGGGATATGACATTCCCTGCAACTGACCCAAAAAAAAAAAGAGGGCTATATGGAACCTACCTATAGCACACATGGAGGACAAATATATGCAATGACCATCCTTTATCTGAAATGAAGTGACCACTGCATCCTGCCACTAGTTCTGGGGAGGAGCTTCCCTGTGGAATGCCCTCAGAAACAGGGCGATGGGCATTTTGCTGGAGAGCCAACTCTTCTGTAGGGGTTAGGTCTGGACCGCATGGACCTCCAGCTGTTTTTTGCTTGTCTGCCTTCTTATTAGCTTTAAAATTAATGTTCTTTACATTATATATGATTCTTTATGTCAACAATTCTTTAAATAGTTATATACCAATATTTACCAGTTTGAAGTATATTCTTGTACTTCACTTTAACCTGTTCCCGTGTTTTCCTTGTGCTCACGTTTGATCTGGAATTATGACATATTAAATAATAATTAATCTGACACATAGGAAATGATATGCTGCTTTCAATAAGTACAATGCACACGCATTTAATTTGTCGGCCACTTTTTGCCAGCCGTCTTTTCTGGTCTGGGCTGCTTTTGCAGTGTTACCCCTTGTGCATATTAAATCTTGAAATTCTTCATGTCCTTCGAATCTAAAGGTCTTGCTCTGCTTCTGTGAAAAAAAATGCGCCCGTTCTTTCGTCATTTTGTTACAGCCTATCAAAGACTTGCTGATCATGTTTTCTAGACTCAATATATACGGGCTTTTCACTCAGTGTGTGCGCGCACATTCATCTCGTATGATTAGATCCAGCTAGACTAATCTACTACATGGCTGCGTTTGAAAAACCGACTTATCCTGGATGAGTTTCACTGGCATTAACTCATCCAAGATGAGGCATCTGATCTCGGATGAGTTAAGCGACATACGAAAAATACCCCCCTGCACTGATAATTTCTGTATTATCTATATCTATTATTTATTATTTATTTATTATATTACATATCTGACACATCAATATTGCTGCTACTTCTTTGTCTTGTCTTTGCACAATGTCTTGTCTTGTTTGTGTTTTAATTTTAAATTTAAATTTTAATTCTATTTTTAATTTATTACTTGCACGTCATGTTGTTACACTGTGGACCCTGAGCTTCGCAATTTCGTCTAACTGTAAACCTGTATATGGTTGAGATGACAATAAAGTTCACTTTGAGTTTGATAATCCAGTAAAAGAAAAGAAATGGTTATATTTGAAAAACAAGAATGGGTTGTCTTTCTGTTAAAATGTAAAACTTGAATCAGACAATAGTTACAAAAAAATATTACTAGAATAAAAAGGTTTGGGTGAAGAGAGTCAAAAATACAACCTAAATTTCTAGCTGGTTTAGCAAAAATAAAGTGCCAACTAAATTTAGAGCAGGCAGTATTTTCACCCACTTTAAGGAATTCCATTTTCTTTAGGCTTAAAGTATTTTTAATCCATCCACAGTTCAGCTTCATTAAAGTAATTTAGTATGGATGTAAATATATGATATTTACATTTTATATTTTTTTATTTTTCAAATTATCCATGGCCTATTTATACTACTTACGTTTATTATACTATCTACTTTTATTTGCTTGTTTCCATGTGATTGCACGGTACTCTGTTATTCTGGGAGAAACTGACATTTTTACACAAACTTAGGCATTGTTTTTTTTTCTTTTGTTTCTGCATTCCACTTGTGATTTCTGTTTGTGAATTTTCTGGCCTCAGACCACTGCATTTTTTTTTACGTTACTGTTTCTTGGTTTGTGGATTATTGGCTTCTGAACTTTCACTCTCTTTTTCATACTGATTTTTTTTTTACTTCTTTTATTTGTTTTTAATAAATGGTTGAATATTAAAGGAACTTTATTTGGCTTGAAGCATGCACATTTAGTAGGGGTTAAGCTGCCGGGGGTGAGGCCTATTTCTGGGGCCTAGACCTGGCGGGGTATTTTTCGTACGTGGATTACTCGTTTAGCTGGATGTAATTGTTGACGATTTGGCATAATCCTGGATCTGTCGGTTTTTCGAAACTCTTGCTGGATGTGTTGTCATAGCAACACATCCTAATCCTCAAACCTGCTCAGAGCAGGTTTGTTCTACGTAAACAAGGATTAGTTTACACACCTAATCAGTGACAGTGCGTGGAAGTCATCCAGTCATGATTTCGCCGTTTATGAATGAGCGACCAATTGATATTGGTGTGCAAATTATAAGACGAGAATTTCATATAGAGACGGTTTTGCGCGATCGGCAAGATCCTTTATTGCTCCTGGAGGAAATTATTTTCGAAAGATACCTCTTTAGCCGAGGGGGAATATTGTACCTCAAAGATTTATTAGCACCTTATATTCGAAGTCAAACTAGGCGAAGTCGTGCTCTCACAACCACACAGAGGGTATGCATTGTTTTGAGATTTTTTACAAGCAGCACTTTTTTATATACTGTAGGTGATGCGGAAAATCTAACTAGAAGTGCAGTTTGCCAGGCAATTCGTAAAGTCTGTTTGGCTCTGAAATATTTCCTTCAGGTTTTCATAGTGTTTCCTGGACACCTGCGTGTGCAGACAATAAAAGAGGCGTTTCATCCCATTGCAGGTAGGTAATACACAGGCTAAAACACCCATAGTTCCATGAAGAATCTCAATCAGCCTAACATTCTCATTACCAGGATTTCCAAATGTGATTGGGGCACTGGATTGTACGCAGATCCGAATAATCAGACACAGTGTCTTCATCAAATATTTGACCTTCGTCAATATCTCGTTGGTCAGACACAGGTTCAAGGGATATGACATTCCCTGCAACTGACCCAACAAAAAAGAGGACTATATGGAACATACCTATGGCACACACCGATGACAAATACAGGTATATGCAATGACCATCCTTTACCTGAAATGAAGTGACCACTGCATCCTGCCACTAGTTCTGGGGAGGAGCTTCCCTGTGGAAAGCCCTCAGAAACAGGGCAATGGGCATTTTGCTGGAGAGCCAACTCTTCTGCAGGGGTTAGGTCTGAACCGCGTGGACCTCCACCTGTTTTTTGCTTGTCTGCCTTCTTATTAGCTTTAGAATTAATGTTTTTTATATTATATATGATTCTTTATGTCAACAATTCTTTAAATAGTTATATACCAATATTTACCAGTTTGAAGTATATTCTTGTACTTTACTTTAACCTGTTCCTATGTTTTCCTTGTGCTCACGTTTGATCTGGAATTATGACATATTAAATAATAATTAATCTGACAAATTGGAAATGAAACGCTGCATTCAGTAAGTACAATGCACACTACTTAGCGTTTAATTTGTCGGCCACTTTTTGCCAGCCATCTTTTCTGGTTTGGGCTGCTTTTGCAGTGTCACCCCTTGTGCATATTAAATCTTGAAATTCTTCATGTCCTTTGAATAAAAGGTCTTGCTCCGCTTGTGTGAAAAAAAAAATGCTCCCGTTCTTTCGTCATTTTGTTACAGCCTATCAAAGACATGCTGATCATGTTTTCTGGACTCAATATATATGGGCTTTTCACTCAGCGCGGGCGCGCACATTCATCTCGGATGATTAAATCCAGCTACACTAATCTACTACATGGTTGCGTTTGAAAAACCGACATATCTGGATGAGTTTCACTGGCATTAACTCATCCAAGATGAGGTATCTGATCTCGGATGATTTGAGCGACGTACGGAAAATACCCCCCAGAACATTACATTTATTGACTTCTGAAGCAGTGTTTCTTAAACTGTGGTCATGACATGTCTGTATATGGGTCATGCTGAGTTGTGAATTACAATAGTACTGAATGAGAAAGAGTTGTGAACACCTTGTGATGCTTGCAAGGGGAAAACATTCCCCCCAAACGACAAAGTCTGCGATTGTCCAAGGGGAACACAGACAACAATCAGCGACAGTTCTCCCAAGGTCCCAGCAGATGGCGACATCAGTGATTCTCCGCAAGGGGGATGGATCTCCTGGACGGCACTCCATGGAGATAGCAGGTCATGATGATATGCAAAAGGCAAAATTAGGTCGCAAGAAAAAGAGTTTAAGAATCACTTGCTCTAAAACAACCAAAATGACACCTTCATTATTTTTAGAGGCCAAGGAAAAGGCTGTAAAAATTCATAAACAACTAAAAATAAATTATGGCACATAGAAAAGTAAGTGCCATAGGAAAGGAAATAGATATATTTTGGCCAGTTGTGACACCCGTGTACCGATGCACGGTAAGGGCTATTCTGACACAGACAGTTCATTGACTTGCTTTAAAAAGAGAGAGTTTGTCAAGGACTGTTCCTTGAGTTTGTGTCTGTGTTCCATGCTCCTGCTGTTTTTCAGTGTTTCAGTCATCCCATAATGTTTCTTAAATGTAATAAGAAAGCACTGTAACAGCCTGTGGCATTTTGTAAGTTAACTTCAATATTTTTACAATTTTTAAATATAACTTTTATTGTCACCAAACTTTAAGGCTTCTGACTTTATTACATGTCTAGGTACTCAAGTGATTATTTAAGTCAGCCGTAGTTGTAATCCTGTGGTTCATTAGATCTTACACTCGGTGTTTACTATTCTCTTTTGGACTTCCAGTAATGCTTTTGAATGTGTAAAGCCTATTATTTAGCTTAGCCAATTTGGATACATTTTATTTAATCTGTGTTGAAAATAAACTTTATGGCCTAGCTCAATCTTTAATGATAATACTTTTTGTTTATTAGTTTTAGGATAATGCTGCTGCCTCAAGAATCCACTGTATTAGTTTCAAACCTCATGAATGGTCACTGTCTCTTTAAAGTTTACATTTCAACCCTTTTGTATGTGAGTGAATATAATAGTTCTCTGGGTTCTCTGGTTTTACTCTCAAATCCTAAACAACTGCATGTTAAGTTAATTGGTGACTCAAAACTGCAGTAGCTCTGTGTGCATTTTAGAGGACATTGTGGTAGACTGGTGTCCTCTACAGAGTTAGCCTCTGCCTTGAATCTGTTACTGGTCCCTGGTGGTCTGAACTGGATTGAGTGGTTTTAACAATGTTCTGTTATGATTTATTATTTACAGTTTATAGCAGGGGTCTCCAACACGTCGCCTGCGAGCTACTGGTAACTTGCAGCCCCTTTCCAAGTAGCTCACCAAAAGGTCAATGAATCCCACATAAATTTGAAAATTTGATTAGTCAAATTAGGGGTGGGCGATCTTTCCAAAAAATCATATCACGATCCTTTTAACACAAAATCATGATCCACAATCTGAATTGCAATCTATCTTTTCAATGTGGCATACACTTAAGAGAATATCCGGACTTAAACTCATCAAGACCTAAGTAACACTTTATTTTAAATATCAAACAAAGTTGAATTCAATTGTTCTCTCATTCGCTAGCTAAGCAGATTTAAGGAATATGCCCCGATGCTGGCGAGTGAGTGAGGAGAACCATCACCTCCCCCCCCCACCCACAATTCCCTCGGCCCGCTGGGTGGATCTTGGATTCGCGCAAATAAATCGGTATCGAAAGCAAACTATGATACATAGTAAAAGCGAACAGACAGACAGACATTTCATATATTATATATATATATATATATATTATATATATATATATATATACATATTACATACTGTATTATGGATTTTATATATTATATATTAGTAAACCTTCAAATTAATGTGCAGTTAACAGCAACAACAGCATTCTCAGCATTTCTGGAGCTTAGTAGAGCCAAATAACAGGGGATGCACAAACCAGTGTGTTTCTTCATGCTGGTCTCAAGCCCAGATAAACGGGGAGGGTTATGTTAGGAAGGGCATCCGGTGTAAAATTTTGTCAAATCAATATGCGGACAACAATACAAATTTCCATACCGGATCGGTTGAGCCCCGGGTTAACAATGAATGCCACCAGTACTGTTAGCCAACAGGGTGCTGGCGGAAATTGGGCTACTGTTGGTCGAAGAAGGAGAAGGAGAAGAAGAGGGGGGAGACATGTCCGGAGGCAGGAGGAGAGGAGGAAAGTAAAGAGAGTGGAACTGAGGGTAGGAACTTTGAATGTTGGCAGTATGACTGGTAAGGGGAGAGAGTTAGCAGATATGATGGAGAGAAGGAAGGTTGATATATTGTGCGTGCAAGAGACTAAATGGAAGGGGAGTAAGGCCAGGTGGATCGGAGGTAGATTCAAATTGTTCTATCATGGTGTAGATGGGAGGAGAAACGGGGTAGGAGTTACTCTGAAGGAACAGTATGTCAAGAGGGCTTTGGAGATGAAAAGAGTGCCAGGCAGAGTAATGATTATGAAGCTGGAAATTGGAGGTGTGATGATGAATGTTGTTAGTGCATATGCACCGCAAGTTGGGTGTGCAGTGGGTGAGAATAAAGATTTCTGGAATAAGTTGGATGAAGTGATGAACAGTGTACCCAAGGGACAGAAAGTGGTGATTGGAGCGGATTTCAATGGGCATGTTGGTGAAGGGAACGGAGGAGGCGAGGAGGTGATGGGTAGGTATGGTGTCAAGGAGAGGAATGAAGAAGGTCAGAGGATAGTGGATTTTGCCAAAAGGATGGACATGGCTATGGAGGAACATAGGGTTAAGTACAAGAATGGAGGAAGATGCACACAGGTACATTACATCCTATGCAAAAGAGCTGATCTGAAGGAGACTGAAGACTGTAAAGTGGTGGCAGGGAAGAGTGTAGTTAAGCAGCATAGGATGGTGGTCTGTAGGATGACGTTGGAGATCAAGAAGAGGAAGAGAGTGAGGGTAGAGCCAAGGATCAAATGGTGGAAGATGAAAAAGGAAGACTGCAAGGTTGTGTTTAGGGAGGAGGTGAGACAGGCACTGGGTGGCAATGAAGAATTACCAGACAGCTGGGAAACTACAGCAGATATAGTTCGGGTGACAGCAAGAAGGGTGCTTTGTGTGACATCTGGAAAGAGGAAGGAGGAAAAGGAAACCTGGTGGTGGAATGAGGAAATACAGGAGAGTATACAGAGGAAGAGGATGGCAAAGAAGAAGTGGGATAGTCCGAGAGATGCAGAAAGTAGACAAGAGTACAAGGAGCTAAGGCACAAGGAGAAGAGATAGGTGGCAAAGGCTAAAGAAAAGGCACATGATGAGTTGTATGAGAGGATGGACACTAAGGAGGGAGAAAAGGACCTGTACTGACTGGCTAGACAGAGGGACCAAGCTGGGAAAGATGTGCATCAGGTTAGGGTGATAAAGGATAAAAATGGAAATGTACTCACAAGTGAGGAGAGTGTGTTGAGCACATGGAAAGAGTACTTTGAGAGGCTGATGAATGAAGAGAACGAAAGAGAGAAGAGTTTGGATGATGTGGAGATAGTGAATCAGGAAGTGCAACAGATTAGCAAGGAGGAAGTAAGGACAGCTATGAAGAGGATGAAAAATGGAAAGGCCGTTGGTCCAGATGACATACCTATGGAAGAATGGAGGTGTTTAGGAGAGATGGCAGAGGAGTTTTTAACCAGATTGTTTAATGGAATCTTGGAAAGTGAGAGGATCCCTGAGGAGTGGAGAAGAAGTATACTGGTGCCGATATTTAAGAATAAAGGGGATGTGCAGGACTGTAGTAACTACAGGGGGATAAAATTGATGAGCCACAGCATGAAGTTATGGGAAAGAGTAGTGGTAGCTAGGTTAAAAAGTGAGGTGATGATCAGTGAGCAGCAGTATGGTTTCATGCCAAGAAATAGCACCACAGATGCAATGTTTGCTCTGAGGATGTTGATGGAGAAGTTTAGAGAAGGCCAGAAGGAGTTGCATTGTGTCTTTGTGGACGTGGAAAAAGCATATGACAGGGTGTCTCGAGAGGAGCTGTGGTATTGTATGAGGAAGTCAGGAGTGGCAGAGAAGTACGTAAGAGTTGTACAGGATATGTACAAGGGAAGTGTGACTGTGGTGAGGTCTGTGGTAGGAGCGACGGATGCATTCAAGTTGGAGGTGGGATTACATCAGGGATCAGCTCTGAGTCCTTTCTTATTTGCAATGGTGATGGACAGGTTGACAGACGAGGTTAGATAGAGGAGTCCTCGTGGACTATGATGTTTGCTGATGACATTGTGATCTGTAGCGATAGTAGGGAGCAGGTTGAGGAGATCCTGGAGAGGTGGAGGAATGAAGGTCAGTTGGAACAAGACAGAATACATGTGTGTAAATGAGAGGAAAGACAGTGGAATGGCGAGAATGCAGGGAGTAGAGTTGGCAAAGGTGGATGAGTTTAAATACTTTGGATCAACAGTACAGAGTAATAGAGATTGTGGAAGAGAGGTGAAAAAGAGAGTGCAGGCAGGTGGAATGGGTGGAGAAGAGTGTCAGGAGTAATTTGTGACAGACGGGTATCAGCAAGAGTGAAAGGGAAGGTCTAAAGGACGGCAGTGAGACCAGTAATGTTATATGGGTTGGAGACGGTGGCACTGACCAGAAAGCAGGAGACAGAGCTGGAGAGACAGAGCTGGAGGTAGCAGAGTTAAAGATGCTAAGATTTGCACTGGGTGTGACGAGGATAGCTAGGATTAGAAATTAGTACATCAGAGGGTCAGCTCAAGTTGGACGGTTGGGAGACAAAGTCAGAGAGGCGAGATTGTGTTGGTTTGGACATGTGCAGAGAAGAGATGCCGAGTATATTGGGAGAAGGATACTAAGGATAGAGCTGCCAGGTAAGAGGAAAAGAGAAAGGCCTAAGAGGAGGTTTATGGATGTGGTGAGAGAGGACATGCAGGTGATGGATGTAGCAGAGCAAGATGCAGAGGACAGAAAGATATGGGAGAAGATGATCCGCTGTGGCAACCCCTAACAGGAGCAGCCAAAAGAAGAAGAAGTAGAGCCAGATAACTATAAGAATCTCTACCATGTAGCTCGGAAAATGTCTGCTTTGTTTGGATGTACATACCTCTTGTGAGTCTGCCTTTTCTGACATGAATGCCATGAAATCAAAGTTCAGAACAAGACTGACAGATGGACATTTAAATGACTCCATGAGAGTGAACCTAAGTGGCTACACTCCACCATACACCTCTCTTATTGACTCCATGCAGTGCCACTCGTCTGACTAACTAAAAACACATCACACATGCAACTGGACATGTGAATACTTCTGTGAAGTAAAACAGAGACATGTAACAAAATGACAAATGAATAAGTAATATCTTTGTTTTTGTAATTGCATTGTTTTGTTTTGACAGCATTCATGTTTTAATTCAATAGTGTGAGATAGACTAGAAAATGCATACAGACATACAAAATGCACTTGCAGGCGAACTAAATATTTTTTTTTGACGTTTTAATGCAAAATGTGAGTTGTGGACACCAACATTTTGTAAATGTTCAGGCAAAACAAGCTTATTCAGTTTGGGTTGAAATAAGCTATGAAAATAAACATTAGAAAACATGAGTAGCTCTCTGCCATTTTCATTTTGTAAAAGTAGCTCTCAGGGAAAAAAGGTTGGAGACCCCTGGTTTATAGGGTCAGATACCTTAGGTACTTGAACCATTTGTTTGTGATTGTATAGCACACTTTTGAAACTGTTCTTCATTTTGAATTCACATTAACTTTTGATGGTCCAAGTCATAATTTAATTTAGAAACAGAGATTTTATAGCTATGCATAGCACTGAAAATTTAAATGGTTATGATGGTAAAGGCACTGCGTGGAGTATGCATGTTCTCCCCGTGTCTGTGTGGGTTTCCTCTGGGTGCTCTGGTTTCCTCCCACAGTCCAGACATGTAGGTTAAGTGCATTGGCGATCCTAAATTGTCCCTAGTGTGTGCTTGGTGTGTGTGTGTGCCCAGTGGTGGGCTGGCACCCTGCCCGGGGTTTGTTTCCTGCCTTGCGCCCTGTGTTGGCTGGGATTTGCTCCAGTAGACCCCTTTGACCCTGTAGTTAGGATATAGTGGGTTGGATAATGGATGGGTGGATGACACTTACCTGTTTTGTTGCTCTACAAAGAGGGGCAATGCGGAGAGAGGATGAAGTCACAGCTTGTGGGTCTGTAGTCACTCAGAGGCCTGTGAATGATTAACAAGTGTACTTCAGATTTAAATCAACCCAATGCCAACACAGACATCTGAAGCTTTGGTAGAAAGAAAATTACAAACCGCATAGTTTAAATAAGCTGCCAGCATATACGTGCATAGGGTCCTTTGTGGTGGAAGACAGTAATAACGAAGTTCACAGTACAGTATATCTAATGCATGAGTTGAACGAGTAGCCACCGTGGTGTGTCTGTAATCTTGTGCGTGGGTGAAGACGATGCAGTAAGATATAGGAAAACTACACTTGAGTAGAGACTAATGCATGGTGTACGACTCAACGCTGTTCATATTTGGTGAATCTTTAAAGATATACTCGGGGATTAGTTAGCTGTATAAAAGTGCACAACAAACTGCCAGGGGTCATCTTTTTGACCAGCCTTCTGGTTACAGTACACTTCTGAGCTGCTAAGTTAGTGGAGCAGAAAGGAAAGGTGCTTCATTTTGTATAAATTAATAGGAGCAGATTTACTTCTAAACTGTACGTATTCTTCGTGAATCTAATCTCTTGTTGTCTTTGTGCTACATATTTTTTCTTTTTGATTTTAATTGTTTTCTGTCCATTATTCATGAACTGTGTGACTAGAAGGAAGAAGAAAAATCTTTTGTTTTAATTGTTTTTTCTCATCAGTTTTGGATTAGGTACCACTGTAATTAGTGTAAATAGCACCTGCACTAAGTTTGCTTGTTTTGTTCTTGCAGTAAACTGTAAATATGTTTGCTGGAAATTCCTGCGTAAATAGTTTTGGCACATGTACTTTATAATAAAACCATAAGGTCAGTGTGAGTGGCCGGTCCCTGTGAGCAATCAGATTGGTCACTTTGGCTTTGGCGTGCGAGTGTGAGACACATGAGGACAAGAAAAGCCATAAGTGCCACACTGGTGGGAGTGGCCCACAAAGATGGGCAGTATAAAGTAGGACAGGGGGGGTGAGCAAGGCACTCGAAATGATAGAGTCTGAGAAGCAGGCTTTATGGAAACCTGCTTAACAGTGCCGGCCAAGAGAGGTTCAGACATGTAAGGATGATAAGGAAAGACTCTGAAAGTATACGTAGGGCAAGAGATATTAAATATTATAAAATATATTCTTTGACAGGTAATATGGCTAGTCTGACAGTTGTTTTTGCTAGTGTCTCAATTTTCACATCCCCTGGTCACTTGGTTATGGCTCAAGGAGCCAGGAGTCTGAAACTGTGCAAAGGTGCCATTGTGTGGTATCACATAACTACACCTAAACCTTCAACTGCCTTGGATTGCAAATATCTAATGATGAGAGTTAAACCCACAACCACCAGGAAACACTGAAAAAGATGTCCCTGCTATGAAGTGATGTCAGTTAAGGTCTGCAGTATGTGGTCTCTATTGTTAAAAGAACAGTGTTCAGTTAATGCGGTGTGAGATTTCAGCACTGCATGCTTCCATTGTAGCCTATGAACTATCAATTCATCCATTACTAAGCTTGCCTCATCTAATTCAAGTCAGCTTGTCCCAGGAGATTTCAGCACTCAATAGAAACCAACATTGGCTGATGCAACACACCATTGTGTGAGTCCACATTTAACCCAACAGTCTTGCTTTTTAGGAGGAGAACCAGAGTAGAGCATCCCACACAGGCACAGAGTAAGCCCACACTCTGTTTATGTTTACACTCCAAAGTCAAAAGAATAAACCCTGTTAATATTCAGGTTTCATGTTCTATTTGGTATTCCACAGGAAAAAGGAATGACAGCCTTCCTTTGTTTATATTAACTGCATACCAAGGGGATACAGTTACACTGACCTTGTTGTTGAAATGAAATATAGTGAGCGGTGACACCATGCCTTGTTTTTGTCAAAAGATGTGACAACTTCTTTCAAATGCCTTACTGATGTGTATCTACTCTCTTGGAAATAGTTTTTTTATGGCATTATATGGTTTTTTACTGGATTGTGTTGTTCCTCTTATAGAGACATTGCTTGACAAAGCACCATTTCATTTTCGGAAAGGTTCTTTGCATATGACGTTAGTACTTTGTGCTTTGAAAAATGTCCTAATATGCATAAAAACACTGAAATCTTTAATGTGTGGCAGGCTGTCTAGCAGGACACTAACAGATTAAGAAAACCTGAATTTGGCCTGTGTTATTACATGCAGCAAGAGTCCTTTTAAAATCATCACCCATGAGAATTTCACACATCTGTTACCATCTATTTGTGGTTATTCACTGTATGGAGCCTGTTATAGGTCTAAATAAATAGTTTTTTTCTGGTACCTTCATGCAGATGAGTCTTTTAGGAATAAAAAATGGTTCCCCTATGGTATCACTCTGAAGAACCACTCTGGCACCTTTGTTTGTAGCATCAGCTCCAACTTCTGCTATTCAGATTTGCCAATTGTATGTTCTTTCTCCCTGCAGTGGGTTGGCACCTTGCCCAGGATTGTTTCCTGCCTTGTGCCCTGTGTTGGCTGGGATTGGCTCCAGCAGACCCCCGTGACCCTGTGTTCGGATTCAGCGGGTTAGAAAATGGATGGATGGATGGATGTTCTTTCTCCTTTATATTTTAACTAGTGGAACACATGTAGAATGAAATGTGAATTCAGATCTTCTCAGCAGCACTTCCTGGCTATATAAGCCTTTTTTGGCAACTGGTTTTTGAATATTAAAATTAAGTTAAAATAGCTTTAATATTTGCATGTTTAAGTGCATATTGTGAAAGCTTATTTTTGAATCACTTTGAACGTAGTGAATGAAAGAGCAGGGCATGACACTGTCATGATTCCGCAAGTATTTCTCCACTGGCTGAGGTTCAAAGTTGTGTTTCTTGTCTATTTTGTCTAATTTTGTGCAATTTATTTATATTAATGTTTCTATTGTTTACCATGTACATTATGCTTTGGGTTTATTTGATTATGTCCCATGTGTTTTGTGGGTCCATCCCCAGTGGTGGAGCTACCTGTCAATCATCGCCAGGGACTGCCCTGCACCTTATATTCTGGAGGACTTCCCATAGTTCCTGGTGGTTCATTTCAAAGGTGCTAAGGAGTGCAGTGTTTATTTGTGTTTTGCTCTGTCTTTTTATTTTTGTTTTTGTAATTTCCTGGATTTTCTAAACCTATGCTCTGTTTTTGACTTTGACTTAGGATTATGTATTGTTTGCTCTGGATTCCTTCTCAGGCAATTCCTTTTCTGCTCTTAGGGGCTTCTTGGATTGCATATTTTTTATTAAAATAAATCTTTTATTTCATACAGATTCTTCTAGGCCCTTTTTGTATCTAGTTAGGGTTTGTATGGTAATGTCCCTCTACTGTGCACTATTATATTAGACCTCATCTTGAATTTTTGCACAGTAATGATAAAAATTGTTCAGCATTTTTCAAGGTACATTTAAACCTGTGCGCAAATGAATAGACGTTCATTATCTTACATGTATCTGTTATTATTAATATCACTAACTTTTAGAAAATAGTATTTGCAACTTAGTTTTTACATTTTTTTCTTTACTTTATGAAAATAACGTTTGCTCTAAATACAGCTGTGGCTGACCAAGTGTCTATAATGGAAATAACAGACCTCTACAAGGTCATTATAAAGTTCTCATACAGTTTAAATTATTATGACTTCAGCAGCATGCATAGTTAAAGAAATATGTAAGGAATACAGGTGAAATCACAGGTGAGCCTAACACAATACTCTTTAAACACTATATAAAGACAGGATTCAAACTGCTCCACCAAATATACTATCCATCCATCCATTTTCCAACCCGCTGAATCCGAACACAGGGTCACGGGGGTCTGCTGGAGCCAATCCCAGCCAACACAGGGCACAAGGCAGGAACCAATCCCGGGCAGGGTGCCAACCCACCGCAGGACACACACAAACACATCCACACACCAAGCACACACTAGGGCCAATTTAGAATCGCCAATCCACATAACCTGCATGTCTTTGGACTGTGGGAGGAAACCGGAGTGCACGGAGGAAACCCACGCAGACACGGGGAGAACATGCAAACTCCACGCAGGGAGGACCCGGGAAGCGAACCCAGGTCCCCAGGTCTCACAACTGCGAGGCACTATAAAAAGTAAAAAAAAAAACAAAAAAAAACAATCACAAAAATTCAGAAATTGAAGCATTAACGTGAATTAAGGGAGCCATTTTCAGTATTCTAGGTAATCCAAATTGTGCACCAAAGAGCTTTCAACTGCTTTTACAGACAGCTGTTTTTCATTGAATCTCTCGTATAAAGATGTCTGCTTCTGTATATGTAGAAACAGAAATGAAGGCTTATTGATTAATTTATTGATTCTTTCTGGAATTTATTGGAAAAACTTACCCATGTATGAAAAGCACCAAGAAAAATCTGTATGCACTAAGCAAAACTAACAATATTAATGAAGAAAATAATATTGGCATACCAATTATTATATCCAATTAAAAAATATTATAAATGCCATCAGAAAATAAAGGCCGGCACAGTGGTGCAGTGGTAGCGCTGCTGCCTCTCAGTAAGGAGACCTGGGTTCGCTTCCCGGGTCCTCCCTGCTTGGAGTTTCCATGTTCTCCCCGTGTCTGCGTGGGTTTCCTCCCACAGTCCAAAGACATGCAGGTTAGGTGCATTGGCGATTCTAAATTGTCCTTGGTGTATGGGTGTGTGTGTGTCCTGCGGTGGGATGGCACCCTGCCCGGGGTTTGTTTCCTACCTTGCGCCCTGTGCTGGCTGGGATTGGCTCCAGCGGACCCCTGTGACCCTGTGTTGGGATATAACGGGTTGGATACTGACTAACTGACTGACCAGAAAATAAAAGGCAGAACATTAATGGGGAAATTAGCATTTCAGAAGAGACAGTGATAATAATGCTTGAATTAGAATCAGAATTAAGAATTAAGAAGATGAGTACTTCTACTGTGCTTATACACATATAAATTTACAAATCTACAGATGAAACTACACAGAATAATGTAGCATTCCTTTTCAATCCCCTGGATAGAAAAAGTAAACTGAATCAGCTAACAGCAGATTTTTGTACATGTCTGGGGTGTTCTCCAAAGTAGTCAAGCTTTTCTAGATTAGTTGTAGCCTTGGCCAAGAGTAGAAATCATAAGATGGTGCCCTCAAGTATTTGTTTCTTTTTTTATTTTGTATTGAATTTATTAAACATATAACATCCCATATAATCAAGTCAAAACTTAACAGAACTAAATTGAAATCAACCCCCAGCACGAGAAAGAGAGGAAGGCCAACAGCCGAAACAATTGAGAGTAGTAAAGAGAGAAAGGACTCTTTACCCCAATATAAATGCTTATTCTAAAATATTATTAATTAGGTCCTGCCAGGTTTTAAAGTTCTGAACAGATCCTCTAAGTGAGAATTTGATTTTTTCCAATTTCAAATAATATATAACATCAGTTAGTCACTGATTAAAATAAGTGGGCCAATATACTTCCAGTTGAGCAAGATAAGTCTGTGTACCAGTAGTGAAGTAAATGTAATTACAGTTTGTTCTTCTCCACTTTAAGCCCATCTGAGATTACACCAAACACAGCTGTTGGTGGATGAGGAGGGATTGTGACACCAAGGCGGTCTGATAGACATTTAAAACTTTTGTCCAGAAAGATGTTAATTTGGTACATACCCAAAACATGTGGCCTAGTAAAGCTGGAGCATGATTGCAACGAGATAGATGTGCTCAATAAAAGATTTTGAGTTGAATAATTGAATGCTTTGCACAAATGGAGCTAGAGTGAATTCTGTGCATGACTGCCTTCCACTCCATTTCTGAAATGTTGAGTAAGATATCCTTTTCTCACTGTACTCTGGGATCTTTAAAAGGAAGGGAATTTAAAATGTTTTTGTATATTATAGAAATGCTGTCTGAGTCCTCAAGACTGATCAGTATCTCTTCTCTAATATAAATAGGTGGGAGGTGAGGAAAATCAAGCAGATCCTTATTGATTAAGTGAGTCTCCTATAAAAATACTATCTTGGCATTTAGACATGTTAGGTGAGAGAATACTTTCTTCCTCTTTAGTTCATGATTGAGACCTTTGACATTCCAGTTCACAAAATTTACTGTTTGATCATAAAGCATTTTTTCTGCTCTTTTGTTGTCATTTTATAATCCTAAATTAAGGTTGTACATTATTACATATTATAGCTTTAACCTTAATTTCCAATATTGCAAGGAGTTATGGCGAGGAGATCGTTCCTCCCCCACACTATGCGACTCTTCAATTCCACCCGGAGGGGTAAACGTTAACATTATACAAAGTTATTGTCTGTTTTACCTGCATTTTTATCACTCTTTAATTTAATATTGTTTTTTATCAGTATGCTGCTGCTGGAGTATGTGAATTTCCCCTTGGGATTAATAAAGTATCTATCTATCTATCTATCTATCTATCTATCTATCTATCTATCTATCTATCTATCTATCTATCTATCTATCTATCTATCTATCTATCTATCTATCTATCTATGAAGCCTGTTGTTGTGTTGGCACTTACAATTGGGAGGATGAAAAGGATAGATCAGAAATAGCCTGCTCTCTTTCTCTCCTACCCCAATCCCCCCACGCTCTCACATTTTGCCTTCCCAGATTAGGCTAGATCACACTTCACGAAGTCTCATTACTCTGACAGGCCTAGAGACAGAGCATGTTCACAACAAAACAAGCCCCCAAGCAGCGGTAAGGAATAAAGTAGAGATATCTATTGGCAGTACAGTCCAAATACTTTACGCCTAGAATATGATCTTAAACAGTCTTGAAAGAATAAACCCAGGGTATAATGTTAAACAGTACCCATGGAGATGCAGATAACGTATAATTGTGCACTCCTTATACAATAAACCAAGGGTGTGATGTAAAAAAAAACTGTATGTATGTATGTATGTGTGTGTATATATATATATATATATATATATATATATATATATATATACACACAGTATATTTTATATATATATACACAGTATATTTTATATACTGCGGTGGGTTGGCACCCTGCCCAGGATTGGTTCCCTGCCTTGTGCCCTGTGTTGGCTGGGATTGGCTCCAGCAGACTCCCGTGACCCTGTGTTCGGATTCAGCGGGTTGGAAAATAGATGGATGGATATTTTATATATATATATATAATATACTTTGATATATATATATACTGTGTATATATACTGTATATAATACATACACATATATTCATATATACATATATACACAATGCATATACATAGACATACAATTATAATTGTAATTAAACACGTTAAAGTAGCAGGAAAGAAAATAAAATTTCTAATAAAATGTATAATTCCGACAAAATTCTCACTGCAAATAGGCCAAAATTGCAGGTAAAGTCTTCTTTGTCTTGCCAGGACATGATGTGATTCACAATCGTATTTCAAAATATGTCAGGATCCGTTTTTTTAGTTCTTTTTCTGCTTCATTTGGAGAACTAAAAATGTAAGACTTGCCTTGAATATGCACTCTCAATTTAGCAGGATAGATGAGACTGTATCTGATTTCGGCTTTGCATAAACGCTGCTGAATGCTGTAAAATGAGGCGTGTTTAGCTGCTGTTGAAGGTGAAAAATCAAGGAAAATGCGAATACTGTTATTTTCAAATATAATCTCTTGCTTCAGTCTGAGAAGTGAAATGACATGAGTCTTTGATTGTAATTCATTGAAGCGTACAATAAAGCTTCTAGGTTTTGAGGCATTCGATCCACGTATGGGGTAAGCTGCTGATATCCTGGTGTCTAATTTGAAGTCCTCTCCAATTATTTGAGAGAATAATTCAGAGATGAATTTTACTGGGTTTGGGCTTTCACAGTTTTCAGGGAGACCTTCAATTCTGATATTATTTCTTCTATACTTGTCTTCCAGCACAGCTAGTCTGTCTCCAAGCACTTTGCATTCAGATTTAGTAGCCGTTGCTTTTTCGTTAGCAGCAGAAGACATTTTTTCAACTATTTCAATACATGTCATGAATGCTTGCTTTACATCTTCAAGCTGAGCATCAAGTGCTCTAAATTTATTTTTAGACTTACTCACATTTTCCTCTATTTTTTTCTCTATTTTTCTACCATAGCTTTAAAGGTTGCCTCAAAGCAAATACTTAAATGTTTCTCCAAGTCTTTTGTCACGTTTATGTCCTTTATATCTTTCCTTATATCCTTTATGATCTTCTTTATATTACACTTTATCTCATTTATGTCCTCCCTGAATGTGGTATTTATGGCGGTGATCATTGAGGCGATCATTGCTTTCAGCTTGGATTGTTCATTTCGGTCTTCTCTGAGCTCTGCAGGTGGAGTAGCAAGCCCAGTCGCCGTGGGTACTTGACAGTGTGGAAAATAAGCACATTTTCAGTTTCAATGAACCTAATGGAATCGACAAGGTCTCCTAGCATGACTCACTTGCACTTTCACACTCTGCTGGAGGAAACACTGCAGCGTCAGGTCCTGGGAGATCCATTCTTTTGCCTATCTGTTCCAGGTCAGTCTCTACTAGGCTATATCTTCAACTTGAACTTGAGGCCTGCTTAGACTTAGATGAAGCTTTAATTATGTTTTCCATTTCTTTCTGAGGCTTTTTTCTGCCAGTCATGCTTACATGTACTTGCAAATGCTGTAAAGAATTCCCTCGGGTTGAGTAAAAACAGAATTCACCGTTTTTTTTGGAAGATAATGAAAAATAACACTACTGCTAATGGAGTTCTGTCTCGGACGTCCATCTCTTGAAACGGACAAAACCAAATTCACCCTCAAGTATTTCATCCCCAACCATGACACTGTCCAGTTGATGGGTTGGCAATGGTGGCCAGCTCATGGCCCCTCTCATCCTGACTGCCAGATCATTTCCTCTCTCTTGTATCAGAGTCAACAAGAGGCTCCCTCCACTGCCTCTCCCAACCTCTGGACTGCTGTACTTCTGTTCTGGACTCTGACTCCCATACTAGTTGTCAGACTCTTCACCAACTGTGTGGAAAATCCCCAACAGTCTACCTCCACTGGAAACCAGCCTTTGTCCTAGTTTACCAGCTGTTTGTATTTACTGGTCTTCAGTTCTGCTGCTTCTTCACAACCTTTCCATGGTCCAGTGAGCTCAACTGTAATGATTTTCTTCTCTTCTATTGACAAGATGACCATATCTATCCTCAGGGTAGTAAACAGTGCAATTGCAGTGAAATAGAGCTTCCTTCTCTGGTCAATAATCATCTTCCATTCTTTGTCCAATTGAAGTGAGGTGGGTTTGTCAGAGTTTCTAGCTATACACTTTTCCCCCTTACTTAACAAAGGTGATGCTGTGGAACGATTTTGCTTTGGCTATAGCTTTCTTCCACCTTTCATGTTCCAAAATATCTGTGAGTATCGATAGTCCCTTATCATGGTGCCATCTGTACCTGCCCTGCCTGTATCAGTATGCGCCATAGCTCCTCTCCCAACACACAACTATAACAGTGGGTCCTTCAGCATCCCAACCTTGTGCAAATTCACTGGTGTAGAGGTAGTGTTGTGTGCTGCTCTTAGCAGGAGGGATATAATGGAATGGCCCCAAGTTCAATGTATCGATCCAAGTGATGGTACTTTAGGAAGGTCTCACCTTGTCCAGGTTGCTTGTGAATGGCCATGTAGTTATCGGTTATCACTACTACATTACAGCACACTGGCCAAACAATTGGAATCTGAGAGTCATATAAAACACTACATCCCAATCCTCTGATTCCCTTTAATGTTTTTTTTTTTTTATTTGTTAATAATTAATTTTAAAGAACTCATTAGGTATGTGATCGCTTATCAATGCACACTCTTTAGGTTTACCAAAAAATTGATCTTGGAGTACAATGACTTCCTCATTTTCCACCCATATTAATGGAATGGAAAGTAGATTATACACTAGTTTGACATGAATTATTTATTTATTTTTTTGGAACTTTCCAAAGGTTTGTGTGTGTGTGCTCTTTTCAAGGATGTTGAAAATACATTACAGAGTGTCTATAGTAAGTATACTCATTAAATGCTGGCTGGATGCTCACATTTACACCCGAATCTATGGGTTCTAACTTCATTTTATAAGGATTGATGGTTTATGAGGTTTAATTGATTTTCATTACCTAACAGCACATGAGAAATTCAACACCTATTAGGGATGATATTTTGCTTCAGAAAGCAAATTGTTGAGCCCAGTAAAATTTGTTAAGCTGCATTATTTTTACATTAGCGTTGGCAGCAAAAGTGAGACATATCTAATGGAAGCTGAGTTAAAAAGCTTATAATTTTTGCTGACTTTCTGCAAGATACACGTCGATCTGACTAGTCTTATTTATCATGCTGTTGAGGTTTTTAAAACTGATTTATATTTCGGCCCTGTGGTGGGCTGGCGCCCTGCCCAGGGTTTGTTTCCTGCCTTGTGCCCTGTGTTGGCTGGGATTGGCTCCAGCAGACCCCCATGACCCTGTAGTTAGGATATATAGTGGGTTGGATAATGGATGGATGGATGGATGAATTTATATTTCGTCCATACAATGTTTCCATTTCTGAAGTTGCTTAAGTAGAATCATCCTGGGCAACAGTATTTAAAACATTTACACTTAGACTACTGTACACCAAAGTGTAGTTATGTTACTGCCTATCTAAATGTTAAAAAAAAAGCATTCAACTTTTTTTTTAAGTTTTCAATTCCTAATCAAAATATTTTCCACAAGCAATTTCAGACGATTTACTACTTTTAGCCATGATTTTTATATTATCTATTGGTTTTGGCACTTTGGCTTTAGATATCTTCCAAATACAAATAAAAATTTAAGCTTTTTTTGAAGTACTAATCATTGCCTAGTTATATTTGCATAATGGGTTATGATAAAGGAAATGTTAGGTATTTCTAAAATATTCACAATTTTGTCATTGCTGGCTGAAGTACAAATGTCCCTCTTGTCATCTACAGCACCTCTCTGACAGCTGTCAGTGTCTCTGCTTTCACAAGTCTTCAATTCGTGCTGTTTGTGTATGATAAGATTCCATCATTGCAGTAACTCCTTGCTGATTTAGAACCATCAACACAGCACTACTCCTTGGCGTTTCCTGGTTTAGTGCTTTCAACAACGGATGTTCAATCCCGCATAAAGAAACCAGATGGCTTGTTGAGTTACTAAATCATTGATGGGGCAGGTAAGCTGAGCAAAAGTAGTGCTTTTATGGGATGTCCTCTGTTGATGTCCTATTCATGATAAACCCTCTCTGTACGTTCAGTAGGGTTAACTGTAAGATACATGCAAAAGTTCATGAACATCCATTTAACTCTTTTGGAGTTATGCGTGGTTTATGTGGTGTTGACCCTCTTATGACTCCCTAGTGAAATTCTTAAAACTCCATGAAGCTGATATATTAACTTCTATGACTGTTAATTCATATAACAGCCATAGCCATTTTTGAGTGATGTGTGATTTTCGTGTTGACATGGAATGTGGCCTTCACTCCACAACATTGCTTTTGTTGTTGTGCATCACATTCCCATTTCTTGATGGAACTTTTAAAAGGCCTTAAAGACTTCATTTTAATTTGTCCATCCATCCATCCATCCCCTTCTGCTTATCTGAGATTGGGTCGCGGGGCAGCAGCTTGAGCAGAGATACCCAGACTTCCCTCTCCCCGGCTACTTCTTCTAGCTCTTCTGGGGGAATCCCAAGATGTTCCCAGGCCAGCAGAGAGACATAGTCCTCCTCCCGGTTAGATGTGCCCGGAACACCTCACCAGGGAGGCGTCCAGGAGGCATCCTGATCAGATGCCCGAGCCACCTCATCTGACTCCTCTCGATGAGGAGGAGCAGTGGCTCTACTCTGAGAAGCTCATTTCAGCTGTTTGTATTCGCAATCTCGTTCTTTCGGTCACTACCCATAGCTCATTGCCATAGGTGAGGGTAGGAACATAGATCGACTGGTAAATTGAGAGCTTTGCCTTGTGGCTCAGCTCCTTTTTCACCATGACAGACCGATGCAGAGCCCACATCACTGTGGATGCCGCACCGATCCGCCTGTCGATCTCACGCTCCATTCTCCCCTCACTCGTGAACAAGATCCTGAGATACTTCAACTCCTCCACTTGGGGCAGGATCTGGCTCCCAACCCTGAGAGGGCACTCCACACTTTTCTGGCTGAGGACCATGGTCTCGGATTTGGAGGTGCTGATTCCCACCCCAGCCGCTTCACACTCAGCTGTGAACCGATCCAGAGAGAGCTGAAGATCACGGCCTGTTGAAGCAAACAGGACAATATTATCTGCAAAAAGCAGTGATCCAATCCTGAGTCCACCAAACCGAACCCCCCCAATGCCCTGGCTGCGCCTAGAAATTCTGTCCATAAAAGTTATGAACAGAATCAGTGACAAAGGGCAGCCCTGGTGGAGTCCAACTCTCACTGGAAACGGGTTCGACTTACTGCCAGCAATGCGGACCAAGCTCTGACACCAATCATACAGGGACCGAACAGCCCTTATAAGGGGGTCCGGCACCCCATACTCTCAGAGTACCCCCCACAGGATTCCCCGAGGGACATGGCCGAATGCCTTTTCCAAGCCAACAAAACACATGTAGACTGGTTGGGCAAACTACCATGCACCCTCTAGGACCCTGCTAAGTCGATCCACTGTTCCACGACCAGGACGAAAACCACACTGTTCCTCCTGAATCCGAGGTTCGACTATCCAACGGACCCTTCTCTCCAGGACCCCCGAATAGACTTTTCCAGGCAGGCTGAGGAGTGTGATCCCTCTGTAGTTGGAACACACCCTCCGGTCCCCTTTCTTAAAGAGGGGGACCACCACCCCGGTCTGCCAATCCAGAGGCACTGTCCCTGATGTCCATGCGATGTTGCAGAGGCGTGTCAACCAAGACAGTCCTACAACATCCAGAGCCTTGAGGAACTCCGGGTGTATCTCATCCACCCCCTGGGCCCTGTCACCAAGGAGTTTTTTGACCACCTTGGTGACCTCAGTCCCAGAGATGGGGGAGCCCACCTCCAAGTCCCCAGGCTCTACTTCCTCATTGTAAGGCATGTTAGTGGGATTGAGGAGGTCTTTGAAGTACTCCCCCCACCGACCCACAACGTCCCGAGTCGAGGTCGGCAGCACACCATCCCCACCATATACAGTGTTGACACTGCACTGCTTCCCCCTCTTGCAACCACCAAAGCCACATTCCTCTTGGCCTGCCGGTACCTATCAGCTGCCTCCAGAGTCCCACAGGACAAAAGGGTCCTGTAGGACTCCTTCTTCAGCTTGACAGCATCCCTCGCCACCGGTGTCCACCAACGGGTACGAGGATTGCCGCCATGACAGGCACCAACTACCTTGAGGCCACAGCTCCGGTCAGCCGCCTCAACAATAGAGGCACGGAACATGGCCCATTCGCACTCAATGTCCCCCACCTCCCTCGGGATGTGGTTGAAGTTCTGCCGGAGGTGGGAGTTGAAGCTACTTCTGACAGGGAACTCTGCCAGATGTTCCCAGCAGACCCTCACAACACGTCTGGGCCTACCAGGCCTGACTGGCATCCTCCCCCACCATCGAAGCCTACTCACCACCAGGTGGTGATCAGTTGACAGCTTCGCCCCTCTCTTCACCCGAGTGTCCAAGACATGTGGCCGCAGGTCCGATGACTCGACCACAAAGTCGATCATCGAACTGAGGCCTAGGGTGTCCTTTTGCCAAGTGCACATATGAACACCCCTATGCTTGAACATGGTGTTCGTTATGGACAATCCGTGACGAGCACAGAAGTCCAATAACAAAACACCGCTGGGGTTCAGGTCGGGGGGGGGGGGGCCATTCCTCCCAATCACGCCCTTCCAGGTCTCACTGTCATTGCCCACATGAGCATTGAAGTCTCCCAGCAGAACGAGGGAGTCCTCATAAGGTATGCCCTCCAGCATCCCCTCCAGGGACTCCAAAAAGGGTGGGTACACCGGACTGCTGTTCGGTGCATACGCACAAACAACAGTTAGGACCCATCCCCCCACCAGAAGGCGGAGGGAGGCTACCCTCTCGTCCACCGGGGTAAACCCCAATGTACAGGCTCCAAGTCGGGGGGCAGTAATATATGCCCACACCTGCTCGGCACCTCTCACCGGGGGGCAACTCCAGAGTGGTAGAGAGTCCAGCCCCTCTCAAGGAGATTGGTTCCAGAGTCCAAGCTGATTGTCGAGATGAGTCTGACTATATCTAGCCTGAACCTCTCAACCTCGCGCACTAGCTCAGGCTCCTTCCCCTTCAGAGAGGTTACATTCCACGTCCCAAGAGCCATCTTCTCTAATAATAATAATAATAATTCATTACATTTATATAGCGCTTTTCTCAGTACTCAAAGCGCTATCCACACAGGGAGGCACCGGGAAGCAAACCCACAATCTTCCACAGTCCTGTAGCCAAGGATCGGACCGCCAAGGTCCCCGCCTTTGGCCATCACCCAACTCACACTGCACCTGACCTCCTTGGCCCATCCCATAGGTGGTGAGCCCATGGGAAATTTTAATTTGTATTAACAGTAATAGGCATGCAAAATTTCATGAACCTTGACCAAGATGTTTTGGTTTGAATCATTTTTTGCCCGTTCTATTGCCACCATTACTTCCTGATTAAACTTTTACAGTGTTGTGTACCTGGATTTTAAGTTGGTTCAGCCCCTTATTATACAAGGAAAATTTAATTAGAGATCTGCCATTTTGAGTTCGTAAGCAGATTTTGGATTGTCCTCCTCCATACTTGATGACATTTTTGAAACACTATATGGCCTATATAGCTAAATATACAATCAGATAAAATGTAATCTGAAGGTTGAAATGAGGTCCTTAATATCCAAATCTGACAAATAACAATTAAATAACAATTAAAACTAATTGATGAAAGCAAACATAATCATTAATGCTTTCCGATATAGCTTATAAACTCATACCTTGTATGCAATATATAGTTATAAAAATGTCAGTAGAAAATAGGGTAATTCTTCCAAAATTGATCGTATTGTTTGCCTTTTATGCAAAAGTAATAGAGAGAGAGAGAGGTTAGAATCAGGCACTGATATAGCGCGCTGCCGCACCCACCACATGACAAACCACCTCAGGATCCCTGATTAGGACCCAAGTGCAGCCATAAATAGAGGACGCATAATATCATTAACTTTATCGTTGTAATTGGATGCTGCTCCCTGTTTGCATCTAGAAAAATAAGAGTCCATTCTCAAGAAGTTACACACTAAAAATTGTGCAGGGTTAAAAGGATGGCCCCTCGAATCTTTACCCTTGAGTTATATACTGTATGTCTTGCATGTCTTGTTTGGGCAATTCTGTATTACTCTGTATAGAGATCTTACTGATCATAACACTCTGCAACACACCTTGTGTTTTTATATCAAGCCTTTTTTAATAGTCTCCCAGTTTCACACTTGTTTCCATTACGTTGTGTTTGTCAGATCAACAGTAATATATTAAATGTGCATGTAATTCTTAAGACATTGCCATACAGTATATTATGTAATGAACAGCAAGCATGGGCTGGCATTCTGGCTTTGATGGAACAGAGATCCTTAACCAGCTGGGGGGCCAATACGGTGGAAAGTCCAGGTGAGACAACAATATACAAGGAGTACTTTCCCCAGATATACTAGATGGCAGCATCCCTGGTTTAGGATTTCCACATGGACACTTTCAGGGCTTGCTAGTACCTGTAGTTACATGGACCAGCACTGTTGGGTTCTGTGGGGGCCACCAGTGGAAGCTGCTGGGGTTCACAGTCCCTACTTTCAGGGACTAATGTTTGACCCAGAAGTGCTTCCAGCAGACTGGTACTCACAGGTCATAGATTAAAGAAGATGATCAATCTCATTCAGGTGAGTCAGAGTCAGGAGAGCAGTTGGTCAACACTCACGTGGCAGGAGTCAAGAAGAAAGAAGAGAAAGAGCTTGCTTTGCCTTTCTGTTCTGTTATGTAAACAAAGTATCCTGTTAAAGGTATTTTGTAGAATAAAGTACACATTTGTACCCGACATGACTGTATATGTGTTCGGGATTTGAGAGGGTGCCACTGCACCCCCCCCTACTGGATCACAATTTTTTTAATAATCACCTACTTTTTTGTATTTTTACAGGGCAAAAGCTTTAACGTCTTGTAGTTAAAACACGTTCAACAGGACAGAAGCATACCACCCAACCAAACAAAGTAAAAAGTCATTTTCGATGTTTAAAATGTAGAGATAGTATCATAACGTACATAAAGGTAACTGTGATACAGTACCTGCCAAATAATACAAAGACTATATGACATATGTTTCGCCTAACTGGGACTCATCAGGTGTTTGCTCTTTTGCTTCCCCTTACGGGGATTGAACCACGGATGTCACCGCCTGAGGCGAAGTCTCTTACATTGCGTCACAGCAGCTGGTTTGCTTACTTGACAGGGTGAAGATCGGAGTATATGAATATAAAGGTAACTCTATAGATGTTACAAATGGCAGGATTGAGATTTAACAGCACTCTGACTGAGGCACACAAGGTGTATTGTTCATTAACTTTTTTGTTCACATACTCTTTTAATGTGAGAAAAATGGTACACTCAGTAAGATTCAGAATATCTGAACATAAGAGTAACTAAAGTACAGCTTCATTAAAACATCTCATGTGCCTTCATTTTGTTTAGTCTTATGTTGCTAGTGTTTTTATTTGTTTGGAACAGACCGACAGTGTGATATTGATTGCAAAAGGCCATTTTTATTGTAGGGTGGAAGGCAACAACACATTCTATTTCAATTCTCTAAGTTGCATGTAGTTTTTAAGTGACTTTGTTATTTTTTGCTTACATTCTGTTTCTTCTTCCAAACAAGATTCCCAAGATGTGTAGGTGGTTTCATTGTTTATTCTTCACATGTCCTTCCTTGGCTCTGTTTAACATACCGTATAAGAGAGTGTTCCACATTCCTCCTGGATTTCATGTGTCTGCAGAAATCCTTAATGGCTGGGCCTGTCTCACTCTGGTTCTTGTCCTTGATTCAAGATTCAGCAGCATGAAGGGTGAACTTGTTTCATGGAGTTGACACGGTTGCTTTATTCTTGGTTATAGTATGTATATTATGTTTTATATCTTCAATAATTCCTGTAAAGTAGTGGTTCATAAACTTTTTTTTTCTCGCAACCCAGTTATGCCTTTTTTGTGTCTCAGGACCCACAATCACTGCAATAGGCATTCATCCCTCTTGTAGAATTGCCACCGTTCCCTTTGGAGACCCAGAGAGGTGAGTCATACCAGAACAATAATGTTTTTTTAAGATGCCTGCAGCAACCAATGACAAGGAATTCTGTTTGCGACTCTTTCGCATTCGTTGATATTATGATTCAAAACTTGGCGCAGCCCAAGTTCAGCCATTACGCTGCTATAAAGTACTGATTTAAGAATTTGTTGCTTTCTGTTCATTTTGTTAATATCAGCTAAGTTCATGAACTCATTCACTGCTTCTATGTTGTTTGTAGTTTTCATTGTCTAAAATACACATGCTGCTTAGCCTTCAGGTTGGAAATGACTATGATAACCTGAAAAAGTGGGCCTCTGATCTATCAGGGTACTCTCTACAAGGAATTCTCCTTTGCTCATCCCACCTCTGAATAAAATCAGATAGAAAGCTCTGGCCTGGCTGAAGACATGCATGACTATCACAAATCAGTAACGACCACTGCTTCTTCATATTCATGAGATCTGTTCCCCAGCGGTGATGGTAAAGTCTAGCTGTATATGGCATTTGCTAGTTGTTGTTGCCCTCCTTAACCTGGGAGGAGTGTTGATTCCATAAATTTTGTGTTTGTGCTGCTCTTCCTGTGAAATGCCTCAACTGAAGTGCATATTTAAGTTTGCTATGGTAGTCAAGTTAAAAACGTTTTCAGAATCTTTCAGAGACTTTTTTGAATCATGCAGTGGTCTGCTATTGTATGGGTGGTTGGTTGCTTTAGACTCTCCGGTTGGACGCGTTCCTAAACTATGCTTGTATCTGTTATATGTTAGCCTGTGCTGTGCTCTTATACCCTGCCTAAACAATACCATTCAAGTTATTAGTGGAGGACAGCTGAGTAGTGTACATTTAATTCATGATTGTGCTGAGTTGTTTATATTGTCCATTTTTTAAGAGATTATTCTCAAGCCATTACATGTACTATGCATTGGTTTGATTCACTAAGGTATAGCACACACAGGAATTCCATTATATGGCAAATAAAGCTACTAAAGAATACAAGAATCTTGACATGGGGATGCTTCAGTGTAGGGAAGAAAGGCAGTGCTAATAGTTTTCAAAATTCAAGGAATTAGAAGCTTCATTAGTTGCTTTGTGTCAAACATGTATCAATGAGTCCATAAATTAACATAAAAAAGTACACTTGTTTTATAAATTTGCACCTCTGTGTAAAGGTGATACATTTTAAAGGGTAATTTTGTCCTTTAAACAGCCAACAATCTAAATCATAAAGCGACGAAGAAAAAGGTTCAGATCATATCCAAATGTGCCACTCTCTTTTAAATACGATTGCTTAACCAACCTCACACCCTGACTCCTACACAAAAGCTGGAGACAACCCCAAATGCTGGTGACACCATTAGGAAACACTACTGGAAACATTACATATAAACAAAATAATGAATATGCTCTGCGACACAGAAATAGCAATCAGGAAGATAAGCACCAGGACAAGGAGACAAAAACAAAAAAAGTTGACTAGAAACTACCAAATGAAGCCAACTGATTGCTTTGAAAACAAAATACCAAAGCCCAAAACTCTAACCAAACTCATAGTAAAAATGGAAAGGCTAACCTATAATTCCTTTGGTTTGGTATACTATCAACAAACAACGAAGTTACTGTGCCGCCATCTTAAATAGGTGACTTGGCAGCAATACCGCATACTGCCATTATGTGGCAGCAACTAGGCATTGTAACTAACAACAAAATCCTCCCAGCAACGCGCTCCAGCTCAAAACCATTGCAGCCATGACCCAAAACACATCATTAAAAATAGCAACAAATCTATTTATAAACCACAAAACACCAAAATGTGTAAATGATAGGAGGAAAAATAAATTGTTTACATATCATAACCTTTAAATAATGACAAAATATAATTAATTTATTAACTTATACCCTGTCATTGTGCTCCATTTGAAAAATACTACTCCACTGAATGTGATCTTAACTTGAATGGTCAGCATCCTGTCCTACAGTGTTTACTTGTTATCACACCACATGACATGGAGGAGCTCAAGTGAACGTTTTCCATACTTTTCCAAGCCAAAGCTATTCCATAAAGGAAACATTCAAGAGCTCAGCAACTTATTCAAGTGGACGACTATTAGAATTGTTCAGTATTTGACATCAGGAATCAGTGCCTGAACCCAGAATGTATGCCACTATTTTAGAGGGGTGTAATTCTCCAAAATTGCTACAATTAATGCATGCACTGTGCGGGACAAAAAAGTAAAACCATTTGTATATAATTGATACCATTATATTTGTTTCCCTATTGTTATTTTTCTGTTGATATTTCTAGTGCTTGGTGAAGTTTTTCAAACAGAAAGTCATCCCAGGGAATATTTTTGTCAAGTGAGTTAATGTATAGATCAATGAATGACACACACCTGAATGACTAAAAAGGAAGAAGACAAAAAGGAAAGAAAACTTCTGATTTGACTGTCACAGTCACAGTGAAGCATTATGTGATATGGAGAAAAAAGTCATTCTCACCTCAAAAAAAAATATTCAGATTTTTTGAATGATCAATCAGAATAAGACTTTAAGGCATAGAGCACAATGCCTTTTCAGTTCAATGAAGCGAGCCCCTTAGTCCGCAGGAGCCTCATATTTATGTCAATCCTTAACACTAAACGAGCTTGCTTTACACATTTGTCATCACTATCTGACTCCTAAGACACAACTCCCTTATCTTGTTGGTTTGTTTATTCCACCAGCATTTCCTTTTGGTTATTAGGCTCTTTGGTGAGATGAAAGTCAATTAGCAGTTCCTTGGTTTTGCTGTTGTTAGGATACAGAAAATTCTCTTTGCACCAAGAAACAAACTTTTCCACCTGACTCCTGTACTCTGTCACATCCACATAAGTATAGAGTCATCTGAGAATTTCTGCAAGTGACATGTCCTGGTGTTATATTTATAGTCTGAGATGAACAGAGTGAAAAGAAAAGGAGACAGGACTGTTCCTTGTGGTGCTCATGTTGCTCACATCCATGTGAGAGACACAGTCCCTGAGACTCGCAAATTGTGGTTTGCCAAACAGATAGTCCATTATCCAGGACACCATAGACTCATTCACCTGCATATCTCTGAGTTTCCCTCTAGCAGGGATGGCTGGATGGTATTGAAATCAAAAATCATAATCCTCACAGTGCTACCAGTTTTGTCCTGGTGATAATAAGCCTTGTGGAGCAGACAGATAACTGCATCCTCTGCTCCAGTGTTTGTCTGATTATGCAAAGTGCAGTGGGTACAGGTGGTCTACCACAAGAGGATACATATAGTCCAGCCTCTCAAAGACCTTCATGATGTGAGACGTAAGTGCCACTGGTCCATAGTCAGTAGGTGAAGAGGCGCCTGCCTTCTTTGGAATTGGAACAATGTAGGATGTTATCCGCAACAGTGGCACTTTCTAAAGACTTAGTGACAGACTGAACAGGTGATGGATGACACCACAAAGTTGGTGAGCACAGGTCTTAAGAACTCAAGGACTGACTCCATCTGGTCCTGCAGTTTTTCCTGTGTGTAGCTTCCTCAGTTGTCTCCATACTTGGTCTTCGGTCATTGACAGATGATCACAGGTGGACTTGTCACTTGCCATTACAGCTGACATGGTAGGAGCTGTTGATGTTGGATAGCTGGTGTGGGATGACTGGTCATTGGAAGAAGTTGGCGGTGGGAGGGGAAAAAAAAACAGGGTATTAACTTTGTCCACATCCCCTTCTAGCACCTGAGCCCTGATTTGCTTGATCCAGTGTTTATACCCAGTCACTTCCAGACATTCTTCATGTCATTCTGAGTGAGTTTGTTTCCTATTTTAGCTTTGTAAGCTTCCTTTCCTTCACTCTGTGTTTTCTTTAGCACTCGCTGTGTGTCCTTTAGAGCCTTTTTGTCACCAATTGGGCAGAGAAGTGTCACACCTTTAATCACTCCACAACTAACAATATTATTAAGGATGGTTCATGTAAAATACATACTCTGTTCTGCAGCTGTAGTGATAATTCGAAAGAAAGTCTAAACCAGCAGCTTTTTTAAATGTACATATTTTTGTTATATTTAGTAACAGAAAAATGGTGTGATGCTCCCTGCATGGAGTTTGCATGTTCTCTCCGTGTCTGGGTCGGTTTCCTCCGGACGCTCCGGTTTCCTCCCACAGTCCAAAGACATGCAGGTTAGGTCGATTGGCGATTTTGAATTGGCCCTAATGTGTGCTTGGTGTGTGGGTGTGTGTGTGTGTGTCCTGCGGTGGGTTGGCGCCCTGCCCGGGATTGGTTCCCTGCATTGCGCCCTGTGTTGGCTGGGATTGGCTCCAGCAGACCCCCGTGACCCTGTGTTCGGATTCAGCGAGTTGGAAAATGGATGGATAGATGGTGTGAATTAGGGCTTTTTTTTACCCCCAACTCCATTCACATTTTATTGTTTATCTTGCTTTTTTGGATTGTCATTATTTGTAATAGCTATTTTATTCACATAGTTTCAATACTATTTTGATTCCATTGTTATTCAAAGAAGCCAGCATTCTGTGTGTGCTTTTGTTATATATGCAGCCTTTATAGCAAGAAAGGAAACACAGGCTTGCAATCTAACCCAGCTTCCTGAGAGATGTGAGAGATCAGTACTAATTTCTACACCAGAAACCTATAAACTGTGTTCTATTTGACAATTATTTCTAATTCTGGGTTTTATTTATCTTTAACTTCATGAAAGACTTGTACAAATTGCTAATTGTAGGGATACGTTACCATATCTCAGCTGTCACAGCACTATACTCCAAACCTTCATATTCCACCACAATCTGTTATTCACCAGGCACGGAGACGAATCAATATTTTTTTGTTATTTCAAAACAGCTGTCAGATAAAGACTGAAGGAGATTGATTTTGTGGCAACTTTGGACACAATAAGTCATTAAAAAATTAATTCCTTTTAATTTCCATGGTTTCTGTGGTATACATTAAATTCAAAAACAGTTTTAAAGTGAAAGACAATTTTGAAATTTGAAGCAGTGCATTTTTACGCAAATAAGTTACTGAAGTTTTTAAGCTCAATGTGAGAGACAGACAAGAGAAGTGGTTTCAGATAGGATGGTTTGAAACCACAAGTACACTTGGCGTCAATAAAGAAACCAAAGGTTCTTAAAGCAACAGGGAATGAAGTGTGAAGATGATTTATTAAAGACAAATTTTTCCTCTTATTGGAAAACTCTACAAGTGACTTTTTAAATTACAGAAAAGTTTAAGGAAGCATACCAGTGCCTAAATGGACACTTTTGTGCTGTTTAGCATTAGCATTGCAGCAATATGTCTGAGTTTTCAGTTGTTTGATCATATTCACATACGGAGGCTCAAGAAAAAATGAAAAATCTGGGATACAAATGTAATATTCTTGGGGAGTCCAGCCTTCTACAATAATATAAAGAAATGTTGTTAGGCCTTTCAGTGACAGTTAGTAGCTGCAGTGCGTCACCAAAATGAACCCATGAATGATCCACAGGACCAAGGCCTTTCCAGTGTACCAAGTACTCCATCCATACTACTTATCCCCTGTTGATTATCTCATCTATTTGAATCAAGTTATGGGTCCCATTATATTCACTAAATTAGACCTTTGCAATGCCAGCAATTTAATTAGAATTGGAGAAGGTGACGAGTGCATTTAACACAAATGGAGAGTAGTAATATTAAGTTATGGCATTTCACTCATTTGTTAATGATATTTTTCGTGATGTATCAGGGTTCTGTGTTTTGGTGTTTATTGATATTATGATATTTTTCTAAAGACTACAAACAACATGTAAAAATGTAAAGGAAGTGCATACTAAATTACATGCAAACCATCTACAGTGTTCGTTAAATTTGAAAAGTGTGAATTTCACAGGGATACTGCTATTTTTGTAAGAAATTAATAGCAAAGGGTTAACAATGGATCACTTTAAAGTAACAACAATCATAAATTGGAAGATTCCAGAAGGTATTGTTACCACCAGGGGGTGCTACGGCCTCCAACACTCCAGATCCAAAGGTACAGACACAAGTCACGATTAATATCAAGGTTTCAGTCCTTCAAATGCCTTCACAGTAAAAGGCTTAAAAGGCACACAGCACACACAGTAAAGTGGTATGCAAAACTTTGGGCACCCTTGCTTAAAATGTCAGTTACTGTGAATAGTTAAGTGAGCAGAAGATAAACTGATCACCAAAAGGCATAAAGTAAAAGATGACACATTTCTTTAATATTTTAAGCAAGATTACATTTTTATTTCCATCATTCACAGGTACATAACACCAAAAATAATGAAAAGGGCCTGAAGCTAAAGTGTGGGCACCAGACATGGTGAGTAATAAGTACAACCCCCTTATGGCAAGTTTCAAAACTTGTAAACACTTTTTGTAGCAGGCTGTCTTTCAGTTCTTACTTCGGGTATTTTCGCCTTCTGCTCACTTAACTATTATCAATAACAGACATATTAAGCAAGGGTGCCCAAACTTTTGCATGCCACTGTACAAGTCTTCAAGGCTTTTCATCTCCTTCAGTCCAATAGGGAAACCACAACTGCTTCCTCCTGACTCTGGCTCACCTGGATAAAGGAGCTGCTCCTTTTATGTAAAACCCAGGAGCCCTTCTACTGTGGCTTGGAAGTACTTCCGGGTACATATGGAGCAGGGCTTGTAAATCGCCCCAGCACCCCCTGGCAGCATCCACGGGACCCAACAGGGCTTCCCATAAGAACTTCAATTCCTGATATGCCCAGTGGGTCTCCATAGGGTACTGAAACCCTGGAGCGCTACCATCTAGGACATTGAGGGAGATAATGTCCTGAATAAAATGTCTTCCCCTATCCTTCCACGCTATTAGCATCCCTGCCAGGTAAGGATCCCAGTTTTTCTCTGGCTGGGATGCCAGCCTCAGCATGGCATCTCTTACAGTATCAAGCAAGCACCACGTTTTGTAGGCTTCACTAATTACTATTGACGTTTCATTAAGAACTTCAGTTCTGTTTTATCTCCTGTCACCTTTTTAACTACGAAAGCTCATAAAACATTTACTTAGAACAGAAGCGCAAGAAGCATTTGAACATACTTAAAATCCCTGCTCACCATTGTGGAAGTGGATGCCGGGGGCTGTAATTTTGCAGAGGTTCATGGATACTGGATTGGTTCACCCCCATGCTGCTTATTTTTCAAAGAAACTTTCCCCTGGGGAGAAAAGCAATGACATAAGTACATGAGAATTGCTGACCATAAATTGGCACTGGAAAAGTGGAGACATTGGCTGGAGGAAGCAAAATGTCCATTCAAAATACTAACTGATCTTAAGAATTTAACTTAAATTAGGTAAATGGTTCAATGCTTGCGCGTCTATATGGGCATTGTTTTTCAGGAGATTTACTTTTACCATAACCTATCCAGACAGAAAAATGTCAAAGCAGAAGCTCTGTCCAGAATTTATGATGTAGATGAAATTAAGATTTTCTTGTCTGTATAAATTAACTGTGTCAAATAGTGTACCAAAATTCTTTGTGATTTTGTTTTACTCCTTTTTAACCTCACATATATCTTGGCAAAGCAAAGCATAAGTTAAGAAGTGAGGTGATGGTTAGTGAACAGCAGTATGGTTTCATGGCAAGAAAGAGCACCACAGATGTAATGCTTGCTCTGAGGATGTTGATGGAGAAATTTAGAGAAGGCCAGAAGGAGTTGCATTGCGTCTTTGTGGACCTGGAGAAAGCATATGACAGGGTGCCTTGAGAGGAGCTGTGGTATTGTATGAGGAAGTTGGGAGTGGCAGAGAAGTACATAAGAATTGTACAGGATATGTACGAGGGAAGTGTGACAGTGGTGAGGTCTGCGGTAGGAGTGACGGATGCATTCAACTTGGAGGTGGGATTACATCAGGGATCAGCTCTGAACCCTTTCTTATTTGCAATGGTGATGGACAGGTTGACAGACGAGGTTAGACAGGAGTCCCAATGGACTATGATGTTTGCTGATGACATTGTGATGTGTAACAATAGTAGGAAGCAGGTTGAGGAGACCCTGGAGAGGTGGAGATATGCTCTAGAGAGGAGAGGAATGAAGGTCAGTAGGAACAAGACAGAATACATGTGTGTAAATGAGAGGAAGGACAGTGGAATGGTGAGAATGCAGGGAGTAGAGTTGGCAAAGGTGGATGAGTTTAAATACTTGGGATCAACAGTACAGAATAATGGGGATTGTAGAAGAGAGGTGAAAAAGAGAGTGCAGGCAGGGTGGAATAGGTGGAGAAGAGTGTCAGGAGTAATTTGTGACAGATACTGTAGATATCAGCAAGAGTGAACGGGAAGGTCTACAGGACGGTAGTGAGACCAGCTATGTTATATGGGTTGGAGACGGTGGCAATGACCAGAAAGCAGGAGACAGAGCTGGAGGTAGCAGAGTTAAAGATGCTAAGATTTGCATTGGGTGTGACGAGGATGGATAGGATTAGAAGTGAGTACATTAGAGCAGTGTTTCTCAACCTATTTGCGACCCAAGTTTTCATAACAGTTTTAAACGCACCCCCCTAACGTTTTTTTGAAACCCTAATAAAATTTATTCCTATATTTTTTGCTGCCAATACATCGCTACAAGTTTAAAATTTCCCTACGAATAGCGAAATTACACCACATATGGCAACATTCGCACCCCCTTTTTTGTTACTTCACCCCACATATTGATAACCACTGCATTAGAGGGTCAGATCAAGTTGGGCAGTTGGGAGACAAAGAAACACCTCCACAGAAAAGGGATGACTTGAGTCATACAGCATTGAAGCCCCTTCAGTGGATTAACATCAAGGGGAATAAGAAATGCCGTTTCTGACCTATCAGTAGAATGGAACTGAAGTCGCTGGCCAAAGAACAATGTGCATCGATTCTTCTATGTCATTTTATGTTGATAATTTTAATGTGTGCCTCTCTTTTATGTGCAAGCCTCTGGTAAACCTTAAGCATGCGAAGGACAGATTAGGTTTTGCCAGAAAACAGTTTTTAAAATCCTGCCCAGTTCTGGAACAATATTCTTTGGACAAAGGAAACTTACATCAATATACACCAGAATGTTGGGAAGAGAAGAGTATGGAGAAACTAAGGAACAGCTCATGATCCAATGAATACTGTATCATCTGTGAAACATGGCGGAGGCAGTTTTATGGCATGATCATGCATGGCTGTGAATGGAAGTCCATTACTAGAGTTTATTAATGATACAGTATGACTGCTGGCAGAAGTAGCAGGAAGAATTCTGAAATTTATAGGGCTACACTGTCTGCTCAGATTCAGTCAAATGCTGCAAAATTGATAGGACGCCACTTCACAGTACAGATGAACAAAGAGCCAAAACATTATGTGAAAGAACACCAAGTGCTTTTCAACACAAAGTAGTGGAATATTCTTCAAAGGACAAGTCAATCAACTGACCTGAACCCAATTGGCCATGCATATCACTTGCTGAAGACAAAACTAATAGCAGAAAGTCCAACAAATGAGCAGCAACTGAAGACAGCAGCGTAAAGGCCTGGCAAAACATCACTAGGGTGGAAACCACAGCACTTGAAGATGGTCATGAGTTCCAGACTTCAGGCAGTCAATGACTGTAAAGGATGTTCAGCCAAATATTGAAAATGATCATTATATTTATTTGTGCAAATATTTATTTTGAGCCTCTGAAAATAAATAATATATAAACGTCTGCCTTTTCTAAAAGCTCATGTAATATTTTTGTTAAACTGCTTGAGTTAAAGATGAATTTCTATACTTCAATCACATCTTAATTGCTTTATTTCAGATCTATTCTATCAATATATATTGTGATGGGCAGCCACTGCTATTACCTGACCAGGATGCCACCTGAATGGAAGGACTGGGGAGAGAGCATCTGCAAGGCACTACCTCCCTGGGACACTAGGGAGCAGCACCTCCTGGGCGGCTGTGGCACCACGGATTCCCGCAGGGCACGACGGGACTTGCAAATTGGTACAGCCCTTTTGGGTTCTGTGGTGGCTGCCAGGGGGAGCTGCCGAGCCCTATGATGGATTTCCACCACACCTGGGATTGATTCCAGATAATTCTAATGAACCACCTGGAGCACTTCCAGGAGCTGAATAAAAGGAGCTGCAGAAGGAGAACAGAGAGAAGAAGAAGAAGAAGGGACTGAGCTTTGTGTGCTTGTCTGTATTAAGGTGGGGAGCGAAGGAAAAGCGCTGCCCAATGTGTGTGACTTTGAACTTTGAATACTCCCCAGTATTCCACAATATATATATTAAAATTGTTCATTTGGAAAAAGACATGCAGGTTATGATTGATACATTCAAGCACATTTTAATAATAATAATAAGAAGGAGACAAATAAGATGCCAAATAAAACAAATAATAAAATAATTAACAAATAAATAATAATAAAAGAATAAACTCTGTGTTTTGGGTACTCACAACTGTATACCTACTTTTGCTCACCCATGTATATATAGTCATGTGCATGCGAATGGGAAACAGCTTAAAGGCTTAGGTGATGTTAATTTTCCGCCAAGGCAGGAGATGGTACTGTGTCATAGCGATCTCTCTTTTCCTCCCTCTGCAGAAAGGAAGATTGACACAATTCCATCACTGATGTCACTTCTGAAGTCCATCCATTTGGACCTGCCTCTTCCTCCCAGAATGCCTGAGAACTAGAGGAGCCCCATTTTTGGCAGTGTACCTAAGATGGAAGTCAGGACAACTCACATTTTTGCATTGTACATGCATATTCTTTTCCTCAAATTATATGGGGTTGGCCGGAAGGTTCGCCTAATATAAGTCCTGCTTATTCTTTACAATATATGTACAGTATATATACACGAATATATATATTATGTATAGAGAGAATATATATTGAATATATATTGTAAAATAAGAACACAGACACCACCAAAGGGTTGGGGGGATCCCCCGTATACTATAGTGACAAAAATGGAAACCACATCTTCACAGACAGAGTTCAAAACGGAACCGACAAAAAGAAAATGGAGACAATATGTATAGTTGGCTGCAGGAAGTGATGTCATGGGTGAACAGTATTCTGGAACCGGAAGTGACGTCAGGAAGAGGTGGGGGTCTTTACGGTTGGAACTGGAAGTGATGTCATTAGGGTGTAGATTCTTCAATTGTTCTGCAGGGAGAGAGGAGAAAGAGTTAAAAGGCAGCACCAACCCCTGGTTCGGGGGTAACTGCATCTATCTGAGCCCATAAAATGTCTCCTAAACACACTTGTGTGACAATATATATATACTGTATATACAGTATATGTATGTATATATGGCCCCCTTGCACTAAATAGTGTCAGACCTTTGTTGACAAAACAAAAAAAAAGACCTAATGAGAAAATGTAGCAAAATATTAGAATGTTCTAGTTTTATGTCTTCTTTTCTTTTTTCCCCATGTATTAGTCTACTACATCTGCCTCAATGAATAATTTCTAGACTTTAGTGCTTTGGCCAAGGGATCATTTGAATTACTCTATAAACTCCTGAAAATCTCAGTGCCACTCAGTCTCTTTAAAGTGGTCAGTCAGAACTTCATGGACAAATCCAGACACTGACAACATCAGAGCAATTTAACTTGAATAGGAGCTTCAGGTTTGAAGCCACTGATTGTAAGGCAACATTGAATTTTGTTTTTCCCCTTTGTTTAGTTAGCTGATCTCAGCTCTTTGATGTTTTCATATTTACTATAGTCTGAGTATTTATTGCTTTACCCTTACGTCTCTACAGCTTAAAGCCCTCTCCATATGTATCTGTTATATAGAAAGATTTAAATGGTCATAACACATTGTAGATAGATGCACTGGTACACACTAAAATATGTTTTCATCAATGATATCATTAAAAAATTAACTGTCATTGAAAGTAAAGATTTTGTTATCTCTATGTTTTGGTATAAAGCCATCTGATAAGCAGATGTGGATTCATTCTTACCTTTAACTAAGGAAATAAAATAGTTATATCCTTGAGCCATGACCATTTTTCCTTGTTCAATCTCTGTATAAGAAATCGCTAAATAATTGATAAAAGGCAAATGGTGCTTTAAGCTGTTTGTCAAAGCTCTTGTAATTTAAGAATCCCTCTCAAAAAACTATAGAACAAAAATCAATGTCTGACATTTTCTCTCTTATTGATTGCTTTGATGCCAGTCAGACTCTTATAATGGCAATTTACTCTGCTGTTGTACATCATGTCCCTTTGGGTTTTACTCATTTTCAACAAGTAATCAAGCAGATGCACTTCAGCAGAGGCAACATTATCAATCATTTCACAAAGTCAAGTATTTATTGTGATCTGTGTGTGACAGAAGTGCTTTCAAAATATGCTTGCAAAGATCTACCATTTCTATTAGTTCACGAGGCCAATAAGGAAGCTTCTTCATCAACTGCAACATACAATCCAAACACACCTCCCGCACTTCGACCAACACCAGGCTGAACCAACACTCTTGAGTAGAACTCTACTGTGGTGGTGGCTTTTTGCTGTTCTACTAAAACAATGCTGATGTCAAGTTTCATCAGTTCTTAATGCATTTAAATAATGGATGATTCTCAATGTGTTGAAATCCATAAGGGATCCCCCTTGTACTTTTTCTTGCTTGATCTAAAGGGATTGGAAGAAAGGATAAGTAGTCGGTCCCCCTGGGATTTTTGGTCACCTGTTCTTAAGTAAACACTTTGTCATTTCTCGATTATTAATTTGTGCCTTGATACCCATCATTTTGATGTGCCAAAAAATATGTTTTGTTCTATCAAATCAAATTAGCTGATATAATAAATTGCAAGACATTTCCCAAAAGTAAACACTCACTTGTTTTTTTATTCCTTATTAATTTACTGTTTATGTGGGTAGTACACTTGTATAGTGGTTAGTGCTGTCTTACAACCAAACTTGAAAATGCTTTTCACTCACAACCCACATGCAACCTGTCAGAGCTTGAGCAGAAGAATGGGGAGAAATGGCAGTGTTTGTAGCTGTAGCTTTCATTGTAAGCAGACCTAATCCTACACAATATTTCAAATTCATCACTATTGCCCAAACTGTTCTGGTGTGATAATGTGCCACCCTCACCCCATGATAAACATTATTTATTAAATTTGTATGAGGTTTCTAGATCCTTTGGGGACAAACTATATGTTTTGGTTTTTTTTACCTCAGTATAGCTATTTCTGCCATTAGATTTGTGTTTAAACGCTCCTTATTAAAGATATTTTTTTATTTGCAACAGTATACTGTTTACCACCATTTTCTTCTATTCAGCGTTGCAGTTTCTGTAGGGAATTTACCTAGAAAGCACTGGGAGATGTCACCAGAACAACCATTTAAAGATCAGAGCAGGCATCCCTTAATTATTCAAGATCTGGATTCTGAGATTCTTCAGTGTATCATTTCTTTTAGTGTAATTCTTCTGGTAAAAGTCTAAGCTTTTGTTTAGGGATTTAGATTTTTGGTTCATGGTTAGGATTTGTTTGACTTCTTGGTTATGAACTTCACAATCTTTCTTACCAGGTCTTTTCTCCAGGTCCTTATCATTAAAAATGACCTCTGTCTCCTACAAAGACAACAACAGTTGTATACAGTATGTGAAAATTTAATGAACTTCAACTCCCAAAATTAAACTTTTCAATTTCCATATAGCCTGTATTTTAAGTTTAGCTAACAGTAATCTACATGCAAATTTTTGTGAAAATCGGTTCATCTGTTTTAATGTGATTGGTGAACAAAGAAACAGACAAAGAAACACAGAAATTGCGATCTGAGGTTTGAAATGAGGCCTTTAGTGTGCAAAACAGATAAATAACAGGAGATGAATCTAAAAAATTCAAAAGACAAGCAGAGGGTTTTATATTTATATATATATATATATATATATATATATATATATATATATATATATATATATATATATATATTGTCACACACGTGCAAGTAGGAGGCAGCTAAAGGGCTTAAGTAATGGTAATACCACATTCGACCAGGGGGTGGTGGGGTGCACTGACTGTCTTTCTTAGTTCCCTGCAGACCTTTCCCGAAAAATCTTGCCAGGTTCCGGCACCTCCATAGACCTCACTTCCAGTTCTGGCCCCTTGGATGATGTCACTTCTAGTGCAGACGACGTCACTTCCGGTTCTGGCCCCTTGGATGATGCCACTTCTAGTGCAGACGATGCCACTTCCGGTTCCAGTCCTTTCAATGACGTCACTTCCTATACAGGCCTTTAATGCCGCCATCTTACCACCAATGAATCAGTTCTGTTTTGGACTCAGTCTTGTGAACAACTCTGTTCTTTTCTAAAAGCCTTTTGCAGCCAGGGATCTTATACAGGTGGCTGCCCAAACCTTTTCACTATGTCTGGTCTGTGTTTGTCCCAGAAGAAACTGGGACAGGACCTAAACTTGAGCCAGGTAGGAAAGTATCGGGGCCGAGTTTCTGAGTGGGGAGTTCGTACAGAGGTCAGGAAAGACTCGGTGCAGGCCCAGCTCCTCAAGTGCAAGTGTCTTACCAGAAGGAGAGTGTAGAGGAGACACTCTGGTTTCTGGGGATGAAACGAAAAGGGCTTATTATGTTTTCTCAGATGAGAGAGCTTAGCTGCCCATTGCAACTGAGGACCCAGCTAAAAATGGGTTATCCTTAGGCCAGCAGGCAATGAGAATAAAAACCTGGAAATTCAATCCTAAGGGATCAATTCGGGGGCAAGCTATGGCCCTCTGGGAGCAAGTGGCATTATGGCTAAGGCTGTTTGAGTTAACCCCCTGCCAAACAGTGCAGCAAATAGCCTGCTTTATTTTTTTAAAACGGCTTCCCCAGCACTTTGCCCGGCCAGTCTCTAAATGTCCTCCCTCCACCCCCAACTGTTTGTCTATCTATCCTAGCAAACCATCCCCTGACACCCCAACATTGTTGAATATTAATCCTGACGCTCGTGTTCCTATCCTTCTTCTTGATCACCTTGTTCAACCCATCCAATAAACATTCAGTTCCATCTGTCAACAAAATACCTATACCTTTATCTATATCCATAGAGACCATCTGAAATGGTAGCATTAAATCCATATCTACGGCCTCATCCTTCCAAAGAACCCCTTGTTTCCTCTAAATGTCCCGACACCTCCAGGCCAAGATGCACATCAGGCTCTGCTGGCAGACCATCAAGGTGTTTTGAAGATCCATCCGGTCCCAAAATTCTGGTGGACCCATGACTTCTCTCACCCCAGGGTCCAACTGCCAAGTACAGTTCCAAATTGGCAACGAGTCACCAGGGCCCACCTCTCCCCTATCTCCCCAAGACACTTTACCGCACACCCTCTATCCATGATCCCTAATCATCCTATTCCACACCCGAAAACAATACATATTGGAGGCCCATCCTACTCTCCACTCATCTTCTCTAAGCTTGATTCCCAAATGTACGCTGTCCATCTCCCCAGAGGATTCATGTAGGGTAAGAAATTAAATATCCCGCACGTCCAAATTCAACCAATCCCTTTCCTCCAACTGTGGGATCCCCGCCCTACTCCCTTTCGCGGTTTGTGTCCTGATCCGATACGGCTCACAAGTGGACAGCACCTCATGCTTGATCTCACTCAACCTCCTCCTGGATTAACCACTCTTTCATAGTGCCTGAAATAAAATGTAGATGGCCTTGTCTATATCCGCCTGTGCTGTATTGATTCTAACAAACTGAATTAGCTGTGATTTTACAGTCCCTCTAAATGTATGTCTCAGATGGAAACTAGAGGCATACAAGAGCACATGTGTATCCGTCGGTTTAAAGAAGACCCTCAACTGTAACTTTTTACCCTCCAACATTTCCGTGAAAAATACCTCCATATCCAAGAAGGGCAGAGCATCCCTGCTCATTTTTACTTGTAGTTTAATATTGGTATGGAGGCCGTTCATCACTTCCACAAACTGTACAAATTATACCCAAGAGAAGCACCACACCGCAAAGAAGTCAACCAAAAATCTCAGATGCAACAGTGGTAACCAAGTGCACTTCGCAAAACCTGTCTCCTGCCAATCGGCCTTATAAATATTAATAGGCCGGGGTGTATTTCTTCTCCATTGCCATGCTGTAAGCCTGGAGATATAATATCCCATTGAATTCAAAGTCGTTGGTCCTAAGACAACTCCAGTAGGTCGAAAATGCTCCTGTCCTGCCTACTCGTATTCAGGAATCTCTGGAATATCTGTTTTTTGTACCGCCTGTAGGCCCAACTCTATACTGATAATGGTGTATAGGGATTCTATGTCGATCGTGAACAAGAATGCCTCCTCTGGGAAGACCCTTTCCTGAATGATCTGCAAAAAATTATACATGTTAACTGTTATGTCTCTGAGACACCGGATTTAAATAATAGTCAATCCATTCTGAGATATGGTACGATTCGGAGGAGCAATTCAAGACTATTGGACGACATCCCGGAATCTCAAAGGGGACTGTCCAGGACTCACGAGGCTTGTGTATTTTGGGTAGCAGATAAAACTTTCTGACCACCGGAACTGCTGGACCCATCAGATATCTCTTTTGTTTGAAAGTGATGTAACCCTGCTTGAACAGCCTTTCTAAAATCAAGCCCACCTTTTTCCGGGTCGTCTCCTGTATAGGCTTGGAAAGAAGCCTATAATGCAGCCGATTTCGAAAGCTGTCTTTGGGCCTTGTGTAAACATTGCTCCTGATCTAGGATGACGGTCATCGAACCCTTATCCACAGGTGTTACAATTATATCCCTACTCCGCCTAAGGGTCTGGAGAGATCTTTTTTCGGCCAGGGTTAGGTTCTGTCTGTTTCGATCCGAAAACTCAATTTGATCGAAAAACTCCAAATCTTTCTTGACCACCTCCAATACCGGCTCACCTGCGACACTTTAGGCGTCCAAACCGACCAATCCACAAAAGGTGTTACCATTTCTTCTCTATCCAAATCAAAATAATCCACAAATTTGAGTTTCCTGTGATAGGCATACATATCTCTCTTAAGAAGTTCCAGGTCCACCTCCTGAGGGGTTGGCACAAAACTCAAACCCTTCTGTAAGAGAGATATGTCACTCTCCGTCAACCTAAAGTTTTTTGAGAGGTTATAAATATTAACCTCTTGGATGGACACATACCTCCTTAGCCCGTCGAAAAGTTTAAATGTTCCTGCCAACCATCCAGCACCAAAGCGGCCTCATTACATTTCTAGTGTATCTCATCAGATACGAAACTCATGTCACCATCACCATAACAGTCCAGCGCAGAATCCTTGAATTCTTTCTCCAACAACTCATTAAATTCCATAATGAAACTAACATGTTCTCCTTCCACCGAATACGCCAACTTGGAGATAAAAATACGTGCCCTTGGAAACTTCTGTTGCACCACCTTGAGCAATTGTCTAATCTGTTTCCAGATCGTACCCAACCGAGTTCCGTGATTATTTATCCCTATCGAAAAAATCACTCCCTTAGTTTCCTCCCTCTGCATAAGTTTATCCAATACACATTGTAAACTGCATATTTTTGCCCCCGGAAAACTATTCAACTCCAATTGATTATTTTTATACTCTCTCACCCTACCTACATTAGAGTCTCCTATAACCAAATACAGCTTCTTAGGATCCAGATTCCAGTCTTTGTTCTTACGCTTTGTATGCTCATGCACTATCAGTCTCTCTACCACTTCAAAGGCACCCACCGGACAATGGGAAGTCTCAGATCCAATCGGAGAAACATCCAACACCATCTCTGTCAACTCCACCTCCGCTGGTAAATGTTCCACCTCCAATTCCACACTTGGGCCCACCTCCTCCCCCAAAGGAAGATTCCAACTATAATCTTTCATTTCTCCCGTCAGACCAATCTCCTCACTCCGCTCCACCTTTCCACACATTAATTCTCGCTCCATCATCTCACTCTCCCTCAAACAATCAGGTCAAGGTAGTCCCCCTTTCTGCCCTTCCAAATCACTTTTCAAACCACACCCTTCTCCGTCCTCACTGTGACCCAACACCCATTCGGAGGACCTAAACCTTCTAGATGAGGGTGTCAAGAAAGTGGTCTGAAGAGCCACCGCTACTCACCCTTCCCTCACCCTCCTCTAAAGACAAAAGATGTTCCAAAAGAATAGAAGTATGTATTTTATTAAGATCTATATCACCAACTAAAGTTTTTATTTGTACCGTATCAGAACATAATCCAACAGCTGGTAACACCTGCTCTGAACCTGTCCCCTTGCAAGCATCTCCGCTACTTCCATCCAATTCTCCTCAAGATCCTCAATGGTCTGTGCGATCCTCCTTCTCTGTTTAATTGAGAGATATGAAGAGGAGCTGGAAGAAAAAAGATTGTTCACCCAAGTGGTCTGCCTACGCCCTCTCTCCGAGCCTGTTAAGTCCCTCTCCTGTATTGAATCTAACCTGGGTGAAGAGTGCAGTCCTTCCCGAGAAGTGTCCATCCTGTTGCTTAAGGCCAATTGCAGAGTCCTAGACTGACATGTCTTTCTGGATTTAACCCTCTTGCTGCCATTGCTCTTCCGTCGGATCCAGTTCCTTCAAGGCCTGGAGATGTCATTCCCTACTGAACTCAAATTCTGGGATGGACCCTGTAAGTAAAAAAGAGTTTAACATTCCGATCGAGGACTGGGTTAACTTTGTTCTATAACGTACCTTAGCAAAGTGTATCTCTTTATCCACTTTACTATCAAGGGCCACCACCTCCTCCCACCTAAAAGTATAAATCAATCTCGTATAGTGATTCTCCAAAATTCTCAAATTTTGATAAAACCATTAACCCTATTCAAGGTATATTCATTTGGACAAGCCAGTTTAATAAAATTAGACAGCTGTTCCGAATGTTTTTTCATGCCTTTTGGGATCTGATTAAACTTTAGGGCCCCATGAATAATTTCCAGATGGTGTATATCCTGTAGGATTTTAAAATATCTCCTCTCCTTCCCTGGTCTACTCAACTCAGCAAAAGATGGAACATTTATACCCTCCATACCCTCCCCTTCTGACTGTAGTGCTGAACATCTGTTGTTTATTGCACAGTTGTACATGTTGGACTCTGAAAGTGAACTGAACCATGCAAAAACAATTTTATAAGCTTTTTCAATATATAAAATAACTAAATAAATAAATATTACCCCCCATAAATATATTTAAAATTATATAAATATCTCAATACAGTAATCCCTCCTCCATCGCGGGGGTTGCGTTCCAGAGCCACCGGCGAAATAAGAAAATCCGCGAAGTAGAAACCATATGTATATATGGTTATTTTTATATTGTCATGCTTGGGTCACAGATTTGCGCAGAAACACAGGAGGTTGTAGAGAGACAGGAACGTTATTCAAACACTGCAAACAAACATTTGTCTCTTTTTCAAAAGTTTAAACTGTGCTCCATGACAAGACAGAGATGACAGTTCTGTCTCACAATTAAAAGAATGCAAACATATCTTCCTCTTCAAAGGAAACAGAGAGGAAAGCAAACAAATCAATAGGGCTGTTTGGCTTAAGTATGCGAAGCACCGCCGGTACAAAGCTGTTGAAGGCGGCAGCTCACACCCCCTCCGTCAGGAGCAGAGAGAGAGAGAGAGAGAGAGAGAAACAAAGTCAAAAATCAATACGTGCCCTTTGAGCTTTTAAGTATGCAAAGCACCGTGCAGCATACTTAAAAGCTGCACACAGAAGGTAGCAACGTAAAGATAATCTTTCAGCATTTTTAGATGAGCGTCCGTATCGTCTAGGTCTGCGAACAGCCCCCCTGCTCACACCCCCTACGTCAGGATCACAGATAGTCAGCGCAAGGGAGAGAGAAAGAAAAGTAAATTGGGTAGCTTCTCAGCCATCTGCCAATAGCGTCCCTTGTATGAAATCAACTGGGCAAACCAACTGAGGAAGCATGTACCAGAAATGAAAAGACCCATTGTCCTCAGAAATCCACGAACCAGCAAAAAATCCGCGATATATATTTAAATATGCTTACATATAAAATCCGCGATAGAGTGAAGCCGCGAAAGGCGAAGCGCGATATAGCGAGGGATCACTGTATATATTTAATAAAAAAGGAGACTATCAAGGTAAAAATATTTTCTTTAAAATTGGCCTACTCACTCTCCTTCTCTGCCACTGCCTCCCATTGCCTCCATTTTGCAAAAGCCCCAATAAAATTCATAAAATTGAGGGATTTTCCCTCCCTTCCAGGCCCTAAGTGCTTAATAAATTAAGTGCTATAAGTGCTAAAAAGACTAAAAAAATGTGCTACTACTACTAAATAAGTTCCTCAGAGTTGCATTTTGTAAAAAAAAAGGTCAACCCGGACCCTCTCTCCCAAATTCATTTTCAATTTAGAGAAACATTGGCTTCTTTTAAAAGGGAGCAATGGAATGATGACTCCCTAAAATTTGCAAAGAATGCAGTAGTTGTCGTTAATGGCCAATGCACGCATCAGTCCATGCCACAAGGACTTCACTTTGTAATAAAAAATGATTTATTATACTGGGTTGCCGAGCATGAGGGAGAGGTCTGGGAATTGTTCTTAATTCCACGAACCTGCCGGCAGCAGGTTTGTGAAATGGCACATTCTCACCTACTTGGAAGCCATTTAGGCACCGAAAAAACTTTATAGTGGATCAAACTCAGATTTTATTGGCCGGAAATTAATGAGGAGGTTTGCCAATTTTTGCACTTCCTGCCCGGAGTGTCAATTACGGCAAATTCCCAGTAGGGACCGTGCTCCTCTCGTCCCCTTTCCCCTAATTGATGTTCCCTTTGAAAGAACAGGGGTGGATATAGTAGGACCCTTAGAGCCCCCAGCCTCAGGACACAAATCTCTCTATTATTAAAAATAATCTTTGAGAGTGAGACTAGGAAGACAAGACGTGATCTTCTTGGAAGACAATTTGAAGTTCTGCGAGAGAAACTTTAACTTGCTCCCAGCTCTTAAAACAACAACAAGCGACAAGCAAAACACACAGCTCGCCAGCAGCAGAAACACAGCAGATGATCCGACTGCATCTCCTTAGCGTGCGTTCAGCCACCCTAAACCCCCACCCCCCCTTCACAACGCGAGATGGCAGAGACATGAAGTGGCAAAAGGACAGCTGCTGTACAGGCTTTAAAATAATCGATGGGCAGCGCGACAGCAGCAGCAGCAGAAAGACAGCAGATGATCCGACGGCATCTCCTTAGCATGCATTCAGCTGCCCCCCTTCACAATGTGAGCAGCATTATATGTCCCGCGAGAAAGAGATTTAACTGTGCCCTGGGCTGGAAATAAAGGACAAGTATTGTTTTTACAACATCACGCGAGACAAGGCAGTGAGACATCATTTAAAACAAGTCCATGGACATCTAACCTAGCAGTTGTTGGATTGCTTTTGGCAGACACGCTTCATGTGCTCCCAGCTCTTAAAACAACAAGCGACTAGCAAAACACACAGCTTGCCAGCAGTAGAAAGCCAGCAGATGATCCGACTGCTTCTCCTTAGCGTGCGTTCAGCCACCCTAACCCCCACCCTGCCCACCTTCACAACATGAGCGTCAGAGACACGAAGTGGCAAAAGGACAGCTGCTGTACAGGCTTTGAAATGATCAGGCAGCTCGCCAGCAGCAGAAATACAGCAGATGATCCAACGGCATCTTCTTAGCATGCGTTCAGCCTCACCCCCTTCACAACGCAAGCAGCGTTATATGTCCTGTGAGAAGGAGATGTAACCACACCCAGGGCCGGAAATAAAGAACAAGTATTGTTTTTACAAAAGTTTTAAAGTAAAAATGAAAATAATGCATATGTAACAATTCCCATGAAAATAACAATCTCTTTAAATTGTATATCCGGTAAACCAAACCCGGGGGTGGGCAAGCGAAGTGAGCAGGGGGCAGAGCCTCCTAGTATATATTAGTCCTCATGGATTATGCGACCTGATACCCAGAAGCTGTTCCTTTGCACTCGGCTACATCTAAAGCAATCGCACGGGAACTAGTAGGGGTCATTGCACAAGTCAGCATCCCTAAAGAAGTCCTAACTGAACTTCTTCCACCTCAAAAACGTTCAAGGAAATGGCCAAGTTACTGAAAATAAAGCTTAAAGACAAAAAGACCACAGTGTATCATCCTCAAACTAACGGTCTAGTAAAGGGGTGTAGTCAGAATCTCAAACAGATGCTTCGCAAGGTGGTCAGTGGGGATGGGAGGAATTGGGATCAGCTCCTTCCCCCCATTCTATTTACATACCAGAAAGTCCCACAAGTCTCTACGGGGTTCTCACCTTTTGAATTATTATACAGTCGACAACTCTGGGGTATATTAGATATTTTGAAAGAAGGTTGGTAAAAAGAGGCTCTTCCGTCCACAAATATATTAGAATATATTGCAATTACACGATAGATTTGGAAAAATTCAGCCTATTCTAAAAAGTCATATGGAAAAGGCGCAAGCAACACTGGCCCATTATTATGATTGTGGCACGGTGCTCCGAGAATTCCATCCAGGGGATTGTGTCATGGTGTTGGTTCCCACCTCCTATTCCAAATTACTCGCCTATTGACAAGGCCCTTATGAAATTAAGGAGAGGAAAGGGCTTGTCAACTATTTGGTGAAACAACCCAATCGTCGACCAAGCGAGCGGATTTATCATGTGAACTTGCTGAAGCCGTGGAAGGAAAGGGATCCTGATTCTTCCTCCGCTCAGCCCCACTAATTCTTTGCTCAAACAGATACCCTTAAATTCAGCAAGGAATTAACTTTCAAACAGAAATGGGACCTGGAATCAACTATCTTGTCCGTCCCAGAGGTGGTGAGTGAAAAGCTCAGAAGGATCTTTCTGATTGCGCACAACATAGTTATTGTCCAAGAGCACCCCTATAGACTCCCGGAGGCAAAGAAAGTAGAAATGGAGCTGGAAATCAAATAAATGCTGAAACTAGGAATGATAAAGGAAAGTTTTAGTCCCAGGTCCAGTCCAATCATCTTGGTTAGTAAGCCTGATGGCAGTTGGGGTTTTGCAATGACTTCCGTCGGCTTAACCAAGTCTCCCAATTTGATGCTTATCCCATGCCTCGTGTGGACGACCTCCTCAAAAGGCTGGGCCAAGCAAGATTCTTGACTACACTTGACAAAGGAGTACTGGCAGATTCCTTTAACGAATTCCACAAAGGTCAAGGCGGTGTTTAGCACCCCTAGCGGACACTGACAGTATCGTGTCCTTCCATTCAGGTTACACGGGGCTCCAGCGACTTTCCAGCGTCTGGTGGACAAAGTGCTCCGTCCCCATAATGCGTATAGTGCTGCCTATCTGGATGACATCGTCATCTATTCCAGCACATGGAAGGAACACGTACAGCAGGTCAAAGTGGAGTTGCAGACACTAGGAGAAGCCAGGCTTTGAATCAATCCAATAAAATGTTTCTTTGGACTGAAAGAGGCTAAATATTTGGGCCACCTGGTGGGTGGGGGTACTGTGAGGCCACAGTGTTCAAAAATAGATGCCATTTTAAAATGGTCCCATCAAGTCCAAGCATTTCTCGGATTAGCCGGGTACTACCACCGATTTGTACCTCGGTTTTCCAAGACAGCGGCGCCCTTAATTCATTTGACGAAGAAAAGATCACCTAATAATGTGGTATGTACTGACAAGATGGAAGCTGCATTCTTTGACTTAAAACAGGCTCTTACTTCAGTACCAGTATTACTGTAATAGCTCCTAATTTTTCTCTCCCTTTCATTCTCCGGATGGACGCTTTGGACACAGGCTGGGGTGCCGTGTTAAGCCAAAGTGTCGATGGTGTTGAACACCCCATCATGTACCTGAGCCAGAAACTGCTGGATCGGGATACCAGGTATGCGGCGGTGGAAAGGGAAGCCCTGGCGATTAAATGGGCGATTAAGCAGTTCAGGTACTAACTCTTGGGCCAACAGTTCACTCTAGTGTCGGATCATGCTTCTTTTACAGTGAATGGCCCTTCACAAGGAGTCGAATCCACGGGTCACTAGGTGGTTTCTTGACCTACAACCTTACAAGTTTTCGCTCATTCATCGTAAGGGCTCTCTCCATGCCAACGCTGATACCCTCTCTTGTGCCCACGACCTGTCGGTGCAGGTTATCCAACCCAATGTGTCTGGGCTAAGGTGGGGGGGGGGCTTGTCACACACATGCGAGTAGGAGGCAATTAACAGGCTTAAGTAATGGTAAAACCATATCCGACCAGGGGGTGGTGGGGTGCACTGACTGTCTTACTCAGTTCCCTGCAGACCTTTCCAGAGAAATCCTGCCAGGTTCCGGTGCCTCTGAAGACCTCACTTCTGGTTCCAGGCCTTTAACTTCTGGTCCAGATGATATCACTTCTAGCTCCAGGGCCTTCGATGATGCCACTTCCAGTCCCAGCCCCTTTGATGACATCACATCCTATATGGGCCTTTAAAGCCGCCATCTTACCACCAATGAATCAGATCTGTTTTGGACTGTCTTGTGAACAACTCTGTTCTTTTCAAAAAGCCTTTTGGAGCCAGTCTTTACATGATGTCTGGTCTGTGTTTCTATCTCAATATATATATACAGTATATATATATATATATATATGGAAGAGAAGGTCTGTGATACGGTTTGCATATTTGCAGTTGGAGATCCACGAAGGGAGAAAAAACGAATCACGTATCATAAAATAGTTTTATTCCTGAGCTTTCAACCCCTATCTGGCGTCTTCATCAGAGGATAATGCTTAGACTTACAAGAATCAAAGGCAATATATAGCAACACATTCAGTGGGGGGGGGGGGGGGTTAAATGGGGGGGTGGGTGGAGGTGACTAAGTCAGTATGATCGAGGGGGGGGAGTTGTATAGTTTAATTATTGTGTACATGTCCTTCTTAAGTTGGCATATGCTGGATTTATGTCCAAGTGTCTGTTGATGGTGTTTTCATCTGATAGCCAAGACTCGGCCAACTCTCTGGCACTTTTTGTACTGGCCTTAAATTTTACTTTTATGTTGTCCCAGTTGAATGTGTGTCCTGTCGATTTAGTATGTGCAGTACAAAAAGTGGCAGAGAGTTGGCCGAGTCTTGGCTATCAGATGAAAACGCCATCAACAGACACTTGGACATAAATCCAGCATATGCCAACTTAAGAAGGACATGTACACAATAATTAAACTATACAACCCCCCCCCCTTGATCATACTGACTTAGTCACCTCCACCCACCCCCCCTATTCCCCCCCCCACTGAATGTGTTGCTATATATTGCCTTTGATTCTTGTAAGTCTAAGCATTATCCTCTGATGAAGACCCCTGATAGGGGTTGAAAGCTCAGGAATAAAACTATTTTATGATACGTGATTCGTTTTTTCTCCCTTCGTGGATCTCCAACTGCAAATATATATATATATATATATATATATATATATATATATATATATATATATTTATATATATATATTTGCAGCTGGAGATCCACAAAGGGAGAAAAAATGAATCACGTATCATAAAGTACTTTTTATTCCTGAGCTTTCAAACCATGCCAGGGTTCTTCATCAGAGGATAATGCTTAGACTTACAAGAATCAAAGGCAATATATAACAAAACATTATGTGGAGGGGGTGGGGGGTGGCTAAGTCAGTGTGATGGGGGGGGGGGGGGTATTAGGTGTACAGTTTATTTATTATGAACATGTTCTTCTTAAGTTTGCATATGCTGGATTTATGTCCAAGTGTCTGTTGATGGCGTTCTCAGGAATTTATTCCTGGAAAGCTCAGGAATAAAAACTACTTTATGATACGTGATTCATTTTTTCTCCCTTTGTGGATCTCCAGCTGCAAATATGCAAACCGTATCACAGACCTTCTCTTCCATATATATATATATATATATATATATATATATATATATATATATGTACACACACACACAAGATAAAGGTTTAGGGCAACACGGTGATCCCATATTTAGTAAATATAAAATAATAAATGCTTTTCAGCAAAAAAAAAAAAACAATGCTTCTATAGATGAGAGTCTGAGATTACACTGTCCAAGATGGCGACACTTCCAGTTACATACAGGGCCCAGGTGGACGGACACTGGAAGTGATGTCAGAGGTGGTGAGATTGTCAATCATCCGGTCTGTGGAGGGGGGAAGAGAAGAGGATTTAGAATAGACTGCCACCCTGCGGATCAGTGATGAAATACCACCACTAGAGCCTTTAAGCTGTGCCCAAGGTGCATGTGTGTGACTCTATATATAAACTCATAAGAAAAAGTTTGGGAACCCCTCTCAACCTGCATAATAATTTACTCTACTTTCAAGAAAAACGATAACAGTGGTATGTCTTTCATTTCCTAGGTACATCTGAATACTGGGGTGTTTTCCGAACAAAGATTTTTAGTGAAGCAGTATTTAGTTGTATGAAATTAAATCAAATGTGAAAAACTGGCTGTGCAAAAATATGGGTCCCCTTGTAATTTTGCTGATTTGAATGCATGTAACTACTCAATACTGATTACTTGCAGCACTAAATTGGTTGGATTAGCTCGTTAAGCCTTGAACGTCATAGACAGGTGTGTCCAATCATGAGAAAAGGTATTTAAGGTGGTCAATTGCAAGTTGTGCTTCCCTTTGACTCTCCTTTGAAGAGTGACAGCATGGGATCCTCAAAGCAACTCTAAAAGATCTGAAAACAAAGATTGTTCAGTATCATGGTTTAGGGGAAGGCCACAAAAAGTTATCTCAGAGGTTTAAACTGTCAGTTTCAACTGTAAGGAATGTAATCAGGAAATGGAAGGCCACAGGCACAGTTGCTGTTAAACCCAGGTCTGGCAGGCCAAGAAAAATACAGGAGAATGGTTACAGACAACCCACGGATCACCTGCAAAGACCTGCAAGAACATCTTGCTGCAGATGGTGTATCTGTACATCGTTTTACAATTTAGCGCAATTTGCACAAAGCACATCTGTATGGCAGGGTGATGAGAAAGAAGCCCTTTCTGCACTCAAGCCACAAACAGAGTCGCTTGTTGTATGCAAATGCTCTTTTAGACAAACCAGATTCATTTTGGAACAAAGTGCTTTGGACTGATGAGACGAAAATTGAGTTATTTGGTCATAACAAAAATCGCTTTGCATGGTGGAAGAAGAACATCGCATTCCAAGAAAAACACCTGCTACCTACTGTCAAATTTGGTGGAGGTTCCATCATGCTGTGGGGCTGTGTGTCTAGTTCAGGGACTGGGGCCCTTGTTAAAGTCGAGGGTCGGATGAATTCAACCCAATATCAACAAATTCTTCAGGATAATGTTCAAGCATCAGTCACAAAGTTGAAGTTATGCAGGGGTTGGATTTCCAACAAGACAATGACCCAAAACACAGTTCGAAATCTACAAAGGCATTCATGTAGAGGGAGAAGTACAATGTTCTGGAATGGCCGTCACAGTCCCCTGACTTGAATATCATCGAAAATCTATGGGATGATTTGAAGCAGGCTGTTCATGCTCGGCAGCCATCAAATTTAACTGAACTGGAGAGATTTTGTATGGAAGAATGGTCAAAAATACCTCCATCCAGAATCCAGACACTTATCAAAGGCTATAGAAGTCGTCTAGTGGCTGTTATATTTGCAAAAGGAGGCTCAACTAAGTATTGATGTAATATCCCTGTTGAGGTGCCCAAATTTATGCACCTGTCTAATTTTGTTATGATGCATATTGCATATTTTCTGTTAATCCGATAAACTTAATGTCACTGCTGAAATACTACTGTTTCCATAAGGCATGTCATATATTAAAAGGAAGTTGCTACTTTGAAAGCTCAGCCAATGATAAAAAAAATCCAAAGAATTAAGAGTTGTTCCCAAACTTTTTCATATGACTGTGTATATATATATATATATATATATATATATATATATATATATATATATTGCATAGTTTTTACTGTCAAATAATGCAAAGAGTACACGACACGTGTTTTGCCCTAATTCTGGGCTCATCAGGCGTACACATAAATACATATATATTTGATATGCTTTATTAATCCCTGAGAGAAAATTATCTTTTTGTATTATCTTTCGTGGTCAAATCACCATTGTATAGCACCCCTGGTGCAATTTTGAGGTTAATAGCCTTTGCTCAAAGGCCCAACAGAGTAGAATCCCTTTTGGCAGTAATGGGACTTGAACCGGCATATATATGCCCATTGCAACTGGTACCAGTCTAACACAGGTTCATCTCTAAGTAATCAATGTAAACCTCAGCCTATTCAACATTAGGGTCTGCTGTGTACCAAATGCACTGCATTCTTCATTCAAACAGATGGCACAATACAAACATTTGTAGTAACAAAATGCACAGAATTTTTCATTCCAACAGACGGTGCATCACAAACATTAGCATTGTCTTTACAAATTCCATACCAAATGGCATATAAAAGATGCATTGCAACCAGACGGGCACAGATACACAGACACACACACACACAAACATGTCTTTTTATTAAGGTAGATACATTTATACACACACAGTATTAGTTGTGCCACAATATCTGTGTCTTCTGATTGACTGTTCAGCAATATTACAACCTGTGGATTAAAATAACCCCTGAATCTACTGGTATAAGTACCAATGGCCCTGTGCTGTTTGTCAGAAGAAAGAAATAACAAAAGCAACCGATTTCTTTATTTGTCCTGATTCCCTTTTGTAGGCCATGAGTGTTGTATATATCCTGAATGAAATGGTTGTGCTAATGTCTAATATAACATTTTTCTGACATCTCATACATTCTGGGTTCCTACTTTTCCACCAGTGCTGCTAGAATAGGCTCTGTCTCCCTACTATTCAGCAGCAGAATATGAAGATACAGAAATTAATCAAGTATGGAACATATATCAGTCATGAATTCCACCATCAATTATTAATAGGCAGAATATGTCAAATTAAAGAAATGCACTTCTTGAATGATTAATAGTGGCCTAAAAGCATGTGGCTGAGATGGTGGGATTCAATTTCTATATGATATGAGCTGTTTAATTTCGTGGTTTAATGAACTTACTATATATGGCCACCACATAAATCTGTCATTGAAGCCATGTGTATTTGGCAAAAAGCCCACCATCTGGCAGAGGTGAATGAGAAATGAAACTAAATCAAGAGGAGAAAACAAACATGAATCAGTTGATTGGCATTTTAATTATGACAAGGTGAGACAAAAGGGCAAAGTCAAAAGAATGTGTAATTCTAACGTTGATAAATTTTTTTTAGGAATGAACAGAAAAATGTTCAGATGAGTTACAAATACACTGTTATTTCTTTATAAGATAAAATCATTTATGCCATGAATTGCCAACACTCCCTAGGCAATGGCAGCAGTCCTCTTACTACATAGGTATCAAACCCAGAATGAGTTTTAGGCAACAACGAGAGACAATAATCAAACAAAGCTAGTGTCTTCTAACCTAAACTATGAAAGTGTATCAAAATACATTTCGACATCATTATAAAGTGTTTTATCCAGCAGCACGGTAGCACAGTGCTAGCATTGCAGCCTCATGGCAGTTTAATTCCCAGTTTTATTCTCTTCTAGGTATATACAATAGGAAGATAGAATTAAAAGTTCTTCATGTTTCATCTCCAGTCTTCAGTTTCCTCTTGGGCCTCTTGTTTCCTGTAACATGCCGTTCATTTAAATGTATTGGCGGGTGTGGGAGTTTGTGTGTCATCTAAGGTTAGTTGTTCCTTTGGGCCCATTGCTGCAATACTCCAGGGCCCTTCTCTGCACAAAACAGGTACAGAAGATGGATGGATTGTTGTGCTACTCTGTTTGGTTCAACCGCTTTTATTACATTTTTTGTAAACTTCTGATTTTTCAATATTTATTTGTCAAAGCAGGTGCTATGTCAAACTAAGTGGACAGAGTTACAGCTATAGTCAGGCTGTTTAAATTATGTGACATGAAACCATTTAGCAGCCTGTTTTTTCAACAAGTTACAATACCCTGACAAGAGTTTTATTTTTTTATTTAAAATATTGGCAATAAAAATGCAATAATAATATGCAAAGTGCTTTTGAGTCTTAGTAGTGAGGAAATGCTGTTACAAATGTAAATCATCTTCATACATGGGTCTGTATTTACTGCCAAATACTCTCATCTGGCTAGCAGTTCTTCTGTGGTCTGCTGGTAATAATCCTGTTTGACTGTTACTGTTCATTTTTAATGTCTTGTGGTACACTCTATGGTAAGGAGATGATGTTGATTTGGGGTTTGATTGACAGGAAAGTTACATAATGTTGACTTAAGAGGGAAAGTTATGTTGTGAATCTGCAGGAAACCATAGATATGGAGCTCTGCAGAGAATGCGCCTTACTGTTTGATACTCAATAGCTAATAAGCAATCCAGCCAACTAACGTCAATACACATCAGAGTTTGTTTCAGGGATGCCTTAATAAAGACTAAATGAGCATAGAGGAATGTTGATTTGCAGGGAGAGTTTAGTGACTTCTTAATGGTGGCTTTTAACAGTAAATGGACTGTATACATTTTTAATCCAGGCTTATTAACATTTTAATGCTCACAGCTTAGTGCCCCTTTTTAATCCTTTTATTAAAAGGTAAAGTGTATACCTTGCAGAATATTGCTTTATTTATCACCATAAATTAATTTGCCTTGGCAGTGCCTTCTGTGCTCACCTGTAGGAAACATCTAGTGACAAAATACTCATATTTTACCTGAGAAGCTGTGATAAATGTGTAAACGGTGAAAATGAACAATAGAACACTAAGTCACAGTCTCTGTGCAGTTGAAAATGAGAGTATTTTTATGTACAGTGCATCCGGAAAGTATTCACAGCTCATCACTTTTTCCACATTTTGTTATGTTACAGCCTTATGCCAAAATGGATTAAATTCATTTTTTTCCTCAGAATGCTACACACAACACCCCATAATGACAACGTGAAAAAAGTTTACTTGAGGTTTTTGCAAATTTATTAAAAATAAAAAAAACTGAGAAATCACATGTACATAAGTATTCACAGCCTTTGCTCAATACTTTGTCGATGCACCTTTGGCAGCAATTACAGCCTCAAGTCTTTTTGAATATGATGCCACAAGCTTGGCACACCTATCCTTGGCCAGTTTCACCCATTCCTCTTTGCAGCACCTCTCAAGCTCCATCAGGTTGGATGGGAAGCGTCGGTGCACAGCCATTTTAAGATCTCTCCAGAGATGTTCAATTGGATTCAAGTCTGGGCTCTGGCTGGGCCACTCAAGGACATTCACAGAGTTGTCCTGAAGCCACTCCTTTGATATCTTGGCTGTGTGCTTAGGGTCGTTGTCCTGCTAAAGATGAACCGTTGCCCCAGTCTGAGGTCAAGAGCGCTCTGGAGCAGGTCTTCATCCAGGATGTCTCTGTACATTGCTGCAGTCATCTTTCTCTTTAACCTGACTAGTCTCCCAGTCCCTGCCGCTGAAAAACATCCCCACAGCATGATGCTGCCACCACCATGCTTCACTGCAGGGATGGTATTGGCCTGGTGATGAGCGGTGCCTGGTTTCCTCCAAACGTGACGTCTGGCATTCACACCAAAGAGTTCAATCTTTGTCTCATCAGACCAGAGAATTTTCTTTCTCATGGTCCGAGAGTCCTTCAGGTACCTTTTGGCAAACTCCAGGCAGGCTGCCATGTGCCTTTTACTAAGGAGTAGCTTCCGTCTGGCCACTCTACCATGCAGGCCTGATTGGTGGATTGCTGCAGAGATGGTTGTCCTTCTGGAAGGTTCTCCTCTCTCCAAAGAGGACCTCTGGAGCTCTGACAGAGTGACCACTGGGTTCTTGGTCACCTCCCTGGCTGGCCAGCTCTAGGAAGAGTCCTGGTGGTTTCGAACTTCTTCCATTTACGGATGATGGAGGCCACTGTGCTCATTGGGACCTTCAAAGCAGCAGAAATTTTTCTGTAACCTTCCCCAAATTTGTGCCTCGAGACAATCCTGTCTCGGAGGTCTGCAGACAATTCCTTTGACTTCATGCTTGGTTTGCGCTCTGACATGAACTATCAACTGTGGGACCTTATATAGACAGGTGTGTGCCTTTCTAAATCATGTCCAATCAACTGAAATACCACAGGTGGACTCCAATTAAGCTGCAGAAACATCTCAAGGATGATCAGGGGAAACAGGATGCACCTGAGCTCAATTTTGAGCTTCATGGCAAAGGCTGTGAATACTTATGTACATGTGCTTTCTCAATTTTTTTATTTTTAATAAATTTGCAAAAACCTCAAGTAAACTTTTTTCACGTTGTCATTATGGGGTGTTGTATGTAGAATTCTGAGGAAAAAAATGAATTTAATCCATTTTGGAATAAGGCTGTAACATAACAAAATGTGGAAAAAGTGATGCGCTGTGAATACTTTCCGGATGCACTGTATATATTTATTTGATGCACATTACACATTTACATTTAATACTGCATATTCTATCAAGGCAGACTTTCAGATTTCTATTGTAGTGTTCCCTGATTCCATGTGCAAAATAAGCAGTCACATATAGTAGGAGTAACTCCAATACAAGAAGCATCTCTATTTCCGGAAGAGAAATTTAAGGATCTCTTTAGTATGACATCCCATACTTCTTGAAGTTTGATCTTTTGATGGCTCATGAGACTTTAAAGAGGTTCTCATTTATGTTTCATTTAATCTCCTTAGCGTTAGACCCAGGCTGTTAAAACAGTGCTAAAAGCATAAGTCCCGAGCGTCACTCGGGCAACTGTATAGACTTGGGCTGTAAAAGTGCCAACAGCATTAGCACATGTGCAGTGTGCTGTTCAAAAGCTGATCAATCTGGAAAGAAAATCTGCAAGGAATCACAGTAATATTGTCCCGAATGTAACATTGGATTGTGTATTTCACTGTGCTTCAAGATATACCACACAAATGAAAAATTTTGACACTACTACGGGGCTTCACCCCCTGCTCACTTCGCTTGCCAACCCCCCCGGCCTGCGCTATGCACCAGCCACTTTGCATCTCTGCTGCTTGCATAAGTGGATTTCACTTTCACCAAACAAAAAATCTTTTAATCCTAGCGGATACACCTCTTCATTGGGAAGAAACACTACTTTTCCCTGATGGCAACACGAATTAGACGATCTACAAGTCTCTGACTTAAAGTTTAAATCCAAACAATATATTCGATCTCTTTTCGCTGTTCTGTTATTTCACCAAGTAATAATTTCCATTTGTTTGCGCTAATGCGATCTTCACTATCATTTTTTTGAGACTTTCGAATTTTAGTACTTTCATTATTTCTAACCTGCTCTGCATGTGTATTGTGCCAACATCTTTGAATTCTTTACAATGTTCTACTTTGTCATCTACTCTTTGTCTTTTATTTCCAGCCCTGGGCGTGGTTAAATCTCTTGGCACAAGAGACTCTCGCGGGACTTGAAAGTATCTCTCTAAAAAATTCACGTCTCATCCCAGGCTGAAAAGTCTCGTCTCGTCCCAGGATTTTTTTTATTATAATAGAGAGATATATGATATTAGCATTCATTTGTTTATTATTATTATTATCATTATCATTATTATTATTTGTATGATTATTATACTTTCTACACTTCTGACTTTGTACAGTACTTCTAGTGTTTTGCACGTTTTACAATAGAAAGATGAGATTTAATAAATATGTAATTTTTAGAGCCAAAAATACAACGCTTTTAACATGTTTTTTCAAGAAAAAATATATTGTTAAGGAGGTTAAGAATCAACTTTGTCACAGATGTTTCTCCTAAAATTCCTTAGGAGAAACAGCTTTAGAAAAAAGGAGACATGAGATACAACTGAAGTAAAAGGAGTCAAAATTGAGAATTTGGTTTAAAAAGCACTTTAGGTTTTGTGAGATTTGTTTGCCTGATGCCTTTATCCAAGGTGAGTTACAACATTTGAGATACAGCTAGTTAAGTTCCTTTTGTTTTTCCAACTGGAGCACAAGCAGGTGCTAATGGTCACATGGTGTCAGTAATGGGATTCGAACTAAAGCTTAAACCACAAAGCTACAGTACTAATCTCTTTCAAGGCTTTATATTTTTTCCACAATGAGCATGATCTAATTGGCACACAGCAATATAAATTAGAGCAGCTAACAAAACTATTCAGAAGCAAGGACTATGGTTTCATAATGATAATATGTGTTTTATTACCACAAACAATTGTTCATACATTTCACCATTTATTACTGAACACATACTGCTCAGTAATAAGTTTGCTGAATGAGCCCTCAACATACAACTTCCTATTTGGTACAGGTAGAATGTAGATTTTTGAACTCCAGACAGACAAAAATCACTCTTTGGGAAAGGAACATGCAAATAAATTGAGAAAAATAAGATGATCAGAGAATAAAGCAAAAACCTAGAATACTTTGGGTCACTGCTGAGACTTCAGCTACAAGACATCTGCTGCCGGGACACCAGCCCACAAACTGGATGTATTCCTGATTTTCATCTCCTTTACACAATCTCAGGACACTCCATGTCGTATGGTGTGACTTGCAACACATTATTTGCTTTCATTTATGTCACTAGCAAATGGAATAAGACTTAAAGATTAAAACTTATTAAGCCTGCTTTCCTGCCTGTATGTTAGCTCTATTTTACGGCCGGCATGATGTAAGTCCATGGAAAAGATTCCATGCATTTGAAAAGGGGTTTATGTTTTAAAGAAGAGGTTGTCCCAAAGATTTTCTGTGACAAAACTATTGAATTTCCAAAAAAACTGCCATTGTGCCAAAAACTAGCAAATATTTTTAAAAATATTTTTGGTAAAATTAGTTGGATATGTAACGCTCCAACATGAAGTATTTTACCTGTCAGAATTGTAAATACAGGGTTGTTGTGAAAAGTGTGTATGTTTTGTGTCAGAACACCAAAAAAAGTGTCATCCCCATGGTCATTGTAAACAGAAAGCAAAATTAGTAAACCTTTGAAAGAAAAATCAGCACTTATATGGTGTCAGATATTTAAAAGTGATACTGCTTCATAAGGATAAGATATTTGGTCAAATAATATCATTCAGTAACAACTGCTCTTCATATTTTATCACCAAAAGTATTATTATCATAAACTGTATAGATGGTATGTGTACAATCCATCCATCCATTATCCAACCCGCTATATCCTAACTACCGGGTCACGGGGGTCTGCTGGAGCCAATCCCAGCCAACACAGTGCGCAAGGCAGGAAATAAATCCCGGGCAGGGCGCCAGCCCACCGCAGGGTATGTGTATAATTTAAAACAAATTAACAAATGTAACAATGTGGTTAATTTACTGGTAATATTACCAACACTGCATAGATTTCTCATGTCATGGTACTTATTTTAGGTTTCAGTCCACAACGGAGCTTGTTCTGATGTTTTGTGCATAAGGGAATTAAGAGAATAAGATTTTGGAGTCTAAACTCTTAACTTGAGAAACACCAATTCTCTTGAACACATCTCTTATCTCATTGCCCGGGCTTTTTGGTATCAGTGCCTTTTTTCCCCCACTTCATTCTGGTGCTTTTGGTGTGGTTATCTGCACTTAGCTGAAATATTGCAGTTTTAATACAAGAAAAAAATTAAATGACTAAAAATGGATGAAGTCCCTTTCAAGGGAAAAAAATACATTTTGAATAGCAAAAGCAGCCGCATTGCAACCCACATTGGTTTTTCTGATAAGTGGGCCCTTAACACATTTCCTGTCTTATTTTTATTCTGTCCATTAGTAATGGGGTCAGTTTTCTTATGGCAATGGGCTATTCTGTCAATTTAATTTACCGCTAACAAAAGCAATAATAGCAGCTGTGTTTCAGTGTTATGCTATGTGAAGTAATCTCATTCAGAGCACTTCACCCCAAATCAGACAGTCTGTTCAATATTTACATTTGTAACTTGCTTTTCAGATGTTTATATTTACAGTAGGCCAACTCAGCATAAAAACACCAACCCAGGTCGATAGTGTAGTGCCAAACAAGAAAAGCCATGCTGCAAGTGAGGTTACATCATGTAGAAAAGTGTCCTACTGCTCCTCTTGGAGGCATCTCTGTCACAACCGGGGGACAATGTCTGAAGCCTTGACTATTTTGTTATTAAGCTTCCATATTGTTTAGAGGTATCCATCCATCCATCCATCCATTGTCTAACCCGCTGAATCCGAACACAGGGTCATGGGGGTCTGCTGGAGCCAATCCCAGCCAACACAGGGCACAAGGCAGGAAACAATCCTGGGCAGGGTGCCAACCCACCGCAGGACACACACAAACACACCAAGCACACACTAAGGCCAATTTAGAATCGCCAATCCACCTAACCTGCATGTTTAGAGGTATAAGTAGTTTCATTAGCTAGGCTGTATGTCTAATGTAGCCATTCTACACATCATGACAAGATCTTCCTAATTTTAGAATTATGACCTAATCATGCGTCTTTATGTCACATGAACCATTCATGCTCTAGCTACTTACAATCTAGCTGAATCAGTGTAGGCATGATATTTTAAAGCATAAGTGGCCACACTAATTTTATTTTGTACAGAATGGGAGTGTGACAGGGTATAATAATGTATTTTATTTTGCATAAGAAAAGGAACAAACATTCTGTAATGATTTGGGGTTTTACCATTGTGGGTGCTACAGAAAGGGCAAGCAATCTCCCTCTGGGATGCCTTAGTAAAGGAGAATGGAAGAACAGGCTTTCCAACTGGATGAGAACAAGATTCATTATCCTGCAGGGAGGCCAGAACGTTAGAAGGAATGGGGAGACAACAGCATGTGAGTACTGTATTCCTAGATCTGCTAGGGGGCAGAGTCTCTGAGGTTTGGGTACCTGAAGGCATTTTGGGAGTTTGAGCCCCGGATTACATGCCTGTTGGGTTTCGTGGGTAACACAAGGGGGTGCTACACTGAGATATAGTCCCTATTTGTGGGACTTCCGTCTGACCTGCAAGTGCTCCCAACAGACCATGCCCAAGCCCTAGAATTATGCCTGAGTCAAAGGTTAAAGGAGCCGCTTCGCAATGGCCCAAGGAATCGAGAGGTGGAAGTCTAAGCTCTTGGAATGAGTGGAATTAGAGTGTTAAATGCTGAGTTTGGTAAGATAAGGAGATGAGCAAGCAATAAAATATAAGGTATCAAAATAGTTGTTTTCTGTGACAGAATGCTATCATATCTGATTTGTATTCCTTCCCCTCTTCCTGCCTCTGTCTCTTTCTCTTCAACACACACACACATAAACACACACACACTATGCTGACCTCCCTTTTTCCTGCCACTCCAGACTCAAGTGGCCCTGGAGTTGCAAAGCTCTGTATTAGACAGCCATATTCCCAGAGTTCCCTCTGGCTGTGCCAGGTATCTCTGCATATCGAAACCCCATTTCATAATTAAAGGACAAAAAATGTCTGGTAACTCTCAGACTGCATGTTCTCAATAGTAGATAGAAGGGGTATGTTCCTTCCATGCAGGGGCCCTTTACTCCCCAACTACTGGTCTAGAGGAAATCTCCTAGGATCCAGTCAATTACCAAAGATCATTTATTTCATCAACCACAGGCTGTCTCCTTTCATCCTGGCATGATATTGTGCATCATTAGTGGCAGCATGTTCTCTCTTTTTCTCTCTCCTAGTCCAATTAAGCGTCTCTACCCATGTCCCTTTCCACCTGGTGCACTTAACAAACACTTCTACGACAGACAACTTATCACAATATTTACTGTTTGAGTTTGTTCGTATTTTAAATAACTTATAACATCACAAAACTGTCACTTCTTTACATTCTCTCCCCCTAAAATGCACAATCCTTTGTAATGACTGTGACATATCTTTACTTGTGGTACCTGGATAAATAACTGCAGTGCACAACAATCTGTTGTTTAAATCTGCGTTTAAATTTGTGGTGTAATTTACTCGAGTTTTATTGTTAAAAGCTTCATTTATCATATACAGCTTCATCTCCTACCTACTGCTTGGCTCCAACCATGCATTGATTCATTACAACAGCAATAAGGAGTCTGGCTATTTCCATAATGAATGACATTAAATAAAATCAATCCATGGAAAACAGCATTGCCTTGGTACCTCAGTCTGTATTAAAGGACTAATGAAAAACCAGATTCTTCATAAAATATTCTGGCTTCTCAATTAAGATGGAAAGCAGAAAGGCTGTTTGATTAAGTAACTGACTCCATAACACATTTTCACTTGCTTCATGTTATGTCTTAGTTTTTTAGTGGAAAAGAAGTTTAAAGGCATCCTGCATTATAACTCATGTTGTATATACTGTAAACCTTTTGGCCATTTCTGTGTGAAACACATTCTGGAAAATAGTGTTTTTTTATATAATAATATGTTAATTCAATAAAATTCATGCAGAAGTTTTTATATTTCATTCATTTTATGCAGTGTGCATTCACATAATTGTTTTGTATTTTTTTGGTTACAGATTTTGGACATGGCTTGTTTACTCCTGCACTCCAGTGAATTCCCACATACATGCACTGCTGGTGGTGGTGAAGTCACACGGATTGGCCCTGGTGCTGATGACATAACAGTAAAGTGGTTAAGCATTAATAAATATAAATAACTATACAAAAGAATGCAGTTCAGTATTGAATTGTATTGTAATGGTCCAGGAAAATTGTTCATCAGATTTAAACAGAGGTATATAACCAAAAAACTATATCCAGAGTTAAAAGTTTTCTTGCCAAGTCTTTGATTTATTTTGTAACAAAATCTGGGTGCAGTATAATATCAACAGTGAATTTTAATAAAATGTCACCATGATGTCATGGGTCACATTACAATACAATACAATACAATACAATACAATACAATTTATTTTTGTATAGCCCAAAATCACACAAGAAGTGCCGCAATGGGCTTTAACAGGCCCTGCCTCTTGACAGCCCCCCAGCCTCGACTCTCTAAGAAGACAAGAAAAAAACTCCCCCCAAAAAAAAAACCTTGTAGGGAAAAAATGGAAGAAACCTTGAGAAAGGCAGTTCAAAGAGAGACCCCTTTCCAGGTAGGTTAGTTGTGCAGTGGGTGTCAAAAAGAAGGGGGTCAATACAATACAAAACAATACAATACACAGAACAGAACAAATCCTCAATACAGTATAAAAATTAAAATTTTAGAAGTACGGAGCAGAATTTAACAGTAGCTGATATCACATAATATGATTTGGATTTGTTTAGAGTCCTAGAGATCTCATCCATCAAGCTGCCTCCCCTATTTGGTCATTCCACGGCTGAAACAGCTCTGGGCCAGCCAATCCGATGAAAGGACCCCTCTTTCCCACGGTTCCTGCAATCCTCCATCAGGGATGACTTTACCTTAGGCAGGCAAAACAACTTGGCAGGTGGACCGTGGCAACAAGTGCCACATTTAAATACAGAGAAGAGTAAGAGAATAGGTGAGGGTTAGTATCCAATTATAACTATCATGTTACTTATGTTTTAGTGCTAATGACTAACAACAGAGATGCAGTATGTACAGTTAATCAGCAGCTCTAGTCAGGATATGCTAAAATGAAGTAGTGAGTCTTCAGCTGGGATTTAAAAGCTGAGACCAAAGGGGCATCTCTTATAGTAGCAGGCAGACCATTCCACAGTTTAGGGGCCCTGTAACTAAAAGCTCGACCTCCCACTGTTATTTTATTAATCCTTGGAATCATAAGCTGACCGGCATCTTGAGATCTTAATGTGCACTCTGGTTGTAAGTCTTGATAAGTTCAGACAAGTAAGCTGGACCTTGGCCATTTAATGCTTTTTGTTGTTCTCCATCTGCGCTCCAGTTTTTGACACTCTAATTTAAGAGCTCGAGTGTTTTCATTAAACCAGGGAGAGTTTCTATGTGTTTTGATCACTTTTGTTTTAAGGAGAGCCACTGTGCCCAGAGCATCTCTCAAGCTCACATTATAATGTGATGTTAACTGATCTAAATGGTTTTCCACAATTACACTCGACTTACTCAAAGTATCTACAAATTTTGAAGCAGAATTACAATTTAGATGTCGCACTGTCTTTGTTTTAATCTGTGAGTATGTTGGCAAGGGCAGGACTAAATCAAATGTAATTAAGTAGTGATCGGAAATAACTTCATTTAATGGAGTAATATTTAAATTTTGGATTTCAACTTTGTAAGTTATAATTAAATCTAATGTGTGGTTATGATTATGAGTTGGACCTTTGACAATCTGACAAAATCCTACTGAAATTAACAAATAAGTAAAACATTTGCTAAAAGTGTCAGTTTCCACATCAATGTGTACATTAAAATCCCCCATCAGTACTACGTGATCATAACTTATAGCCAAATCAGATAGAAGGTTGCTAAATTCAGTCATGAACAATAAATATGGTGGTCTGTAGACTAGCACTATAATTGTATTGGAATCTGTTTTAATATTTAAAATGAATGCCTCAAAGGATGTAAAGTTGCCTAAATTTTTAGACGTGATTTGCATTTTGTAACAGTGAATTATTCCATTATTACATGTGCATCTGTAGCCTCATGGTGTTGAGAGACACGCACAAAAAAAAGGCATGCATGAAAATGTTTCAGAAAGGTGAGGAAATAAAGTACATCATAAAACAAAAGCATAGCAGTATTTGTATACTACTGACACAGTCTTCAGGATAATCTGCCATATTTGATTGGTGCAAATTAACTAAGTAATAAATTAACTATACATTGTATATTGTAATGTACCTAATAAAACAAAGGTAACACTTTAGTTTAGGTACTGCAAACATGCATCTTTTTCATAACAAGACCCTAACATACTCTTCTTTTGGTCTTCATAACACTTACAAAGCATCACTCAAGTGTTTACTCATCTCTGCAGTGTGACTTACTAATAAAACTTCACTTTGTAGTGGTCTGAGGTGGCTTAGCGGAGACACATTTCTTTTGATATTACATATTTAGTATAAGACCTGTGAATCTTTAATATTAATAAGTAATTTTATCCTCATGAATTTATGCCACTCTGTACAGACATGAATAACCTATCTACTGATAATGAAGATGGAAAGGAGCCTTTGTTAAGGCCTTATTACATGAGAGTAAATGAGCAACTGATGCATTTTTGCAGTACCTAAGCTAAGGTGTTACCAATACAAACTTATCTTTGTAATTTTGTAAATGTAACATGTTGACTAAAATATGAATTTGTATGTAATGTACAAAAGAAAAGGCCAATCCATCTTGTTTTCAATTGTGTTTTGAGTCACAATACCTTCTTGATAAGTGGCTGGATTCAAATACTAGTTTAACAGAATAATCTCTAGATGGGAGACACATAGCCTGGCCTGAGGACAAAGCTAATTACAACCATCAAACTCTTATGGTGACAATTCACTGTTTAAATGGTAAAATAGAAGATGCAGAGGACAAAGGGTTAACAAAAAAATTCTGACTGGAAGTTAAAAGAATTATAAAACCACATGCAAAATATAAAATATCATATACTAATTGGGAACTGTCCCATTGATCAAAGTATTTTTTTCTAAAATGGACATTGAACATTTAAGTGGTTAGATGAGTTAAAGTTTAGAGGAACATTTATAATAGTGTATAGGTTATGCTTTAGACGCAGCAAGATGGCATTGCAGTGCTGCTGGGCTTAAATCCCATACCTGGATTTTTTTGTGTATGTGCTTTGTACATCCCCAACCTGAACTTCATGGGTTTCTGTGGGTAATCTAGTAAAATAGTGATTCTGCATTGGCCAGTATGGGTATGAGTGTGACGGAGCCCTATCATAGATACCATAAATGCAGCACTTACTGCTAGTAAATCAGACAGAATAGTTGTCCTAAATACTCACAGAAACTGCTCCAGGAATTCTTTTCTCCATAGGATCATATGATTAAAAGTATCAAAACCATTTAAAAGACATAGGGTGTGCCTTCCTAAGCACCGCTCATATATTGTAAGTAACCAGACTTTTGCTGTGGCACTCCAAATTGTTGTCAGGTGCCTCCTGTTTGGCTTAATTCTCCTTGGGAATTGCCTAGAGCTTGGTCATAGTTTAGAAAAACCCACACCTGTTTATATAAAGTCCCACAAATTTCATACTGCATGTCACAACAAAAACCAAGCCATGAAGTCCAAGGACCTCTCTGTTGACCTCTATGATAAAATTGTGCTGAGGTATAGATCAGGAAAAGGATATAAAACCATTTCTAAACATCTGAGTGCTCCCAGGAGCACATTGGCCTCAATAATTGTGTAATGGAAGAAGGCTACAACAACCACAACTCTTCCTAAAGCTGGCTGCCTGGCCAAACTGAACAATCACAGCAGAAGAACCACTGCAACACTTCACTATTCTGGGCTTTATAGCATACTGGCCAGACGTCACATGAATGTCCACTTGGAGTCTGCAAAAAAGCACCTAAATGACTCTCAGACTGTGAAAAACAAGATTCTCTGGTCTGATGAAACCAAGGTTGAACTGTTTGGCCCCTGTTCTACAGTAAGTGTCACATCTGAAGAAAACCAGAAATCACTCAGTACCTGTACAATACTATTTCAATGGTGAAGAATGGTGCTGGCAACATCTAATCTAAACAGAGCAAAGTACAGAGATATGCTTAATGAAAGCCTGCCCCAGAGTGCTATGGACCTCAAACTGGGCCGAAGGGTCCAATAAGACAATATCCCTATGTACAATGCACAGGCACTACAGTGGTGGCTAAGGACAACTCTGCAAACATTCTTGAGAGGCCAAGCCGAAGCTCACACCTGAACACAATCAAACATCTCTGGAGAGACCTGAAAACAACTGCCCACCGATGGACTCCATCGAACCTGACACAGCTTGACAGGATCTGCAGAAAAGAATAGCATAGAACTCCCAAATCCAGGTAGGTGAAACTTGTCATGTTGCACTTAAGAAGACTCTAGGCCATAATTGATGCAAAGGAGCTTTAACCAAATACGGTGTAAAGGATCACAATACTTGTGTCAATGTGATATTTCATTTTTTTATTTTTAATAATTTTCCTCAAATCCTGTTTTTGTGCTGTCATTCTGGAGAATTACATGTTGTTTGATGAGGGAAAAACACTAATTTAAAAGATTTTAGAATAAGGCTGCAACATAACAAAATGAGTGAAAAGACACTGGGTTGCTTTTTTGTGTATATTAATTTACTTCATTGTTTTCATTGTTTTTTTAACTGCCAGGGATTAAAGGAAGCTGTAACTTAGAGACTTGTGGCTATTTGACACAATGAATATACAGTTATGTTAGAAATATTGTCTTATAAAACAGTCCTAGAAGCCCTGGATGATTTCAACTACTCTGATCTGGTTGGAAAGCAACACCGCTTTGGCATTTGACTTTGTGTTATTTTTATTTATTTTGTGCATTTTTTTTCTTTTAATTGTTTTTCTTTTTTCACACACTGTGAACATTTACTTATGCTGATGAGGAGCTAGTTTAAATAGAGAGACTCTTATGTTTACCAAGCCAGTGAAGTCACCTCTGGAGTATTAAGTTTCAGCCAGTGCTTATCCTCTATCTTAAGTATAATTTTCTTTTTATTGTGGTTTTTGAATTATTATTTTGCTTGTATTTTTTGTTTTTTATGTAATTTTTGTTCATATTGCTTTATATAAATGTTTCCTCATCATTATGTAATGTGGACATGACCTTTTAAGTTATATTCCTTTTTTTCTGTGGGTGAAACCCCAACAGATGAGGTCCCAATGATGTTAACACTGAAGGGAATGCCTTCTGCCTTTATATTCAGGTGCAGTAAATGAGTCTCTCAGTATTTCATTGAGAATCATTGGAATGATCTTTTCTGTAAGTATTGTATTTGATTTTCTGGTTTTAATGTGGATTTTTGCTTAATTTTTGGTTTCTGATTACTGGATTATGCATTGAACTTGTTTGCCTTGGGCTGTCTTTTTAAGCATACAATTTTTCTCTATTTTTTGCCACTTCCATGCCTTGCCTATTGTTTGTTTAATTTAGTTAACATAAATAAACTGTCTTTATTTATAAAGAGTCTTCATTCGCCTTGTCCTTTAAAGCTTATGGTGTTTTTGGTTTCTTCTCCCACGAAGGGCACTTTTGTGGATTTGGGACATTTAAAGTATTGCCTGCCATTTGGGTTTGGGGTCAGCTTGCCTGGGGTGAAGTCTGTTTTCAGGTTTCAGGTGTGTATTGGTCTTGTGTAAGATATGTTGAGGTCTATACTCCTTTCGACATCTTGCAAATCATGAGACATAGTCTCATTTTTAGGTCCTTTGTTTACCTCAGAGTGTTGGTTTATGCATGAATATGCTCTGCGATTGAACAGCATCCTTTACAAAGTTGGTTTGCAATTGTCCCCTGTGTTGATGGGATAGGCAATGGTACGTATATCACATCAATGAACTATGTAAGCAAGTTAGAAAATTAAAGGATATGACACAGTGCCTCTCTGATTTTTCTTCATTGATTCACTCTGGTCAGACATTACATGTATGCTTTTATAGTGAGATGTGCCAAGTTGTTTTATTTGTTCTAATAATAAATAAGGTAGAGTCGAAGGACAAAGTCTGGTGCATCTTTTAGTTGTAAACTGCATAGAGTAATCAAATATGTAATGTTGGGCTCATTTGTTTAATACTAGATTATGTTTAAAGCTCACATAATAACAACCACTCTTAAAACATGCAATAAAGAAGAAACTAATATATTGGCCATTCATCCATTTTAATTATCTTGTTTAATCCAACTGGGGGCCAAAACTTTGAATGTAGAACAGAAATCTACCCTATATACTATCCATCCATCCATCCATTTTCCAACCCGCTGAATCCGAACACAGGGTCACGGGGGTCTGCTGGAGCCAATCCCAGCCAACACAGGGCACAAGGCAGGGAACCAATCCCGGGCAGGGTGCCAACCCACCGCAGGACACACACAAACACACCCACACACCAAGCACACACTAGGGCCAATTTAGAATCACCAATCCACCTAACCTGCATGTCTTTGGACTGTGGGAGGAAACCGGAGCGCCCAGAGGAAACCCACGCAGACACGGGGAGAACATGCAAACTCCACGCAGGGTGGACCCGGGAAGCGAACCCGGGTCTCCTAACTGCGAGGCAGCAGCGCTACCACTGCGCCACCGTGCCACCCCCCCCCTATATACTATAAATGGGCAAAATATATTTACCAATAAACATAATTTATGTATCTTTTGGAAGTGGGAGGAATCAGAATTACTAAGAGAAACGACATTAGGACTTGGGAGAAAATATGTAGGTAAAGACAATTCTTAGATTTGGATTTGAAACTGGAATTTGGGAGTTATGAGACATCAGTCATAGTCCCTGCATTATAAAGAATTATAATATATTGCATCATAATGTAACATAACAAGAACCTGTCAGAAAACACAAGTAGATGTGGGAAGAACATGCACATATCAAAAGGATGAGAGATTCACTCCCAGGTATGGTCCTAATAACTGTGCTATTATGCTTCCCATTATTATATTTTATTATACAGTATTAAAATGGAGTGATGACAGGATATTAACTATTTAAGTGTAACATTCTCAAGTGTAACATTCTTAATCCAATTCAGGGTTGCAGGGGGCTGAAGTTTATCCTGGCAGCATGGGATACAAGGCAGGAAACAGTCCAGGTGCCAGTCCTTCACATTGCCCACTCACACTCAAAAAAAGTGTCAACTTCGAATTGCCACTTAACCTAACTTTCATATCTTTGCATGCAGCCCCCGCAGTGAAGGTGCTAACTTCACAGGGGCATGGGATTCAAACTTAAGGCACTGTATCCACCCACTGTGTCACCATACAAACTTCCCCCCTTTATTAGATGCCCCAAAACCATTGTCCACCATTACAACAACAGTCTCTTTTGCTAAATTAATTTTATAAGCATCTACTCTTTCTAAAAATAATGTGTTTTTATTTTTTTAATCTCTTTGACTTGAAATATTGACATGACCTGCCATGCTCCATTGCGCCTAATCAAACAAGAGCCTTGCAAAGATAATGCAACACTAACGTTGAAGACTCAACAAAAACACTAAATGTATAATAAATTACAGGTTTTCTGCAGTAAGCTGACAGTGCATTATCTGTATCAAATAAGCAGACAAAATACCCCCAGGCTATAGATAGCTTTGCTATTGCTCACTATCGTAAATTTTATTTATATATCACAGCAGCTCATCCAGACATTAAAGTAAATGAATTAACAGCTAATATTGGCGAGACTTAAAAACAAAATCTGTATCAACATATTAAAATTGAAAGCAATAATTTCGTCTTCTGCTCCTCTTAAATGTGATGTTCCTCAGGGATCCATTTTTGGGTCCTATTTTATTCTCTTTATACCTTCACCCTATTGGAGCTATTTTTAGGAAATTTAACATTCCTTTTCACTGCTATGCTGATGATACACAGGTTTATATTTCCATCTGCAACTCAGCAATGAATCAGCTGCACAACTGTCTTTCTGAACTAAGATCCTGGATGGCTAATAATTTTCTTGATCTGAATCAAAATAAAACGGAGGTGCTTATAGTGGGTCCATCAGCTAAAGCCCAAATTGGTCTTGGACTTCTCGGCTCTTTCTCTGTCTTTTGCAAACCTCAAGTCCGCAATGTTGATGTTATTTTTGACAGTAAACTCTCTTTTGAGAAACAGATTAATTCTGTAGTTAAGAGTTGCTTTATCCAGCTTCGTCTTTTAGGTAAGATCAAGCCTTTTTTATCTTATAGGGATCTTGAGATAGGTACTCATGCTTTTATCTTTTCTCGCCTTGATTACTCCAACTCGCTGTATTCTGGGATTAACAAATCCCTGATACACAGGTTACAGTTGGTCCAAAATGCTGCCACCCGCTTTCTGGTTGGGGCAAGAAAGTCTGATTCTGTTTCTCCAATATTAGCTTCTTTACACTGGCTGCCTGTCAGTTTTCAAATTGATTTTAAAATCTTGTTGCTAGTTTTTAAATCTTTACATGTACTTGCTCCTGTCTATTTATCTGAATTGTGTGCTTTACACCAGCCATCTAGAGTGCTTAGATCTTCTGATCAGTTGTCTCTTGTTGTCCCTTATACCAAGTGTAAAACTAAGGGGGACAGGGCTTTTGCAGCTGCTGCTCCTCGCCTGTGGAACTCTTTATCTCATTACATAAAGGAGTTGTCTACAATTGAACTGTTCAAAACAAGATTTAAGACTCATTTCTATTCACTTGCTATCCATGACCTTCAGTGATACTGATGGTTTCCTCATTGCGATTATGTAATCTTACTTCTATTTATCATTTATGTTCATTTATTTTATTTCTATTTATGTTTTTTATGTTGTGTTTTTTTCTTCTTTTATTTTAAAGTACTTTGGCCACAGCATTCCTATGTTGTTTTAAATGTGCTATATAAATTAATTGATATTGACATTTTCAATTTATTAAGATCATTATTAAGGAATATAATGTGCACTGTATGATAACTGCACTGCATATTGTTTATCATTTTAGGTAGTAATGACAACATGGAAAGTTTAATACAATCCTAGAAAATAAATATTGTAAACAACTATTGACATATTTAGTGAAATTCACAAATAAAAGGAATAAAACAGGAAAATTATTGAATGAGAAAATAAAAGACAATAATTTGTTAATGTGTGATGGCATTTCAACGCTATTCTGATTACCCTTAATCCATCTAAGCCATTTTTTTGTTGGGCCTTATTTCAGGGAGTTAGAGTAATGTTCACAGCAATGGACACGAAGCAGGACAGGGCACTAGTTCGAAAGTCACTGCCACTTATATTTTCAACAATAACTAACTAGCCCTTCATCCATTTTTCACAATCAACTATTTCAATTACAGAGATTCTATCAGCCAGTCCTGAATCTAAAGCATAAGGCAGAAAAAAACTCCACCACAGGGCACTCTTACACGCACACCCACCCTTGGCCAATTTAGTATTGTCTACCAATCTAGCTGCATGTTTATTGGGATGTGGCAGAAAAGTGAAATTCTTAAAGAAAACACACTCTGAAGAGCGGGCATCCTTTACACAAACACCATTCTGTACTTCATCCTGAGGAATTTCTTTTTTAACAAAAAAAAATGATACCAAGAACTTAAAAGGATAACATGCAAAAAATTCTGAGAACATTTTTTTAGAAAAAATATAAAGACCATCACAATTTCAAAAAATAGATTATGATATCACTTTATGTTAAGTGTCTCTTATTATAGAATGCCAACATTGCAATAATTCAGCAAATACCTGTGTAACTACAGTGCATCTAGGTTTTATTAGCATAAAGTTATGGTACAACTCAAGTAACAGTACTACATTTGTTGTAGGAATCCAGACATCTGCATAGGTAAAAAAAGGGAGACAGCTAGCACACCATTTCAGGGGGCACGTACGAGCTGTTGAGATCAACACACAAAGCCTGTTGGAGGACACTTCCCATCCCTCGATCATAGCCATACTGAGCTCTCTCTTTGTGTTCTTTCACAGGGCTTCAAAGACACATTTCAGATCAAAACAGAAGAAACTAAGCCCATTCTAAAACTAGGATTGCATATTTCTCCAGGTCTCAGTGATCGACTAACTTTTAAATATCTCCCTTCATGTTCTCTGATGGCCGATTTTCACTCTTACTCTTACCTTACACTCCTTTTGTTTCTCCTCCTATATATTTTACCTACTCTTTCTTCTTCAGTTACATACCTGATGAAGGCTTTGCTGCCAAAATGTTGTGTCACTTAATGTGTTTCCTTTTTAGCATTGAAATAACCTTTCACTTTTTTTACCTTTGCAGATGCACACTGACACAGCCTACACAACCTAATATTATACCTAATTGTGTACTGATTGTATACCAGGATGGCAGGTCATTCTATTACATAGTAAACTCCAACATACACCTATGCTCACCCATGCACGGCCATTTAAGAGTCACCTATCAACCTTACCACAAGTCTTTATAATGTTAAAGGACAATGCAATGATAATATTGAAAGAAGTGCACCTCAGCCTGGGATTTAGTACATGTGAAGAAGGAATGCTGCACCACTGCACCTCCTACATGACCCACAGCATTCTAAATTTTAAATGGCATTAATAAAGTGAATGCAACAAATAAATAAATACATAAGTAAAGCCAACTGACTCCCTGTGACCCTTAATCAGAAAATGGGTAACTGATGTATAATTTTATTTATAGAAAAATGAGAAAAAACACACTTAGCTTATAAATAATTGGAAGGTTTAAAATTTGGCAAACATTTATCAGTGTTTTACCTAACTAAGTGAACATGCAGAACAATTGCTAATCCTCTGGTTTTGTCACTATTTCCACACACTGACCTGTGGCGGGTGTCTAGGTCACAATTATAGATAATCTAAACACAATTAAAATATCCAAACACACCACCCAGTTTTATCAAGAGTATGGAAATTCTTGAAATTTAAAGATAATAGCAGACAGATTTCTTTAAATTAGGCAGTGAGGAAACACACAATGAAAGACATGGTAGAAATTTCCAGAGAAACAACAGTAAGTGTATTACACCAGACAATATAAAATCCACCAAAAACATGAAAGTAGATAATAGTCTAAAATATCAGGGATGAAAACCTTTTAAAAAGAGAGCAGACAGTCCACACTCTTAAAGTCCGATAAACCCTAACATTGAAGGATACAACCTTTGGTGGTGCGAAGTCCAAGTTGCATGCTGTGTTACCACAACAGTTAATTTTCCAGTTGTCCCAGTAAAGCACCCTGTTCACCGAATGCTTGTTTGCCAACAGAAGTCTTGCTAATTTGTCAAATCCCTCTTTCGTCTCTCCTTCATGGAGTCAGTGTTCTTTTTCACTTCTGGTTTCCTCGTGTTGCTACGACGACCTTGGCATGTCTCGCCTCTTGTATGTCAGCTTCGATCAGTCTTCTTGTGAGACTTTTCTCTCTTATTGGACACACAACAGGCATCTCTCTGGGGAAACTGTCTCTTCCTCCCTGGAGATAGGTGTTACTGTCTGTGTGCCTCGCGTCTTGTCAGCCAGGTACCCTCATCTGCTTGCGAGTCCCTGTGCACCATATGAGTGACCTTGACAGTGTTCTCAGTGGACTGTCTCTCTTTACACCACCCACTTCCCAGAAGTAGATAACTGCTTCAGTCTTTGTCTAGATCAACATAATGATCAATTAAACAATGGTACATACCAATTTCCTTTGCTTAGCAATAGTGTAAACACATTTTCATTGGTTAAACAATAGTATTCCTGTCAGATATCAAAATGTCCATTTACTACCACTGTTTGCTGATTCAAAATTAATTTCCCCACAACACATTAATTTTCAAAGGAAGCAGGCAGTCCTGTATCATGATATTGTACGTTGATGAGATACCAATCGAAGCAGTCTGATCTTCAAAGCAGGTGACTCTTTTGCGACACAGCTATCACCAATAACCTGTAACAAAATTATTCAGGAAACTTGCCTTTTCACCTATCATCCTGGTCTCAATAGGGTGCCTATTGCCTCTTCCTCTATTGGCTTTTACATTTATTATTTACATATTTTTTGCTTAAGTGAAAAAGAAAAACATCCATTGTACAAAAAATGTTCCCCTCTGACGCTGGCCCCCCCGCCCGACGTAACCATTGTCAGTCCTGGACAATTGTTTTAATCTTCTTTATTCTCTGAAATGGGTGGGAAATCCACCTAAGTTTTCCCTCCTCGATCTGCATACCTCTATAGCGTCCCCCTCTGGGACATCACCAATTTCTAGCTCATTAAACATATTTAATATGTTTCCTTTCTTCTATCTCTTGATGGGGAGCAGTTGAGGTATCTAACTATAACTGTTAGGCAGAGTTTATAATTGTAGTGTTATTGATCTGGAATATATGCATTGTATGAATAATTTGATGGCAATAAATAAAGACTAAAAAGGAACTGGCATGGAATAGCAAAATAGTTGGAAAAAGTGCATCTACAAGTACATTAAAGATAAAAATGGAATGTTCTTAAGTGACCTGGAAGATGTCAAAGGGAAACAGATCTATATGACAAATACAGAAAGCTAGGTGTATAGTAGATGGGAATGAACTAGAGATGGAAAGAAATATGGCAATAATATACAGTATGATTGAATAGCTGAAAATGGTAATAAACAGAAAAAAAAATGTATAAGGCAGAAGACCTAAATTATAACTCTGTCAGCCTCAAAATACACATGTAATTAAACAGCAAGTTATAAAGTTTTAGGTCAGAGAAATATATGACAAATGAGAAAGTGCAGAAAACAGTAACCACAATAACCATGACACCTAAAAACAAATGTAAATGTAATTGAATTAGTGTATCAGACCAAAATACAACCAGCTTGAGCTCTCATATGAATCAAAATATAAGCAAGGAAATAATATTTAATCAATAAAACGTCTACATTTCATAAATCTTTTAGGAATGCCCATAATCAGGATATCCTGTCAGTGAAGACTTGTGCTCAAAGTGGAGCTACTCATAGGCATATATAGGAGATTTTAAGGAAGCTTTCCTCAGTGTAGAGTTCACCATGCTATCATAGGTGCACCAGAGAGGTCAGAGTCTCATCACTGCATTATGCTATGAGTTTTTTGCAGGGTTCATTACTGGACAACAGGGCAACAGCTATGTGACATTCAAATGCTGTGCGGAACAAGCTTTTTTTAATGTTCTTTAGCTATTTTTAGCAATTGTGGATGGAGTGATTTTAAGTTAGAAACAGAACGATTTAAAACTGTGACTGAGTCATGACTCTGAGATTGGATGTAAACACTGAAGACTAAAGATAATACATGGAAATGAATGGGATGAAAACAAATGTTAGGGTTTGCACAGACACATACAAATATGAAGAAGAAAGTTGCTATAAACACAGTGTTATAAACATCAATTAGAACAGTTTTTTGTTTTTAGCTCTTTTTAAAATTGAAATGATTTATAGCATCACATGTTAAGCAGTACCTTTTTTCACATAACTGCTTTAAGTACTTGTTGGACCAGAAATTTTGCACAGATGTGAAGGACTCTGAGACAAGAAGAAATAAAAGTTGGTGCCACTATAATCAGAGCAGTGTAAACATAAGATTACTCATGTAATCTCATGTACTTATTTCTTTAGTCTAGCGTGTATTTAATTATTCCTCGTCAGTTTCCCAGAGATAATTGCTCAAACACGTTTGTCAGCCCCTTCTTACACATCAAGACTTTCCTCTCTTGCTGGACCCACAACCGGCATCTCTCTGGTGAAACTGTCTCTTCCTCCTTGGGGGTATGTGCCACTGTCCGTGTGCCATAGAGAATTGGCCGAATGGAAAATTGGTTCTGTCACGCTCCTGTTGCTGCATCCCTTAGTGGTGGCAGAGAACTGCTTATGTCACAGAAAGGCCTCTGACCGAGGCTGCCTTCTTTCTTCACTCCTTTAGTGAAGTTGGCCTAGCCAGGGATACCAGAGCTGACTACTGCACTCAGAAACAATAATATTATGGAATGAATGTTCAACTCAAATGTTGCTAACAAACTCTGTCTTTATTCTCATGAACTATCCTGGAATCTGCATCCTGAGGTCTTTTTAGAGCTCACCATCCTCTCCCCCGGGAGTGTGTGCCGAAGGAAGACCAGTGCAATTGCCAACAGAAGTCTTCTACTGAAAGATCTGTGGACTAATCCCCGCTCATCCCTTCAGAGACCTACAACTAAAACATTGCAACCTCTGAGTAATGCAGTATGCTGTTTCTTTATGTACTCATTTAATATGAGATCAATAACAGCCAGTGAGCTCTGAGAAGAGGACCACTTACCTTCTGTTTCCTGTCTTATAGTTCCCTATTTTTTGACACCCATTGCACAACCAGCCTACCTGAAAGAGGGTCTTTCTTTGAATTGCCCTTCCTAAGATTTCTTCCTTTTTTCCTGAAAGGTGTTTTAAGGAGTTTTTTTTCTCATCTTCTTTGAGACTGGGGAGCTATCAGTTAAATAGGATCTATTAAATCTCTTTGAGGCAATTTTTGTGTGATTTTGGTCTATATAAAAATAAATTGTTATTGTTGGTTGTACTCTGTTTATGAGGAAACTGTATTGAGTGAATTATTCAAAAGCAGGGTATAAACATAAAGGTCAAGGGGACAATCAAGAGCAGAACTGTCAAGTGACATAAAAAGATGAAAGTCTTATGCTAATACATATAAAAAGTTGAACATCAACAGAGTGAGCTGAAAAAGGTCAGATGCTTTAAATTTACTTTTAGACAGTACACTCCCAGTGATGCAAGTAGAAAATGTCAACAGATAGTAAATGCGATTAGGAAGTTACAAACACATGTGCCTGTGCACTATGCAGCTTGACAAATTATGAATAACTTGTTATCATTAAAGTTCAGATAACAGCATTCCAAGGTGTACAATAAAAGAATAAGAGAAATTCAAATTATTTTCAATCTTTCAGCAGCATCCCATTTGTATGTTTGTATCATGTTCTTCTGAACTGATCACTTATGAAGGCATTTAAGAATGCTGCATATAACCATTCTTCAAAATTTCTGCATTAATTGATTACTCAGTTTGAGAAAATCACAACCACACAGATCTGTTTAAGTCACAGCAAATAAGATCTGCGCCTATTAATATTTAGGGTTATTTTTGCTCCTAAACACCAGCAGAATGTATATCCTAAAGCAGGCTGCAGGAGCAAGTAATAACGCTGATTATACAAGTCATTCTGTATATGTTCTTTTTTTAGAATAAATCATCAAGAATTTGGGGTTTGAATAAAACATTGTTTACAAGTGCAGCCGATTATTGTGGCATATTCAAATAAAGAATGTAAATATCTATAATGTACCATAAATATGCAAAAATTATATGATTATAATCATATGAACTGCTCTCATTTCTACAACCTGTAAAAAAAATGTAAAAAAATAAATCAAAGAAAGTGCAACGTAGTAATGCATTCAATAACACGTCATCCTTATATCCTGACTCACCAGTCCGGCTTCAAGAGGAACCACTCGACTGAGACGGCTCTACTAACTATGGTCGATCAGCTACGATTTGCTACAGCTACCAACATGTCATTGGTCTTGATCCTTCTAGATCTCTCCTCTGCCTTAAACACAGTCAACCACTGTGTTTTAACCATAGCACAGATGCTGACCCACTGACTACTCTGCAGGCAAGCATCTGGAATTTTAACTTGATTAATGCTGCTACAGGGAGACAATATAGCAACCTGAAGAGAGGAGTGACATGTGTCCATCTCAGCTGGTTAAATACAAGACGGGCCTCTGCATTCTGGACCATCTGCAGTGGCTTGATAGCACATGCAGGTACTCCTGCCAGAAGTGAGTTGCAGTAGTCCAGACCTGACAAGACCAAAGCCTGGACCAGAGGTTGTGCTGCATACTCTGTTAGATAAGGTTTGATCTTCCAGATGTACAGTGCGAACGTGTATGAATGAGAAACAGTAGAAATGTGGTCAGAAAAAATAGCTGTTCATCAATCACCTCCCCAAGTTTGTGTACTGACTTGGCAGGCATTAGTGACAGTGAGCCAAGCTGTACAGAGATGGGGAGATGAACTGACTGGCTGGTTAGGATCACAAGAAGCTCAGTTTTTGCCAGGTTAAGCTGTAGTTGGTGGCTCTTCATCCAGGTTGAGATATCAGTAAGAGATTTTAGCTGATGCCACATTTCCTCTATAGAGAACAACAGGTACAGCTGTGTATCATCCACATAGCACTTATAAGAGAAACCATGGGATTGGATGATGGGGCCAGCGAGGTGGTATATAGAGAGAAAAGTAGAGGTCCAGGCAATGATACTTGGGACTTTCCTGTGCATGTCTGCTGTTCCTTTGACAGCTCTCCTTGCCAGGACACACTATAGGATCTGCCCGAGATGTAGGACTCAGACCATCTGAGAGCAGTCCCAATGATGCCAAGGTCAGAGAGGGTGGCAAGAAGGATGTCGTAGTTGACTGTGTTTAAGGCAGAGGAGAGATCTAGAAGGATCAAGACCAATGACATGTTGGTAGCTGTAGCAAATTGTAGCTGGTCGACCACAGTTAGTAGAGCCGTCTTAGGCGAGTGGTTCCTCTTGAAGCCGGACTGGTGGGTCAGGATATAAGGATGACATGTGTTATTGAATACATTACTGCGTTGCACTTTCTTTGATTTATTTTTTTACTGGTGAAGACCTATACTCCTTTTCATCCACTAGGGCAAGCCAGGGAACAGTGTCTGAAGATGTCGCCTTTGGGTGGCATCATGTCTCAATCCAGATTTATTTCCTGTGTAGTACCTAGTTTGTGGTACGGGCTGCCCACCTCCATCCATACTGCTGACTCCCTAAATGTATTTAAGAAGCACTTGATAACCCATCTGTTCTGTGAATATCTGTCAAATTGATGAAGACAAATTGAAGAAAACTGATGGAAATAAAAACCTTTGCTCTGTGATCTTTCATACTGTTGGTTGATTTGTTGTTACATTAAGTTTAATTACTTTATCGATTGTTAATCTAAATTTGTTAGTTATTACATCTTTTCATTGTGGCAATCATCCTTTCTTACCTGTTCTACTTCAGTTGCTGAAAAAACATGTCCTAGCCTAATGTTACTCAATTATGGTTAATGTTTTATGTTTTTAAAAGTGGCTTTGGATAAAAGTGTCTGCCAAGTAAATAAATGTAAATGCAAATAAATATCTACAGTTAGGTCCATAAATATTTGGGCAGAGACAACTTTTTTCTAATTTTGGTTCTGTACATTACCACAATGAATTTTAAATGATACAACTCAGATGCAGTTGAAGTGCAGACTTTCAGCTTTAATTCAGTGGGGTGAACAAAATGATTGCATAAAAATGTGAGGCAACTAAAGCATTTTTTTAACACTGGGAATGCAGTAAATATGTACATTGTACGAGGTTTGTTCAAAAAGTTTCCGCACTTTTATATTTTCAATGGAAATGGTGAAGGCAGGAGGAGTAGTAATTGGTTGTGTCTGAGAGTGTCATGTGACTAGTTCTGTCTGGCAAGCCGGTTACTCCTGTAGTTTAGTATAAGAGTTGTCACCCTGTGGTGAAGACGGTTGTGAAACTTATAAATTGCACCAAAGAGGAACAGCGTTTTGTCATATGCTTTTTGTAGGCAGAAGGTGAGCCAGGAGAACAAATTTATCTTTGCATGTGTGCTCAGTATGGGGATAAAGTTCTCTCTCGTAGAGTTGCCTATGAGTGGATTGAAATATTCGAAAATGGCCATACTAGTGGTATTATTCATTAATCTTTGCCAATTTTCACTCATGGCTTGCTCAAGAGCATTGTTGACAGCAAAAGTTGCTGTTTTAATTGTAAAAAGCCACCAGGATCTCAGATTTCTTGATAAGTATTGATTGTCTCAGGTTAATTTTAGGGATACAATAATTATATCTCACCCCAATGACAGAAGATCCATTAGGTTCAATTCTGAACTCATTAATTCAGTAATATATTTAAAAACACATCATGTAACCTTTGCCAATGAGAAAACTTAAATTAAAAGGGACAGTAAACTAAACCGCAAAATCAATTTATAGGGTATAAACATTTAAAAGACTTAAAATTGTCCAAAATGTTTCCAGGGCAAGATCCAACCTGCGATCGCTGCAATCAAGTTCTGGCCTCACTGGGTCACATGTTTTGGGACTGCACCAAATTAACATCATTCTGGACCAAAATTTTGAAATGCCTTTCAGCCTTGATGTCACAATCCCTCCTAATCCACTAACAACTGTTTTTGGGGTACTTCCAGATGGGCTTAAAGTGGAGAAGGACAAACAAACTGTAATTGCCTTTACTATACTATTGGCACGTAGATGTATCTTGCTCACCTGGAAGAATCCTAACTCTCCTGTTTAAGTCAGTGGGAAACTGATGTTATATACTATTTGAAATTGAAAAAAATCCAATTCGCACTTAGAGGATCTGTACAAAACTTTTTCAAAACCTGGCAGGATCTAATCAATAACATTTTAGAATAAGCAGAAGAAGCAGGTTCTCTCCCCTGTTTTAGTCCATTTATCTTTATTCAGTTATTAATTTATCTATTTAATTATTTTTACTCTGCTGGCCAAGCTTTCTTTTTCAGGGGTGGGGGTTGATTTGCTTCAAACTTTTTTTTTGTAAAACTTGACTTATTTGTATGGAATGTTATTTGATTTTAATAAAATCAATTAAACAAAAAAGAACTTATATTAAACACATTCTATCAGAGTAAAAAAGAATGGGTATGTAAAAAATAACAAGAACACACATAAAGGTTGGGGCACCCTCAGGCAAACCCAATATATTGTATTATCGAGAAAAAAAAAAAAAAGTTTAACATGTAGTGTTAGACTCATGTCTGTAAAGATGTTTCTAACATTAAACTGGAGAAAGATGGCAGTGGTGCCAGTTATGAAGGCAGTAAGGTAGAAGGGGAGGGTCCAGAAGTGATGTTACATGCCCCCAGTTAGTTGGTTTCCAGATCTGCAGAGAGAAAGAGAGGAGAAGCATTACAAGGTAGTGCAAACCCATGTCTCTGGGTGGAATTACAAGTTGACAAGCCATGAAATTGTCTCTCAGGCACACATGTGTGACAGGTGTTAGAATTAATTCCTTATACATTAACAATTTTCCAAGCATACTGTACATATGAAAAGGTTGAAATCAAAAACTGGAGTGCCATTTGAGGATGTTGGAGTCCCACTAATTTCTAATGAATTGCATTCTCTGTTTCTCCTACTCTCTCAAGAGGCAATCAGTGTGGAAAAACTGGAGGCTACATTCTCCATAAGGATACTTCACATTTAAAGAAATACTAGTAACATTCCATCATAATTTTCATTGCTCTCCATGAGCAAGATTAATAAAAACAAATTAATCAGACCAAATACCCCTAAAAAAGCACCATTAATGCCAACAGCATGGCAGATGATGTGTTACTTATTGGTTTCAGTACAGCATGCTCGTCAACTCATGATGGAAAGGGAGAGAAACAGAAAACAAAAAATCACAGCTACTACTTTTAGTGTGTAGGCAGCCATGAAGATCAATGATATTTTTTGTGCCACTTTGGTTTGTGCGTTTAGTGAACTTTGTACTCATATAGCCATTTTATGAAATATTATCCTTTTATGTACCATATACTGTAAACACTTGCAAGCATAGGAAAGGTGCTATATAAATAAAATGGATTATTACTGTATCTTTCATTATTTAGTTACACTACTTGCTTTTTGTTTTTATTACACATTTTTCTTTATCTTTTTATTTACATCATTATGCTCTGCCTGAGAGAGAAGATGTTTCTTGGTCTCTGCCAAAGAAATACTAATAAATCTTTGTTCCCAGTGATTTTTTTTTCAAAACAATATTTTCTTAAAGTCTTCAAGCTATGCTGTAAATTTACAACAAATTACTAGCCACTAATTGCATTACTTCCACAGTATTTACCATAGCATATTACTATATATTACAACCAAAATACAATACAATACATTGTCATGCTTGTGCACATTGGGGACAGCTGAAGGGCTCTAGTGACTGTAATTCTACCACCACACCTGGGGCTGGCACTGTGTCCTAATGCCTTTCTCTCTTCCTCCCTCTGCAGTCTGGATAATTGATGGCTAGTTCCAGTGACTGTACACTTGGAACTGTCTCTTCCTGCCAGGAGGAATAAAAACAAGAAGCTCTGTCATCTATGTCAGTTTTATCCTAAACTCACATCTGAAAAGAAATCTCTCCAATTTTGTAATCCAATTATATAATTCTTTATTGTTGTCCTCTTGTTTCAATTACAACAGTGACTTCACAGTAAACTGGGCCACAAAATTAATGTGATGTAGCAGTAAACTGCTGTTAAATTACAGTAATTTTGTGAATTTTGACATTAACTGTAATTGTGCGACAATTCAGTAGCCAGTAATTTACTGTAAATCTCCTAAAACAATTTTAGTTAAAAAAACGTTGTGAAAGAGATTTGTCAGTAAACTAATAGTTCAATGATTAGCAAGTCAGGTACCAAACATTTTGCCAGCAGACCTTTACAACATCATTTTTATCCATTGACGCAATTTCAACAACTAGTAGATTTATTTCATGTTGTCTGGTGGAAAAGAAAAGGTTGCTTTTGTAATGTAGAGTGTGCTACAGGCTCACCAGTTTATCGAAAAAAAACCCACCATAAATCAGCTTAAATAACCACAAAAAAACCTCTCACACTACAAACATATGGGGCTCATCATGAACTATTTACAGTGTTGCTGCAAAAGGGGGAGTTCCTTATGCAAATATACTAACTTTATGCACATTTAGTTTTCCATGCCATTGTGACATTGCAGCAGTATAATAATTATTCATAAAATAGTCTTGTATATTGAAACAGTTAATTGATTTTTTTCAGCTAAACACTGCTTAAATATAAGTTTACATGCAATTATCTATTTAAAATCATTATTTTAACCATTTATTTTATTAAAGTGTTTTGACTGTGAAACAATGCAGTTAATATAATAAATTTTTACAGGATTTCTTTACAGTGTATTCACCTATTTTCCACAAATATTACCTGAAGTTGATTTTTGAAGGATCCTAAAATCCTTCCCCTGCCCATCTCACTGTCTGGTCTCGTATTCCTTGTGTCTGTGGTTCTCTGTGTGAATGAAAACCTTCTAATGTTTGTACAATAAACAAATTTCTGCCAGTGTTCATGTAGCCAGGATTTCACTTTAGAAAATTAAAGTTGTTTCGACAGTTATCACATCTTCATCTTGGTTTATCAGTTTTTATTTTGTACAATATTACCACACATTACAAAGAAAGGACTACCTTCTGAACACAGTCTAATACACCTGATGAAATGAACCACATCTTTTCCATCTATAATGTAAGAACCTTTATGCCATGCCCATTACATGTTGGTCAGCTTGTAGACCTGAAGTTGTGGCCTTCTACTTTTCAACTCAGCCACTGAGTGGTAAAATAAGTAACAAGCCTCCTAGCTAAGGTCTATATAGCTAGTGGTATGGTCAGTGTATAGAGATGTAATCTGCATGTAAAATAACTTTGTTCAATGACTAAAATAATACTGTTTACCTCAGATGATAATAGAAAGTATAAAAATAACATTGCTGACACTTCCCGGAATCTCAATTGCGTCGGACAGTATTCCTGTAATGATTTCTCTTTGCATTTCTCAGGCGGTGGGAGGAGAATTTGATGTTGCTACTCCTACTCACATTATGTTTTGGGTCCATATTAACACCAAGGGATTATGATAAAAGACATGGAAAGTGAAAGCAAAAGTTAAAAAAATAACAGATCTTTTTCCACAACAGAAGAATGGAGGGGTGCAAAAGCCAACCACATAACTTTAAAACCACACAATTAAGATCCATGTAATTAGTGGGCATGCCTGCCGTACATTACTTTCCACTGCATTCAATCTCTCAGCGGATTTGCAAAGAAATTTATTGTGCTGCAATTCAAAAACAGGCTGTCTAAGGTTTTCTACTAATTCTGAGTAATTGATTTTTTGTACTGTGTTGGACCTAATCCTCAGAAATCTGGATATCTACCCCCCCACAGAGATATATTCACCACATCTCTAACAAAAGCAGAACAGTCAGGAGACGCTGGTGTTCATTTTAATGCTTTGTCGAAATGCTGTGGGGCATAAATGCCCATTTATTTGTTGATTGTGCTTTTAACCTGTTAAACATCATACAGACCTATTCAACAAATGTGTTTAGACTGATTTTCCGGTAGGATAAGAGCATACCCTATTGTCATGGGATTTTAATGATATCCTCCTTGTCTTTGCTGATCCAAGTCTTTTATGACATTTCCTTGCATTAAATGTATGGCTTCCTGTAATGCAGCTCATCATTGAGATTAATTTGTTGCCTACAGCTCTCACATTGGATAGTTATAGATGATAACCCAAACTTGTCTATGAGCTACAACATACTAAAGCAGTGTCTCATGATCATTCGTTTTCAGTCCAGGCCAATTACAAATTAACTGGAACACATTCAAAGCTTTACAACATGCCCAACAAAAACATATGTTTAAAGCCTGTTCTATTGCCTTCAGGTGTTCAGTGTGGAATCTGATGTCTTTGAATGTTAACAGTAAATCTGGTTCCCATCCTGGTTCAAATTATGAAAATTTCTCCACAAATATGATTGTACACTGCATTGTAATAGATGAAAAAAGAAAGTGTATGAGCATTTTTTGTTACCTTACAGAATTTATCCTTGTATAGAATCAAGTCAAGTCAAGTCAAGTCGGGGAGCATGCACTGGTATGGTGCGTTGCCGCACCCACTACACGACGAAACAACTCAGAATCCCATTTTGCAACCCCCCTAGGCAGACACGCGGTCTACTCCTTCCCTCTGGAAATGACCCTCTATCTGCTGCAACCAGGTGTTATGTGGGCGACCCCCTTGGCCTGGTCCAGCCACTTGGGTCTCAGGCAATGAGGATCTTACGAGCTGGATCACCCTCGGGGAAACATGCCACATGGCTGTAGTGCTGTAACTGACGCTCCCTCACAATGCAGGTAATGTGCTTCATTCGGGACTCCATGAGCAACTGCTCATTCAACACAAAGTCAAACCAACGGTACCCAAGGATTTTCCGGAGAGACACAGTACCAAAGGAGTCCAATCTTCGTCTCAGGTCACTGTATAGTGTCCATGTCTCGCAACCATATAGCAAGACAGGAAGTACCAGGACTCTAAAGATTTGGACCTTCGCCCTTTTGCATAGATATCGGGAGCGCCACACACCCCTTTCCAGTGACCTCATGACCCCCCATCTCTCTCAATCCATCTACTGACTTCATAGGAAGAGTCACCAGAGCTGCTGGACCCCACAATCTTGCCCAACACCCAGTCCATACAAGCATTGAACAGAGTAGGAGCAAGAACACACCCCTGATGAACCCCAGAATCAACTGGGAAAAAAGCAGAGGTCCTGCCTCCACTTTACACAGCACTCACAGTACCAGGGTACAGGCCAGCCATGATATCCAGCAACCTCAAGGGGATCCTGCGAACCCTCAGGATGTCCCACAGGGCAGCTTGATCAACTTAGTTGAACGCTTTGCGAAAATCGACAAAGGCTGCAAAGAAACTCTGCCGATATTCGCGTTTGCGCTCCACGAGAAACCTCAGTGCCAGGATGCGGTTGATGGTAGACTTCTTAGGAGTAAAACCAGACTGTTCCAGTCGCTGGTAGGTGAGCAAGTGATCACAGATCCTATTGAGGACGACCCTAGCAAGAACCTTACCAGGCAAAGAAAGCAGTGTTATCCCCCTGTAGTTGCTGCAATCTAGCAAACTCCTCTGGTCATGGGTGACTTCAATGCAGCCACTGGCACTAACAGGGCTGGCTATGAGGATTGTCTCTGTCCCCATGGGTCTGGTGACCGTGGTGAAAGTGGCTCCATGTTCCTTGACTTTGCAAAAAGTCAGGGGCTACGAATCGCTGGATCCTGGTTCCAGTGCCTAGAACCACATTGTTGGACTTGGTACTCCAATACTGGTGGTGCGGTGAAGGAGATTGATCACATCCTCGTGGGTAGACGCTGGAGGCTCTTGTAAAACTGCAGGGTCTACAGAAGTGCCCTGTTTGTGAATTCTGACCACAGACTTGTTGTTGCTACTCTTAGGATCCAGCTTAGGTCCAGTAGGTTACCACCTACTAGGAAAATGAGCCTGGACTTGGCCAGACTCCAAGATCAGGCTGTTTCTAATGAGTTTGCATGCAGTTTGTGTAAGGAACTTGCAGATATGGGTACGACTGCCGATCCTAATGTGATGTGGGAGACCTTCCCTGACAAGACCCTGAAGGTTGCTGAGGGTTGTGTTGGTGTTAACGATGTACCCAGATGGAGGTGTTACATCTTGCAGGGCACCCTGGATATCATCGAGAGGAGTCGCAGCACACAGCTCAATGGTAACTCTGGTCTGTACTGGGAACTGAGAGGGATGGCTGCGAGGGCTCTGAGGGCAGATAAGGAGGCGTTTGTTAGAGGAATCTGTGAGCAAGTGACACACCATCTGTGGTCTGTTGACCCACGTCCTGCTTACAGAGAAATTGAAGCATTACGCACATCTAAATCTGTTCCTAGGAGAGTCGCAGTCAGGGCAGCTGATGGAATGGTCCTTACGGATGATACTGCAGTTGTGACCCACTGGGTTGGCTACTTTGAGCAGTTGTTCAAAGCTGATGCTCCGGCTAGGACGTTGGATATCTCTGGGTTCACAGTTCTTGAAGCTGATTCTCCAATTAGCTGTGAACCACCCAATCTCACTGAGATTGCACAGGTGGTGAACCAGCTGAGGGGGGGAAAGGCTGTAGGAATCTGTGGTATCCGGGGTGAACTTCTCCAGGCTGGTGGTAAGGCTGTCCTCCTGGCATTGCAAGCAATCTTTGCTTCCATTTGGGAGACTAGCATCATCCAAACTGACTGGAAAATGGGACTTGTCGTCCCTATCTGGAAAGGGAAGGGTGATCGGCGGGATCGCAGAAACTACAGGGGGATAACACTGCTCTCCGTGCCGGTTAAGGTCCTTGCTAGGGTCGTCCTCAATAGGATCCGTGATCACCTGTCCTGGTTCAAATTATGGAAATTTCTCCACAAATATGATTGTATACTGCATTATAATAGATGAAAAAAGAAAGTGTATGAGCATTTTTTTACCTTACATAATTTATCCTTGTAGAGAATCCAAATACATTTATTTATATGGCCAATGCCTTTATCCAAAGCAACTTACAACATTTGAGATACAATTGGTTATATTTCTTTTCTTTTTCCAGTTAGAGCATGGGCAGGTGAAGTGACTTGCTCAGGGTCACACAGTATCAGTGACAGGAGTTGAACCCACAACCTCAAGGTTTGAGGTCCAAAGCCTTAATTACTGCACCATGCAATGTCTCACAGTTTTGTGTAAAGAACTATGCTTTTTTAGTCACAGACTATAAAAATAGATTTGTCCTAGTATAACTGCAGCAATTAGGGGAAATTTATAAGGTGTGTGTTATTATTGTCATGTTTAATGTTAGTTTTCTTTAGTGTTACTTTAACACCATTCATGATTTTTCTACTTTCTAGTTTTTAATTTTTGTTCACATTTCTAGTTTTGATTAAAAATTGGTTTGACTTAAAATTCTGACTTTGGCTTGTGATTGACTATACCTCCCAGTCATAAGGCATCCTTGTTTTGGCCTGTCCTTTTAAGTGGAAATTAGGGACCAGAGTTGTGAGAATAAATTAAGACAGCTGGCAAGAAAGGACAGAGCCACCTGTACTTCCTTAGAAGACTGGCATCCTTCAACATCTGCAGTAAGATGCTGCAGATGTTCTATCAGATGGTTGTGGCGAGTGCCCTCTTCTACGCAGTGGTGTGCTGGGGAGGCAGCATTAAGAAGAAGGATGCCTCACGCCTGGACAAACTGGTGAGGAAAGCAGGCTCTATTGTTGGCATAGAGCTGGACGGTTTGACATCCGTAGCAGAGCAACGGGCACTCAGCAGGCTCCTATCAATTACGGAAAATCCACTACATCCATTAAACAGTGTCATCTCCAGACAGAGGAGTAGTTTCAGCGACAGACTGCTGTCACTGTCCTGCTCCACTGACAGACTAAGAAAATCATTCCTCCCCCAAACTATGCGTCTCTTTAATTCCACCAGAGGGGGTAAACGTTGAACATTATTCAAGTTATTGTCTGTTTTTTACCTGCATTTTTTATTACTCTTTAATTTAATATTTTTTGCTGCTGGAGTATGTGAATTTCCCCTTGGGATTAATAATCTATCTATCTATCTATCTATCTATCTATCTATCTATCTATCTATCTATCTATCTATCTATCTATCTATCTATCTATCTATCTATCTATCTATCTATCTATCTATCTATCTATCTATCTATCTATCTATCTATCTATCTATCTATCTATCTATCTATCTATCTATCTATCTATCTATCACACTCTTGCCTGAATGTCCTGTCATCAAGGACACATAGAAATTAAATAGAATCACCAGGAAGAGAGAGTGTAGAGGAACAAGCAAGGATTGAAACAAAGAGATACCAGAGATAAGGCCAGAACTGTAGTAAGAACAAAAACAAGGTTGGGGGAAAATAAATATAAGATTAAAGTGCAGCAAAATGATTTGAAAAGGTACTCACTAAGCTGGAGACTTGAATAATCTATCTGGATGCTATTTATAACATTGCGGAATTACATAATAATCGCGAGTCTGAGTTGGTGTGTCTCTAATAACTGCCTGGCACATAGGTCCAGAATTATGACATCAATAGAAAAACAACCTATTGTCATGGGGAATTCCTCAATAATTTTACATTTTTTCAAAATGACTTTCCATAGAAGAAATAACTAATATCTACTATTCCTAATTTTCAAAAGCAAATAAGGAGAGCCTTAACTTCACAAAGAAAACTTTAATTTAATCGTTTCAAAATACATTAAAAACTACATTGAATGAGGCCACTGTAAGTGGTTTCCAAGTCTTCCTTTGGGATTTAAAAGTCCACAGTGGTGCCCTTAGAGTTGGGAAGATTAATTTAGGCAAGTACTCATCCTGCAGTTTAGGAAATAGCTAAGGTCTCATCTTTATTTATTTTGTCACCTTTTGAGTTTCATTTTTTGCCTTAGTTTCTTTATTTTTGAACATCACTTTATTGATTATTCTATATTTATTCATGTTGATCATGTAGTCATGTGTTCCTCATGTTATGAACTTTGACCCCTTTATGCTGAGCCTAAAGTGATTGGGTCTCCTAACACTGCAAATGTGGGCTCACCCCTTAAGACTATTGTGTATAAGCCTGAAAAAGCCACAGGGCTACACTGTGATATTATTAGAATCTCCTTTTCTTATTAGTTCTCTCTTGTATTTCTGGATTTCACTCTATAAATGTTAGTTTCTGACTTTTTTGATGGGCTTTCAGTTTCAGGCTTAAGAATTTTAATTACTGGTTCTTGGTTTGGGTTTGTCTGCTTAAGTTTGCCTTTAATGTATATTCATTCTTGGTTTTTGGTTTTGTTCTTCCTTGTCCTTGAATTTCTGGGAAATACATCTTGAAATACAAAGAAGCATTGTTTGTGTTTTTCTTGTTTTTTTCATAGTTCTCTTGTCTGTTTCTGATTTTTTAAATTAATTATGTTAATCTTTATATCTTCCAGATAAATACAGTACAGAAGAAGCTAAATAGTATGACATTCTAGTGTAAATCTCAGTAACAAAAAATTAAAAAAGGTCTGTTTAATTTGAACTACAAGCAGTCCCAAATATCACTGAAACAATTAAAAAATGTAATCATTAACCACACTAAAACCTTCATCCTCACCCACAACAGAGAGATTTTTTAATAAAATGAGACAAAAAAGAAGAGAAAAAGAAGACATGCTCTGTTACACAGCCCGTTATTGATTAATACAATAGGAGTTTGGCAGGGAAACAAACAGGAAAACCACAAAGTTGATTGAAAACAACATTAATATAACCTTTCCATGTTCTTATGAAACTCTGTACAGTTCCATGTAAAAATAAATATTTTTTCTAGCTTTAGATAATTTTCCTATTGAGTTAAGGAGGGTGTGATAAGATTTTTCCAATTGAGGAGAATTAGTTGATACACTAACAATGTAGTGTAGGAAATAATGGTCAAGTTGTCACTAGATAGTCTAAATTCATCTGGAATAATTCCAAAAACTGTAATACCACATTATCTGATATATAATAAAAGATCTGTTCCCAAAAAGGCTATAATTTTGGACAATCCCAAAACATATGCCCAAGCACAGCATTGGCCCTTCTTTAGCTTGACCTATGTAGGACATTTTGGAATAAGGTTCACTTTGGAATAAGTGAATAAGGTTCACTTTGTCGTTAGGCTTCACTGGGTCCTTGAGCCTTAGTTTTTGGAAGTGAAACCTTGTTTTAAGTTTTGAGAGCCAGGCAGGAATCATAACAGGTGGAATGAAGAAAGGTCAAAGAAAAGATGGAGAGAGAGAGGTGAAGAAGCAAGAAAGAGGATATTGGAAGAAACAGTAAGAAAGAGGGGGTGGTGCAGTGGTAGCTTCCCAGGTCCTCCCTGCGTGGAGTTTGCATGTTCTCCCCGTGTCTTTGTGGGTTTCCTCCGGGTGCTCCGGTTTCCTCCCACGGTCCAAAGATGTGCAGGTTAGGTACACTGGCGATCCTAAATTGTCCCTAGTGTGTGCTTGGTGTGTGGGTGTGTGTGTGCCCTGTGGTGATGCCCTGTCTATTGGAATGTCACATGCAATGCATTTTATTAATAAAAATGTTTGTGATGTGGCATCTTTTGGAATGAGAGAGACATAATAACTGGACACACAGACAGACAATCATCCTTTGTTAAAGTTCATTATAATATGCACTATGGACTTCCTGGAAGTAGCAATGATGGAGAGAATGTAAACACAACTTTGTGCCATTATGAACAATGCTACACATTCTCTCTTAAACACAGTAATAATGAGTACTTTCAGATAACAAATTATTCAGCAGAAGTGTCTCAAGAAACGCTACTGGGGCTCCTTAATACCAACAGCAATAAGCTTACAAAATGCCTCACTGTAGTTGTGACTGCTAAGTCAGAGGTTTTCTTTCTTCTTAATTTTCTTCCTTTTTAGTCCTAATGTTGTGTGCTCAGACCAACAGACAGCTAGTATCTATCTATCTATCTATCTATCTATCTATCTATCTATCTATCTATCTATCTATCTATCTATCTATCTATCTATCTATGTAATGAGTGTCTGTAAAAGTCAAATTTCCCCCTATTTGAAATGTAAAATGAGAAATACAAATATTTATATTAAGTTATTTATGCGTTTCATGTTTGTGTGTTCATGTTGATATTTATAGAATTCTGCTGTGTAAACGGTCATTATATGTTTAAATGTAAACTGCCTTTAATATATTTACATGTTTTTAATGTTGTAATTTGTCTTTATTTTATTTTGTAATATTCCCTTATAGCCCATACAGTGTGGTTAATAAAAAGACATAGAAAACAGTAATAAACATTCATAAACCATCAGTTAGAGAGTTGACCATCATTCATTTAGGGTGGCCACTTTGTGGGCATCACTACTACCAAATCTGTATTATTTCAAGGTAGGCCACCAAAGAAATGGTAACTTGTTCATGGTCTTTTATATTTCACAATTTAATGCACCTTGATCAGTTAGCCTCTTGTATTAATAAGGCATTAGCTATCCTTATTTGGCATCTGGGATAGGACAAATTATGATGAAGATCTAGCCCCCTCAATAGGGAACAGCTCAGAAGGTTTAGGAAGTGTGGAGCTATGGTGTGATACTCAGCTCTCTCACACTCATGAGAGTTACATTGAAAAAAAGCAGCTCTGTATTAACATCTAACAGTACTAACTGCTAGTGTGTTTGGTACTGTATTTGCTTGCTAATAATTATAAATCTAATTGATCAACATGGAGACATAGAGTTTTTTCACTATTCGTTACATTGATTCTTGGTTAATCCTGTTTAATGTTTGGGGATGAGAATAAAGCAGTTATGATTCAATGACTGACAACAGGCAAGAGTTATTTGTTACCATGTGGAATAAGGATGAATATTTTTTCTTTACTGTAACAATACTGTGATCTCTACATTGATTATGGAAATGTTGTTCAATTAAACACTATTTTTTCTCAAAACAATAATAGTTAAGTATAAAAATCATAAAGAAAGTAATCAAATCTGGCTCTTTAAACTTTAAAGAAGATTTATTATCTTACAGGAACATAAAAGTCATCTGGCAGTACCGAATGTGTTCCAAAGAGTTATTATCTTTGCATGCAACACTGGATAGTTGCACTTGAATGAATGTAAAGCACATGGAGAGCTGATGTGGTAGCAAAAATAGTTCACTTGTTGTTAAGAATCTTTGTGGCAAGGATAGTACATACATACCTGCAGTATTTTGCAGGCAATGTTAGTTTATGGAAGAGGTTTTGGTAAGGGTCAGGATGGCAATACAATGCAGTAAGTATAGAATAGGAATCAAGAAGTAAAAAGAACCAATGGTGCTCCTTCCATTATCTTGTCATGGTGTTCTGATCCTTTAAGGCCAATATTATGTCAGGAATTGCACGAACACCAGAAGCCAGTAGGGGAGCTACTAGCCTGGTATCCTTAGTCCAGATGGAGGCCTGACCTTAATATGGAGGATGTTTCAAGACTGAAGGTGACTTTGGTAGCAGTCATGGGCTGGGATTTAAAAGGCTATTCTTTTCAGAGCAACATTAAGCTTGGAGTTGAGACAAGTATTTATCTGGTGGAAGGAAGAGAGACTAGGGCGAGTAAAAAGAGGGTATTACAGGTGAAACAGAAGTGTTATTTACCAAGCTTGACAAGACCAAGTGCAACTAGAGCTCAATCTTATAAGAAGGGACCCAAAATTTGTTTAGACAGGACCAAGAGGCAAGTCAGTTAAATGTTTTTACTTTTTCATACTTTGTTATGATTTGGCATATAGCATACTCCTTATTCAAATTTATTTTGAGTTGCTGACACTTTTCTCATTACCTTTCTCATTTTGCCCTAATGTTTGGATATATGAAGTAATCATATTTATTATTAGTTATATTAGTAAAGTTATATTATTAGTTATATAATTTCTCTTTGGATTAAGTGTTATTTATTTTATTAAATCTCGGTGATGTTTATTTCTGCTTCGTTGGCCCCAAATTTCACCAACATGATTTCACCAACATGATGCTTTAAAAGCACATTCTTATTCTTATTCTCCGGTTCTTTTATTTATGTTTCATTTAATAAAACACCTTTGTTTAACCTGCTCTGGGTTTCCTTGAAATCATTCTGTGTTTGGGACAACTTAAGAACGCCCTCGCCAGTTTTTAAGGATCAGTCTATAGTGTAAAAGTATAGTTGGGTAAATAAAGTGATTAGCATTTTACCTTATTATTTTATTATTTTTTTTAAATCAAATATATTTGTAAATGGAATTACTTGGTATGATTATTCCACAGATACAAGATGAGAACTCATAGCTATGGCACACATCACGATGCTTTGAGTTGCTGTTAGGTTGTGACTGCCATGGCATTTTTCACTTAGGAAAGTTAGTGAGAGTAAAGAATTTTTGGATGTGAATATATATCCCATTTGAGCATTTTGATTTTTCCTAAAATTATATGATTTTGCTCAAATGTGTTCATGTTGTTTAACTTTACTAATGCCCTATAGTGCTTGATCAAATCATGATCAAATTTGCTAATCTTATTGCAATTCTAAAATACGAGAAACCTTTCGATTTTAACCAAAATCAGTACAATGAAAATCTTTTTTATTGAATATGTATACTGCGTTTAGTAACCTTCAAATGTCCCCTTTCAAAATTATTTTTGGTACGAAATTAAAAGCTTGAACAAAATTGTATTAATGCTTCCAGCAATTTAAGGCCCGAGAGAACTGCTAATTAACGTTCAGATTTAGGCTCTAACTATTACATAAGGACTAGACCTAGCAGCACAGAGGGTTGTGGGTTATTGGGAACAAAAATGGTACAACATTTGTACCGGAAAAGGTCCTGGTACCATCATGATTTAAGCAGAGATTATATCTTTTTTCTTGCATTCATTTTTATTATTTATTTTTTACTGCTTTAACATTGCATGGTGACAATGATGTCATTGTGGCTCCATTTGGGATTTTAATTTCAAATGACACCATCCATTGTTGGTTGAATGTCCTTTGTGCAGACATACATTGACATTACAGGGTGTGATCAGGAAACAAATCTAAAGGAATATAGAAATAATTCTAAATTAAATCTAAATTTAATATAGGTTTTGTCAGACATTTTATATAAAAATAAACTCAATTATGCTGTATTATCATCTGAACTTGGGTTTGACTTTCTTTCTAAGGAGAGAATGTTAATTTCCCTGGCAATTTAATTAATGTTTTTTTTTTTACCAATCTTTTTCCTGACTTTGAGCTGTTTTGTTCCTTTTGATTTTTTTTCTGATCTCTCTGTTCAGCTCTATCTATGTTACCCTTCCTATTTTTGCACTAAAATCATTCCGCCTCAGTCTAGTTCTTTTACATTTTTAATCCAACCTTTTTTGAACATATGAAAATGTTTATCAAAGAAAGAGAGAGGAAAACTCACATTGCTAATCACTGCTTTGTACCAGTGTAAGCAGACTGAATAGCTCCTTTTTTGTGTTACTTTGGCTTTTCCATCTTTCACCTCTCTTTACCATTTGATGCATTAATACCATTATTTTTCATTATTTTTGAGATTTTTAATTTTGATTGCTGGCATCCCAAGAAGATATTCGATATTAACAAATTGTCAAGTATTACTACTCTACATAGTCCTGCTCAAAGATATACTGCACATTAACATTTTTAGTCAAGTGTTTTGTGTGTTAACGTGCCATATGTCCAGTTCCTTTACTTATCAGTAATGAAGTCTGAACACTTGTATAACATCTTGTCAAAGACTTGGATTTTTTTAGTGTAAAATGTGGTATGATCATTTTGTAATAACTCTTGCTTGACAATTACCCAATAAATAAGTGTCCAATCAATATAGCCATAATTGTCCTGTATTAAAAATTACATGTTAATATTTCTTCATCATCCACAAATAATGCACTTTGTTTAATCTATCTTTAATGTACTCTCTGTTATGGGTACTTGTAATTTCAAATGGAAGGTGTTGCATAAAGCAAAAACAAGAACATTTTCATAAAGAAATTATACCAGAAATATTTCAAGGATTAATGAAAACTAAAAATAAAATTTGTTATTCCATTCCTCCTATGCAGGGAAGTAGTTCTGTAAAACTTTTTTAAACTGACTTTAGCAAGGACATAGGTTTAATGGGACAAAGGTAAGCCAACAAAGGTTTACAAGACATGTGCACAGTACTGACAGTATGTCTATTACTCTCCCTTGTAAATGTAAACCTGTTTTTATCCTAGTAAAGACTAAAAACTCATAAATCAGCTGGTATAGTTAAAGAGAAAAGAATCATAAGATCACAAAAAGACTTAATATATTGTATGGGCTAGGATAAGATCCAGCGTTATCTATGCACCAGTATTACTCATCATCTTTTGCTTGCAAAGATCAGGAAACAAATCAATATTATAACACATCCCACATAAAAGACATATTTTTTACAAAATATAAAAGAAAGTGAAAAGAAAAAAATAGTTAAAAAAAATTCAAACCTAAATCATATGCAAATCCTTTTTGTTCTAAAGAAGCAAGTAAAGTCCCATATGGCAACTTGTTTGAAGAATTCTGCTTCTCAGTGTAGAAGGTTCTACTATATAAACATAATCTAGCAGCCCCTTTTCTTCTAAAGGAAAGTCCCATATGACTCTTGCTTGCAGAGTCTTGCTTCATTATGTATAGGTTCCATCATACATAACAAACATAATTAGATGACCAGCGTGTTTTGGGATTCTCTTCATTCCTTCCTCAGGGCAAACTAAATGAATGTTGCTACATATATAACATGTCTCCCAAAGAAGATATTATCAAAGAAACTAAACTAACTCATAAAGTAAGCAGTACACAAACTACCTACCACCATCTCATTCAAAGCAAATAACATACAGTATTCTTGCTCCTTTTATTAAAAGCATTTGAGTTCATTAATCTCTTTAAGGATAACAGGTGCTAATTATTCATAATTTAAAAGTCCAATTACCTTCCTGCTGCATTAAATACTTATCAGAAGCACCACCTCTTGCAAATGTTCTAACAATTTCTAATACAAATTTCAATTTTTCCACCCTATGACCCATAGTTATGAACAGATTAAACACTGGATATTTGACCAGTCTCTTTCTAAAAATCTTACTTTTGTGCTTATTAATCATGCACATACAACTGTTGATTGTGTTCCCACATAAAGCTTTGGACAAGGGCAAATCATATATATATATATATATATATATATATATATTATATATATATATATATATATATATATATATATATATATATATATACTATCATGTTAGTACCTCAGTTTGACCTGTGTGTATAGTTTGAAAATGTGTTTTTACACATGGGTGCAGAGTCAGTCAATGAGTACTGATTGTACAACCTGCCCATTATCTCCAATGTCCACAGCTCAGATAATGAGAGCAACACACCAGAAAAAATTAACAAATGAATCACTAATAAAAAGTTGCAGTGCATTGTTTTCAAATTAGTAAAGAATGGTGGAGCTTTGCCAGTCACAGAAGACACCAAAAGAGGGTGCTTCAGCAGGTGCAACACAAGCTTCTCACCAAAAGGAGCTGCTGTGGTACAAGCAGAAGTAGCCACTCACCTAAGGTGACATTGTTAATTAAAAAAAAATATAGATACTGTATACTGTATATATATGCATGTGTGTATATATATATATATATATATATATATATATATATATATATATATATATATATATATATATATATATACATACAGTATATATATTTGTCACACATGTGCACATAGGAGACAGAAGAATCAAAAGAAGGTAATTCCACACCAGGTCAGGGGGTGGTGGGGTGCAGTAAACTTTCTCTTTTATCTCTGCAGACCAGACATTGGAAATTCTGCCTGATTCCAACAACGTCACTTCCAGTTCCGCCCCGACTACGATACTTCCGGTTCCGGGCCAAGAATGCCACTTCCGGTCCCACCCCCAGATGATGTCACTTACGCCAAACTGTTTTAAAAGCCAGTCATCCTCCATTTGTACTCAGTTCTGTTGTTGGACTCAATCTGTACACTTCTGTTACTTAATCTTCATATCTGCAGCCTTATTCAAGTATACGAGGGGCTGCCCCAAACCTCCTTTATATGATTCAAGTGTAGACTTTCAGCATTAATTCAAACGGTTTAACAGAAATATCAGGGGCTCAGAAATATTTGAACATTTGACTGGCAAGCTGTACCAAAGCCAGGTTAGAGCAGGTCTCTCATTATTTCATTAACTATTAAGCAGGTAAAAGGTCTGGAATTGATTCCAAGTGTGGAATTTGCATTTCAAAGCTGTCACTGTGAACTCTCAATATGAGGTCCAGAGAGCTGTCCATGCAAGTAAAAACAGGCCATCATTAGGCAGAGGAAACAAAACAAACCCATCTGAGAAGACAGCAGAAACACGAGGAGTTTTCAAATTAACCATCTGGTACATCCTTAAAAAGAAGGAACACACTGGTGGACTCAGCAACATCAGAAGGTCTGAATAGCCATGGAAGACAACGGTACTGGATGATTTCAAAATGCTGTCCTTGGTGAAGAAGAACCCCTTCACGACATTTAGCCAAACCAAGAACACTCTCCAAGTGGTAGGCCTATCATTGCCAAAGTCTACATTCAAGGGAAGACTTCATGAAAGTAAAGGCAGAGGGTTTACCACAAGTTGCAAACCATTGGTAATCCTCAAGCATAGAAAGACAGATTAGACTTTGCCAGAAAACATTTTTAGAAAACTGCCCAGTTCTGGAACAATTTTCTTTGGACAAATGATATGTACCAGAATGATGGACAGAGAAGAGTATGGAGAAGATAAGGAGTGGCTCATGATCCGATGAATACCACATCATCTGTGAAACAGGGTGGAGGCAGTTGATCATGCCTGACTGCTAATGGAAGTCAGTCACTAGTGTTTACTGATGATATGACTGCTGATAGAACTAGCAGGATGAATTCTGAAATGTATAGGGCTACTGTATACTGTCTGCTCAGATTCAGCCAAATGCTGAAAAACTGATAGGTCAAAGCTTCGCAGTGCAGATGGAAAATAAGCCAAAATATACAGTAACAGCCAACCAAGTACTTTTCAAAGCAAAGAAGTGGAAGATTCTTCAATGACCAAGTCAATCAACTGACCTCAACCCATTTGGACATGCATTTCACTTGCTGAAGGCAAAACTGATGGCAGAAAGTCCAGCAAACAAACAGCACCAGAAGAGAGCATCAGTAAAGGCCTGGCAAAGTATCACTTGTGTGGAAACCCAGCACTTGAAGATTGCCATGGGTTCCAGACTTCAGGTAGTCATTGAATGTAAAGGATTTTCAACCAAATGTTGAAGAAGATAATTATATATGTGATTATGTTAGTTTGTCCAAATATTTTTGAGACTGAAAATGCGGGGTGGGGGTGGGGTTATGCAGAAAATGGCTGTCATTCCTAAATGACTAATATGATATTTTTGTTAAACTCTTTTAATTAAAGCTGAAAGTCTACACTTCAATCACATAATGATTGAATGATTGCTCTGTTTCAAATCCTTTGTGTTGGCACACAGAGCCAAAATTATGAACATTGTGTCACTGCCCAGATAGTTATGGACCTGACTGTATAAGTTTTTTTTTTTATTTTGGCTGTCATTTATGATTTGGTATTTTGCTGATCTTAAATATACACATTAATTAAAAGTGAAAAGGTTCTCAAAAATGTTTCACTTTATGTACTGTATTTAGCCCTGTTCTAGAAAATATTTCTAATATTTAATTATCACCTATTGCATTGTTTCCATTCTGAATTCTGTTGTCAGTAACAACAATAAAACAACTTTCTTTTGCTTTATGACTGACCACCTTTGGAATATCAAAGCTAGGTTGCTGTTTTTGCTCGCCAGCTCTAAATCAATACTGTTTAGGTAAAAATGACCACATCAGCCTCCTTAACTGCAGGTTTTATACTGACCTGGACCTAATGGAAAATGGAGTCTGTTCAGCTGTTTACATGCTATCTTCTTCTGTAGAAGATTTAAAAACAGAAACAATGTAAGGCTATTGCAAGGAAAGTGATAACATAGAAAGTAACAACAGGACCGGGTGTGATTTCCCACTTGTCCACAAATGTGTGAAGAGTTAACTTATTCTTCTAATGTTTGCTTTAATTTCCTCAAGGCTACTAGAGGTTTATTGTCTTATTATTTTGTGATGCTGCCTTTTAAAGCCTAAATTATAAAAACGTTAAAAAAGCACACATCCACTTCACTACCATGAAAGTACTGTACAAATACACAGTGAAATGGAAAATAGTCCCACTCAACTGTATCCTTTAACATCTGCTTTAAATAAAATAATTAATCAAATTATGTATTAAATGAGTTCATGCCATCCTCTTGTTTACAGGTTTAGAACACTTTATCTGAATTTACTTGAATATACTACTGTTGCATAAGGCTGTATCCACCAGATCTAAATGACAGAAGCATTTAAAACTTTCAGAACTTTGTGTTTGTATAATCCACTTGAGCCAAAGCCTTACTTGAGTAATGAGGAATGAATATGTTCTCATCTGAAACCAAAGACTCATTTATTAGCTGTGAATTTAAAAGCAGAATATAACAGACAAAAAGAATCTTAAAACAAATACTGAAAAATTATATGGAGCCAGTCTAGGTTTTTTTTTACCATACCCTGCATTAACCATCTAATATTTGCACTGTTCTTAATCTTTGAGCTTGCTTTATCCTTTATGTCTAATGTTTTTGCCCCTGAGTTTTCCTTTTGGTTTCTGTTTTAACTATTCCATCTTATGCTTTATTTGATTACTTGTATTCTTTGTGGCTCTCTGAATCAAATGGTTCATAAAGTTGCATCAATTTCACTTTTAAAAACTAGACATGAAATATACCTGAATCTTCATGTTCCTACTTTGCTGAAAGCCAAAACTAAACTGAATATTTTTCCAGTTTTGCTGCTTAAAGTTAAAGGTTTAGATTTCAGTTAATTATTAATATGGATGTCCAGCTTAAATGATAGCGGAATACCTTAACTGAAAGAACATACTTAACCTAGTATTCACTATATGATGCAAACATAGTCTCCTAAATGAAAGGATCAGGATAAAAGCAATGTGATCAAAGGATAGGTAAAGCTCTACACTTTCAACCACAAGAATTTCACCTCAGACTCCAGCAACGGCTTACTGTAGAAACCTCAGCACCATTCATGCAAATGATCTTACTGTAGAAATGTGGAAGGATATACTGTATATTATGGACTTGTGAATCAATCTGGGTGAAAGTTTCAACAAAGTATTTATGAAGTATTTGATAATCGTCTCTGTTTCATTACAATATCTTTCAGTCTAGATACTAATAATGAATGTTCTTTTATTGTATTTTGATTTGATGTATTTCTAGCCTAATTATTAACATCATCATTTCCTTTAATCTCTTGACTTGTAATATCTGCTGCATTTCTTATTTCAATTGCTGTTGATTTCCACTCTTGCTTAACACATTTACTATTAGCAAAATTATGCCTAATTGTTTGGCTTGCTAAAGACTTAAGTGAACATTTTATTACTAGCTGAGGTAACTAGAGACCTCTTTTGCAAAAATTGTAGTTTCAGATTTCAACTTGCTTTGACATGGAAAGAATGGAATGCTAGAAGAAAAATATTATTGTGATCCTAACCATTACCTCCTCCACACTGATTCTCAGCACAGGCACCCCACAGAGTGGTGTGCTGAGCCTCCTGCTTATTGTTCATCTATGACTGTGTGACTAAACACAGTTCAAAGTCCATTATTCTTTCTGGAGATGTGTCATGTTTTTGATTTTCATATTTTCAAAAAGAGTTATTTTAATTTTATAGAGAGATTTTATTTATGCACTACATTTCTCACAATGCCCATTGTTTCATCTCCATATCATGGAAAGTAATTTTTTAATCTCTCAGCCCTCTTTAATTTGCCTTTCATGACTGGTCTATTTACAACAGTCACTCACTTTAAAGTTTCCAGTGCTATGCTGTGTACAAAGAAAGGCAGAAAAAAGAAGTAAGCCTACCTAATTTCATTCTCCAGAAAGGCAGAATGTAGTCAATGAAAACACTTTGTGCACCAATGACTTTTAATTTCTGCTGATATTACAAAAACGTTCTATTCATTCACAATTAAAAAGACAGTTTGTAATGACTATTTAGGTAATTGTAATTGCCTAATATTTTTCTGGTGTCTGGTATTTCAGAATGTAGGATCAGAACCTTCATCTCTATCATTATATGTAACAGAAACTGAACACTATGCCTGCCTGCTGCATTCACTACAACCAATCGGAGAAAAATACTACATTTGATTTAACAATCTAAGCTGTTCTGTTTTCATTTGTATATTTAAATCTTTTTCTGTTCGTAATATTCAACAGCCTTTTCTCCAAATTCCCGTGTCTTGTATGTTATACATTCAGAAATTTGTTTAATCCATTTTAACGATTTACCAGTCAAAAAAATCGAAGCAATCCCTATCAAACTGTGATATGACACATATTGCATCAGTAGGTGGGGCTGTTACATTGTGCGAATCATCTCAAGGGTCTAAGTTCTTTTGAAAACAGTCACCATTGTGCATTTCTCTTCACTTCTTGGATTTTTGAGAATGAATGATTAATAATAATACTTTTCAAAACTGTTAAAATTAATAAAAATTCAAAACCTGCTAAAAATCCGACAAACATCATAAAAAATAATAAAACAAAAGGACAGACTTACTGTATCTACTGTTATGTGCTATTTGTTGATTTTTCATAAATGGAAAAGAAATAAATTAACACTATTAAGGATACTTTTAAATCAAATTGCTCCTTTTAGTACTCCCTTTCATATTGACTAGAGTTTTAATGCATTACATACTACAGTGATACGTTTGGGATGACATTGATGTTAGCAAATGTTTTGAAAAATGATATCCTTTCAACCACTTCGGTAAAAAGCATTTGAACGATTAGTGAGCGTGGAATACTATCTCACCTATCCCTCAATATCTGTTCTATAGCAAACCCTTTAGCAAGAAGGTTATAATTAACAAGATTTACCCCTTGAGTAAGCTATCGCCATGTGCCAGATGGTTCTCTGCCACAGCTACAGTAAGTTTTAGCAGTTCTAGATCTACGGTGCAAAATTATTTTAAGCAAATCTTTTTAAAAAAACGATACAAAAAAACAAACAGTAACATGCGTCTGACAAAGGTAACAATTTTTTTGATTTGGGGCATAATTTTAAAACTTTGCAGGCTAAAATAACCGTTTTACAACACATTAATTGCATTACATTAAAGAATAGTTTGTGTAATCATCATGAATAAATGTTATATATAAAGTTATGAGTAATCATTTCAATTATATATACAGAAGAATTCTTATTCGCCTTGATATTCTCAGTACTACGTCGTACCTGGCCTCCGCTATACTGCCAGCCCTTCTTTGCAGCTGCTGTTGAATCCCATCCATCTTCCTCGGTTTTCAAGAAGTGCGTTGTCCCGCCTTTCCTTCGCGCTGATTGGTAATACTTTATACTCCAGCGCTAAGTCGCTCTTTCGTGAGCGGCTGAGTTAAATGTCATTCACAGGGTGGTCCCGCAAAGTTTTCATTGAGAAGGAGAGCTTCGAAGTCAGATGTGGAGCAAGGAAGCTACGACTAAGGATATGTGATAGCTGGGACAAGTAAGCAAGTGACTAGTCGGGGCTGGCCCGGGTAAAAAAAAGACTCGTATGTGTCTTTCTTGCTATTTCTCCGGCGACAGTGCGGCTACTGAATTCTCTCCCAGGACTGGGATTTATGGTAGACACCCGCGGATAATTTTGCGTGATTTATTCTACAAGTACAGCCAGAGAAGTGCATAGAAAACGCAGTTACAGGAGATGGCACTACTTACACTGTTCTGAGGATTTTAATCCGAAACTTCAGTAAGCAAGCCAATGATACGCACATAAGTGAGGTTTTATGGTTACATTTAAATGTTTCATGGCATTTTTGTTTTAGATCTTCTTGCCATCTTTAAAAAATGGGGCGTTTAAATCAATTTTAAACCTCTTGAAGTAGACGAGTACTGAAGGTTTCAGCTTTGCATAATGGCTTACCGCGGACTTGTCATCCGATGATGAGCTTCTATCAGCAAGAAAGATAACTGTCCGCAGGGCAATGCTCGGCTCTTGGCGGTCGGGACAAAGTTGGACCTGAAAGCTGGAAGGATTCACTGGCTACAGAATCGCGGACACTTAGAGAGAAGGCAGCAAGTGCCTCTTCAAACCTGTTGTTAATCCTTCGAGAAGGTAAAGGCGCTAGGAATGGCATCAGAAGTGGTGTGTGGGCTCATCTTCAGGCTGGTACTCCCGATATGTCTAGCAGCAGGTAAACGCCTTATCTTTCTTTCTTTCTTTCTTTCTTTCTTTCTTTCTTTCTTTCTTTCTTTCTTTCTTTCTTTCGGCCATGTACTGTATGTATTCATTTAACAGCTTACCTGATTTCAGTTGTTTTTGCATATTGCGACGACTTCAAAGTGACATGCTAATGTTTAATTTCTGTACATATTATAAAGATATGCTGATTTCGACACTGAATCTTTTACAATCTAAAAGAGTGTATTTTAGTATGATCCCAAATAAGGCAATGGTTTTACCTTAGTAAAGTAATTTTCTAATGGTTAATTACATTTGATTTTATATAAATTAAGCACTATTCGTTGCCCCGAGGTAGGACATATTTCACCACGGTTTAATCAGCCGGTATATCTTTGTGAGCTTCATCTCTATACCTTTTTCCTTAGCATTGTACCTTGACCGTCAAAACCAACAGCGTATCAATAACTCAAAAATGTTCGGAGCAAATACAGAATATAGCGATCAAAATAATAATGCTGTGCTAGTGGTAATGCTATTCAAAATCTTAGTGGAAACAGACTTTCTTAATCTATCTATCTATCTATCTATCTATCTATCTATCTATCTATCTATCTATCTATCTATCTATCTATCTATCTATCTATCTATCTATCTATCTGTGTGTGTGTCTATTACTTATAAATTACTACTCTACGGTATTGAGCACCATCTCTGCTTTTGGACAATACCAAAAAAAACGAGATACTTCTTAACACTGTAGATGTTACCACGGCGAATGGCTACAATATAGAATACTATTCTGAATGAAAATCCGATTATGTGTTTACAGTAGTTTAAAAAAAAAGCTTATAAGGATTCCTTTTTGCCACTGACACGCAGCGCTCACTGAAAGTAATTACCAAAATTAATGCGTTGTACCTTCCTGGCTTCAAGCAGGAGTTATGCGGTGCTACGCGTGTTCAGCTTTACGTAATTTTAAAATAAAACGCTGGATTCAAACTATAGTGTCAACATAAGAATAATTGACTGCTGTCTCAGACTGGAGTGTTTTTAGGACGATATAATAAAAACAATAAGTCGGCGCAGTTTACTTTCAATATGTACTTAACTGATTCTATTTACTGTGCCACATCGTGAAAGATGCATGCATACTTGAGCAAGACACAAGCATTGCGAATTTACGATTGCCCACGTTGCACATAGGTGTTAATTACTGTAACAGGATAAACACCATTGCAGACATCACGTACGTGTTGTAAGTATTTGACCCGTTATTATTGCTAGAATTGCAATAGTCCACTCGGACTGTTAACAGATAACTATTAAGAGAGACTCTTAACTTTGAATTATTGGCAAGTAATAACGAAAGCTGCTTGAAAATAAACCTTTTCATGAGTACATTGGTTATTTATGCATCGATAAGTCATCTAGCTGTCTTACTGGTTTATTTGATGTTCGTTTAATATGTTCATTCTGCACAAACGGAGTTTTACGTTTAATGTACATTTAGGGTAATTTAACTTTTTTCTTTTACCTTCTAAATCCCTTTCGTAGAGGTCAATTGCGCGGCCAGTCGGTTCCATCCGGGCAGATTTGGGCAGAAGGCACTAAGCAACCCTGGACAGAGGGCCACGACGCTCGGCAACGTGACAATTATGATGCATATGTTCAGAAATGTGGCCATTGCATATTTGCACGTTATGTTTTTTATTTTCATGTTTGATTCTGAGTACCTGGCTAAATTAAAGAAAAAAGTATCAACTCGAATGTAATATACTCAGTTGTACTCTGGTCATTAATCGTTTTATTTAAAATATCGCTGTATCGGCATATCACACTACAGCAACTTAGTTGAGAGGGCAAGTGTAATGAAAAATGGTTAATTTAACTGGAACTTTTGAATTTATCAGGAATTATACCAATTCTTTCTTTCTTTCTTTCTTTCTTTCTTTCTTTCTTTCTTTCTTTCTTTCTTTCTTTCTTTCTTTCTTTCTTTCTTTCTTTGACATTTTGACACTTTCATATTTTTATACCAGAGCCATCGAGCCCTGCTCTGGTGTCCGCAACCACATATCAGTAATTTTTTCAGGTGTGAAGGTGGATATTTAGGTGATAGTATGGAATAGGCTCCAAGGTTTTCCAAGTGCGTCTGTTAAAACGACGTCGGATAAAACGCCTTTACCATAATACGACTGTAATGATAATAATAATACAAATAAGGGCTAAGTACAGTTAATCTGTTAGTCACAAACTGCGACGTAAAAAGGGTATTTATAAGGGGTTTCTTTGTGGCACATGGCGATGTATCATATAAATACGTTATAGCCCATAGAATGTAAAGCTGTTCTAAAGTGCTCCAGAATTTAGAATGACGGGTGCGTATAAAGTGGAGAGTCTAAGATCGGCCTTTTTTGGCCCAGTTTATAATAAGCAGAGTAATAAATTTTATAGGTCTTAGCATTCACAAAGGTGAGCTGTTTGAGAAAGTGTCAAGGCTGGAAATACCCCGAGCAATACCATTCCAGTTAGAAAATTATTACTTTTGTATGAGTCAAACAAACGTTCACCACGTTCACATCCGTGAGATACTTTTTACCAAAGCATGTTTGCTGGTTGCTAGTCTTAAAAGTCATATACATTGTTTTTCTTTGTATAAAATTGCTATTTTTTCTTACCCTGTGTATATCAGAATGTGAAAATTTGTCTTGGGATAACTCATGAAGAAATAATACTTTTTAAATGGTGTAACGTATAGGATATATAACTTTTAACAGTTTAATGGGTTTGGATACATTTAATTTCTTTGTGCTGCTATGGTATTATTTAAGTAATATGAATTATTACATGCTTTTAAAACACATTGTATTAATATCTGTGAAATTAGTGTCATTTTTAGAAGCAGTTGCAAATAAAATTTATATCTTATTTTTTATTAATTGCTTAAATGACACATTCATTATAAAAATATGGAATTAACCAAAAGGAGCTGACATTAGAGGTAACACTTAAAGCTGGAATAACACCTGATGTTTTAAAATCATTTGGGAGACCACAGACCATTGAAGCAATGCTACTGTTCATTTACTATTATACAGTACTTCAAAATTGTATGCAGCATAACTGATAGAAAGCTGTGTGTTTAACCTTTATGTTATATTGACCTGAGTCACAGCTTCCTTTATCTGATTGAATAATAGATTTTGTTTTGAAAATGTAGATATTTCTTTTATTTTCTTTTTTCTTTCTAGCAGTTTTCACATACACTTTTAGGTAATAAATACTGTAGATACCGTAATTATTACATTTTTAAAAGTTTTAAATTACTATCAGAAATGTCATCTTGACAAAGAATGATAAAGAACATTTGTTTGCATGAAGGTATACATTGTATTTAATGGTGTAATTTTAGAATATTTTTTCCTGGGGCATTCTGAAGAATCAAACTAATAAAAACACCACACTCTGTTTTTTTCTGAGAAAAAGTAAAACAAAACAAAAAACCCTATGTTTCTAAAATTGTTTCATTTTCAGAAATGCTTTAGGTTATGGCTGGCTAAGGGTTAATTTACAAAGTTATGATCTTTTATTGCATATTGTAGAAGCATATTGTCCATTTCTAGAGTGCAACAATTAATTCGTCTCCATTTTCTAAACTGATTCATAAAACTACCATAAAGGCTGTCAAAAATAAAGGATTGGCTGGAGGGGATATTTTTATTACATGCAAAGAATTCATGCAATTATGATGCAATTAAAATAGCTGTTAAAATTCATGTGTCCACACAATGTAACATTTTAGAAGGTTCATTAAGTCTTCATAATATCCATCAATGCATTGGTTATTGAATCTGCTTAATACAGCTTAGAATTGTTAGCGTTGGAGACTATACTAACAGTTTTAAGTAGAAGGCCAGAGCAAACAGTAAGTGGACCACCAGTTTCTTATAATATACACTTTATAAATCAAATGATCTTTTTATCTAGTCCACAATCATTCACTGAAAATAACACAGAGTATTGGCACTCAGAATGTTGTGCTACTTACTAATTAACAAAGTAACCTGTCGTTGGGTAAAAGTTGATACTCACTTGAAGGCAATGAGAAAGCAATCTACTCCAGTTCTTTAGCACTTTGTAGTAATTCCGAGCTACCTCTATATCATTAACAGTGCCAGTAACCAGAAACTATTTACAAAATACAGTACTTCCCTTATTGTTGGCTTGTTTCTGCAACTCAAATGGATAAGTGCGTAGATGGATGCTTCTGTTCATGCATTAGAATTCTGCATTGATTCTTATAACTGATGCACTTTTGTTAATGCATCTACCATTCTTAATGCATTTGCTTCTAGATTCATTCAAAATATGAATTTGAACCCCTTTTAGTACAGTAAAATTATGTCCAAATATTAAATATTTAAATTATAAATGTTGTATTTAATACTAAATGTGATCCATAAGTACTAAGCAGATACTTTGTGAACTTCACATACTACAAGCAAAATATTTATTTTGAAGAAGATCCAACAATGAAAAATTTAAGAACATCCAAGAAATATTAATTAGTACTGAAAAGCAAAAGTAAATTTTGTTTGTATTCTTGTGAGCCTTTGTGTATTGTTTGTATACTGTATCTATATGTGTGCACTTTAGGATATTTTGCTGTCCTGTCAGAAATATATTCTCACTTTTCTTCATTGTTTCTGTGAGGTGCTAGACCCTATCCTGGTAGTACTGGAACAAGACAGGAACAAGTCCTGAACAAGACACCTGTCTATCACAGATTCATGCTCACTCTTACACAGGGATAACTTTGGAATCATCAGTTAGCCAGTACACGCTTTGGGGATGTGGGAGAAAAACAGAAGTCTTCTTTTTTCTCTCTAGCGTCTACCCTCTCCAGAGTCACCCTAGTGGAGATGTATCTCTCTTTTCTTTTGCATTCTATTTATAGCCATCACCTTATTACATCCAATCTCTTGTGTATCCTTCTCTACCACAACCTTCCATCTGATGTTTGGTCTCCCTCTCCTTCTTTCTCCTGGCAAATCAATGTCTAATAATCTGCTTATCTCACTGTTTCTCTCTTGTCTTCTGTGTGTCCAGCTCACTGGAGTCTTACCTCCATCATCTTCTACCATATTCCTTTTCCATATTTCCTAATGTAACTATTTTCTACTAGATTAATTTTTTACATCCATCACTGCATTTCCCACTTTTGAACTTCCATACTTTCCATCTATTTCCAATTGTTTCTGCACTATACAAGAATTCAGTACTGCTATATTTTTTTCATTTAATCTTAGCTGGTATGCTTTTGTCACAGATTATTTTGCCAAACTTTCTGCAGTTTTTCCATCCTGCTCAGATTATATACCTAATTTCTATCTCTAGTCGTCTGTCATTTTAAATCTTCTTATTCTCATTACTGTAATTTTTAGAACAAACTGTATATGGACTTTTTGATCTACTTTTCTTCATCCCACACACTTCTTGAGCAACTCTCCATTTCTAATTTCATTTTCTAGTTCCATTATTTAACCTTTGCAGTACCTGGAAGAAAAGCCTTCTGGTACAAAAGAGAATGTGCAGACTATACATGGACAACATAATGCAGACAAAGCAATGCAGGCAAAGTTGTAGACATGAATTTTTCAACTGTTAAACCGTGTAGGCCACGCTCATATTCTGCATCTGTTTCTGAAGATGTGATCTTATTGAAAAATGTAACATTAAGTGTTTTCCTGATTACAGACATTGTTTTTTCCACCTAGTGATAAACAAAACTTAAATATACTCTAAAAAATATGTACAAAAATTAGTTTCAACGGTTAGTTACCTGTTTCCATTATTCATAATAATTCATATTAACCATGTAGTGCTGGGCGGTATACCGGTTCATACCAAAAACCATTTTTTATTTTTGTTATGATATAGATTTCACTTATACTGCAACGCCGGTTTAAATAGCCTAAACAACGTTCAGAGCGTGGCGCAGTGGGAAACTGTTTACGGGGGGACCTTTTTCACTGCTACACCACTAAAAACACTTGCAACGGAGTACATGCGTTAGTGGAGGTATTGGACGATGAAAATGAACAGAGAACATTCTGAAACTGAAGCTGTAGCAGACGGTAAAGTTGAACATGATGACATAGAAGAATGTTTGCCAAAAAAAGGAGCCGTGTCTGTTGTCTGGAGATACTTTGGTTTTAAAAGGTTGGATGTGGACCGTTATGTTCAAATGTGGGAATACTGTTTCTATACTACTGGGTAATACTGCAAGCCAAGTTGTACTTGTTTTCTTTTTTTTCAATACTGTGTAATGTACCTGGGTACTGTGTAATAGTGTGACAACATTTCTACTTTATTCTCGCCGTTTATGTTGAGATTAAAGTTGACACCACTTCATCTTTGTGTCATTTGTCAACAAGACCTTTTTCCAGAATTCTTCAGGCTCTTTTAATTAGATTGTTACAAACTGTAATCTGGACATGTTATTTTTGTGGCTAACTAGTTAGTGGTTTGCATCTTGCAGTGTGGCCTGTGTATTTCTGTTCATGAAGACCTCTGTGAATTGTAGTCTCTGGCACATACACATTTGCATCCTAAAGACTGTTTTTGATCTGACGAATGGGTGTTTGGGGCTTTTTCTTCACCATAGTGAGGACTGTTCCATCATCATCTGTAGAGGTCTTCCTTGGCCTACTAGCCCTATTGTGATTACTGAGTTCATCAGTGCGTTATTTCTTCTTAATAGTATTCCATACTTTTGATATCAGTAATCCTTAGGTTTTACCAGTATCTTTAATGGTTTTATTCTTGTTTTTCAGACTTATAATGGCATCTTTGACTTTCATTGACACAGTTCTGGTTCTTATGTTGAACAATGGCAACTGCAGAGTCCAAAGTGTAGAAGCAAGCCTAGAAATCTTATGCCTGCTCTAATGAAGCAATGAAACACACTTGATCAATCTTTAACACCAGTGTCACAAACTGTCCCAAATATGGTGGCTTGAAATGAGAGCACCTTATAGAAAAAGTGATGTCATTTCTAAATGGTGTGACCAAAATACAGGTGAAATCCCATTATAGCAAATTCCCAAGTAACGAAATTTTCAGAATAACGAATACTTTTTGTGTCCCTGGACAAGTGTTCATACAACATCATGTTTAACGGATATCGTTTTAACGAAATATAAATTTCAGTATGATGCACATTTTTTTCACCAAAAATGGCCACCAATGATGTGATGCAAAAAATACTTAATGCTGCAAAATACTGTGTGTTTCTTGTTAGATCAAAAGAAAGTGACAGTCTGTTGCAAATTTTCCAGTCTTGGTCAGTCTCAGTGATGTTCAGCGAGCCGAGTCAGTGCTCCACCAAGTTGTGTCGTGTGCAGATACGTTACTGTTTAAGTTTCATAATGCTTCTCAAAGTTTTTTTTACAATGAACAAAAAAATGAGAAAAACGATCAGTTTATACTGAAAAAAAGGTTACATCTAACATTTAACTTTCATTCTGTTTTCAAACCTATATTTCTATAAAAAGTTATATCTAATGTCTCATTTTCAAATAAAGTATTTTTTGCACTTTAAGAAGTGCAGTTTTTTTACACAAGTATTGTCAAGCTTGGGTCACAGAGTTGCACGAGAGGCAGGAAGTTGAATCCAGATTTCCAAGGAAAATACAGGTACTTTATTACTTTATAGAGAAGGCAGGTGCAGTTTCAAGCCTTCATTCAAAATAGGAGCTGTTACTTCAGTTCTCAAGCACACAAGATAGAAGCCACAGCATGGGGCAATTGTCCTGCTTTAGCTCCTGTCTTCAGATTAGAAGAACACCAACAGCTTGTAATCACCACTGTGGCAGACCAGGAGAGAACGAGGAAGAGCAAGTTATAGCCCGGTGTTAAATGTGCTAAACATTTTGTGTGACAAGCACGTTAAGCGGTAAGCCTGATCCTACAGAGGACAACCAATTGCTTTGCCCTTGGTTTACTGCTTAGCAGACGGAGCAGAGCAGCTATGGAGCTGTCATTGTGTTGCTGCCATTAGAAATGATAAATCACCGGCAACCCCAGTCACTATAGTATACGTATTTTCCCCATAATTGTTATAACGAAATTGCTGTTATAATGAAATATTTTTATGGTCACATGAATTTCATTACAATGGGATTGCACATGTATATACAAATACCCGTAATTTCAAGTCTGCTATGTGTACTTCAGTCACATCTGAATTGTTTGATTTGTAATTTTAAATTATGGAGCAGAGGGGTATATCAAGGAAAATGTGTCTTTGTCCCAAACATTACGTAGGACACTGTGTTTTCATTGTGCACACACAGTGGCCATTTTGTAATTGCTATTTAAGTTAACCTATGTAATGTTTGGAATGTGTGGGGAAACCTCCACATAGACAAAGGAAGAATGTGCAGTTTCCACAAAGAAAACTGTCGGGGCAGGATTCAAACCTCATATTGCTGGGTCCATAAAGTGGCAGCAATAACCATTGTACTACTACTATGTTACCCCAAGCAGAGTTTCCATCTACTCATTTAGCTGATATACCAATTCTACGTATTCTCTGAATCATTACAAGAGCAAATATCCTTTGCATATTAGTTGGGTGAAACAGTGACACCGTGGTTAGTGCTACTTCCTTAAAAATTTATGGTTTTCGATCAATTCCTCTACCTATCTCTTATATATATTTCTCTTCTGGTTCGTCCTGCTTCCACTTCAAAACCGGTCCCGCCCACACACAGCCGACACAGCATTTCTCGATTCCTATTCGTCCTCTTCCAAACCCTTCCTCACGCTGCCTGCGGCCTCCCATACACCTTGCTATTTTAGTTATACTGCAACAGTTGTTTCCTAAGCCTTTGTTAAAAAATGAACGAAAGTATCTTCTCTGTCGACGGGTTTTTGTACAACGTCATCTCTATTCTGGGATCCGGCAACTACCTGTTCCTATCAGTGGGTTATTTCTTGATACAAACGGTTAACGAAGGCAATGCACTCTCACTACCGGTAAAGTACTTTTATCACCTTTGCGGGAGCCACCTGTGTCTTTACAACAGTTTCTTACACAGCAAACATCAGAAGCTAAAAATTATCGTGAACACATTCGAGAATACAACTCTTCTCTAGTATTGGCTTCCATGGGTGCACAGATAACTCAACCTCCTGGCCACGGACCATACTGTTTTAAAATACATGGGCAAATTTATCACCAAATCTCTCCACTATACGCTAACACTTCTACCTCTTCAGAATATGGACAGTTGTATGGTTTTGACACAGTGCAAGCTACTGGAGTACGCTTACAAAATAAAGCAAATGCTGCATGCAGTGAAAATTTACTTCTCCAGCTAGATTCCATACTCAGAACCATCAACCCCTTCGCTAAATCATAGAAACACATGCATGAAATCGTTCAGTCCAATCCAACAGCATCTGTAAGCATGGTTTTCAAGGAAAACCCTAGGCAGGATTTACGACGATACAATGCCCCGACATGTCACACCGATGTTGCAGCGATTTTCGTTGGAGAAGATGGCGAACCGCCTGCCGAAAGGGACATTTGCATCTATCCCATAGGCAACTCCCGTAAACAGATTTCCACGCACAGTATGAATTGCGATCCTATGGTTTACCCACTTTTATTCCCTTACGGAGACATTGGCTGGCACAAAGATTTACAACATGTTCCCGATAAAAGAACTGCCAAGCGAATAAGGCTTACTCAATGGCAATTTTATGCGTACAGATTAGCAATGAGAAATACATTTAGTATTTTGCACTCCAGCAGCAAACTATTCCAACATTACATCGTAGATATGTTAAAACAGAGGGTGCGTGTCTGAACTATCTCAGATTACATCAACAAGATCTGCGCGTGGAACAATACAAAGGACTATCAGACGCACTGCAAGCAAACACTGAAAATAACAATGTACGTGTAGGCAAAATGATCTTATTACCGTCCACATTCCCAGGAAGTCCAAGATACATGCAACAAAACTATCAGGATGCCATGGCCATAGTACGTAAATTCGGAAAGCCTGATTTATTTATCACTTTCACATGTAATCCTGCTTGGCCGGAAATTCTACATGCACTGTCGGAGACCCAAAGACCAGAGCACAGACCTGAAACCAGTCTTCAGTCACAGTCAGTTGTACGTGGCTTTTTCTAGGGTTAGATCTTTCGACTCATTATCTGTCGTCTCCACCAAAACACCTATTCACAACTGTGTCTTTCAAGAAGTATTTATTTCTTATTGATTTCTGAATTCCTTTCTCACCGTTTTCCGTTCCTATTTTTACACCGCCGTATGCTACAGCAGGCGTTGGCTAGTTCTAAATACTCTGCAACACGAACACACCTATATGAGCTTGTTCGACATCCAATTCCAAAACTATGGGCATTAATATGGAGTTGTCCCCCTCTTTGCGGCTGTAATAGCTTTCTTACTTTTTGGAATGCCTTCCAAAAGATTTTGCCGTGTGTCTGTGGGAATTTGTGCCTGTTCAGCCTAAAGAGCATTTGTTGTTGGATGAGAAGATCTGTCTCTCAATAATTTTTCCAGTTCATCCCAAAGGTGTCCAGCAGGATTGAGGTCAGCACTCTGTGCAGGCTACTTGAGTTCCTCCATGCCAAACTTTTCAAACCATGTCTTTATTGGCCTGGCTTTCTGCACAGGAGCACAGTGCTGGATCAGGAAAGGGCCTTCCTCAAATTCAAAGTTGCAAGTTGTTTAAAGAGTCTTTGTATGATGCGGCTTTAACAATACCCTTCACTGGAACCAAAGGGCCTAGCCCAAACAGTGAAAAACAGACCGTTATTCTTTCTCTACCAATATTTATGGCAGGCACTATGCAGTCCAGAAGGTAGTGTTCTCCTTGCCGATGCCAAACACAGATTTGAACGTCAGAATGCCAAATAGTGAAATATGATTCATTGCTCCAGATAATGTTTTCACTGCTGCAATGTCCAATGTCAGTGTTTGTTACACACCACCACTAGCATTGCAAATAGTGATCCTATTTTATGTAGATCCTAATGTACAGTTCTTGAGCTGATGTTGATTCCATAGGTTTGGATCAGTGTATAGACAATTTTTATGTGCTATTTGCTTCAGCACTTGGTGGCTTTGCTCTGTGAGTTGTCATGGTCTGCCACTTTGTGGCTGAGATGTTGTTGCTCCTAGACATTTGGCAACCCACCTGCACTCTAGATTACAAGTCACAACTATGAATTAGATTAACTGAGATTGATAAGAAATGTATGTATTTAGTTTGCCTTATGAAAACTGGAAGAAGAGCCAGGCTTCTGTTTGAATTTCTTTATGGAGCCATTTAAAGGGAGACTTAAAATGAATGTTGTAAGCATCAAAAAGCTTCCATGGGCAAGTGTGCCAGTGTTCCATACAGTAGACAAGTGACCTATCTTCATCTGGTTCCTTTCTTGCTTTTATTGCAGCAGCTGGAGTGTAGGCTTTAGCACCCCAATGATCCTGATTTAGAAAAAGTAGCTATAGAAAATTAACAAATGTATTAATGGCAGATAAATTACTGTGCTGATAAAGACACGTGGACCATTACACTTTATTGTAGTGTTCCTGGAAAGAGGTGATTAGCTAGTATATCTACGTTAACAAGATCTTGACCTTGAACTACCTATTCCACCCTATGACACCCTAAAGGTTTTTTTTCTATTAGAACAAAGCTAAATGGAACATTTGCTTTCTTCTAATCCAGTGCTATCTGGTCATTTCTTCTTTTTTCCTAGTATCCTTAATAATGTAATCATAATATTAATAATTATAATAATAATAACTTTTTTCTTTGTTTCTTAGTTGGATGTTTTTCAGGTTGCTAGTTTGAAGACCACATTCTCTAGAAGTTTCGTTAGTTTATCATGGAAACTTTACATACATATTTGTGCTTTGACTGCAAATTCTACATGATTTTGTACTTTTATCTTACTTTTTAAGTCTGTATTATTCTTCTGAGCTTGGCCTCAGTCAATAGAAGCATACTGTATAAAAACAAACAGAATTAAAGTCAGTATGTTGTACAATTATTATACATAACTCCTGCCAAAGGAGCAAGATGTTCTTCCCATGCTATAAGCCATATAATCTTAAATACCATACATCTATATTGCATGGAAGATATATTCATGCCAAAATTAAATGTAATCAAGAGTGTTAACTACATTGCACAGCAATACATTTACACGTGGTGAATTTAATTTTGGCACTGTTTTTATCATATCATGATTAAAAATATCAACCAAATGACCAATGTTTGTTTCAATATAGCACAAAATGTTCATATCAGTCTAAAATGCAATAAAGGGCATACTGCATTTTAATTCATGTCCATAGACCAAAGATAACATATTGGAATCATGTTAGCAGCTGATCTGAGTGTTTTGCATTTGAAATCAAGACCACACATTAATCATGCCAAAATGGAATGTAATAAAATTACCAAGCAGCATCAAAAGATAGCACTAGAACCATCAACAGTTGAGGTAAGAGATATTCCACTTCTAAACATTTCTCTGTTCTGCCAGCAACCGTACATTTTATCAATGTGGAATGATTAACCGAAACAGAGAAGAATTTTTTAAGTCTCACAAAAAACGGTCACTCTTACGTTGTCTAAATAAGGTGTTATGCTTGCCTTATATCATTTGTTCCATTCTTCCTTTGATAGTCCCAACAGATACTGGTTCTGTCATTCCCATTTGAAGGTATTTAAAACTCATATTGAGGGGACTATCGGTGTACGGGCACCCTGGTTGATAACCTACATAATCTTATGCTGTAGTCCTTTTGATATTAGCTGTTGAATATGTTCTAAGGCTGTAGCAGTTGAAAATTCTTCAACTATTGCTACATCTATTACGCTGGCCCTTCACATCAACCAGCAGAGAATAAAACATCAAAACTGCCAAAATGAAATGCACCATGTGAATGTATATTGCATTGCAATGTAGTTACCACGATGAACTGCATTTAATTTAGGCACAAATAATCCTCCATATTATTGGACCAGATATTTCATGTATATAATACTATATGAACATTTTAAATGTAATATACTACTATTACAATGTCAGGTTAATTTTAATGTAATTAATGAAAGTGTCAATTAAGGGATATATTAAGAATAATTTAGGTATTTTGTCTGCACTATATTGATATAAGAATACCAATTAACAATATGTGCAATACCACCAAACTGTGCTTCCACTCTTTCATTATACTGGTTGTGCTTTAGGTTAAATATAACAGGATAACATGAAATTTGTAAATAAGTACTGAGATGTGAGTTTGTTTCATTGTATTAACTATTACTACTGGTGTAGTAGTTAGGGCATTTGTACCATAATGGTAGAGTCCAAGTTTCATATACTAGCCTGGTCCATGTCTATGTGAAATGTGGATCTTCTCCCCATGTTTGAGCAGATTTTTCTTTTGGTAGACCGAATTTTCATCAAAATCACAAAGGAAACCCATGTGGGACAGTGTTATGCAAGGTCGGTTCTGCCTTGTGACCAATTAAGTGGGTTTGATATGGATTTAAGGAATTTTAATATCAATGCCCAAAGTGATACACATTAGCCTGAGCTGTCCTGAACATATTTGCCACTGGTTTATTCTTTTTCAGTGCTAATATTTCATATAAGGTAACCAACAGCAGTGATTGCAAAGAACCTACCATGGATGGGAATGTAAAAAACATCCATCCATCCATTTTCCAACCCGCTGAATCCGAACACAGGGTCACGGGGGTCTGCTGGAGCCAATCCCAGCCAACACAGGGCACAAGGCAGGAACCAATCCCGGGCAGGGTGCCAACCCACCGCAGGACACACACAAACACACCCACACACCAAGCACACACTAGGGCCAATTTAGAATCACCAATCCACCTAACCTGCATGTCTTTGGACTGTGGGAGGAAACCGGAGCGCCCGGAGGAAACCCACGCAGACACGGGGAGAACATGCAAACTCCACACAGGGAGGACCCGGGAAGCGAACCCAGGTCCCCAGATCTCCCAACTGCAAGGCAGCAGCGCTACCCACTGCGCCACCGTGCCGCCCAACATATTTTAATTTATTATTTTTACAGTAATACTATTATTTGGATATAAGAAAACATGTAAAGATATACTATATGTGGTAGTTTCGCAAAAAAAATTGATTACACCAATATCAATTTATTTAACAGTGTTTTGTAGACATTCTTTTAAATAAATTGACAGAAAATCTAGGCCGGCATAATTGGTACTGTTGCCTTATGAATCCAATGTCCTGGAATCAAATCCAATATCTAGTCACTGTCTGTGTAGAATTGGTACATCCCCCAAGTCTGTGAAGGTTTTTCTTCAGGTATGTTAGTTTTTCTCTAATTTTTTTCCTAATCATATGTGTTAGACTGATTGGAGATTATACCGTAAAATGACCCTCTATGGGTAAGTGTATGAGTGCGTCCAGTGATCAACTGTTCCCCTGTATAGGAACCTGTAACCCTGAATATAGATTAATTGGATTTAAGACTATATAGAATCATCAAAAACAGGAAACCCAAAGCATATTTTACATTTCAATTTTCAGAAATAAATTGCCATGTTTTTAATTAGTAAAGGTTCAAAATATAGACAGTTTGAGTGGCTTAAAGATTCTATATAACCAAAGACAATATAGATTTATAAAAATCAAACCTTTTTATTCAGTTTATTTCATTACTGAGTTGGTGCAAGCCTGAACCTCATTTTAATGTAAGGCCTCAGGCAACCTTAGACACAATGCCATTATAGAGCATAGTACACACATATGCCCACACTCTTTCATGATTTAGAATCAACTTAACATGTCTGGATTGCACATAAAAAATTCCTGTGGATAATAAGAAAACTTCACCATGTGAGAATTGAACCCTGGTCTCTGGAGTTCTGATGCAGCTGTTTTAACCGCTGGGTCCCTTGAAATCATATTAATGCAAAATAATTAATGGAATGGTAAACCATTGTACATTATCACATCACTTACAGCTTCATACAGAGCTGTGACTAATTCCTGCGGTCGTCGCTATTTATTTTCAAAGAAATATGCAATTCCATTGTTGTCCAGGGGTTATGCGGTTAAAGGAAGAAAAAGCTAAAATATGTACACGTCATTTATATTCTGAAAGGAATGGCTATCCAGTTGGCCATTCATGATGTTTACTATGGCAGGAAAACATTGCCATTAATTTATGGGAAGTGGCTTTAACGTTGTAAATTAATAATGTGGAGAAGAATGGGTTTCCTGTTGTCATAAACATACATTTAATATTTCATGTTGTTCTTTGCAATAGCTCTTAGCTTTTTGTTCAGTTTTAAATTTAGCAAGAAACCCATGTAAGTAAATTGATAAAAATCGACTGAAAAAAATATTTAGTTACACTTTGAACTGGCAAATAAGTAATTTCCAGTTTTTCTATGTATAAGAACCACAGTTTTCTTTTTGTACTTTGAGGGATTTATATGGCGCTTATGACAGTTATAATACATCAAAAAAATGTGTTAAGGATTCTGTGTGCTGTGGGATGGTTGGCAAGAACATTTTAGTTATGTAAGCGTTTTTGGAACCATTTTAAAAAAAACAAGTATTTCTGTTTACAAATCAGGACCCCACTATGATTTAAGTACCACCAATCTATCTGATTTTAGTCCCTCACCCAGCCATGCATTTTCCAAACTTGTTTATTAGTACAGGGTAGTAAGACTAAAAGCTATTAGTGGAGACAAGTAAAAAAAATATTTTTAACATTTTAACAAAAATAATTATTTCTAGAGATTTTTCTGTTATTTATGAAAACTCTTGTAAAACGACCCATGTGGTAAGTGAGAGTTTTCTTTATTTTGAGAGATCACTTTTAATGAAAATCAAATCTTTTATTTCTGGCTTGTAATAATCACCATCAGTCCCCAATGGCTGCAGTTCATAATAAAATTAGCTGAAATGCTTCAAAAATGAAAGAAGCATCCATTCATTTATTAATTATCCAAACCTGCTTTCTCCATTTTGGGTCATGGGAATGATGGGGAGTTAAAGTACAACTAAGAAAAAGTAGTAATAATAATGGTGATTTTTCCATTCATCACATGTACTTTATGATTGGTATGATGGAATAATTGTTAGCACTACTGCTTCATAGCTAAACTATGATCTAGTTTTAAATCCCACCTCACACACTGTATGTATTTTTTGCATAGATTTTGCCCAGTTACTTCTGTATCTGCAATATTTTCCCATTTCTCTGAGACATGTATATTACACTGTATGGTGGCTCTCATTTGGCCCAAAGTTGTCATTCTTTATATTCAATGCTGTAAGAAAAGATTAAAGCACCTAACACCACAGTAATGGATTAAGTGGGTTTGCAAAATGAAAACATGAATGTTTCTTTGCTGGTGGGATCGTGCATCAGCATGTCATAGCTAGTGATGATCAACTTTAAAAATGTGTCATTTGCATGATTTTAAATGCCATATTTGATTATTTTTCAAGTAGAAAGTTATTACAATTAACAAATCATTATAGACTGACAGATGAGTAATGATACACAGTGTATATGTAATATGGCCCAAGGTTTGTGGACACCTGAGCATCACGGCTATATTAGGTTATCGGACATCCTGCTCCAAAACCATGGACATTAATATGGTCCCATCCTTTGGGGCTATAACAGCTTCAACTCTTCTGGGAAGGCATTTCAAAAGATTTTGGAGTGTGTCTATGGGAATTTGTGCCCTTTCAACCAAAAGAGCATTTGTGAGGTCAGGTACTGATGTTGAACGAGAAGGCCTGGCTCACAATCTGCATTTCATTTCATCCCTAAAGTATTCTGCAGCTTTGAGGCAGGACTCTGTTCATGCAATTTGAGTTCCTCCACACCAAATTCATCAAACCATGTCTTCATGGACCTGGCTTTGTGCACAGGGGTGTTGTCGGGCTGGAACAGAAAAGGGCCTTCCCCAAACTGTTGCCACAAATTTCAAATTGCACAATTGTCTACAATGTCATTTTATGTTGTAGTATTAACCGTGCCTTTCTCTGCTATCAACGTGACCAGCCTATACACTGGAAAACAGCTGTAAAACATTATTTCTTCTATACCAAACTTCACAGGAGTCCAGGGGACTCATGTATAACTGGTGTGAAAGCACAAAAATATTGCATACGCCTGTTTCCACTCTCACATCACGATATATAAAAACTAAACTTGGCGTAAAGCCATGCACATTTTCATGCCGGCTCAATCCCTGGCATACGCACGTTCTCCGCTCGGTTTTGCAAACTGCTGGCACCCAGTGTCAAAGCAGTGCTACTGTTCCTGTGTGGCCTTCCTTTATTTTTTAGATTCATATCCCTGACGCGGCTTTATCAAATACACTGAAATTAACCGCATATCGTTTATTAGTTTAAGGCATCTGATTGTAGTCAACCCATAACCATATAATGGTGCACAGAATGACCAAACTATTCCAAATACTATAGCTGCTTTAGCAATGTCACTGTCAGTGCACAATTCAGAGTATTTAACCCACTGCATCTGAGTGTGGAATCACAGCTGTACAGCAGCTGATCGGATTATCGGGATACAGCATCTAGCACATGCTGTCTCAGCCATGCACACAGTCTATTTCAACCTCTGCCATACAGTACAGCAGATGCTTCAGAACCTTTCCTGTAGGGACCTCGCGCTTCAGAAACAGTTTCACCCCAAGAGCTTTAAATGCACACAATCAGTCCATCAAGTGTTCCTGGTAGAACTGTTTGTACTTATAAGTACTATCACCTCACTGTAAACTTGCACTACAGTTATAATATTTCACAACTTCAGCCACTTAATAAAGCGCGTATTTACATATGATGACGACTGGCTTCTAAGTCGATTTACATTTCCAAGTGCTATCTTCTTGGAGCTCTTCATATCATTTTTAAGATGAAAAACAGTAAAGCATGTTTATTACATTATACACATAAGTTTTAAACTTCATTAAAATAATGTACAGTACACCCCCAAATTTCACGGGGGTTCCCTAGAGCACCCGCAAATTGTGAAAAACCGCAAAATTTGGATGTGGTTAAAAAAATGCCTATCTTTATAGTTTACACCCTAAATATGCCCCCAAAACACTTTAATTTAATTTCAAACTCTGCTTAATACATTACCTAAAAAAAGAATGTAAAGGTAAACCATATACTGCACAGTACTGTACGCTATGTCTCCTGCAGTGCTAGAATATAAAATACCGATGTTACCGCTATATGTGCATATATATCATGCAAGCATGTTTTCATTGCCAGAAGCCTTAGAAGGTACAGGGCGTTTCGATGGCATCTTGGGGCTTTAAGCCTTAAACTGCCACATACTTGGGGGTTAATGCATCCCTGGACGCCAAATACTTTTTTGCTGCACTTTAATTAAACGTCTCATTTTACAAAGAAAGCGTAAAATTTTAATGGAACACATTTTTTTTTCATGCAAGGAGCATCACAATTACTGCAACACTGATAATTTTACACACTGCTAATGAACTGTAAAAACTATTTAAAAAACTACTGGAATAATATGTACAAGGTGTAACTGACGCCATGGATGAAATCACTGAGCTAACTGCGCTTGAACTGGATGCACGCAAACACACAGAGGTAAGCGCTGATGCTGACAGGCTAGTCTAATGCAGCGGCTCACTCCCAGGGACAGTGAGGCTGCAATGCTGCAGGATGTCACGCTTGGGTCACAGAATCACAGGAGATTGTAGAGACAGGAACTTTATTCAAACACTTCAAACAAACATGTCTCTTTCAGAAGTAAAATGAGCTCAGTATGCAGTTACTGTAGTTCTCGTTTAAAAGAATAGGCAAACATCATAGGCGATCACAATGGGACCAGGACCCCCAACAGGAGCAGAGGATGTTTGGGGGAGGAGAGAGAAACAAAGCAATCAGTGAAAACGGACAGCTGCTGTTCAGGCTTTTAAGTATGTGTAGCGTCGTGTGAGAAGCATATCATGCGACAGAGCAGCCGCAAGTAAACCCAGCAAGTAAGGAAGTAATGTGAAAGTAGTCTATCAGCGTTTTTTAAGAGGGTATTTTTGAGGAGTGTCTATGTCTTCTAGGGTGCGTTCAGCCCCCCTGCTCACAAGGGTCTGGCAGTGGTCATGAGCTGGCTGCTCAACGAATGTACGGCACTGACTGTTCAGCTCCTGCATGCTCGCAAATGGCACTGGGAAACGACTATAGCTGGTTGTGGCGGTTTAAGGGCTAAGAGGAACAAAACGGAAAACACAAGAACACTCAGCTGGAGATGCATCACAGTCAATCAGCAGCAAGGAGAAATGAATAACGCTGTAGCGGTCTGGTGCTGCTAAGATTCACACCGTTGAGAAGATGGTGATTTATTTATTTTTATGGTCGAGATTCCAGGGACGCACCCAGCCTTGGCCCGTCCCGCATGCACTCACAAACAGAGACAAAAACAAAGTAATCAAACAGCAAATAAAGAATGTAATGAAAAAAAAAACCCTGTTCCCCTTACAGTGATTACACATTAAATACAAAAAAGCACCAACAAAACACACACAGTAAATCATGAAAAACGTTCATGAAAAACGGCAACGGATGAAATGTAATGATGAAAATAGATAGTCCAGAGGTCCGCACGTTGAAAGGGAATGTAAAGATAGTCCTACCGCTAGTTCCTGAAATGGTGAAGATGGGTTCAGGAGTGCTTCTTTCTTTGCAGGATGGCCATGAATCCACTTACAGTCTTCATGTACAAAGGCAAACGGCAGACAATGCAGACGCCAAACACGAAACGATCCAGGACAAAACGAATAAGTACAGGTAACCCAACAGAAGGCAGGCAGAGAGACAGGGACTTAAAACACTAATTGCAAAAACTTTTTTTTTGCTTTTGGTCACCGGCCTCCTCAACAGAAAACCAATCAGAGCCACTGCAGGGACTCCTGGGAGTTGTAGTTTCAAATTCTATTGGCTACTTTCACCATTCCAAGCCGCGTTTCCTCTTCAGTTGCTTCCTGTTCTCTCTACACTACAATATTGCCACAAAAAAAGCCATAAAAATTGCGCAGGATATCCATGGTTTCTGCTAACAATTATTAGATAAGTTCTAAGGAAAAATCCACGAATGACTGAGACTGCGAACTCTGAAACGCGAGTTCGCGGGGGTCTACTTTATATTGTTAATAATTAAACACGTGAGGATACGGTGGATAGTGATAGCGACAAGCTGGCGCCCTGTTCAGGGATTGTTCCTGCCTCGCACTGTATGCTTGGTGGGATTGTCGCGACTCTGGATGCATAGATGGATGGAATAATTAAATGTACTACGAAGATATTTCAATGTTCCATAAAAGTTTTGAAGAATCGACATTCTAAACTTACTGATGGCTTGGCATCTATTACAGAGCTGATCGTATGGTGATTGGTTGCTTGGAGAAAGAAAAGGAAGGACAGGAATTGGGAGTTGATATGTTTGAGAGAGACAGTACTACTGCAATAAACTATTTCATTGAAGGTTGCGCACGGTGCAGCAAGCATGTTGCGGGAGGCTGTAACAATCTCTGGGCGGGGCGCCAGCTCATCGCTAATACTGCGCCACCGTGTCCTCATGTTTAATACATGCTTTAATTTCTTTCATTATTAAAATGATATCAAGTGTACATCTTAATATTTAAATTGTTCAGAGAGCTGTAATATCCAAGAATGTAATGTATTCTGTGTCCTGTCAGCAGAAGAGAAAGCCTGTTTAAGAAGCACATAGTGATTCACACACATAGACTACATAGTAAAATATATACAATACGAAGCGTTTAACATGCTACTTTAGTTACGATGGGATCTGAGAAACTAGTAAATTAAACAATTTTAAGATATTTATGACGTTCTACTTTAATGACAAAATAAACTACGCGATTAAAGTGGAAATTTCGAGATTAAAGTTGACATTTGGATGTTTTTTTCAACTGTGCTCCTATTTTGCTTTTCTTTTCTCTGTACCCTAATACACTTCCATATGACACTCAAACGGTGGACTATGACTCGCCTTTTCACGGCGACTTTGATATCTGACAACTTATTTATTTTGGGCACTTTGCGACATTCTGAACTTGAACCTTCAAGTTTCTCCGCCACTCTGTTACTCGATCAACTTCCTTTTGTTGTTTATATCACTGTTTAAACCAACAGATAGTACGCTTTTCCTTGCCTCTACTTGGTATTCGCTGAAATTCTTCTTTTTCCCCTGTGCTTTTGCCATTGTCTTTTCACAGAACGCAAAACATAAGGGGCTATTTATATTGATTTGCATATTGAAAGAGGCGTAATTGTGAGTGGAGTCTGGGAAGGGCGGCAGGCACATACATGAGCGTTACTTTTCACGCAGACTGGGATTTATGGAGCATAAGAACGTGGGAGTTGGCGTATGCACAGATTTATGCATCTGGATTTTTTGTGCGTACGCACATTTCCGCTTTTGTCAGTACACCATGTTTTAGTGTGAATTTTATGCATGGCGTTATGCATGAGGCCCCTGAATGTAGCATTCTCCTGGCATCCACCAAACCCAGATTCATCTTTCTGACTGCCTTATAGTGAAACATGATTCATTAATCCAGAGTGCAATAGCTGCTTGCTTCACAGTAGTCCTGTCTGTACTTGGCATTACACAAAGTGATCTTAGAATTGTGCAGCTGTTTGACCATAGGAATCCATTTCATGAAGCTCCTGATCCACGTTTCTTGTTCTGATGTTGTTTCTAGAGGCAGTTTGAATCTCTGTTGTGAGTGATGCAACAGAGGATAGGCGATTTTTACACACCATGCGTTTCAGCACTTGGCGGCCCCATTTATTGAATTTGTGTGATCTACCACTTTGTGGTGGAGGTTTTGTTGCTCCTAGACACTTCCACTTCACAATAGCGTTTACAGTTGACAAGGTCAGTTCTAGCAGATTTTCACATACTGATTTGTGGCAAAGGTGGCATCCTATGACTGCGCCATTGTTAAAGTCAATGAGCTCTTTTGTATGACACATTCTACTGTCAATGGAGATTGCATGGTAATGTGCTTGGTATTATGCACTTGTTAACAATAGTTGCTGCTGAAAAACCTGGACTCAGTAATTGGAAGGGTGTCCACATATTTTGAAATGTGCATGTGCTGAAAGGAGTGGAGTGTAACTCATTATGTTATTTTATTCTTGCAAACTGACCTTATCTAAGCCAGCTTTATCTCAGTTTAAGTTTTTCTATTCTGCTGTTTATTTAGAACTAAACTTTAATGATTACAAAAGATTAATATATAAGATCTACATGTATCAGGTCAGGTAAGATCAGGTTGGAGAGCATGCACTGGTACAGCACATTGCCTTACCAACCACACGATGAAACACATCGAGGTCCCAGTTGGCAAGTCCCCAGGCAGACATGAGGTCCAGTCCCACCCTCCAGAAATTACCATCTATCTGCCGCAGCCAGGTGTTATACTTGGGTGTTCCCTTGGCTTGGTCCAGCTGCTCACCTCTCAGCTATGAGGATCCTGTAAGTGGGATCACCCTAAGTGAATCATGCTGTAGTGCTGTAAATGAAGCTCCTTCACAATGCAGGTAATGTGTCTCATTCGAGAGTCCATGAGCGAACACTCATTTGACAGTGAGTCAAACTAGTGGTACCTATAGATTCTTTGAAGAAACACAGTACTGAAAGAGTCCAGTCTTTGTTTCAGGTCACTGGATAGCGTCTATGTCTGTCAACCATATAACAAAACAGGGAACACCAGGACTCTAAAGACTTGGGCTTCATTTGAAGAGATATCGGAAGCACCACACACCCCTTTCCAGTGACCTCATGACCCCCCATACTCCCAATTTGTTTAATGACTTCATAGGAAGAGTCACCAGAGACATGAAAGTCACTGCCAAAGCAAGTAAACCTCTCTATGAGGTCGACATTCCCTCAACAGACAGACACACTGCTGAGTAGTGCTGGGCGGTATAACGGTTCATACCAAAAACTGTTTTTTATTTTTGTTATGATATGGAATTTTCTTATACCACAACACCGGTTTAAATAGCCTAAACAACGTTCAGAACGTGGCGCAGCGGGAAACTGTTTAAGAGGGGAACTTTTTCACTGGTGCACCGCTAAACATACATGCAACGGAGTTCATGTGTTAGTGGAAGTATTGAACAGTGAAAATTGACAGAGTACATTCCGAAACTGAAGCTGTAGCAGATGATAAAATTGAACATGATCACACAGAAGAACTTTTGCTGAAAAAAGGAGCCGTGTCTGTTGTCCGGAGATACTTTGGTTTTAAAAGGTCAAATGTGGACCATTATGTTCAAATTTGTGAATACTGTTTCTATACTACTGGATAATACTGCAAGCCAAGTTGTACTTGTTTTATTTTTTTTCAATACTGTGTAATGTTCCTGGGTACTGTGTAATAGTGTGACAACATTGTCGACATGTTGACTTTATTCTCGTAATTTGTCATTAAAGTAGAACATTGTAAATTAAAGTTCATCTTAAAATGAATATTTAATTTACTACATTTTCTCAAACCCCATCATAAGTTATGTAGCACATTAAATGCTTTGTGTTAAGTGTTCCCCGAGCCATGTTAATCACTACGTGCTTCTTAAACTGACCTCCTCTTGCAGTAAGAGGAGGCGCAGGCAGCGATCACCACACATAATACATTAATTTCATGATATTCCTGCTCCCTGAACATTTAGAATGCTAAGATAAATACTCTATATCATTTTCATGATGAAATGCATTAAAGCATGTATTAATCATGTGGGGGCACGGTGGCGTGGAGGTGCACTGCTGACTAGCAGCAAGGGGCTCCCAGGTGTTCCCTGCCTTGAATTTGCATGTTTTTCTGGTGGGTTTACTCGGCGTGCTTCAGTTTACTTTTAAAGTCATATAGGATGTGGGGATTTGTTATGCTATATTGACCCTGCTAGTGTATGTATTGCTTGTATTCATCCTGCGATGTGCTGGCGCCCTGTTCAGGATTTGCTCCTGCCTCGCACACAATGCAGGCTGGGATGGGCACAACCCTGAATGGATGGCATAATTAAACATGTATAATGAAGATTTTTTTAAAGTTCTGAACACTCCGTGGTCTAAGTTTATAACTAGATTTAATTTCACAAAGATGTTTATCGTGTGGTGATTGGTTATGTGGAGAAAGAAAAAGGAAGGATAGGAAATGGGGGTTTGTTACGTCAGACAGAGACCGCATGCATGCCATAAATAAAGTCTGCTCAGAAGAACATCCATTGAATCCTGTGTTCGTGTCACCAGATCACGAACCCATCATTTATACAATACAGTATTTAAGTTAAACCTTTTCGATACCCATTCATACATCCAGTTTTTGGAACCTTGTCACACCTGCCATAAAATTCTCTACACTGAATGTACACCTGGTGACCTCTTACTGCGAGGGAGCAGCACTACCATGCATGTTTAATACCAGCTTTAATGCATTTCATCATGATAATGATATCAAGTATTTATCTTATAATTCTAAATTTTTAGAGAGCAGGAATATCATAAAGTGAATGTATTCTGTGCAGCGATCGCTGCCTGCGCCTCCTCTTAGTGTGGAGGAAGTCAGTTTAAGAATCGTAGTGATTAACAAACTGGGTCGGGGAACACTTAACACAAAGTATTTAATGTGCTACATTAACTTATGACGGGGTTTGAGAAAATCTAGTAAATTAAACATTGATTTTAGGATGAAGTTTAGTTTACGACATTCTACTTTAATGACAAAATAAACTATGAGAATAAAGTGGAAATGTTGACTTTAATCTCAACATAAACGGCAAGAATAAAGTGGAAATGTCGACTTTAATCTCGACATAAGCGTCAAGATTAAAGTGGAAATGTCGAGAATAAAGTCAAAATGTCGACTTTATTCTCAACATATAGTTTTTTTTTTCTTCACTGTGGCCCTAATACGATTCCGTAGCGCTATACCACAAATAGCATTATAAATGCAAGTTGCAGTTTTATTATTTATGCATATAGCTTAGCTTGAATCAAGGTCCATATTAATGCAGTTTGCCTTAATGAAGGTTCAGTTGGTAAAGATGTCATCACCAAGTTTCACTTGTTTTATTTTATTTTTATTTGGTGAATACTGTGTAATGCACCTAGTCTTGAAGTAATAATATTATTACTGGAAGTTGCACTATTATTTATTGTATTGTTATTATTTATTAGTTTAAGTATTATGCAGTTTAATGATGGTAAAATTGTTTAAAAAGTCACTTTAACGTGTCAGTGGACAGAGATTATTAACATTAACAGAAAGTGTAGTTGGTTTACAAAAAATATATTTACTATTTATTCCTTTTCTAAGACATGTTCAGTGCAATGCAACTTTTGACAAGCACCTCTGGATATTTTACTAAGTCTAAATGCCTCTTTGGATGGTTGAAAATATGTTGTCAAAATTATAGTTTAAGTTGTTTGCAAAATTTGTTTAGTAAAAAGGTTCTATATTTTGACTGCAACTGTCATGCAATGTGATTCTTTCTCTTCATTAGTGCCACCCCCTTGAAAACTATCACTTTATGGGGCGACGCAAATCTGTATTAATACTTGTGTGCACATTAAAATGTCTTTTTGTACAATGTACAATTCTCATGACAGTGGAATAGGTTATTCTTAGCCAGTCTACTGCAGTAATTGCAGTGGAAAATGTGGTTAACATTCACTCATGCATGGGAAAAAAATACCGTCAAATACTGTGAAACCGGTATAATTTTGAAAAATACCGTGATATAGAATTTTGGTCATACTGCCCAGCACTACTGCTGAGCCCAAGAGGTCATTAAAGGCATTATAGACATTATAAACATGCATTTTATACTTTCATTTATATTGTTATGGTATTTTTTATTTACATTTTATTTGTAACTATTTACATTGCCCAATTCAGTAGTGTTTGTTGTATACGTCATATTTGATTTGAAAAATGCAATGCATTTTATTAGTACATGAGATAAATGCCTTGGAATGTCCTTTAGTGAGCATGTCATGAATCATGTCATAAATATTGTGATTTGCAGTTGGACTCTGTTGAATTTGTTTCATGGTAGACCAGTAGTCTTCAGCTAATTAGAATATAATTTCTGGATATCCTGCAAATAACCCACTTGCACAAAATGTAAACTGTCTTTCTGGGCATTAATAGCACATAGTTGGACTTCTGATTTTTGCCCAGGGGATAATGATATACAATAAATGGCTCCTCTATTTGCCTTTTACTGCTTTCTCTTCTTCTGGTGTCATTTTGCCATGTGGCACACATGAACAAGGCCTCGGTACACAATTTTCATAGCTGCTTATGGCAAAAAAGGATTTAACCACTGCAATGTAACCGAATAGAGTGAAAATGTATGTTATTTATATTAAAGTTTTGTGATCTCATTTTCCAACATATTTGTAGCATTAATCTTAAAATATTAGTGTTTTAAAATAAAAATTTGCAAAAGGTACTCAGAAATATTGAATTTTTGCACCAAAGAGATACAGTCAGGTCCATAAGTATTTGGACAGTGACACAATTTTCATAACTTTGGCTCTGTACATCATCTGTGAAACATTGTGGAGGCGGTTTTATGACATGGTCATGTATGACTGTGAATGGAAGTCCGTTACTAGTGTTTATTAATGATATGACTGCTGCCAGAAGTAGCAGGATTAATTCTGAAATTTATAGGGCTACACTGTCTGCTCAGATTCAGCCAAATGCTGCAAAACTGATAGGACGCCACTTCACAGTACAGATGAACAAAGAGCCAAAACATTATGTGAAAGAAAACCAAGTGCTCTTCAACAAAAAGTAGTGGAATATTCTTCAAAGGACAAGTCAATCAACTGACCTGAACCCAATTGGCCATGCATATCACTTGCTGAAGACAAAACTAATAGCAGAAAGTCCAACAAACAAGCAGCAACTGAAGACAGCTGCGTAAAGGCCTGGCAAAACATCACTAGGGTGGAAACCCAGCACTTGGAGATGGTCATGGGTTCCAGACTTCAGGCAGTCAATGACTGTAAAGGATGTTCAGCCAAATATTGAAAATGATCATTATATTTATGATTATCTCAGTTTGTGCAAATATTTTAGAGCCTCTGAAAATAAATAATATATAAATATCTGTCTTTTCTAAACAGCTCATGCAATAATTTTGTTAAACTGCTTGAATTAAAGCTGAAAGTCTATACTTCAATCACATCTTAATTGCTTTATTTCAAATTATTCTGGTGATGTACAGAGAGCCCAAATTATGAAAAATCTGTCACTGTCCAAATACTTATGGACCTGATTGTATATGTAACATTAATTATATTTGAATGCCCATTTTCTAACCCACTTACACAGTTCAGGCTCTTAGGGAGCCAAGTCCTGAAGTGACAGCAAGGCACAAATCAATTCTTGATTGTGTACTAGTTCAGTACTGATCACACACACACATACAAAGCCAATTTAGAGTCCATACTGAACATAGCAATGCTTTTTTTGTGTGAGACAGATCCCACACAGAAAGAGGAAAAACATGCAGACTTCAAGGGGTAATGCAAGGATTCGCTACCAGAACTATGAAACTATGAGGTAGTAGTAGCAACCACTATATCACCATGTTGCCCATTTCTTATTCCTTGAAGTTAGACATACTCTATGCCACAGTTGGTAGCTAATAAAAATTCTTAAAGCTTTCACTGATTTCAGAAGTTTGATTTACTTTTCTGTTTATAGTTTTAAATGTTATTTGTTTCAAAATAGAAGAAAGAAATAATAGATTGTCAGCCATAAAAAGTGTTGGGATCCTAAGAGGGAGATCCCCCTTTAATGTTGTTGGATGTGTAAGACTAGTCAGTAGCGGAAGACACACCATTTTTATTCACCTTCCTGACTTAGGAGTTGTATGGCTGAGATCTAAATGATTGTTTCTTCCTGGTTGGATGCGCTTTTAAAATGGTTAGAGTGGAAGTGATGGAGTTTTGTGGAGCTAGAGGTGATGTCAGCACTTCTTAGACGTCTTCCTCAGTTCTGGAGGGAGGAAAGAGAGACTGCTGTTATACAGTAGCCAAGTATAATCTGCTTTTCAGTTCCTCTAGTGCGCTGTTAAATTCTTCTCTTTAAGGTACTCACTACACCTGCTTGTTAAATGTAGGTTGTTTTAAAAATGAGAAAGAAAAGACACATAAGTATATGTTACAAAATGTTCCTTGGTATCCTTTCCCATGTTTCCTTTTCAAGAGTTGAATGGAAGTTTAATTCCCAAAGATAATGAATTGTGTGGAAAATAGCATTCCCTTAACATTTCTTTACCTCAGGGGTCTCTTGTATACATTTTGCTAGGATTCCATACTAAAATTTTGCTTGTGCTTGAAAGGCAAAAACATTGTACACACAAGAAAAATTCATTTTTTAAATACCACATAAGACATATGCTACATCAAGTTCCTTTATAAATCTTAGATCAACTTAAAACCATGCTGTCGTGCACAAGCTTTAAGCCACTGCCCATCGTCTCACCCAAGTAACCATTTATGGCTTAAAAAAAGCCTGCTTTGAATATTAATGATCTAATTACCATATACATTTGGCCATGTTCCTGAGTGACATCTTTACTACAAACCACAGGAGAACATTGCAAACAAAACTTCAGTGTATGTGAACTTCAGGTATTACTGGCTGAAATGGAGACCGCAAAAACAGTCCTTTTGTCATTGTCTCTTTATGTGTCACAAATGAGAGAAAAAAGCAAGAGTGGGAGCAAGTGACAACAGCTGAGTGGAGAGAGCAAAAAAATGTTGCTAAGTAAATGTCAAAGTTGCATTACATACAAGTCTCTTTACATTTGACATCTTTGAATTGCCATTGTGTTGATGTCTTAAGGGGCAGGATGTGGGACATCCATATGCTCATCTTGGCCAATTTTTTGTGTGGCTCTACAGCAGTGCGGCAGGTTATGCAACAAATGAGTTTTCAGAGATTATGATGAATTTTGGCTGATGATAATGACTTGCTTATAAGCAAATTTAAACTTCCTCTTGGAGTTGTCTGCTGAAGTGGTGCCTACATCACAGAGACTGTCATGCAGAAGTTACATGATCCATGTTCTGTTACAAGTTTTAATCACAAAAACCATCAGCTTATGCCAAACCAGCTGCAGGTTTACAAAAATACAAATTAGGGAACAGCCAGATCACTCATCAAAAATCGTTTTATCTGGCAATTAGTTCACCCAACTTACATATCACAAAAATCTTTACATTTTTAACATTATTCACTTGAGCACGAAAGATTCCAACATTTTAAACATTATTATAAACATTTTTTAAAGTATAAACAGGTCAGATAAACAACCATAAATAACATGCAACTAACAAAGTCCAGAGGGCAATATATCCGAAGTATCCAAGAATTTAACTTTTGTTAGTGAATTGTTTTTTTAATAAGATGTGAAATCTATTTGTCTTTAGTTTCTAGTACTGATGAAGGGATAGAGTCCTAAAGTGCGTCAGCCTGATGGACAATCGTATGAATATTTACTAACAAAATTTCAATTCTTGGATACCTTGGATATACTGACCCGCTTGACTGTTACTCACACGTTATTTATAGTTGTCTTTTAAGAAATGGTTTACACACATTTTTGAGCATAACCAAGTTTGATATGTGAGGTCCTAGGTAGTTAAAAAAATTCTGCTATTCCATACATGTAGTGCTAGTTGAAAACATATTCACTATACTTGTAAAAAAACACAAAAAATAGCTTGAATTTGCAGTGTGAACATAATAAAATGTTTTCATTTAGGAAAAATAAATAAGTAAAGGGTGTAGGGTCCCATGTGGCCAGAGCCTGTGCTAGAAAGCAATGAACCCTGAAAATGGGGCACCAGCTTGTTGTAGGACACATTAATACAGCAGGAGGAGCAGTGGAAAGAAAATCATGATATCCAGAGAAAAACTCACACAGACATGAGAAGAAATGTTTAATGACTGTGATACTATTTTTAGGATTTTATAGATGTGTTTTCATGCATTTTTACCAACATTCTGTAAAAATGCAGAAGACTGGCAGACCATAGTGTGGCATGTGTGGTTACATCATCAGCATTAAAGCAAAACTGGTTATTTCATGGAGCCATAAAGTGTAAGGTATACCTATGCCACTATAATGGCATTTCTTCCAGCAGTATATAAATACTCAGTAGCTAAATCTAAAACAGAAAACATCAGTTTTGTCCACTGCTGTGCATTAGTCCCTGGTGATGTAGGTCCAGCTCATTGCTGCATACTCTTTCCATTAGCAAGGATTTAAAGAGTCTGTTGTTCAGCACATGTCTTCTGAAGTAAATTGTTTTAAATTATTAACCATGGGAGCCATTTTCATGCCTTCAGGGATAGGTTTCTTTCAGATACTAGGTTCTTGGAATTTAAATGGGATTAATTTTAATGATCCTAAGAGCATGAAATCTAAGTACTGTACAACCTTTGTTTACATCATTTAATTCGTCTCTTTGGGCTACCATGTTGGGAAAATTAAGCCCTTTAACACTGTATTACACTGTCTATTTATGCTGTATGGTAAAATCTGAAAGAAAGGTTCCAAGATGCTAGCAAGTGATTGCATTTTGTTGTTGTTGTAAAGGATGTTATTGCCTGACTAATTCAGGATGAAGCTCTTACTCATATGCACTCATACCAGGCTAGTTTAAGACATCCAGTAATGCTAGCAGTCACATCTTTGGGAGATGAGAGGTAACTGGAATGCCAGAAGAAAGTCCAGTGGGGATTTTATTTGTGTGATTTGTGATTATGACAATGAAACATTGACAAGATATACTTTTTCATTCAGAATCAATCGAGTAATATCCTACCCATCAATCAATCAAGAAGTCAGAAGTAGTACCTTGCAATCTCAGCATTTCCATAAAACTAGCCTTTGCCTTTATTACTACAGAGAAATTCTTTCCTATTTTTGCATTTGTTAAACATGGACCAGGCTGTAGAATGCTCCAGCTTTCGTTTTCTAAAAGAGTTAAGGAATTTCCTTGACCCTGAAATGAAATAAGCAGGTTAATTAAAATAAGAGATTATACAGTTAGGAGAAAAACAATGGTTATGTTGAAAGATGCATTCACATATGCATTCTGTTAAAACTATAGCATGCTTAACTAATCATTGTGCAGATTTGACTTGAGAAAGGCAATAATACTTAGAGTACATGTAGTGAAATTTAGCAGGCATTCCAAAATATCATACACATCTATCAAGCACAGGACCAGGGACAAAAGAGGTCATTGATACCAATGCTGGTATCATTGGCAGAAAGAAGATGTGTGCATTAGGCATTATTTTTTTCAAAAATGGCACCAGGCATGCCTCCAAAATAATTGGGTGACAATAACCTGCTTGGTATATTGTTGTATAAACAAACAACCATTAACACACAGCAGAAGTGATGAGCTATGATAGACACTGGACACTTACTTCAGGATATGAAATGAGTTTTGAAAAAGTTGTAAGAATTTCAGAATTATATACAGTAAAACCTTGATTAAGTGTCAGTCTCCATTAACCATCAGGGCAAAAAAACATTGCACATGCGATATTGCGATATTACTATTGCTGCACTATATGCAGCACAATATGTTGCAAGCTGTGCACATGGGAACAATTATGCTAGCACATAGTGTTTTTCCCCAACCCCACGTGTCAAGCCGCATTTTGAAATCACAGTGTCAGTTACATACCTTCAGCTTTAATAGCGTTTTGTAGCTTTTCTCTTTTATTATAATTAAACTACAGGTAGCACATATTGCTATGGTTGATAAACATATGCATGTTTTTCTCTGTACTGCAAACACTCCTGCTTATTGTCTCTTGACTCTCTACTCAGAACTTCCTTCTGCCACTGTTTCCTTTTTATTCTGACTTCTCCTATCACTGATCTCCTAACAGATGTGTCTGTCCCTTACAGAACAGAAGCCCTTCACCCAGTCCCATTACTTAGAACATTCATTACACACTTTCTTCTCCCCAACAGCACATCACAAGCTGCCTGCACATCACAATATATTAGCAAAACAAAATATAACAGAATTTTAAAAGAAAATGACAATGCAGGAGGACATTAATATTAATACATTAACATTACCATCAGTGGTTTCCATTTTCAAAATGTTTTTCAGTTTTGTCGGCATTACGCTTTGTATTGTTAATTGTTATTCTTCCTACTTTGTAAATTGAAGCAGTACTTGAAGCACTTTTTCCGTTTTGTAAATGTTTAATAATTTCAGTTTTTTGGGACAATTCCAACACCACATGCTTACGTTTTTCAGCCATAATAATGTATAGTAGATTAATAATAACAAAAGAGAAAAGCTATGAAACTCTATTAAAACTGAAGGTACGTAACTGACACTGATTTTGAAATGTGGCCTGACACGTGGTGCTGGGGAAGAACACTAAGTGCTAGCAGAAGGGAGTGTTGTTCTAATGTGCGGAGCTCACAGAGCTGAAGGTTAACAGAGACTGATGGCTAATCGAGTGATGGATAATCGAGGTTATACAATTATACACACACACACACTCACATTTACACACATTATAATCAAAATAACAATGATAATAATGGAGAATTCGAAACAGTTTTTTAGGTCTGTGCTAATGATATAACTTTAGCTACTATGGATTATTAAGGCCGGTGGGTGAGTGCATATGTACTGTTTGTATATTTGTTTACTTCAAGATGACAAGTAGCCTCTCTTCAGGGCTAACACTGACTCGCATATTGGTTGACTGGTGTGTAATATGGTGTTGTACCAACTTTTCTTTTTTGTATTTCTTCATTGATTACACAATCAGAGTCAGAGTGCAGTCGAGAGGGTGAACCCAGTAGTGGCGGCGATGTTTTCTCTGCCTACGTCGCCGTATCAAGAGGATTTTTAACATAGAGAAGTCAATGTTCAGGTGTAATAAAGCCAACTGATCCATATTTCATGAATCCAATGAAGGATGAGTCTTGAACCCCACAGGTTAAAAACATTCTAGATTGCCTCATAATTGCCCCCTAAGGGAAAATATACAAAACTACAATTTGGACTGCAGGTTGTTGTTTAACCGAGGCAAGCAAACATGAATGTAACATCATATTGAAGTCAGTTAAGCACCACTACAAAATGCAACTTAGACCCCTAGGTCGCTCAGGGTGCATTCATTTAACAAAGAGTTGAACGCCCAGGTGGACAAGGCCTAATTTTTGTGATTTCTGAAATATTATGACAGATTATTTCTGCCAGTAAAAGCAATAATGCAATCACCTAAACATTTGCCTTTGGAAATGTATTTTGTGGATGCTTTCTACCTGTGGCTGCTGAAAGCATATGTGAAATAAATACATATGTAGGCTGATAGAATGCAACAAACATGCGCAGGCTACAAAATCCTTAACAATAACCTGGTTTTTGGTTTATATGGCCGCATAATCAGATTATTAGCGGAGAAATGTACATCTGTTAATCAGGTTTCTCAAATGCCAATAACCCAATTTCTCTAATCTGAATGAATATTTATATGGTATTTTAGAAATCTAGCTTCTTTGAATAATCAGGTTATTGGTGTGCATGTAAATGCATTAATTGATTAAAAGTCACCTGTAACTCAATGCATTACTGTGTAAGCCATCATATATTAATAGGGTTAAGCCTTGACAATGGTGATGGTCTGTAATAAAACTGGTGACATTGTTTATTTAGGTGTCTTGCATCTGCTCAAATAGGTGTAAAAACCTTCTTTTTTTAGATCATCATCATCAGCACTGACCCATTGTAAACTTCATGCAGCCAGCATGTGCTCAGTAGGTTGACCAGACCACCCAGTCTCACAGTGACTTATTCATTTTCTTTATGAAACTTGCTCAGATGTTTGTATGACTCCCAATTGCATAATCAACAGGGCACAGGTGTTTGTAGTGGCAATGTACATGTTTCAAGGTGACCATGATCCAATCACCTTTTACTGCATAATGTGTATGGATATGCATATCTAATCATTAGCATACTTTGTAATGTTGATCTCACATGCTGATTTTTTACAGTAATTGGACTATTGCTTCTTGCTGTCACCTAGTGACTATATTGCGGAAATGAAAACAGCAAATGAGCAAGGCCAAAACTTTTCTCTTCAAAACTAAAATGTCCAAAGCACAATGATAGCTAAATGAACTCTTTTCACAAATGAATCACCCAAAAGTTTTTTATATATATGTGTATTATTAATTGGAGTATAAATTAAATGCTTTTAAACTTCCTTTTTGAATTTGATTTGTTTTGAATTCATAGGGAAAGTGGTGTTACAAAACATATTATACCAGATTTAGATTTGAATTTACATTGATGCTACACTTTAAGTAATGCACCATTTCCTTAAGCAGCAAACAATGATCCATGATATTTTTATTTCCTTTGTGATTGTTTAGCAAAGGAAATAATTTTAATATGTTACTTTTTTTATTAAGAATCAATTCAACAGCTGTTGTCTTTAAAGAGACAGAAAAGCTGCTCACACAAAATTGTGTTTCTGTCATAAAGCATTTAAAACTGGTTGCCTGAAATGAAAACATTTGTTATGGGGAAATAAAGAGAATATTTTTTTTTCTATGGGTGTCTGTATTAATTACTGGTTTGTGAAAAAAAGCAAACTGAATGCTGAAGTGACAGAAATAATTAATGAGCAATGAAAGATGTGGTAAGATGGTTGTAGGTAATGTGTACACTGGAAAACCTTTTTTCTGAAGGTCATATTTCTGTCACCACTTACAGCATACACACATTTAGTAGATGTCTTCCATAGGTAAGTAGCTCTTCAAAGTTTCAATATTATTCAAAGTATGATTCTATAAGAAATATTTGCAAAAAATAGTATATGCACCCACACTCTCATATACAGCATCTTTGAAATTAACTGTCTATCAAGGTTTTACATTTTTTCAGCTGCATGATAATTTATTAAATATACATTAAGGGGATGAAAGGCTGGTAATAGGTTGCCAATTTCAAGGTTAATTTGTGACCCTAAATTGGTTTGGCACAAGTGGCTGTGTACATGCAGGTGCCCTATAATAGACTGTTATCCTGTTTAGGTCTGATTGTTCCCATACACCTAATGAGACAGTGATAAGCTCTGGCAATCCTCAATTGTATTTTGGGAAAAAAAAATTTTTGCCTTAAAATTGATGGATGCATGAATAGTGTAATATTATTATGTGGCTAGGTGCCATTGCTGCTTGAACCAAGTTCATTCTCCATGTCTCTGGAATGAGATGATACAGTGATTAGTCAGTCAGTCAGTCATTTTCCAACTCGCTATATCCTAATGGGAGTGGTTGGGGGAGGGGGGGGGTCTGCTGGAGCCAATCCCAGCCAACACAGGCAGGATCAAATCCGGGACTGGGCGCCAGCCCACCGCAGGACTCACACACACACACACCCACACACCAAGCACACACTAGGGACAATTTAGGATTGCCAATGCACCTAACCTGCATGTCTTTGGACTGTGCGAGTAAACCGGAGCACCTTGAGGAAACCCACGCAGACACAGGGAGAACATGCAAACTCCATGCAGGGAGGACCCGGGAAGTGAACCCAGGTCTTCTTACTGCGAAGCATCAGCGCTACCACTGCACCACCGTGCCACCCCACAGTGATTAGTACTACTAGCAAATAACATGAATGGTGACAGATGCAGCATTATACTCAACATATACTACAATTAATATTAAATAGTGTGTATCATAATGCATTGTATTGTGGAGTTCCTAGGGAGGTACTGGATGCCTAGATGGCACTCATTTTGGTCATCTTAATTTTGATTTAAGATATTCCAAACACTTGAATCCCACTTGTATACATAGTAGTCTGTCAATTGATTATTATATTCTTCCATTACCAACTGGCCATATATTATGTGCTTAATTTGTGCTTCCTTATTTTCTACAAGTGGGAAAATTAAGGAAGATTTCAGAAATTTGAAAGAATTAATTTATTAATGTGTATTTAGATAGATGAGTCTCTGTATAAGTATGCAGAAATGTTGCATAGTGGTGTATTTTATGTTACATTTATTAATGTTGTCATGTGCTTGTCATGTCTTGTCATGTGCTCTAAGGCTGTCATAAAAATAAATTAAACAGAATCTATATTTTTAGCAGTGATTTTTAATATTGCTCTGGAATTAATGATGCTTTGCAATTAATGATGTACACAAATTGTATTAGAAATTCAAGTACTGAGGTGTGGGAATGTCAGTCCTGTGTTGCTCATTGACTGGATTAGTAAACAAGTATTTAAGGTAATTTTTTGCAATATGTGTTTCATTTATACTATAATTGGTATAACTAAAATAGGTTTCTAATTATATTTAAAGTTAAACAAAAAAACCCCACTTATTCCTCATCATTGCCGTGGGGAGCTAGAGCCTATCTAGTCAACTTAGGGCACAAGGCAGGAACAATCTGTGAATCAGGCACTAGTCCTTTACAGGACCTACTCATGCACACACCAATAAGTAAGTAAATAAATAAATAATCCTAAATAGCATGTTTATTGATATGGGAGGTAAACCAGAGTAACATGAGTAAAACTCATGCGAATACAGGAAGAATATGCAAAGGCCACTGAAAGAGAGTGAACAGGTGCAGAACATTTAGACCTTGGCATTGGAGTCAGCATTTGTAACCATTGCATCACACCTCCATTACAGGTTTGTAAAATATTTGAAGATAAAACTTAAAAGCAGATATTTCTTCTTCTTTCTTCTCAATAAAGAGTGGGGATCAATAGAGCAACAGTATTGTCTGGATATTATATTGCTAGTGTGCTTAAACAATAAATAATGATCACCACTGAAAAACGATTGTAGTACTTTTACTTTATTTTTAACAAATGTATTTTTGAAACTGTGATATAATCAACTTTGCAATATAACCAAAAGAAAAACATATTGTGTTATACAACTGGCTTTTTTGAAACAACAATTGCAAGAATATAAGAACTTTAAAAAAGAAAAAAATAACTTTTATTTGAATATTTTTTTGTTGGACTTAAAATATCAACAAAGCTGCATGATCTGTGCATCAAGGTGGTACAGCAAATTATAACCAAATTTTTTAATAATAATAACTGTCCCAGCTGCAAGGTGTTATAGTTCTTCCTCATAACACATGGCTGATGTTTTAAATCCTACAATACCCGAGATGTCCACTGGTTTACTCCCACAGTCCCAAGTCCTAAAAATGTGCCGTTACGTACTTTTTCTACTCATAAACGAACAAAGGTGAGTATCATTGTGTGCAAAAAACTTTTACAGAACACTTGTAGGTATCCAGATAACATACTTTAATTTTAAACTCCTGTTTTTCTACTCACTGTTTTTACAAATAGCTCAGCCCTCTTTTAGTACTTGCCATCTCCTTGTTATATGCAAAACATGACATTATATTCAATAGCAACTGGTAATTTGTGGTGTGTGAGTTTAGCACTTACAGATTGTTTCAAAGAGTTGGTCCCTTCATAGTAAGCAGTACCGATTCATATTTAGGTTTATAAGCTCATTTGTCTTGTGTACGGAGCATAGATTAATTTTGGATAGGTACTAAAGTTTTTACTTTGGTATCAGTACCAGCTTTCGGACTTCAGTACTAGTGTCAAAATGATACCAAAGCAAATAATGAGTAACCCCTCCCTCCATTATCTCACAACTGCTTTATTTTGCCAAATGGCAAACCTGTGCACCTTCAAGCTCCATCGCTCTATCAGATCAAAATAAAATCACATTTTTTTTGTCACATACAGTTATACATATAGTGAAAATTGTAGTGAAATGCTTAGTTACAGAAGTTCAAGTAAATTCTTTATATATATATATATATATATATATATATATATATATATATATATATATATATATATATATATATATATATATAAATAAAAAACACACATAAAAATGTCTGGCTTGAATAACAGAGCTGCTGCTGTTGACTATAGGCTTGTAGGAGGCATGCTGGCCTTGGTGATTTGAGCTAGGTGTAATATATATATTGTTTCGAATAGCAGATGCAAAGGGGTCCCTTGGAGTTCCAATCATGCAATTAAATGACTGAGTATGAGTTGCTTGAAAACAGTCATTTATTTCTGGTTCAAAATTACATAAATGCTGGTACTATTTCTGTACTTTGTTGGTACCGGTATACCGCACGACCCTAGCACACACTCCTAGGTAGATTGTCAATGGGCAAATAGCCCTTAACTTGAGGTAGAGGTGACAAAGTATGATAGATAGTAGGAGCCTACATTCTGATACTAGATGGGTTTTGAAAAAGATGTGCGGATTCAGTATTATCTAAGGTGTTTCCTTGTGTGAAATCTGGTTTCCTAAGTTCTTCATTTAGAACCAGAGCTCATTGGTTAAGATGACCTACCAGCAGTATGTCACAGTCCAAGCTGCTTGAGCCCCACACTTGTAGTCATCAACTGTGAGCAGTTTCTGGGTGATTTCCAGTCATAGTAATTAATTTACCAATAACTCAAGGCCTGTAAGCCACCTTATATTGATAAGTGGTGATAAGCATTGACATAAGCCATGTGATGACCTGTACAGCAGGCATGTCAAACTCACTACCATTGGTGGGCCGCTTCGACTGCCATACGTGCGTCAGCGGGCCGCACTGTAACAAATATTATTGTACTATTATACAAAGTTACTGTAGCTTTCTTTCCAATACTGAAAACTTTAAAAAATGTAACACTTAAAGCTTAAAGTTTAAAGAAAAGCAATTTACTTCCATACAGTCTCCATACAACAGTGTAGAATTAGAGTCTTAGCCTCTTAGCTAGGTCCTTATTATATTATATTCATTATATTATATTCATTGCTTATATAGGAGCCTTACAGTGTGAGATACATTTCTTTTGTCCCGACACTTGGCATCTCTTGTAAGTAAACCAGTTCGTCAATATCAGGCTTGAAATCTTGTACAGTTGAAATTTTTATGAGGGATGAAAGGTGCTCGATGGTAAGTCTTGAGCGATGTGGGGTTTTGGTAGCTTTCATTAACGAAAACAATTACTCACAAAGGTAAGTGCTTCCGAACATTGACAGTACTCTCGATGCCAATTTACGGATCTGCACAAATGAGGGTGGCAGGTAAGCATACAAGTCTGGCACATCAGCTTCGTTGTATTTTGCCTTCAGAATAGAATCTGACTGCACTTCAGTCAGTTCCATTTGGATATTCTCAGGCGCATTCTCAACGTTGTAAGAGAACAGCGCAATGCCCTGTTTGTGTGAACTGAAATCACGAAAATGCTCACTGAATTCATTGCTCAGTAATTCAAGCTGGAAAACAAATCCTCCAAAAATCAAAATTTACTTTACTAAGTTTACTTCAAAGTTTATATTGTAAAATAAGCCGATATGCAAAAAGCCACCTGATCTACAATAATTTTACAAACTCAAAATCACAAAAATATGTTAATAAACAACTCACCAACTTCTAGCGTCCACTTCAGATCTTCAGCTGTAGTCTGCATTAACTGTTCATTACAATACTAGCACAAAATGACATGAAACTAGAGCAAAAAAGCGTGAAAATATGTGGGCTATTACTACTCGTGATGGTCAGTTCTGCCCAGTGGCCAGTCTCAGCAGCCCAGTCAGTAGTGTAGCATTAGCAGGGACGGCTCTAGGCTCGTGGCGGCCCTGGGCAGAGAAAGAATCGGTGGCCCCTTCGCCTGGTAATGTCAATACGGTATCTTATGCACGGCGGATGGCCACATCCGTTGCGGACACTGCATAGCCGCCTCGTGCTCATGACACGCTTCTAAATATGCGTGTCCGTAACTTGAAAACCAAGTGGCGGCCCATGATATTCTCATTACGGCAGAATGTTATAATACTACATATAACGTACTGCTCCGACTCTAGTGACATTTGTAAATACAGCGTACTATTTAACAAGAAACACAATGTTTTTCGGCCACATTGCCGTCAGCTGTGTCATTATTTTCTCTTTCTCTTTTCTCTGTTTGGCGGCACTGTGCAGGTGCACAGTTTGCACATACCTAAGGCTGCCCCTGCTGCCCGCTGCTGCAGCCTAGCACTTCAGTTGTGACGCTGCGGCTCATTAACTTTGGTCAAGGCTCGTGGCTATACTAGCAGATGATGTTTCCGGTACTGTAATGCCATGGGAAAACACGCTTTTTTCAGAAGGCAGAAGTAAGAAAAGTCAATAAGTAACACTGAAGATGCAGAATGATTCAATCACAAACGATAGTAATCATTTTGTACAAGTTCAGTGCTAACTAGGATCTGTCATGCGGGCCGCACAGATTTCTGTTGCGGGCCGCATGTGGCCTGGGGGCCGCGTGTTTGACATGCCTGCTGTATAGCATCCTCTGGTTCATTTGCTGAAGCAGGTATGAGAGCCTTCTTGCTTATGTGCTGCTTAACATGCAACACACACCATTCTCCAGAACCATGATTACCTGAAAAGTCTCAGGATGTATTTTTCATTACCTGAGGATTTTAAACTGAACAAGATATCATACATCTATATAAAATACAGTATAGAACAGATATGTTAGAAAAAAACAGGACTTATATGATGGCAAAGTTAACCCTATGCTGAATTTACCATCCTCTTTCAATTAGCAAAAGCTTTTGCAGAGAATTGTGGAAAGTTGAATGTTAAGGTACTCTCAGCATGCAAACATTAATGGAGGGTATATAGGAATGGTGGAATATGATTTTATTACAATTATATATAGCAATTAGTGCTGCATAAATTCAGTAGATGAAGTTAGAAGTGGAAAAACCTATGATCCACGTCTCTGTGACAAGAAGACTTTGAGCTGCAGGTTTGGCAGGTTGCGTGGCAGTAGGAAGGCCATTGCTAAAATTGCAAAATAAGAAAAAGGCTGACCTGGGCCAAGTGCAACTGGCAGTCTAAATGTATTCTGAAACTGAAGCATATAACAAATAGTTCTCTTTACAGTTGAAAGTGACACTTGCTTACTTCGACCATATGAAGCACCTATCACGCAAGCTATACTCAGAAATTTGTTTCCTGATTCTGTTGTGGCTCATGGTTTGCTAGAGCTGTTCCTATTTGAGTGTCCTCCAGTTTCCAATTTTCTTTTGATGGTGTAGGAAACAATACTCACTAACACTTTGGCTTTTTTTTGCAGTTTCTCTAAAAGAAAAATCAGGAGTGTGCTCCCCTTGACTTTCTCATATACTGAGACAGAGGTATAGGTCATCAGAACCACTTCTAGTTTCACAATATTTCTCAAATATCATATGTCACTGTTTCTTATCATAACTAATTGATAATATCGATACACAATCATTTATGTCTGTTCGGATTCAGTGGGTTGGAAAATGGATGGATGGATGGATAATCAAACTTTATATTAAAATCATATTTTCGCACTTAGGGAGGTTGAAAACAATGGTGCAAGTTTTTCATAATTATATTTGCATTACCTAGATTACGTGCAAAGTAAAAAGAGTTATAGTCACTTAAAATATAGAAAAAATGTTAATATTATATAATATTTGTTGCAATAAATTGCAATAGGTAAAACTGCATTTAGCTACATTTAATTATGATAATGATGGCGGAAAAAAAAAATTAAGTGTATTACTAGGAACACAACGGGGACATAGAAGCTTATTGTTCCCATTACATCTTTACATTTAAATGGCATGTTCAATGTCTACACATTATTGTTAAATTGATGATGTATAAATTAAAATGAGATTAATAATAGTTTTTGAAAGAATATGCATTATATTGAATACAGTTTTTAATATTGTGCACACATATTTTCATGATACAAAAAATTCAGATGGTTGTTTAAATAAAATACTACTTCTGGTTGAGTAATTTTTCTCAAATTTTGTATCTGTTTGCTTTTTATCATTATAAATATCTATACAAAATTTGAATCATCTATCTGTGATTATAACCATAGTTTACTTGAAAATTTGCAAATGTATTCAGTCAAAGTACTATTTCTGGCTGCCGGAAGTGGCCCAAAAGTTGATAGGATTCCTTATTTTTGATATAGATAGATAGATAGATAGATAGATAGATAGATAGATAGATAGATAGATAGATAGATAGATAGATAGATAGATAGATAGATAAAGCAGGTGTACAAAATCTCATTGACCTAGGTCAAAGCGTTTTTGAGTTATTGTGTTTACAGACGGACACACAGATGGACATAATTTCAAAAATGGTATTTTTGGACTCAAGAAAGGTCTAAAACGTCAAGATTCATCAAAATCTCGAAGTTGATTTTTTTCACTATTCCTATACTTTCTCTATACATGATATTTTCAGACTCGGCAAGGTCTAAAACGTCAAGATTCATCAAAATCTTGAGATTGAATTTTTTCATGATTCCTATACTTTATACTACGTATATGAGAAAGGAACATTTTTTATTATACATTTTTAACAAAACATACATTTTTAAGGGTGATAAAGATCAGTGTGTCTTCCTTTGTTAATTTGCTTTTTCTCACCGTTATAGCAACATCAGTGCTATATTCTCCAAAAACTGCTTTAAAGGGTGTAGCAACACAGTTTGTTCCAACACAGACAAAATGTGTCAGTAATCAACAAACTTAAAACACCTGTAGGAATTGTTAGCATCAACTTTCAAGGCTTAATTAACTTCCTTTGCTGCAGAAAAACTATTTTATTTACAGTTATTAACCTTCTACATGTTCCTTGTTTTGTTTTAGTCTGTGTTCCCCCGTCTGGTGTTCAAATGTCTGTTTAATGTCTGTTTTGCTCATTTTTTATGTGAACATTGTTCCATGTCTATATATCTTTGTCCATGTGCCATGTGTTTTTGATCGTGGTACCCAAAATCTGGGGCCACCTGCTCATCACCATCAAGGGACTGCCCTCAGCTTCAGAAAGATTAGCCATTCATTGAATGTGTTAGGTGGTTGGTAAATTCTTCTGTGTGTTTTGCTGTTTTGATAATTACTGATTTTCTGTTTTTTTATGATCTTTTGGCCTGTTTTTTGACTTTGCCTCTTGGATTTTGCATTGTGATGGAGTTTGCTATTTGGCTTGCCTATTTTGAAGGCATTGTCTTGTGTGTCTTTCTATGCTCCTTGTAGCATCCTGTTTTGGAGGATTTTTATAATAAATCTTTTATTTATAAAGATTCAATGTTTGCCTTGCTTGTGACTAGCCGGGATATGATGTTTTTTTTGCCTTTAGTAGGCGTTTTCAATCATTTTTTGAAACTTTTTTACTTAGGAACTCTCCAGTTCACAACAGTCCCTGACAAAAACCGTTTGCATAAGTTTTTGGTAACCTAAATGTACTTTTTTAAGGTCTGACAATTTACTGCTTACCTTTAAACTGTAATAAAACCTGTAAAGATGAAGATATTCTAAAACATTTGATTAGTGGTTCATTCATTCATGGTCAATTAGGAGGTACCTGTTCACAAGACATGCATATCTTCCAGATGTAAGAGAAAACAAACTTAACAGGAGTGACAACCACTGGATCACCAATCCATCCTATAATACAACATGAGAAGTGCAGTGTTTCTCAAACATTTTGCTGTCACAACCAACATTTTTCCATATAAATGTCTTTGCAACCCACCAAGGAGGAAGTTGTTCCCCATTGGCGAATCCAGCACAATCATCAGAGTTTTAGTTTTTTTCTGGCCTAATGGCGGAATTGAGGCATTTATGTTTGTAAGTAAATATAAAATAGTCATTTTAGTTACAGTAGAAACTAGGTATATTTAGCATCATTAGTTTTATAGGCTGTCAACATTAATTTATTTATATTATCATGATGACTGTAAAGTAGTTAACTGTTAAACACCATGCACTATTTCACACATCACACCGGTTTTATAATAGAAAAAATGACAGTTTTCGGTACTGTATGTAAGGTTGCTCTCTCAGAAAACACTACAACACATTTCTGTGAGCTCCACTGTACTGATAATCTTTGCTTAAATAGTTTTGATGAAGTATGGAATATGAAGGGGCCACTAAAGTAGAATCTATGTTCATTCTTGTCTGTTGTATTTACTACTTAATTTTTGTTCATTTGTTGAAATGGCTCATATTGAATGAAAGTAGGCAGGTACTAAAATATATTAAGAATCTGTTAATCACAAATGCAATGTCTTCTATAGTATGTGCTGTATAGTTAATCTATACTAATAAAAGGCAAAGCCCTCACTTACTGACTCACTGACTGACTGACTCACTCACTCATCACTAATTCTCCAACTTCCCGTGTAGGTAGAAGGCTGAAATTTGGCAGGCTCATTCCTTACAGCTTACTTACAAAAGTTAGGCAGGTTTCATTTCGAAATTCTACGCGTAATGGTCATAACTGGAACATGTTTTTTGTCCATATACTCTAATGGAGGAGACGGAGTCACGTATCGCGTCATCACGCCTCCTACGTAATCACGTGAACTAAAAACAAGGAAGAGATTTACAGCACGAGTCAAACGCGGGAACGAATGTAAATGACGTTAAATTTTGAGTGTCTTTTAATACTGTGTAAGCATACATATTAACACATGTGCAATTAAACATGTGCATTTACGGGGTGATTTCTCAGGCTTAAAAGCTCGCCTTTTATCAAACGCGGGAACAAAGGTAAATGACGTTGTTGAGTGTCTTTTAATACTGTGTAAGCATACATATTAACACATGTGCAATTAAACGTGTGCATTTACGGGGTGATTTCTCAGGCTTAAAAGCTCGCCTTTTATTAAAAAGGTAAATGCTAACTGTTTTCATTCTGAAGGGCACAAACCATGTTAGATTTCAGCCGTTAAACGCGCAAAAATGTCGGTACACCAGATAAATAAGCGCAACATATTATCAGTTGTATTGTATGCTTACAATACATATAGAAATGTGTTAATCGTTAACTAATATTATGGGATGGTGTTTTTCGACTCGCGCCATGATTTAAACAATTGCATGTCTTGGTGGGTTTGCGTAGCTTATTGTCAATATCTTTACACCTCTTTTTAAGACTTAATTTAAAAAGGTTTTCTTTTCTTCTTAATTAAAATTTAAAAGCAATACTTCACCGCTGCGACGCCCCTCTAGCGCTGACGTCCGAGGTTCGATTACCGTAAGCGAGTGCAGTGAGTGTGTACGCCTGATGAGCCAAGAATAAGGGGGAAAGACGTGTCGCGTACTCTTTGCATTATTTGACAGTAAACTATTTTCAACCATTCTATGATCTGCTTCTCACAACTGAAGGCACCGTGGCTGATGTTACCTGACTTGCTGGCCAACCATAAGCGTTACCTGATAGGTAACCACCCACTCACTTCACTCCCTTACGGGAATCAAACCTCGGACGTCAGTGCTAGAGGCGAAGCCCCTAAAATTGCGCCACAGCGTGTGGTTCGTTTATTTGACAGCATGTAAATCGGGGTAATTACATTCACGGCATTCGTAGTCTGATTCACAATCTGATTGTATGGGTGGTTACCTACCAGGTAACGCTTATGGTTAGCCAGCAAGTCATCTCGACGTGATCACTCGAGTGAAGGCAGCTTCACAAAAAAAACAGATCCTTAACAAACTGTTATTGGTATATTTTCACTCAATTTTAAAAGGTTTTCTTTTCTTCTTAACTCTTTTAGGGCGGATGTCGACTTTTGTCGACAGGAGGGGTTGAAGGCGAATGTCGACAAAAGTCGACATCCAGGGATAGGGGGCAACAATCAGCTGTTAATGGCGACAAATCTCACTGTCACGTCACAGGCATTCCCTCTGTGCTTGGAAGAATGCTAGACTCGTTGACTCGGCAAATAAACATTGCGTGTGCGTGAGTTGCGAAATGTAAACAAAGGCAAGATGGCACCGACATGTGAAAAGGCAGCGAAGCAAGTGCAGAAAAGAAAACACTCGGCATGCGATGTTTTGCGCATTATCGCGGAGTCGGACTCTTGATTTTTCAGAATCGGACTTTATTGGCAGTGATCAGGAGATCGAGCAAGAGAGTTAGAAGCAGGCATCAGCTGATCAGACACCAGCCGATGCCGCGCCAGCGGATCTGCTGCCAGTTGAGTGCCTTCGCGCAGCCGATGCATCTACAGCAAAGTTCGCATGGGATAAATACACAGACATTGATCCGTTGAGAGCCGATCTGGCTACCGGAGTTTACAAGATGGCATGGCTTGCTGTTGGACACGACAGATCACCAGCTGCTGTACTTCAGGCTGCTCTCTCCTGATGCTGCTTTTCAGCTACTGTCAGACGAGACAAACAGGTAGGCAGAGATTTTTTTTGAATCGCGGGCTGCGTTTGCATCGCATTCTCATTTTTCAAAGTGGAAACCCACAACGAAAGACGAGATGAAGCGCGCTGTGGCATTACAAATAGAGATGGGACAGAACTGGTGATATAACTTCAGGGAGCATTGGTCCAAACGTGTTTTGTCCCCAGGTGGCTTAGGTACGTGCTGCTGCAAAGTTTTATTCACTTCTGTAATAAACAGAAGCAAATCCCATGGGGTGAGCCAGGCTATAATGCCATACATAAAGTTCATAAAGTTTCAGAAGATGAAAAGAGGTGACAATACGGTTTTCATGCAGGCAGAAAACTTGGTGGCAGTGGCATGGCACGATGGCAAATGGGTGACTTGTCTCTCTACAGTACACACTAACAATATATGTTAGAAAGTGCAGCAACAGACAATTGAAAAATAGGCATCAAAGCAACACATATTGTAAGGAGTGCAATGTGGCAATGACTGAAATTGGCTGCTTTGAGCGAGATCAGACTTTGCTGTGTAAAATGTATGTGATATGTATGTGAAATCATAGAGTACAACATGCAAGACAGTAACATTTGTCAAAAGTAAATTTTTTTGTTGATTTGATGTGTTAAAAATTGCTTTTTGTTCTTTTTTAAAAATGTTAGTTTTTGGAAAAATATTCAGCCCTGGGAGAAAAGAAACAAAAAAAAAATTAGCCCTAAAAGAGTTAATAAAAATTTAAAAGCAGTACTTCGCCGGTGCGAAGCGTGGGGATTTGAGCAACTGACGCATACAGACATATTCATGAGTGCAGGTACTTCGGAAAGAAAGCACCGTGTAAACCTAAAGTTTAAATTAAGTTCATAGACCTACAAAAGGTTGCCATTGATTTGAGGCAAGATTGCTTTTCTCCTGTACAACTATACGTTGCATTCTCAAGAGTGTGCTTGCACGGCTTGGTCATATTACAACCGGAGTGCTGAACTGACAACGTGGTATACAAACAGAACTATAACAATCGTAATAAACGAACGAAAAAACAGCGGACAACCCGTGGATTAAATAAAAAGGCTGCTTCCGTTGGCGAAGCAACGAAAAAGGAAGACCTTCTATGGCGTTCGGTTATAAAACAGCGGAGAGGCTGTGTGAAGTCAGCTTCACAAAAAAACAGATCCTGAACAAATTGTTATTGGGATATTTTCCCTCAATTTAAAAAGGTTTTCTTTTCTTCTTAATAAAAATTTAAAAGCAGTACTTCGTGGGGATTTAGATATATATATATATATATATATATATATATATATATATATATATATATAGATAGATAGATAGATAGATATACATATATAGATATAGATATAGATATATATATATATGTATGTATGTCTATATATATATATATATATATATGTAAGCTTATAAGTACTGCCTTACTTCTCTTTAAGAAAGGAAGATGTAATGATACTTGATTTAAACGATTCCATGTCTTGGTGGGTTTGCGTAGCTTATTGTCAATATCTTTACACCTGTTTTTAAGACTTATTGACTGAAACGGGCTTTCACAAAAAAAGTTAGGGCTTTGCTACAGGATACACCCTCCACAAGTTAAGGAAGTTAAAAATAAAAGTATATATTTCTGTTTTATTTAAACCTTTTAAGTTCATATGCATAGCCCCATTTGGCTGTTTTAGTTTTTTTTTTCTTTCTTCAGTAATATTTAATCTCCTTAAAGAAAAACAACATATGCATTTTACTTTTTTTGTATCTTAGTAATATTTTAGTGTAAAAGGATAACCAGTATTTAAACCTTTTATGTTACTTTATAAAGTTATTTTACACAATGTTGAAAAATTAATAAGAAAGCTACATATTTTGGCAGCTGCTGCTTTAATTTTCAATGAAATGAAAAAAGCTCTCCAAGAGAAAGCCTCAATGAAGAAGAAACAGTGTGCACTATCTAAAAAGGAGAAACCCTCATTTATAAAGGTTTGCTGCAGATGACTTAACTGAAAATAAATGAATAGTTCCTATGTGTATAATACATATTTATCTATTTTACTTATGCCTTTATTCCAGCAACTTGCAACATCTGAGGTACAATTTGTTACATTACTTTTGTGTTTTGCAGCACAGGCAGGTGAAGTGACTTCCTCAGGGTCACACAGTGGTGTCAGTACCAGGATTTGAACTGACAAGCTCCGGGTTTGCTGAAATATTACTGAAGAAAGAAAAAAAACGAAAACGGGCAAATAGGGCTATGCATACAAATGTGCATCCATCCATTATCCAACCCGCTATATCCTAAATACAGGAGCCAATCCCTGCCAACACAGGGCACAAGGCAGGAAACAAACCCTGGGCAAGGTGCCAGCCCACCACAGGGCGCACACACCCGCACACACCCACACACCAGGGACAATTTACAATCGCCAATGCACCTAACCTGCATGTCTTTGGACTGTGGGAGGAAACCGGAGTACCCGGAGGAAACCCAGACAGACACGGGGAGAACATTCAAACTCCACGCAGGGAAGCGAACCCGGGTCTCCTAACTGGCACCTTTCACTGCGCCACCATGCCGCCCGCATACAAACTTAAAAGGTTTAAATAAAACAGAAATGTATACCTTTATTTTTACTTCCTTAACTTGTGGAGGGTGTATCCTGTAGCAAAGCCCTAACTTTTTTTATGAAAGCCCCTTTCAGTCAATAAGAACTTAAAAACAGGTGTAAAGCTAAACTTGCAGCACCACTATTCAATTGCACTTGCCTAACGCCTCTCCTAAGGGGACATACTGTGGGATCTAGGCATCAGTCAAAGCACCAATCACAGGCCCGATTAGAAACCGGGAAGCTGTGATTTGTCGTCTCCCTCCCATGTAACAATCACAACCCGTGTTACAACGCACTATGTATGTATGTATATATGTATATATGAAGAGGATGGATGCATGTATATGTGTGTGTTTATGTATGTGTGTGTATATGTATGTGTATATATATGTGGATGTGTATATGTATATATGTATATATATGTATATGTGTATATATGTATATATGTATATGTATATATATGTTTACATAACCTCTTTAACACATTACTTCTCCGCTGCGAAGCGCGGGTATTTTGCTATATATATATATGTGAATGTATGTATGTATGTATATATGTATGTCTGTATTTATATATATATATACAGTAATCCCTCCTCCATCGCGGGGGTTGCGTTCCAGAGCCACCCGCGAAATAGGAAAATCCGCGAAGTAGAAACCATATGTTTATATGGTTATTTTTAGAATGTCATGCTTGGGTCACAGATTTGCGCAGAAACACAGGAGGTTGTAGAGAGACAGGAACGTTATTCAAACACTGCAAACAAACATTTGTCTCTTTTTCAAAAGTTTAAACTGTGCTCCATGACAAGACAGAGATGACAGTTCTGTCTCACAATTAAAAGAATGCAAACATATCTTCCTTTTCAAAGGAGTGCAAAGCAAGCAGTCAAAAAAAAAAATCAATAGAGCTTTTTGGCTTTTAAGTATGCGAAGCACCTCCGGTACAAAGCTGTTGAAGGCGGCAGCTCACACCCCCTCTGTCAGGAGCAGGAAGAGAGAGAGAGAGAGATAGAGAGAGAGATAGAGAGAGACAGATAAAAAAAATCAATACGTGCCCTTTGAGCTTTTAAGTATGCGAAGCTCCGTGCAGCATGTCCTTCAGGAAGCAGCCGCACACAGCCCCCCTGCTCACACCCCCCTACGTCAGCGCAAGAGAGAGAGAGAGAGAGAGAGAGAGAGAGAGAGGGAGAGAGAAAGTAAGCTGGGTAGCTTCTCAGCCATCTGCCAATAGCATCCCTTGTATGAAATCAACTGGGCAAACCAACTGAGGAAGCATGTACAAGAAATTAAAAGACCCATTGTCCGCAGAAACCCGCGAAGCAGCGAAAAATCCGCGATATATATTTAAATATGCTTACATATAAAATCCGCGATGGAGTGAAGCCGCGAAAGGCGAAGCGCGATATAGCGAGGGATCACTGTATATATATATGTGCATATGTATATATATATGTGTATATATATGTAGATATGTATATATTTATATGTATATATATATGTACATATGTATATATATATGTAGATGTGTAAATTTGTATATGTGTATATATGTATATGTGGATGTGTATATGTATGTATATATATGTATATGTAGATATGTGTATATGTAGATATGTATATACTGTATATGTATATGTATATATATGTTTACATAACCTCTTTAACACACTACTTCTCCGCTGCGAAGCGCGGGTATTTTGCTAGTATAATTTAAAGTTCTTACAGCTGGACTAATTAAAGAATTTATTTAAATGTTTTCAGATAGACTTGAAGATGTTTTAAGATTAGTTAGCTTTCAACTGCAGTTTCTTTGCCATTTTAAAACATTGTAAAATTCTAAAAATTAATCAAAGCAATTGAAAGGATGAAGGCATTAATTAATTAAACTCACAAAATGAAGAGACTAACTTAAAGTTCTCAGTGAAATTACTGTAAGTCAAAAGGATCAACCAGAATTTGGAGTTGAACTCCTAGACAGTTCACTTAGACTCTTTTGAGGACCAGTTTCCCTGACAAATTCTGCCAACATTCTTACAAAAAAATAGCTTTTTACAGAACATTTCTCAAATACTTCTAGTTCTTTGGTTTGAAGGCATTTTTTACTGTTAAAGATTTCATTCAGGAGCAATATATAAGACATTCATATACAGCATTGGAAAAGCAATATTTTAAACTCAAATTTAAAGGTTTAGGCATAATCTGAAACCAAAATGTATAAGCTCATTAAAATATGATTTATATACGATTCAAAGGTGCATTTATATTTCAAAAATTGTCTTACCACTTTGATTCTATTTTCAAGGAAGAGGCTAATATAGATGTAATTGAAAGTGCTTAAAAATAAAATGAATTTGAATGAATTGAAATTACCCAGTGGACTATGTCTAGAAATCATGTTGTTCTGTTGTCATCCATACTTTCAATTTATTTTCTGCACCTTTGTGGCACACTCACTCACCAACAGGGAATTTAACTTCACAGTTACCAGCTAAGCTAATCAGAATGGATTTGTGATGTAGGAGGTAACTACAATACTCAGAGAAGTTATATACAGATGAAGAGAGTTGTCACCCACCACACACATAGTGACTAAGCTGGGAGTTAAAGCTGCCTCAGAGAAAGTAGCAGGACAGATTATGCAAGATGGAGAGAATGTAGAAAAAATATGAAATAACAACAAGACAAACCTGGCTAGATCTAAGTGTAATGTGAATTCTAGAATGCTTACAAGGATAAATAGACTCAGTAACAGGTCCAATGTTGGACATACACCAGTTGGACAATCCATATTGAGAAATTATTGAATTTCCCATTTGCCTGCTAGGAAAAGTTTGACCTTCCAGTTTATTTTATTGGAAAGTGATGTTAATAATATCATTATTTTCCTTAGCTTTCCTAAATGTGATTGTGAAACGTTTTCAGTTGTGCTGCTTGCACACATCTTATTCAGTCACACTTTAATAATCTGCAGTAAACAACCATTTATAACTGTGTCAGCATTGTTAAATATTGCAGTATGACTTTCTGAGCTTTATTCTGATTTCAGAAATTCTTTTTTTAATTTGAACTCATTAATTTACCATTGTGGAATATGGCCGGCCATTCATCCCAGCCAATACCCCTAAGCTGCCAGGTGGAGCCCTGCCTGCAACACAGAGGTGCCCCTAGTTCCAGCAGGGCATCATGGACAGTGGAGTTTTTCATCACAGCCTTGCTGGATATCATGGAAACCTCCAGGGGATGCTGCAGGAAGGCCCAGAGACTTTGGTTTCACCTATAACCTGGAAGTGCGTATTAGTCACGGCGACAGAGCGAATGACTCACTTCTGGGTTGAAGAAAAGGAGTTTTTATCTGACCCGGAAATGTTAACAATCACATGGACCATGAGAGAGAAACACTTCCGGGTCAAGGACTATAAAAGGACTATGGGAAATCCCAGACGTCGAGCTGAGCTGGGTGGAAGGGGGGCAATGCGTCTGGGAGTGGAGGATTGATTAGTAATTGATTATTGTTTATTTATATGAGTATTGTGGAGTGTAGGATGCTTTGTGTACTGTTTATTGATAAAATAAAGTCATTTTGGACTTTTATCTGGTGTCTGGCGTCTCGAACAAGGGTTCAAGGGAGCGATAGCGCCCTCTATCTGTTACACCATATAAATGGTTGATGTCAGAATTTGCAACCAGTATTGTTTGGAAATTAAATGGTCCAGGATGCGTTTAGTAAAACAGTTGCTACATTAGCAATTTTTTCCCGTCTTTATATAGGCATAACTGTTCTTGCATCATCTCTGTTCAGTGCTTGCATGAACTGGGTGTTGGGCAGGGTCGTGGGGTCCTGCAGCTGTAGGACATTTGTTAGTGAAGAAAGATTCACTGACCTTGACTTTCCCGATGCTGCTGTGATCTTTACAGAGTCAGTGGAGGCTCTGATGGGGGCTCTTGAGAGACTGAGCATGGAGTCTGAATATCTGAGCTTGCGAGTGCCCTGGATAAAAACAAAGATCCAGGCCTTTAATGACCTCTTGGGCACAGCTATCAGCAGTGTGTCCGTCTGCAAAGAGAGCGTCGACCTTGTTAAGAGGTTTACTTTCCTTGGCAGTGACTTTCATATCTTTGGTGACTCTTCCTATGAAGTCAGTAGACGAATTGGGAAAGCATAGGGGTTATGAGGTCGTTTGAAAGGGGTGTGTGGTGCACCTGATATATTTGCAAAAGGAAGAAGTTCCAAGACTTTAGACTCCTGGTGCTTCCTGTTTTGCTTTGTGGTTACGAGATATGGACACTATCCAGTGACCTGAGATGAAGACTACTGGACTCCTACAGTACTGTGTCTCTTCGGAGAATCCTTGGGTACCACTGGTTAGACTTGGTGTTGAGCGAACAGTTCCTCATGGAAACACATTACCTGCATTGTGAGGAAGCATCAGTTACAATACTATGGCCATGTGGCATGATTCCCCAAGGGTGATTTGACTCACAGGATCCTCATTGTTGTAGACCCGAGAGGCTGGACCAGGCCAAGGGGACGCTCACATAACACCTAGCAGCGGCAGATAGATGGTCATTTCTGGGAGGTGGGACTGGACCATGTGTCTGCCTTGGGGGTTGTCAACCAGGATCACATACATGCTCTCCAACCTGACCTGACCTGATCTGTGGTCATGTATAAAGATGATACTATCATTTGCAACCATTCTAAGAAAGCAACAAGTTCTTTATTAATTAATTACAGCTATTACTAAGTAGTTGATTTGTCAGTAAAGCCTTGTTCTTCAGTTATAAAAGATAGCAGATACATACACAAAGATAAGGTTTCAAAGTTTTCTCTTAAGAAATGTTTAAGAAATGCATAACTTTGATATTTTGGTTAAAGAGTGTGGAAGTGGGGGCATAAAGAAAGTCAGCTGTCTGTCACATTGACTGTAAGTAGGCCTGCATTAATTCGGAGTACCAGTAATAGCACTTCACACTTGTATTTACTAAGCATTTAAAAATTTAACAAAATCATATTTGATAGTTGTGCATTACATTTAGCAAACATTAAGGAAAAGAATAACTATAAAGGAATATCACATTACCCCTTTCATCTTACACATGGTAATTTAAAGTTGAAACATTTTTAATTTAGGAATTTGCAGGTTAGTACAGTTCTCACTTTGGTCTGACTTCACTCATTGCTGCCTCTGCTGCCAAGAAGCAGGGTCACCTGACTATTACCATCTAGGGACTGCCTCAGCCCTATAAAGGATGAGAAAACAAACAGTCTCTTGCGGTCACTTAAATGTGCTTGGTGGTTTCAGTGATTTATTATGATTTTGTGAATGTTCTGGATTTCTGACCTCTGCTCTGTTTTCTGACAGTTTTGTTTGGATTTGTGTATTGGGGCTTTTTTGTTATGGCATTGCTTATTTCAGGCAACTCTTACTGTGCCGTTTTTATGTAATAAATGTTTTATATTTAAAGAATCTTCATTTCCCTTTATGTGTACAAGGTTGTACTCTAAGGTACTCCAAAGTTCATGACAGTTAGCCCTTTCAAGATCTTCCACTGTTAAACCTGTATTCTTTACAGCAATGGTTATGTACTTTTTCAGTTTCAACTTACTTATTGAATTTACATTCAAATATTTTATCATATTTAATGTAAATTTAATCTCATTTCCTCTGCCCATACTCAGCCTTGTTTCCCTTCTTCTTGCATTTCCGGTTCTCAATATTTCTTGTACAATGACTGTGAAAATTTTTATGATGATAGCATTTTAAAAAATGTTTGCATTTGGTTCGTCCATTGCAAAATTTGACCTTTATGTTTTCCTTGTTTGTCTTTTTATACTTTCATCAACATTTCTTTTTTATTTTACTTAAAGGGTCCATACATTTTGTTCATGGGAGGTAACCAATGTAATTTTTTTTGCTTCTTCTGGTAGTGATGTACTTGATTCATTTGTGTTCGTCTTTCACATGGCTATAGCTATTTATAAGCTCTTCAACAAATTAAAAATGTTGGCTTAATTAACTGTTTCTTTTCTGTCTTTTGCAACACCTTTCTCTCATGTTCACACAATACACTTTAAATGTACAAAGCCATGTAACAATTTGTATATTTTAAAGAAGGACTGAGTGTTATACAGTCAATCAGAGTTGGGAATTAAACTGGTAATTTTGTGGTTTAAACTCTGACCCATTAAACACAGTTTTTAGGTCAGTGTTATTAAAAATGTTATATCAAAGATTTAAATTACTGATATTCTTCCTATCTGCATTATAGTTATTACATATATTTTTTACAGAATGGTTCTTATGTACAGGGAGAAAATCCTTTATTAAAAACAAAAATCCTAGTCTACTTGAATTCTGTCGCTCGCTTTATTTGGCAGAATTGTATCCTGTTTACTTTAAAACTACCGTTATGCATTTTCTTATTTCATACACAGCTGAAAAAACCTAAAGTGCAAATTGCTCAATGGTGCCCGTAATATTTAGCTTTTCATATATGAAACAGACTGAGGAGTAATCTCCTTGTGACGTTAAAAATTGGAAAGCCTAAGCTGAAATTATTTAATTAAAGATTTTGGGGTAATCTGAATATTTTCAGTTCATGGTATATTGTTAATTGACAATTAATTGTATTTTTAGTCATTTTCATTTTTATGATTATTACATTTTTTAAAAAGGTTTTTCTGTAACAATGTGTGGATGGGAGCAAGAAATACATCATTTCGGTATATTTCTTGGTGTAACACCTAAAACTGATGTTTAGTTACTTACTCAGGATATACTTGATAGTATGGGAGCAGAGATGTTAATCAATAAATCAATCATTCACAAATTCTTTCATACTGAAACTATCACAAATCATTTTAAGTTATCTAACTTTAGAGGCTCAATGTTTGGATTGAAGTATATAACACAGGTGTTAAGATGAAAATCCCATTGGGTAACATAAGAGAGTATTCTATGTCAGTATTGCTATACTTTTAAGAATACATATAGGCCCAGAGCTTGAAGATAGTTTGGCAAATTAAAGAATTGTTTACTTCATATTGTTGTCAGTTACATTCTTGTTACATGTTTAAGGCATGTGTTTGGCTACAAATGTTTCTTCACTTGTATGTAAGGTTCTGAAACTTATTATCCTGGAATAATTTGGTACATAGCATTTACTTATAAATTAGCTAAAATTTTAACACTAGAATTCCAGAAGCCGACGAAAAAACTTGTAATCCCAGCCCACCGTAAATCCCTTTGCACTTCTCCATTCAGCGTTTTTTATGTTGTCAGTGTGTCGTTTAGCACAAGCAGCAAGTATCCCCCCATCCATCCCCCCACTGCCGCAGAAGGGGCAAAAAGGTCTCCTAGCTCAAGCCTTGTTTATCTGGGAGTGAGGTACCTGGAGCTGTATAGGGTAAATAATATATCGTTATTTGGAACACATGCATTTCATGTGTGTTCTGTATCTACAAAGATCTATTTAAGTGTAGGATGACAGGAAATACAAGAAATGTTAAACACATACCTAAAAGACAAACTTTTTTCATGTTTTGTTACAAACAGCAATGTTTTGACATGAAGTGTATAATATGTGAAGACTGAAGTCCAAATATCAAATAAGCACTTTCACAAAAGGTTCAAGTATTACAAAACAAGTCCACTTTTATTCAAGAATATAACTGAAGATAAAGAAATTGGGTTAGTATAATTTTTTGACACAACTGTTTTGGTAGTACAGCAAGAAGAACTACTGACTCATAATCAACAGGTCGTGGGTTCGATCCTGGCCATTTCCCGAAATAAACCTTTTGAGTAGTGACCTGCTCTTAATGTTACTATTATACAATAAAAACATACATTTGATTTGAGTCTATAACAGCCAGTGTAAATGTATGGTACTTGTAAAGGTTAGGTTTTTTATATTTTTTTCTATTCAGTTTTATTCTCTCAGTCGCTTTCACACTTCTCCCTGATCTGACACTGCTGTTTTTAAATAAAGATGTGCTATAACAGATGTGAATCTCAGATGCGGATGAGGTTCTAAATCGGAGAAAGAGAACAGAAGCCCACCCCGCAAGAAACGTCCACTCACATATACCATGGAAAGTTTGTGTGTAATTGATCTAATATAGAAAGGCTTCCACTGGTGAGAAATTAATTGAACTGAAAAAATTATTAAAGTAAGATGATGATCAGGGGGAAAAGAGTAATGGAAAGGTGAACAAGCTCTGTCAAACCGGAAAAGAAATTTTGTAAAAAAGAAAAGACCAACATACACACCACATCATGTACAAGAAGGTTCCAGGAGCCATCTGAAAAGTGATATGAGGGGTTAGAAACTAAACACATTTCATGAGGTTCTCATGAAATCAGATACCTCTACATATAGGTGTGCTCATAAGTTTACATACCCTCGCAGAATTTGTAAGATGTGTACCATACTTTAAAGAAAAGAAGACTGATCAGGCAAAAGACATTTCATTTACTTTTAATGGAATCCAAATGAAACTATAAGGAATCACAGAACAGCACAACTACTAAACAAAACATAGTAATATGGAAAATAATGAGATGTTCCCTGTTCAAAAGTTTACATATCCTTAGTTCTTACTACTGTTTATTGCCCTGTCACAATAAGTAGACACAAAAAGTCGAAAACAGATTTGGAGCAGCCACCCGTATATTGTTCCCTGGCTGCAAACACCTGCTGGTGTGTGGCTGCTGCAACCAAAACATTAGCACATGTGCTACTGCCAGGTCTGTGCTATGTGCATCAACCTAGCTTGATGTGGCTGTAACTCTATTCCCACCACATAATTGGTTCAGCATGATGCTGTTCTCATCATCATTGGCTTTTTGTGTTGTCACATTTGAGTAACAAGAAGAGAGACAGAATATGTGATGGTTAGTAACAATTATAACTAATATATTACTTGTGTTTTAGTGCTAATGACTTACAACAGAGATGCGGTATGTACAGTTAATCAGCAGCTTTAGTCAGGATATGCTAAACTGAAGTAGTGAGTCTTTATTCAGGATTTGAAAGCTGAGACCGAAGGGGCAACCATTCCACAGTTTAAGGGCCCTGTAACTAAAAGCATGACCTCCCACTGTTATTTTATTAATCATTGGAATCATAAGCAGACCAGCATCTTGAGATCTTAATGTGCGTTCTGCGACCATTAATGTGCGACCATTTAAGGCTTTATATGGATTAACTGGAAGAAACATGATTTAGACAATTTTGTAATAGTAATGTAGCACATGAGCCACTCATTACTATTACAAATGGGAATGTATGTGTGCTATTTCATTATATAGCTTAGCAATTTCCTTACAAGATATTATGTTTGGAATAAAACCTTTACGAAGCCATAAATATCTCAGAATGATATTAGTAAATTGCATTGCATTTAATTTGTATGGTCTTACCAGTGATCTTCTGACCTGGTTTCAAGAGGGGTCACAATAAGGGACCTGGACTATAAGGAGTCTATATAACTTTACCATAGACCAATAATTATGATATGGACATGAAGCAGAATCATAGAGATAAAAATTTGACTATTATATCCTGGTGTGCCAGTTTATGAATGACTGTTTTGCCAGTGCTGACAGAAAATTGAACTTCTGGTCAGTTTTATATCAGCACAGGAACAATTCTAATGACAATGCATCTTAAACTGAGAAATCTAATGATAAGATTCAAAGTCCAATATGTAAATCTCAAACAAAGTCAGACTAACCCAGCCAGAAAGTCAATAACCAAATAATTTTTAAAGGAATATACACAAAAGATTTTTGAGATTGTATACAAAAACTGGAATGATCATTTTTATATTTCACTGGCTTAAGTTGTATCACATTGAAGATCTTATACATCATGATGTCTAGAAAATACAGTGGTAGCAATAGATTCAAGCATTCTCACAGCCAATGGTGAAAATAACCGATAGTAAATAATAATGATTAAAGAAATGTAAAAGTCTAAAAACAAAACGAAGGAACAAAACAAAAACGAATCTAAAATCACCTTGATTCAGAGGCTTAGGAGCAAAACAATAGAGTTCAGGTAAACATGTATCCATTAAGGGAAAAATTAAGAAAAATATAACCAAATCATGACAATGACTGCATTTTCAATATCTGTATTAACAACAGGGGCCTGTAATTCAGAAAGACTGAAGGATCCATGTTCTGCTCTAACAAAAATGTTCTTTGCAGTACTAGTATTGGCAGTGAGTCACTAATTCAAGCAAAAACATCTGCAGTTACAGGTCAGCTAAATATTACCACAAAGAGGGGCCTAGTGGAACAGTAAACAGGATAAGGCATTGCCTTTTTTATTGATGAAAAGAGGGGTTATTTGCAATGTGCTTCTTGCTTTCACAATAAACTTCACTTTCTTAGATTGGATATGCCAAAATTTTGGTGCCTTAGATGGCAATAAACGTCCACCTGTATAATGATATGGACCACAAACGATATTTCTGAAAATATTTCTCAGGCCTAGAGTAAAAGTTGTGGTCTAACTGGAGGAGTTTGCCAGGCATCAGGTAATAATACGTTTCAACAGATTTTGCAGCCACACATAAACAAAGCATTTCATTCAGTTATTTTTCTTGTTCATGATTAAAAAAACAGTCAAATTCTATTTTTTTGTCAAAACTACATAAAGCATTTGCTTTTGTTAGTCTTCTGTAAACATCCAAATGAATAGCTGTTATCACATTTAAAATGCATGTGTATTTCTGTGCGCACAGTTTTGACATATTGTACAGTATAAGCCAAGAGCCATTCAAGTTTGTTTTGCTTGTGGAATCTGCCCTTAAGGGCTGTACTTTTAAACATCTATTATTGGGTTTTGTGCACACTATTTGCCTGAATGCAGTTCTTAACCTTTTCAGTACCGCATGATCTTAGAAACTAACCTCCTTTTTAAATGCAGTTAATCAAACAGCTTGTATAAATGTACTACTACAATATGTAGTAGTATGAAACTGATACAAAGCAATACAGATTCAGACAAAGTACCTGCTCAGTATCATTTTTTTTTTTTGACGGTGACAAAAATGTCTTAGGAAGTTTATGTACAGAATGATGCATTCCATGTGTTATAAATGGTAATTTTAATATGGGTGACATGATAATGGTAATGCTGCTGCTGCAGTGCTTTTGGGACCTGGCTGTGATTCACATAGCCTGGTTGCAATCCATTTAAGATCTTCACATTTTTTCTTTGTCTGTCTGTGGTTGTTAGGGTAGTTGGCAATTGCTTGTATAAGTAAGATATCGCCTTATGACTGATTTAGAGTGCCTTCATGCTAAATTATGATTTTTGCTCCACTGAGTGTTATTGCATAAAGAGAGCTTTCATGTTTTTTATCTTAAATGTTTTCTGTCAGTAATGTGACAACACCTCTATTTAAACAAAATTAGCAATGTGAATTAATACTGTATACAAGTTCCACTGCTTGCTCATTTTGAATTCATTTTAAGCAATTAAGCCCGTAGCATAGTGAAAAGACATGCTGAGGTTTGAACTCTCAAAGGTGTTTCAAACAAAATCATATATTCATTGTTGAACAGTACATATTTAACTTAATAAAGGTTTTTTTAAAAAGATGAGGAGTACTCTGCATTTATGTGTATATATTTAGAAACACTGCAAAGTTGAAAGCCAAAACTACTGGCAAATTAAAAAAGAAGTACTTCAACTCCCTAACCCTTGCTTAAATTACTATTTATGTCTAGGAACAGAAAGAGTGGCTTGCTTCTCAGTGCTTACACCCCAGGAATGAGTGTGGATGGTGACTGTTATAGTACATGAATTTTGCATGTATTTCTGGTGTTCTTGTGAATTCTGTCTGGATGCTTTATTTTTTCCACAACTGACATATTGACATATTGAAAGGCTAATAAGCAACAATAAAATAATGTAGATGTGAAATTTGTGATAATTAACACCTTTACCATGAGGTATATAATGAGCCCAAAAACAGAAATGATAGGAATAATGTCAACAGAGTATGAGAGAAATCATAAATTAGAAAATAACAGTCCCCTGTACCTCTTTAATGGGTAGTGCAGCAGAGGCTTTACTGACATTACTGTATAAGTAACTTGGGTTGTAATATGTGCACTGACTGTCAAGAGACAGTGGGGACTACTGGTCATGGGAAATTTGTGAAGCTCATGAAACCGCAAGTAAAACCAGGTGTGAATTTAAATGGCCTAAGGTAATGAATCAAGTCTTAACCTTTGTCTAGTCTTCTGGTCAAAATTAAGAGTGCATTGCTAAAATCCAAGAGTAATAAACATCAAAATTTTTCAAACATTTTCTTCCAGAAAATTTTTTGATTTTTATAACAGACAGTTTCAGATTGAACACAAATATAATTTCAGATTGGACTATATTACTTAGGAATTTGGAGAAACATGAAATTAAGTTTTCATTGAGTTTAGTGAGTTTAATCTCTGAATGATGTTGGCACATTGCATTAGTTCAGCTGAGCTAAAAGTTTATTGCTGTTGATTTTTGTTTGTACTCAGTGTCTCAGTGACTTCATTTTTCAGTGTCCAACAATAGTTGGGCTGTGTTGATGGATTCCACTTACCCTGATACTGTTTTTCCATTGTTGCAGTGCCCTGGTGAAATCTTAAACCATGCTTGTCATAGACTGCATCAAGATTAGTGTGGGGAAAGTCTGAGCATGAATGAAGAAAGTAAATCTTTTAGACATGTTGCACTTGATGGTTTTGTATGTTTGCAGCGTACTGTTAACCAGGTGGATATAATTTGTTGGTCTGTAATTGCCAAGAAAATTCTTAGCAACATCCTTGAATGCCTTCCATGTGATTTCCTCTGGGCTCAATTAAGGATGTGGTTTGACCTTCTTCTCCAGCCTCACGATCGTCTGCTGCAGCAGATGCAGGACCTACAATGAAGACTGCACAGGCTGAAGGACAGCCTCCAGCTCCCGTGCAGCCAACAGTAGGTTAATATTCTCGACCGGCGGGGAACTCTGGTTTCTCTCGTCCAAGTCCACCGGTTGGGAGCCATTACGGCTGTGTGCTTCCTGCGCAGGCTATGTCGGATGTTTCTTGGGAGTAGTGTGGAGGTTCACCGTCCCCATCTGTACAACTTTAGAGGCGGGATCTTGGCACACACCCTCCACCCACTTACCTGTTTCGTGGAGTGCTTCATGGTGCTCCACCGCCTGGTCCTCCGCTGGGTTACTCCCCTTGGGACAAGGCTCCAGGCGCTCATCCGCCAGCTGCGGTTCCTCTGTGAACAGTGGTTCCTGGTCCTCCCCTGACCTCATCCTGTCGTCCTCAGCAATAACCGCCTGGACGGTCTCCCCCTGCAAGGTAGGTACACGGAAAAGAGCTACAACACTCCCAGGGCAAACAGTCTCTGGGTCCGTTACCTGCCTCCTGGATCCCGTTTCCTGGAGGCCGCTTCCCTTGCCTGGCCGCTTGTTCAGGCAAACCGATCCCTTTGCCAATGACAAGCTTTTTCAGAGAGCCTGCTGTCTTCAGGTTACACTTCGCCTTCTTTTTTCCCATCAGAGGACGCTGTATGTTTCCATGAGCCCCTGGCGGTCTATAAGGGGCGGCGCTACTGCGGAGCAAGTGCGTGTGCGTCACGCAGCAGCGCACGTGTTACGCTCTGCTGCATGCGCGCCTCATGTGCCGGGCTGCGCACAAAATTATTTTCATACGGGTCCCCTGCCATTTAACAGGCAGGCAGTCCCATCTGGGATGCCATTGTGGAGGTTCAGCCCGACTACAGACAGACACCAGGACACATGGAAGTCCAAACACAGTGCACCAACAGCCACAATACAGCTCAGTCCTTCTTTCTTTACTCTACTTCTTTTTCTTTGCCGACTTCACTCCTCCACTCACAAGCTCCTGGTGTGGCTGAAGTGCTGTAGTCCAGGGCTTAGCAAATGGTCAGTTAGCAGAGGCCACGGGCCCCACAGGGTTGAGCTTTCAAGCTCTGTTCCCCCAACACCCACCAGGGTGGCTGCCCTCTCTTTTTCCAGCGGAGATACTGCTCCTGTCCTGGTCCTTCCACTCTCTGGGCGTTCTGGCTGGGTATGACCCCAGCTGTCCTCCAGAATATAAATATATAAAATTCTCACACATTGATTAAATAATTGATACTAACAATTAAACACTGCTTCAGTGTAAATATGCATTCACTTATACATGTTAAATTATTTTTAAACATTAGTTGCACTACAGTTTTTTGCTGTTAAAATATACATTTACTGTACTTATGTGGGTGTTTTTTTAGTGTACCAGTTAGTCATTCCCAATAATTGAAGTGTAATTATAAATATGAATTAGCTTTTTAATTCTGCAGTAATTGGGGCAGCACGGTGGCACAGTGGTAGCGCTGCTGCCTCGCAGTTAGGAGACCCGGGTTCGCTTCCCGAGTCCTCCCTGCGTGGAGTTTGCATGTTCTCCCCGTGTCTGCGTGGGTTTCCTCCAGGCACTCCGGTTTCCTCCCACAGTCCAAAGACATGCAGGTTAGGTGGATTGGCGATTCTGAATTGGCCCTGGTGTGTGGGTGTGTTTGTGTGTGTCCTGCGGTGGGTTGGCACCCTGCCCGGGATTGGTTCCTGCCTTGTGCCCTGTGTTGGCTGGGACTGGCTCCAGCAGACCCCCGTGACCCTGGGTTCGGATTCAGCGGGTTTGAAACTGGATGGATGGAAGGATTCTGCAGTAATTGTCTTTTTCCAAATTGTATAATGTATGATACACCCAAATAATAAACAATGTACAAACTCTTAAAAACAAGCTGTTAATCTAATCAAATGTTCATATATTGTTTAACAAGAAGATACAAGACTAACATGCTCAAAAAGTATAAAAGACCAATTTTGCTTTTATGCTAACATGCCTATTGTTTACTAAGCAGCAATTTCAAATTCTTTTGTATCTGTTCTTTTTCTAATTGAAAATTTGAGATACTATCCTAAACACAAGCTTGCTCACCATTTACATTGAGACAAATGGTTTTTGTTTTAATTTAGGGCAAAATAAAAAGGTCTGGAATCACTAAAGCAGCTTTTTTTGTTTTGTTTTTTTTTGTCAGGACAGCTCCGCCGATTGTGTTTTCTCAGTTTATTACTCCACTTTGTTTAAAGTAAAATTCAGTGTTTTGCTTTTCTCTCTCTCTGCTAAAGTACGCCTTCTCTGTTTATAGGAAGTTACAGCAGCAAAAAAGACATATGCATAGGCTCAACTTCCATAATGCTGTGTGTAAAGGAACATTACAATTGAATTACAATTAAGCTTAGAAAAGCAGATACTGAATAAAATAGTATTTTTTTATATCTGCCATTTTACAGATCGCTGATGGAGCGTTTTGTAGTGAAAATCTTCTAACTCCTTGTCATTGATGACTTGTCTTATTTGTGGATAAATAAAAAAGTCTTCCTTAATCTTAGCATCCATGTTTGTTGGAAATATATGTCTCCAATATTGAAATCCTTCAACTTCCTTGTTAATCACTTTCACAAAATGTTTCATCAGTCCAATATTTATATGAGGAGGGAAAAATTATTTGTTGGATCGACCAGTGTTTTTTTTTTGGTGTCATGCTTTTTGCCCTGTAACCAAGAGTGACCAGTTATTTTAATGTATTGAGATTCTTTTGCATGGCTGTCTCATTTGTAAAAGAAAATGAGCTACATTCCTAGTAGCAGTGGCACTACTTTTAGATCTCCACAGTTGTTCCAGTTATGGTTGTTATACTGTATATGTATACTTATATGAGAGGAAATCACAAAAATAGGTTATTACAATAAAACTGTTGTTGTTGTAAATGATTGTTGACTTTGAATGCCCTGCTAAAGACTGATTTAATTGAAAGAATACGCATCTCTTAAACAGGCATATATTAAAACTCACTAAATACCATCCTCAATTGTTCATCACCATCAACGATTTGATAATTATACTCTGCACAAGTGTTTTTCCACTGGTGTGCCATGGAAATAACTGTGTGGTGCCCCTGGGTCCTTACATGAGAGAGACACACTCCTCAGGTGGTCAAAACCTGTCTGAGAAGGACAGGACTATCTGGAGAAGCTGACATTAAAGCAGCTCTGTGATCGCTGTTTTGCAGACACAGCACTTAGAGAGCACTTTAACAGTCAGGAGACGTGTTGGAGGTCCGTCTCCCTGGGTGCATGTTCCAGAGGGGCAGTGGGCATACGAGCAGGTCAGTGGAGTGATGCAGGGAGAGGATTGCCTGTATGAGTATGCAAAGGGACAAAGCAACTGGTAAATGCGTCTAAAAATGCTCACATAGTGCTGTGTCTGTGAATGGCAATCTCCAAGTTGCTTTTTTGTTGCCCCGTCCCGCACCTTCAGATAGTTTAGCACGCGTATAGATTTAATGCTTTGGTTGATGGTAGAATTGTGGTGTGTCTTGGGATTTTTTGGGTTAAAAAAAAGTGTGCCACCACAGAAAAAAGCTTGTAAAAAACTGCTCTACCTACCTTTGCTTGTGGCATGCTAAAAAAGTTCTCTATAGCTGCTATCTTGCTTAAAAACTGACACCATGCATTATTTGGATGGTTATGTTGCATTCTTTGCATAAATTAGCCAATATACTGCAAACAGGAATAAAAGGCAGGGATACTCATTACACTTCTTTTTTGCATAATTTTGTCATTATATTAGGGCAGTCAGGATTGTAAGTTACCTGACAGAACAGCAAGTTAAATACAGAAGTACTAGAGACTTATTTTGGTTTTAGTGACACTCAAAGATAACTCTGAGAGGCACTATTTAGCACTTGTATGATATGATTTTGATTTGATCTTCTTACAGGAACATGAAATGAAAAAAAAACAGAGCTTAGTTTTTACCTTTGCAACTTTTCTCTACCATTGCAGCAGGACTTCTGTAAACCCCATCTCCCCCACATCTTCTCACTCCCCTGCACCTATATCAGTATGTATAAATCAAGAAAATGAGCACCACTACTACGTATTGACATGTGGCGTATCATTGTGAACCATGCAATACGAAATGTTAAACCTTTAAATGTTAAAGGTAATGCATAAATACGGTACTGGATGTGTATATAATTCTTTAGGTACACACTTAAATTATTTATTTGTATTGTAACACCCACAAACAGTAACGGAAGAACAACACCAGTGCACGTTTCAGGAGTTTGAAAGTGAAGAGCTTGAATTGATTGCTTCCCAGCTAAACTCCCACCATTATAGCCGTGGGAGGCGCCTCTGCTTTTCTGCTTGCAATCAGATATGTTTGGCATGTTTACACTGCTTGCCTTCCGTTTTAGTGTTACGGCCCCAAAGCACCCTGTTCTTTGACTGCTGTTCCCCTCTGCTTGATCATTCATTCTGCGCTGTTCCCGCTGAGATGTTTCATTACCATATTGCACTGCACCTTCTGAAAGCACAGTGCTCAGTGGCTGTCCAGCCCCATGGCTCTCTGAGTCTCTGGCCGGATCATTACAGTATTACTTATTTGTAATGTTTAAAAAAAGCACTGCCAGAGGTGTTTTCCTGTTTGCCGGCCCTGGATACGACAGTATTTTTTAGCGTTTTAAATAGGCCACATTAATCGAAAAAATTAACGTATTAACTTTTCCAGGCCTATATATATAGCAACGAACAGCTGGGATTTTTACCTGGCCGAGATGCCTCCATAACGGAAGGACTGGGGGAAGGAGCTTGCACGGGGCAATACCTCCCCTGGAATGACAGAGGGTAGACCCCTGGCTTGCTACAGAGCTACGGATTTGGAGCATGGAAGCTCAACCTTGCAGGGGCCCATGGCCACCGTCAGGGGGTGCATGGAGAATGGCTGAACCCTCCTCTGCAGGGCTGCCACCACACCTGGAAGTACGGCCAGAAGGAGATTGTGGAACACCTGGTCCATTCAGGGAGCCAGAGTCCAGAGGTAAAGGATGAAGCTTGAGGGAGGACTGGAGGGAAAAGAGACAAGAAGAAGAAAGGGACTGTGTATTTGGGGTTTTCTGATGCTTATATGTACTGTACTGCCGTGGGGAGTGAGGGAAAAGCGCTTCCCCACTGAAATAAAGCCTGTGCTGTGCTGGCCTCTGTCTGTTGTGTTGGGGGTTTGGGGAGCTGTGCGCCTCCTGGTGTCTACAGTATATACATTTATATATACAGATGTTTGAACCCCATAAGGGGAAGCAAAGGTGCGTACACCTGATGGCCCCAATTAGGGCAAAAGGCATGTTTTGTACTCCTTGTATTATCTGAAAGGTACTGTATCACATACAGTATATATCTATATATATATTGTTTTTTCAGTTCTGTAAGAATTAACACTTATTATTTAGTTCTTTGTGTATATTTAAAATTTAATTCAGCAATCAGGAAATGGCTGTTGAAAAGTTACCGTGTACATTTTATAACCACCAGGGGCTACCACTGAGCCCCATACCACAGACACAACAATACCCAACAGAGTTCCAGGTTCAGATAAATGATTTTCTTATTTGACACCTTCTTCACACAGACTCAAGCAAAATAAACCAATCACAATTTCCTCCTTCTTTCTTCAAAAGAGTGTTGCCCATTGCATCCCGACTATGACTCAATTTAAGTAAGGCAGCAGGCTTCCATTTAAACTAGACCTGGGAACTTCTTACAGCATCCTGTCCAGGATGTCCAGAGCATTACCAGGTTGTGTGAAAACCAGGGTAGTCCTCCCCCCGCAGCACCCTCTGGCAGTCTCCAAAGACTTGGCAGGGCTGAATTTCTGGACTTCAACTTCCATGCCTCCCTGCTGGTGCCCTGATCAGGTTTAGCTCCGAGGAACACTGCCAACTGTTGTGTGGGGGAATGATCTGCTCCCGGTGAACCCATTTGCTTGATCCTTCCATTATGGCCTCCTGGTCGGTCACAAATTCTTCCTTTATCATGGCCAGATTTGACAAATACTGAATTTTCTTAGGAATACTTACTCTAAAATGTTTAAACTCTCCAGGAACAATTTCATAATCAGTTGGCAAAAGACAGATTAATTGGTTGATTATCAGGTGCATGTACTTGGAAGGTGAATTATTATTATTATTAATAATAACAAAAATGACATTAATGAAAATAATCATCATCATGTATTGATATTACATATGTTGTGCATTTGATGTAGCTTTTAAGTGCTTTATAAAAAAGCAAGGATTATACTAAAGAGAAACGTGTCAACAGGTTTAGCCTTTTTGAAATTTTTGACTGTTTGCATTTATTGTCACATTTTGGGTATTTCTGAGACTTTCAGTATATCAACAGGCAAAAGATCTGGGTGTGATCTCAGCTGAAATTTGAACTTTGAAGTATTGCAGTACTGTTGGATGGTTAAAGTTCACACTAGAAACACTCAGAAGATTTGATAATTAGAAATATTTACATTTTTAGAGAGAAAATGTTGGTTTGTAACTGAAAAGAAGGTCAGTTGATCAATGGTAAGTAATTAGACTTTGATTGTCTGATTCTGTGTTTACCTTATCAGTTCTGTTTTTGTAGGTTGATCTGTGCTCAACTTTGTGTGCCTAACCTCACTTTTGTCTGAAATGTTGTTTGTTGAAATGTATCTGTGCTTTAATTTCAAGCATGATGCACGGAAGTAAACCTTGCTCCATGTCAGATCTGTGAATCATCTTCAAAGCAAAACATAACTTTCCTGTACATGTTTTATTAGGTAAAATCTGCTTAGGTCAGTTACCTCTTTTTCTGTTTCTAGTGTTTCATGGTACCAGTAGCAGAAATAATTGTTAAAGCCATTGTTTGTGCATATATTGTTTTGTATTGTTCAAATGATATCCTCCAGCAGAAAAACAAAGTGAGCGCTAACAGCTACTTATAGTAACTTATTATATTGGTCAAGTGTACTGTGCAGGTGCACTATAGGAAGAGCAAAATTAAAAAATAAAAAGCATTATTGCTGACAGAGTGCTAATCAGAATTGTATTAAAAAATGCTATAATTCTACCATCATTTGGTTCTTCAGGTTTTGACAAGAACAAACAAATGACACAAAGTTTAACAGTAATGACTGCTACAAGAGTTGTGCTCCTAAACTCTCTCAAGTGTATAGTTATGGCTGTTCTTGCCAGTATTAATATTGTGTTCATGGTCAGCAAACTGGCCAAAAGCCAAAGACTATGTTCTGGTCTTTTTGTAGGGATTTCTCTAGTAAGAACATATCACAGGCCATGCCATAGCATAACCCCCAGCAAGGGAGGAAGAGAAGGTTCCCTTGTAATACCTGATATTTTTCTGGGGCTACACATTTGATTTAACTTCAAAAACAACACATCATGCAATAAATTCTGACTTTTAGGTTTCATGCATTTTTGTTATTTGGTGGAATAATATCATGATTTTAAGGTAAGGTCTTACCAGAATGGTGATACAGTAAAGGTCTTAGTTTTGCAGAAAATTGTTCCATGTGATTAATCCTAGAATATTACTGGGCACAGCTTTGAGCAGTGCTTATATTTATTTAGGTTTCCTAACTCTTTAAATTGGAAGGGGACAGTCATTGCTGTACACTAGGAACAAACCATACTGGATTTACTCAACTTTCTGTTAGTCCTCCATTGAGTTGATTTTTGTGAGTTCATTGGTCTCAACCTTGTATAAATGTATTTAGATGCGTAAGACTAACAAGTAAGATTATTAAGCTTTTTTGATAACATACAGATACAAAGGAGCAGATGAGAATGTCATCAGAAACAGGTAAAAAGCTGTAAGCTAAATAAAAATCAAAAAAGGAAAATGCGCACAAAATGTAAAACATAGCCTACAAGTCTCATTCAGGAAAGAGTTCTGGTCTACACACTACACTGAGGCAAATAGTAAATAGGTTGAAACAGTCACAAGGGCAAGAAATGAATTGGAAGGAGAGAGGTGAGACCAGGGGAAGGTGAAGCTGGGCATGGCTAGGAGCAAGGTATAAAGAGGAGAATTCTATTACACTAGCTATGACACCACAAACACTCTGCTGGTTTTCATGAATCATCAGGTTTTTGAAAAGACAAAATTTAAATAAAGGGTCCCTAGTAGTTAGGAACAGCTTGCCAAAGAAAATGATTTTTTTAAGTGACAGAAAAATTACTTTTACCCACCCAGCCCTGTTGACTGCTTAAGGTATAATATTGTAACAGCACTGACAAGTTACTTCAGCCAGGGATGAGTCCCCCAAGTATGAGCTGGCATTGCATCACTGGTGGAAGGGGCACCTATAACAATTGGCAAACATGCAAAGTTGAATGTTTTTTCAGAAAAAGGAGCAAAAGGTGAGCAGTCCTTTTAAGGATAGTGAGCCACCTAAAATATTACAAAAAATATATTTTGTCTTTTTGATTTTTTATATTTTGTACACAGTATTTAAGTGGTACACTCTTTTATTTCATAAAGACTCACAGGATCATCTTTTCATCCCATTCATTTTGTGATTTTTTTCTAGTACAGAGTCATAGGGAGCCAACCCTGAATAATTTCCAAGTTCAACTGCAGGACATACTCACTGATTGTAGGAAAATTTAAAGACACAAATGAACCTTACCACATATACTTGCACTGTGCTAGCAAACTGGGAGAAACCTACAAACACATGGCAAAATAGATATGCAAATTACAAACAACAGTAGAATTAGTAATAGTAGTAATAGTAGTCTGTGGTAGGCTGGCGCCCTGCCTGGAGTTTGTTTCCTGTCTTGTGCCCTTTGTTGGCTGGGATTGGCTGCAGCGGACACCCCATGACCCTGTAGTTAGGATATAGCGGGTTGGATAATGGATGGATGGATAGTAGTAGTAGTGGTAGTGTTAGTAGTAGTTGTATTATCATTTATACCTTAGCTGAAAAATTATCCAGTTGCCCCCATTTCATGTAATTCCAGGGAAGAACTTTACTGAATTTTGCAAAGTACTACTTTCATTATGTAGCAAAATTGAAAAATAAAGCTAACTTTAATTTTGTACATCATTTATTGTCTTAAATTATCCAGCATATACAGTACATCCGGAAAGTATTCACAGCGCATCACTTTTTCCACATTTTGTTATGTTACAGCCTTATTCCAAAATGGATTAAATTCATTTTTTTCCTCAGAATTCTACACACAACACCCCATAATGACAATGTGAAAACAGTTTACTTGAGATTTTTGCAAATTTATTAAAAATAAAAAATTTGAGAAAGCACATGTACATAAGTATTCACTGGTGTCACGTTTGGAGGAAACCTGGAACCATCCCTACAGTGAAGCATGGTGGTGGCAGCATCATGCTGTGGGGATGTTTTTCAGCGGCAGGAACTGGGAGACTTGTCTGGATAAAGGGAAAGATGACTGCAGCAATGTATAGAGACATCCTGGATGAAAACCTGCTCCAGAGCGCTCTTGACCTCAGACTGGGGTGACAGTTCATCTTTCAGCAGGACAAAGACCCTAAGCACACAGCCAAGATATCAAAGGAGTGGCTTCAGGACAACTCTGTGAATGTCCTTGAGTGGCCCAGCCAGAGCCCAGACTTGAATCCGATTGAACATCTCTGGAGAGATCTTAAAATGGCTGTGCACCGATGCTTCCCATCCAACCTGATGGAGCTTGAGAGGTGCTGCAAAGAGGAATGGGCGAAACTGACGAAGGATAGGTGTGCCAAGCTTGTGGCATCATATTCAAAAAGACTTGAGGCTGTAATTGCTGCCAAAGGTGCATTGACAAAGTATTGAGCAAAGGTTGTGAATACTTATGTACATGTGATTTCTCAATTTTTTTATTTTTAATAAATTTGCAAAAACCTCATGTAAACTTTTTTCACGTTGTCATTATGGGGTGTTGTGTGCAGAATTCTGAGGAAAAAATGAATTTAATCCATTTTGGAATAAGGTATAACATAACAAAATGTGGAAAAAGTGATGCGCTGTGAATACTTTCTGGATGCACTGTAACCACCATTTAAAGTAGTGCAAAAAACAGTAGAAAAGATAAAATAATAAAAGATTTCCAAAATATTTTTCAAAATATTATGTTATTTTACAATATGCAACACAACTGTTAAGAATGAAGTAATTAAACCTGAAAGAATATGGTGGTAGATCTCATGGACATAAAAATAAGGTAGTAGAATTAGCTCCTCAATCACCTACAGCTTTGTGAATTGTTGCTGGAATAACTTAATAAATAATTTGTAGAGGGCAGATCCTTTATCATAACAATATGCACAGGGCAAGAACCATTTCTACAGGGCACCAGTCTATTCATTTCACCAAAGTCACTTAAGGCAGTCTGCTAAAGAGAGCGCGAGAGTGAGCATGAATGAATTAAATGTGTACAGTATATACCACTTGTAGTATGTGTGTTTTCAGAATAGAGTTCAGGTAATAGGATAAAGAGAAGATAACAAATTTTCATTACTTTACACTTCCAGTATAGACAGTCTTTTTTTTCTTAAGGAAATCAACTTTTCTTATATATCCAACACATCCACAGATGGTATTTAATTGTGTTAAGTAAGTACAACGGGGATCGTCCATTAAAGGGATGGCTATGATTTTAGTAACACACCTGAAGGGGTCATGGATCATGGCTGGCCTTAATGTTTTTTCTCTGGCTATTCCCATCCCTTCATGTGTCCTCTGATTCCTTCCACTCTGACAAGCGTGGTATATGAAAAAATGCTGTACTGTTGTAAATTGATCAAATGTAACATTTCTGTTAGATGAAAATCTAAATGTTATGTAAGATGAAAAGAAGTGTAACTTCTGCATGTGAAAAATATTATGTCATATGATTTACAGTACAATTTAATTTTACAGAAATCACTATTTCTACACATTTTTCAGTCTCTTTAATACTATTTGGTACAAATGTACCATAAGTTAGTCTACTGAGTCAATTCAGTTTTCAAAATTTTAAACTTCGTGCACAGTGAAATAGTGAGATTAAAAGTCATGGTTTGGATTTTTAAGAAATGGTTAATTTGTCTTAAAACCGTATATAAGTATCCAGCTTCTCTCAAGCTGTACTTTTGTTTATACATAGCAATTTTACCCAAAAAAGGAACACCACACGATAATGAAAACTACTAAAATAAAAGTTGTGAAACCTCAAACTGCGTTAACATTATCCCCAATTAATCTTGAACAGATATTACTGAGATATTTTTAAATGTTCCTACTAATCAGTAGGATCAGTAACCCTACCCGGGCAAAAATTCCAAAAGTGTAACGCTAAATTACTGAAGCTAATTTACTGCTAAAACGGTATGCAGCCACTTAGAGGAAAAGAAAATCAACAATCTATATTGCAGAAAAAGACAATCGTGCTGTATAAATATGAGGCAAATGCTATTTCTATAGATACAATTAAACAATTTCTTCAAATGTATTATCTGAGAAGGTATGGGGCAAATTGTAATATTAAGTTTGGGGCATAACCAGACTTTTATATAAAGATTTGCAATTTTGTGCTTTTGACAATTGTGTACAATAAATTTGTCAATGTGGAAAAAATGGCAGCTTTATACACAATATATTGGGCTGAGTTTCTCTGAATTTCTCACAGTGCTGGTTCAATTAATAACAGCCCATCTCAAATAGTCTCAAATAGTGCAATATATCTCTAATAAACTGGAAAAAAGTAATTTCTCTGTATATTTGATAGAGATAAGTCAAATGCATTCTTTCAAATTTGTTTAAAAATAAATCTTTCCCTCACTCAAGGTAGGGTTATTCTGCACAGAAGGCAGAATTTTCCTGGAAAAAGCAAGCCTGGGGTTTATCAACAGTGTAATTTTGAACATTGCGCAGGGTACTACTTTATGAGGATACTTTTCTACATTAAACACTTTGTCATATATAGTATTCTCTGCCAAACATCATGTATTTGTACAGTTGAAAGAAAGATCAGGTGAGGCAGATATATTTCAAAACAAGAATCAGTAGTATATGCTGTGATTGATCATAAACGTTTCAGAACATGAAACTGTTTACCAATACACATAAGACAATTTGCATCAAACAAAAGTAGTAAATCACTGTCCATTAAGAACTTAGTGGCAATTATTATTCCTTGTGGTAGAGTTATGAATGCAGCTTTATTGATCCTGACTGTTGCACATGGAAAGACAAAGATTTCTTTGTTACAGGCAAGTAAAAACATATGTTTTACCAAGCTGTAATGCTTTTTTTTTCTTATGTTGCAGATGGAATTTGTTTGGCTTACTTCTGTTTCAGATATGTTATATATTGTAAAAGACACAAGAACAAATATAAAGGTTTGGGGGATCCACCACGATGCAGCAAAAAAAATAGCAAGAAGTGAGTAACCACAAAGGACTGAGTCAATGACTGACTGCAGGATGAAGGGTTAGGGTTTTATAGAGGCTAGGCAGAAAGGGATGGGTTTTTATGGGACAGACGTTGGCAGGAGGGCATGGTCTGGGAATGGAAGTAGGCGGAGCTGTAGCTGGGTTTCTCTTCTGGTGCTCTCTGGAAGAGGGAGAAAAGGCATTAACACTAGACTCGCCGAAGCCTACAAAAAAATCCCAGGCCACCTTAAATTCCCTCGCATGTCTTTTGTTTTAGAGAAACATTATTCACTTTTATTCTCTTAGTCACATTCACGCTTCCCCTGATCTGACACTGTTAGTTTTCACATAAAGACGTGCTATAACAGAGGTGAACTCCGATGAGGAATAGTGAAACAAAATGGTAACTTTTACAAGTACCATAAATTTACACAGGCTGTTACAGACTGAAATATATCAAATGTATGCTTTTATTTTATAACAGTAATGAAAGAGCTGGAACAGAACCCGCCGCCTCTCAAGTTGGAGACAGCAGTTCTTACCTCCACATCAGTGAAGCAGATATAAATGTGGGTGTGTGTGTCGTACCCTAATCCAATTTCTTTTACTTTGGTTAAATTCTTGAAAAAAAGCATACTTGTTTTGTTATAATTGTACCCTTTGTGAAAGTGTTTATTTGATATTTGGACTTAAGTCTTCACACATTATACACTTCATGTCAACATTTTATCATTAGTACTATAACATGAAAACGTTTCTGTTTTAGCTATGTGTTCAACATTTCTTGCCTCACATTTCCTGTATTCCTACATTTATACAGTTCAATGTAAACACGGAACATACATGAAAAGTATGTATTCCATATAATGATATATTATTTACCCTATACAATTCAAGGCACCTTACACCCAGAAAAACAGATTTGAGCTGGGAGAACTTGGTCTACGACTAAAGGTGCATCGAAGGGGGATGGGATAGCAGGCTGCCTGCTACTTGTGCTGCTTGACACATTTGCAAAACAGTAGATGCTGACGAGGTCGTGCGAGGGAATTTAAGGTGGCCTGAGTTTTTTTGTAGGCTTCATAGATTCTAGTGTTAATGCAGTTCATTAACCCTGACTCTGCTTCTTTCCTTGTGTATATATATTGTAGAAGATCAGCCCGGCTACAGACTGACACCAAGGGCACACAATGCCCAAAACACACACGTTTATTATACTTTTCCTTATTTACACAACACCATGCATAAATCAGCACAATACTCAGTCCCTTTTTACTTCTCTACTTTTCCATCTGCCACCTCCACTCCTCTAGTCGCAAGCTCCGTCCTCTGTCCCTCAACTCCGGCTCCTCTACTGGATTGAGGCCGTCTCCTTTATACTGCACCCGGAAGTGCTCCAGGTACTTCCCGATTAACTTCCAGCAGCACTTCCAGGTGTGGCAGAAGTGCTGCAGACCTAGTATCCAGAGCTGTTCAGGCACCCCCTGGCAGTGGCCATGGACCCCAACAGGTTTGAGCTTCTAAGTCCCAAGCCTGTGGCCCCGATGCAACCCAGGGGGGCTGCCCTCTCATGTCCCAGGGTATGAATTGTCCTTCTCCTGGTCCTTTGCTTTTCCAGGCCTGCCAGTAGGACGATATATAAATGCTCAAAAAAATTAAAGGAACACTTTGAAAACACATCAGATTTCAATGGGAAAAAAATCATGCTGGGTATCAATACTGATCTGGACTTGGTAATGTGTTAGGAACAAAAAGATGCCACATTGTTTGATGGAAATTAAAATTATCAACCTACAGAGGACTGAATTCAGAGACACCCAGAAAATCAAAGTGAAAAAATGATGTGGCAGGCCAGTCCATTTTGCCAAAATTTCATTGAAGCAACTCCAAATCGTACTCAGTAGTTTGTTAGGCCCCCATGTGCTTGTATCCATGCCTGACAACATTAGGACATACTCCTAATGAGATGACGGATGGTGTCCTGGGGGATATCCTCCCAGATCTGGATCAGGGCATCAGATGGACCGAAAAACATAATGTCCCTAAGGTGTTCTATTGGATTTAGGTCAGGCGAGCGTGGGGGCCAGTCAATGGTATCAATTCCTTCATCCTCCTTGTCATGCACCAGGAAGAACCCAGGACCCACTGCACCAGCATAGGGTCTGACAGTGGGTCCAAGGATTTCATCCTGATATGTAATGGCAGTAAAGGTGCCGTTGTCTAGCCTGTAGAGAGGTCTGTGAGTCCCTCCATGGATATGCCTCCCGAGACCATCAATGACCCACCACCAAACTGGTCATGCTAAACGATGTTACAGGCAGCATAACGTTCTTCATGGCTTCTCCAGACCCTTTTATGTATGTCACATGTGCTCAGGGTGAACCTGCTCTCATGTGTGAAAAACACAGGGCGCCAGTTGAGGATCTGCCAATTCTGGAATTCTATGGCAAATGCCAATCGAGCTCCACAGTGCCAGGCAGTGAGCATAGGGCCCATTAGAGGACGTGAGGCCCACAGGCCACCCATGAAGTCTGTTTCTGATTGTTTGGTCAGAGTCATTCACACCAGTAGCCTGCTGGAGGTCATTTTTTAGGGATCTGGCAGTGCCCATCTTGTTCCTCCTTGCTCAAAGGAGCGGACACTGGTCCTGCTGATGGGTTAAGGACCTTCTATGGCCCTGTCCAACTCTCCTAGAGTAACTACCTGTCTCCTGGAATATCCTCAATGCCCTTGAGACCGTCCTGGGAGACACAGCAAACCTTCTGGTAATGGCACGTATTGATGTGCCATCCTGGAGAAGTTGGACTACCTGTGCAACCTCTGTAGGGTCCAGGTATTGCCTCGTGCTACCAGTAGTGACAGTGACCATAACCCAATGCAAAACTAGTGTAAAAACAGTCAGAAAAGATGAGGAGGGAAAAATGTCAGTGGCCTCCACCTGTTAAACCATTCCTGTTTTGGGGTCGTCTCATTGTTTCCCCTCTAGTGCACTTGTTGTTAGTTTCATTAACACCAAAGCAGCTGAAACTGATTAACCACCCCCTCTGCTACTTAACTGACCAGATGAATATCCCAGACGTTTCATTGACTTGATGCTATACTCTGATTAAAAAGTGTTCCTTTAATTTTTCTGAGCAGTATATATAAATAAATATATATATATATATATATATATATATATATATATATATATATATATATATATATATATATATACAGTAAATATAATAAACTTAAAAAATGTTGCATTATAATCTTGCTATCTAGTGGAAAACTTTTTTCTGAAGAGCACTTACAATAGCTTTATTAATGCTGATTGTAATTACCAGGTATCTTACTGCCTTATGAACAGCACTCTTTAACACTCTTGACTTTAGTATTATACAATGAACTAAACATTATTTTGAGGTGTTTTTGAAGGCTGTCTTCCATTCAACTGTTCTTTCACTGCTCAGTTGTCTTGTCTGTAAACAATAAAGGAGTAAAGGAGTAAACTGTCAGGAAGTATGAAAGGCAGGGACATTTGTTCATGGAAACGCAAAAAAGGAATCAAATTTGCATCCCACATTATACATAATGAAATTAACCCTTGAAGTTAGTGATATTTTTTGTTTTGAATAGTACTGTAATTTAGATCAGGTTTTATTTTAGCATTTTTCACCTTGAATTGAGCCTTCGCCCTTGTTCAGTACTGTATGCAAAAGTTATGAACAGGCTGAACTAACTAAGAACATTCTTGTGGCTACCATTGTGGTAGACATGCACCATCAACTAGAACACAAGGGCAGAGATGAAAACTGGGTAAGGGTAAATTTTGCACAAGCAGTAGAATTTTGTTCCTGACACAGAAATCATCAATGCAGTACATGAAAGAAAAAGTAAAGACATTTTTCTCATTGAAACAACTGTAAAGAAATGGATTCATACCTTTTTAGTAAAAAATTCTTACATCAATTTTTTGTGGAAAAGTTAATTATTGCTATTTCACCTATGTGTAGTTCTTTCGACACTTATAAAAATGTCCATCCATCCATCCATTTTCCAACCCGCTGAATCCGAACACAGGGTCACGGGGGTCTGCTGGAGCCAATCCCAGCCAACACAGGGCACAAGGCAGGGAACCAATCCCGGGCAGGGTGCCAACCCACCGCAGGACACACACAAACACACCAAGCACACACTAGGGCCAATTTAGAATCACCAATCCACCTAACCTGCATGTCTTTGGACTGTAGGAGGAAACCAGAGCGCCCAGAGGAAACCCACGCAGACACGGGGAGAACATGCAAACTCCACGCAGGGTGGACCCGGGAAGTGAACCCGGGTCTCCTAACTGTGAGGCAGCAACGCTACCACTGCGCCACCGTGCCGCCCCTTATAAAAATGTTTTAAGTAATAATTAATTAATTTAACTTGTTGCAGTCTGAGATGGAGTAGGTTGGCTACATTACTGCGTCCAACATTGGGTTGGATATTTATTGCCTTGCACCCATTGCTGCTCAGACAGGCTCTAGCTCCTACATCCCATAACTGAAAGATGCAATATTGAAAAAGTGGTGGATGGATAGATTTTTGAAGTTTATTTTCTTTACACCTCATGATTTACCTTTCTGATTGAAAGAGACCATGGTCAGACTGACCTATGCAGAGTATTTTTTTTTCTTTTTCCATTATTAATGCAATTCAAGGTTGTGCAGCTTGCAGATGTTTCATGGTCAAGGTGACTGAAAAATGAAAAGGGCAAGGTTAGAATGAAAAATAGAAAGTGCTATTTCCAAGACTAAATTGTTGAAATTACTAAAAATGTGTTGCTATTACTGTACATCCTGAATGCTATTTACTATTAAAATAGAATCACACCTTACCACATAAACATGTCCAATTAACAAAATAATAAAGTATGAAATTATTACATTTTTATTAACAGAAGAATGATTATCAAGTAATTAACACACTAGTTAAAAAACCTAAGGGGAACCTGCTGGGAAAACAGACAGATAAACAAAATACTAAATACCCTTATTCTGAAAGGTCTATGCCAAACTGTACTTAAACTCTAAATTCAAAGTGCAAACACAATTAGAAGTAACTAAAAATTAGAATTGCAAACTCAATAACAACAACAATATTTACTTATTTAGCACATTTCTTTACATAAGTATATAGCTGATTGTGCTTTACAAGAAGAAAAAGATAAAGTTAGAGGTAAAATGGAAGAATTCCTAGTTTGTAAGTATCTCAATGTTAAATTAGTAAAAGTCAATGTCTGTTTTGATAGTACTGTATATACAATAATATGGTTGGATGGCTAGAGAGAATAGGAAAACAAAAACTCCAGCTGGAAAGGGTGCTGGAAAAAATAAGCCTCTAGTGGTTCCAAGGCCACAGGATTGCCCAGACCCATTTGGGTATTTTACAGTACTTGAATGGAATAAAGTAATTTAATATTATTAAAGATGAAAATACCTGTACTCGGGTGGGCCCATAACACCTGAAAGTTTATGTCTAATAAGCACAAAATGCCTCACTCAGAATATGGTATCAGTTTAGGAGACACAAGGCAGTCATACATTTATACTATCCACAAACTACACAGTTTATATCACATGCAAAGTGTAAGAGGATGAGACTTCACAATATTTTGTTATATTGACTATATTTATATCCTGTTAACAACTATGCTATGTAATAGCAATCAGAATAGTTATTTTAATTAATGATCTGCTAAGTTCTTATTAGCGCCAGATTCGAAGATACTGTTCTGAATTGTTCTTGTTCTTTTTGTGAACTTGCTAATTCAACATAGGGTTACAGGGAGTTTAAATCCACCCTGGCAGATTCAGGAATAAGGTAGGAACCAATACAGAGCATAGCATAAATACACCATGTGGCACACTCATTCATGTGTCCACTCTCAGTCAGAGTTAATTTACAGTTTCAAAATTTAACATATAAAATGTATCAGATGGTGCAGGTCAGCTCCATTTTCCCTGTTCCATTTAGGAGCCTCTTTAACCTGTCACCGTTGATAGTCATAACAAAGATGAGCCAGGCAAATGAGGACACATGCATCCAGCCAAGGGGTAGTTGAAAAGCGTTCAAGTGCTTTTCTTAAAACCATCCAAAAACAAACAGTGTCCAAAGTGCAGTAATTCAAGTAAAATATTCTTCAATAAATGAATAATCCATAAAAACTAGTGAGAATGTGTAGAGGTTAAAACCTGGTCAATAAATATTCCAATAAAATGAGGCTAAAATAAAATCCTTCTCAAACATGAGCCCCAATGCTTCCCTCTAAAATCTGGTGTCTCCTTCACTTATCCTATCCAGAACTTGCAGTGACAGAAGATGCCCGCCGACAGATGCAGTCAACCTTTATATCCAGGCTGGGGTCCCCATTGCTGGGTCTTCGGCAACAGTGGGGCACAGTGCCAAGTCGCACATGTCTCCCGCCACCTGTCTCTCAGCATCTGCAGGAAACACCACATATCAAGCTTCTCCTACTCCCTGACAATCGCTTAATAGGAGCGCACCTTCTTCAACTCCAGGCTCCTCACCCTGAGGTTCCACTCCTGACCACCTGCCTCTGATCGCTCTAACATGGGCTCCCTCAATCCTGCCTCTCATTCCTTCTTCCTTCATTAACTTCCATTCTCTCCTTTGCATTTTTTCATTTCTATTCTTTTCTGTTCTGTATCAGAGTAGTATGGTGGGTGTATAGATGCAGTACTTGTGATGGAACAATTTATGGTATATTGACTGAGATCCTAATTAAGAGGCCATGAAAACCATTTCACCCTTGTTGTGTCATCTTGTCTTTTTGTATTGTTTTGTTTATTTTCCATATTGTCTTATGTTTGTTCCAAAAACTTATTGAAAAAAATGTTCTCAAGGACATGCTGTGCCCACTGGTACCATTACAAGATAGCATTTTAGTATTAAGTCATTGTAGTATTATCTAACATGAGTACAATAAATTATAAGTATGAAGTCTGTTTTTTTTTTTTGTTCCAGGCAAACTTGACATTTTCTGTTTTTGTCTGGCCTCTCTACCTCTCTGCTTATCAAAGCATAGTCCTAAATCCTGGTATAGAATGGCCTTACAAACAGAACCGTATAGTTACGCTCTGAGCCTCCTATAAAATTATGTCACAGTTCTGCCAGATCAAAGTGCCCTCTGTAGTAACTATAAGGACTACTCAGTCTGGATGCTTGCCCACAGAAATGAGCGTTAGCCCACCTGACCTAAAAGCCTGATTGTTGCAGTGCTGCATTGTATCGCCCTGTAAAGTGTGAGTGCAGAACTGAATGAGCTGACTTGAACATAGGCATGATGCAGTGTTCAACTGAGTCCATTTTTGTAATGATACGCATAACTCCAAATAATAAAATATACTTTCAGAAAGCAGGCAGATTATTATACTCAAGCACTTAAAGAAAACAGACAAACAGTGTCTAATACTTAATACGATTCTGACATGCCACTCTTATAGCACACATCCAGAATGCCTGCAGTAACCCACCAATCTCTCAGTTTATATAATGAAATACACCTAGGAGTTGGAATCTCCTTAGTAAGTAATTGTTCCTCTTTGGCATCAAAGTATGTCTTAAAATATTCAGCTTTACATGTCAATTGTACTATGACATCACATAGCAGTTAGTTTGCTTTGTATAGCATATCTCTTTTTGCTGTATCTTCTTATGTTCACCCCATGAAATCTTTAAAAACATTGCTGCAAGATTATTAAGCAGAAAATATGCATAAATGCCAGCCTATTGTACATATACTGTACATATTGCTTAATAAGAAGGGAATGTTTATGGCAACTGTCTGGGTAAATCCAGATAATAGCAGACAAACTGTGAATTACATTTTTGGTTCACCTTTCCCTAAAGTTAAATCATGGGCAATATAGTTTCGTGTGTAATGTAGTATTCAGTTTTTTAAGTGTTGCTATTAAAATTTCCATGGATTAGGCTTTTAATACATTGAACGAAAGAGAGAAATCCCGGTATTTTAGCCTGTGGCAGTACCAAACAACAAATGGATTACCTATGCTTGTTCAGACACAGCTGTTATTACGAGATGTCTTTGTGAGATTTAGTGCTTGCCTCTGGAATGTTAGGAAAATTCAGATTTTTTTGACAGGTGACTAACCTCTGCTTGTTAAAATTCCAGCAAAATTAACCTCCTTAAAATGCTACATTTCAATATTTCAGAGCTGCCAAAACATTACAAAAACACATCATTGGTCATTAATGTAAACCAGCATATTGTATCTTCACATTTTGGCGTGTAACCAGGCAATAACTCTTGTTGACTTATGTTTTTGTCAGTAAGTGTTAAGGAAAATCCATTCAGTGTTACTCTAAGTTTATAATCTGGCTTTCAAAGTTTTCTGTGTGAAGCTTGCATGTTTTCTGCATTTGTAATGCTTTGCTCAAGCTGGATTTACTTTCACAATCCTATGATGTGGCATTGGTGAATGTGGCATTTTATTCATCAGCGCAGAAGAGCCTTGTCTAATTTAGCATTTCTGCATATGCTTACTCCGTAAATCCAAATAAATGGTTTTCTAAGTGGGTTGATTTAAATATTGTAGCCATAATTAACAATGAAATACTTTAAGGTTGATTCCAACATTGCAACAAATGCCACCAGATAAGACTTTATCCTGATTAACCACCTCCACCTTCCACTATTGGTAACACATATGCTGTAATTGGAATTGAAGAAAAGAGTTGTTTGTTGGAAAAAATAGATATGTTTGTGTGATGTCTATTTCTCTGTCTGAATATCATGTTTTGGCAGTGAGAGTTACACAATTTGTGCCCCCTGAAGTACATGTCTGTTTTTGCCATTTATTGTTAACTACCGAGTATGTCTACTATATGTTTAAAATCTTAAGTGCTCACAGTTTGCGTCCTTCTCAGGATTGTTAACGTATTATTTGCACTCTCTACCAAACCATCTTGCATTACAATGAAAATTGTTTCAAATAGGAATCATAGCTTGAGAAATTATGCTTAGTTTGATGTATTTATTCATAACCTTTCTGTTCCTCGTCCGTTTTAACTTCTGCATCACTGGTAGTGTTTCCTCTATCTTGAACCTGTGGTCTCTAAGTAATAAATAGAATCAACCAACCATCATAGCCTTCTCCAGTTTGATATTTGCAGGGAACTGCATGGCTTTTTATTATTATAATTGAAGGACTTGGTCATTGTCGTTTTGAGGTTTGAACTATTTTTGTTCTTACTTTACTAGTCATTTAGCCCGTTACAATAACGGGAGCTAGAACAGTAGTGCATAAACATTAGTAGGAACAGTCTGTATTAAATGGCAAGGGACTTTGACCTCATTCTTTTTGTTGGTCGTATTTTTCTTTCTTTCAGACGTTCTTTTGTTTATGTTTATTTGCTGAGCTGACCGTTCTTCGTGGGCTGCCGCCGTGTATTGTGTGTCTTTAATTTTCTGTGACAGTAATACTGCCTTGTACGTCCGCTGGCTTGTACGTCCATATTATACCTTTAATTTTCTCTGGCGGTAATACAGGCGTGCGCGTCGGTAATATGCCTTTAATATCCTCTGACAGTAATACTGGCTTGTATGTGGCTGTAATATGCATCACTGTATTGTGTACCTTTAATTTCCTCTCACCGTAATACTGGTTTGTATTTCCGTAAAATGCCTCTAACTTTCTCTGACAGTAATATCGCACAACGCACCTTGCCCCGCGCATGCGCACTTCACCAGAAGCCCCGCACATGCGCACCTCACCAGAAGACACACATACACGGACACCTGGATGCACAAAGGGATTTTATTAAAGAGGATGATAATGTTACAAAATGATAATGTTATTGCTATCATTGTTATATAATCTGGTATTCTGTTGCATTTTTCATCCTTCTCTTTTGAATTACTGGATGTTATATTTGTATTCCTATGTAATCATGTTGTATCTTATTATTATTTCAATATTTTCAATTTTGAATATAGTTTATTGTATAAATCCTATTACTGTCAACGATGCCTGTCAAATTTCACTTCATTTAGTTAATTACATTTAATGTTTTCTTACTCTTTTTCCATGATGAATTCTGTTGACCACCCCTTCCCATGGGCTCACCACCTATGGGAGGGGCCAAGGAGGTCGGGTGCAGTGTGAATTGGGTGGTGGCTGAAGGCAGGGACCTTGGTGGTCCGATCCTCGGCTACAGAAGCTGGCTCTTGGGACGTGGAATGTCACCTCTCTGAAGGGGAAGGAGCCTGAGCTAGTGCGCGAGGTTGAGAGGTTCCGGCTAGATATAGTCGGGCTCACCTCGATGCACAGCTTGGACTCTGGAACCAATCTCCTTGAGAGGGGCTGGACTCTCTACCACTCTGGAGTTGCCCCCGGTGAGAGGCGCCGAGCAGGTGTGGGCATACTTATTGCCCCCCGACTTGGAGCCTGTACATTGGGGTTTACCCCGGTGGACGAGAGGGTAGCCTCCCTCCACCTTCTGGTCGGGGGACGGGTCCTAACTGTTGTTTGTGCATATGCACCAAACAGCAGTTCGGAGTACCCACCCTTTTTGGAATCCCTGGAGGGGGTGCAGGAGGGCATACCTTCTGGGGACTCCCTCGTACTGCTGGGAGACTTCAGTGCTCACGTGGGCAATGACAGTGAGACCTGGAAGGGCGTGATTGGGAGGAATGGCCCCCCCCGATCTGAACCCGAGTGGTGTTTTGTTATTGGACTTCTGTGCTTGTCACGGATTGTCCATAGCAAACACCATGTTCAAGCATAGGGGTGTTCATATTTGCACTTGGCACCAGGACACCCTAGGCCTCAGTTCGATGATCGACTTTGTGGTCGTGTCGTCGGACTTGCAGCCACATGTCTTGGACACTCGGGTGAAGAGAGGGGCGGAGCTGTCAACTGATCACCACCTGGTGGTGAGTTGGCTCCAATGGTTGGGGAGGATGCCGGTCAGGCCTGGTAGGCCCAAACGTGTTGTGAGGGTCTGCTGGGAACGTCTGGCAGAGCCCCCTGTCAGAAGTAGCTTCAACTCCCACCTCCGGCAGAACTTCGACCATGTCCCAAGGGAGGTAGGGGACATTGAGTCCGAATGGGCCATGTTCCGTGCCTCTATTGTTGAGGCGGCTGACCGGAGCTGTGGCTGTAAGGTAGTCGGTGCCTGTCATGGCGGCAATCCCCGAACCCGTTGGTGGACACCGGCGGTGAGGGATGCTGTCAAGCTGAAGAAGGAGTCCTACAGGACCCTTTTGTCCTGTGGGACTCTGGAGGAAGCTGATAGGTATCGGCAGGCCAAGCAGAATGCGGCTTCGGTGGTTGCTGAGGCAAAAACTTGGGCATGGGAGGAGTTTGGAGAGGCCATGGAGAACGACTTTCGGACGGCTTCGAGGAGATTCTGGTCCACCATCCGGCGTCTCAGGAGGAGGAAACAGTGCAGTGTCAACACTGTATATGGTGGGGATGGTGCGCTGCTGACCTCGACTTGGGACGTTGTGGGTCGGTGGGGGGAGTACTTCGAAGGGGGACCGGAGGGTGTGTTCCAACTACAGAGGGATCACACTCCTCAGCCTCCCTGGAAAAGTCTATTCGGGGGTTCTGGAGAGGAGGGTCCGTCGGATAGTCGAACCTCGGATTCAGGAGGAACAGTGTGGTTTTCATCCTGGTCGCTGAACAGTGGACCAGCTCTACACCCTTAGCAGGGTCCTGGAGGGTGCATGGGAGTCGCCCAACCAGTCTACATGTGTTTTTGGACTTGGAAAAGGCATTCGACCGTGTCCCTCGGGGAATCCTGTGGGGGGTGCTCCGAGAGTATGGGGTACCGGACCCCCTGATAAGAGCTGTTTGGTCCCTGTACGACCAGTTTCAGAGCTTGGTCCGCATTGCCGGCAGTAAGTCGAACCTGTTTCCAATGAGAGTTGGACTCCGCCAGGGCTGCCCTTTGTCACCGATTCTGTTCATAACTTTTATGGACAGAATTTCTAGGCGCAGCCAGGGTGTTGAGGGGGTCCGGCTTGGTGGACTCAGGATTGGGTCAGTGCTTTTTGCAGATGATGTTGTCCTGTTTGCTTCATCGGGCCATGATCTTCAACTCTCTCTGGATCGGTTCACAGCTGAGTGTGAAGCGGCTGGGATGGGAATCAGCACCTCCAAATCCGAGACTATGGTCCTCAGCCGGAAAAGGGTGGAATGCCCTCTCAGGGTTGGGAGCGAGATCCTGCCCCAAGTGGAGGAGTTCAAGTATCTTGGGGTCTTGTTCACGAGTGAGGGAAGAATGGAACGTGAGATCGACAGGCGGATCGGTGCGGTGTCTGCAGTGATGAGGGCTCTGCATTGGTCTGTCAGGGTGAAAAAGGAGCTGAGCCATAAGGCAAAGCTCTCAATTTACCAGTCGATCTATGGTCATGAGCTATGGGTAGTGACCGAAAGAACGAGATCGCGAATACAAGCGGCTGAAATGAGTTTTCTCCGCAGGGTGTCTGGGCTCTCCCTTAAAGATAGGGTGACAAGCTCAGTCATCCGGGAGGGGCTCAGAGTAGAGCCGCTACTCCTCCACATCGAGAGGAGTCAGATGAGGTGGCTCGGGCATCTGATCAGGATACCTCCTGGACGCCTCCCTGGTGAAGTGTTCCAGGCACGTCCAACCGGGAGGAGGCCCCGGGGAAGACCCAGGACACGCTGAAGGGACTATGTCTCCCGGCTGGCCTGGGAACACCTCGGGATTCTCCCGGAAGAGCTAGAAGAAGTGGCCGCGGAGAGGGAAGTCTGGGCATCTCTGCTCAAGCTGCTGCCCCTGCGACCCGACCTCAGATAAGCGGAAGAGGATGGATGGATGGATGGATTCTGTTGACCATTCATGGTCCTCTTAGTATTCCTTGGTTATTGTTTTGTTTGGATAATATTTGGTGTTTGTTTTTTTCTGTTTAATATTTTTTTACAGTGTATCTTCATGTCCATTACTATCTTTGACTATTGGGGTATTTCTTTCATCACACTTTATTTATATACTTATGAAGTAAGATATTGTTATTAGTTGATTAGTTTTCACCCAATTTAACAGAACTTATAGGTCTTTTATTTTTTTCTCTGCAATTATAATTTTGGACTTTACACAATTGTTGCTCTTCTTTGTCAATTTTCCTGCTCCTTTAATATTGGTGTTTTGATTTATCCACCAATTTGGACTTTCATGAAGTGGATGACAGTGACCTTTTACAGTCATGGTAGTGATGTCGTGTGTCGCACATTCCTTGATGTCTTACCTGCATTCTAAGTATGCATTAGAAACAGTAAACAGTGGTGGCAACCGTAATAAAAAGAAAATGGAGTTGTGGCCAGACTTATTAAAAAATAGTCTTCTAATCAGAAAACCAACCTTACCATTAAATTCCTTGGGCTCTAAAACTCGCTGCAATGATACAGACATTATTTATAGAAGCCAAGAAAAAAAAAAGAAAAAAAAAAAAAAATATAATGTGAAGTCCAAATTGTGACATCTGGAAGTATGATGTGTGATGTTATTAAGTCAAACATTCTAAAGATGAAAGTGCTGTCTGAAGTGTGTCCTGATTTTTGCTTTGCTTTTGACTCAGAGTTTTGACTTTTTGTGTTATTCTTCAGTTTCTGGTTAGTACTGTGGTTTTAGTATTTTGCTGTTGTGATTTCTGGTTTTGACCATAGACCTGTTTTTTATTTGATTTTTTTCTCATTTACTTGTCCTCTGCCTTTTATGATCTGCCTTCTCAGTCCAGGCAAAACATTAACTTGTACCTGATAAAATGAGTAACTGAGTGAGTGACCTTGAGATGAAGATGATTTTTGGAAACATAAAACAAGTACATAAGGATATTGGGAATCTGCAAAATTTAAATAAAGATATGGTTTGGAATTTGGATCACCCCCAAAGAAAGGTGGATGACTTACCTCATCCCATTTCTTGAGCTAATGGTGCAATCAGGTTTGAAAAACGTATTATAGAGGTATTTCCCTCTACTTACCCTTTGAAAAACATATAGAGGTATTTCCCTCTACTTACCCTTTACCTGTTTTGTTTAAGGGTAAGTGTACTCGTCAAGTTTGTTAATTGGTTGGTCTACTGTTGCACTTTAAGATTAACACACACATATATAGATATACACATACACACAGACCGTAACCACAAACGTACCGTATGAAAGACGTATACACATGCACGTTATTCCCTAGTACTTTAACCCACACAAGTACTGTATGAATACCATATGCACAGTCCGCTTTCCCTAGTTCTCCAAGAGATTTACTTATCTTAGGCTTGAACAACGTGCGATGTCTTGGACATATCTCAGACCTAAATATTACCTTTGGTCTCCAAGAATATATTCAAACATATAATGACTATAGGCCATTTATCAACCAGTGAGTGTTTTACTTTAATGCACTGTTCATTACTGGACAGAGCTCTTCATTCGCAGCTTGATAAACCTTGTAGCACAGAGGTAATGGCAAACCTCCGGCTACACCAGGTGCTAAAACACATCTACCTTATTACTTCAATCACTGTAGACATGAAGACAAAGCTTAGAAAGTTAAAAGCAGCATTGTATTTGTTACATGAATAATAATACCAAATAGAAAAAATAATAATATAAAATGTGGATAGCAAAGTCCATCCATCCATCCATCCATTATCCAATCCACTATATCCTAACTACAGGGTCAAGGGAGTCTGCTGGAGCCAATCCCAGGGCGCAAGGCAGGAAACAAACCCCAGCCAGCCCACCGCAGTGCACACACACACACACACACACACACACAGGACAATTTAGAATTGCCAATGCACCTAACCTGCATGTCTTTGGACTGTGGGAGGAAACCGGCGCACCCGAAAGAAACCCACGCAGACATGGAGAGAACATGCAAACTCCACACAGGGAGGACCCGGGTCTCCTAACTGCGAGGCAGCAGCGCTACCCACTGCGCCACTGTGCCACCCATAGCAAAGTCCGGATAGAAATATATATAGTCTTTAGAAAAAGCTTATGAAAAAGTAAAGATGACAAGGATGAATGTCCTAGGCAGCTTTTGATCTGGCACTTGTAGTTGTTCATTAAATGCTTTTCTGACGATCAGGAAACGGCCTCACATTGACATCGCTCTGTTCTTTTGTGATGTCACTCTGTTCTCTTCTCCTTCTTCCTCAGACATAAGCATATTAATAATAAAATTCTACTGAGCAAGATGGGATTGTTAGATATTCTGATTGGCTGGCTGTCAATATGATGAATGAATTCACTCGTCCGTTTTCCCAAATAATAAAACTTTTTAAAGTTGCTTAGTACCTACTGGCATGTCTTCCTTTCCCAGGCTGTAAACCAATTTAGCAACTTGTTGTCCTAGATGCCCAGGTTATAAACTAATTGATAGCCTTTGGCACCAGCATCTCTTCCTTTCTTTGCTGGAATAGCTGTTTCAAAAGTGAGGTACAATTGAGACGAGGATATGCTATGATGTGTCCTGTTTGTAAGTTCATCTAGTGTTGTCTTGAGTAAAATATAATGAAAATATAAACCAAAATTTACAGATTTTGTACCCCACAACAAACGTGTAGGGGTTTTCCAAATACGTTGCATATAGTCATTGATCAGAAACCCCAGGCATATCCAAATGAATACTCCTGGGTTGCATTTATAATTTTTTTACTAAATTATACACACATACTTTGTTACTTTGTTACTTTACTCTGCAATAAGATGCTACAGATGTTCTATCAGACGGTTGTGGCGAGCGCCCTCTTCTACATGGTGGTGTGCTGGGGAGGCAGCATAAAGAAGAGGGACGCCTCACGCCTGGACAAACTGGTGAGGAAGGCAGACTCTATTGTAGGCATGGAGCTGGACAGTTTGACATCTGTGGCAGAGCAACGGGCGCTCAGCAGGCTCCTGTCAATCATGGAGAATCCACTGCATCCACTGAACAGTATCACCACCAGACAGAGGAGCAGCTTCAGCGACAGACTGCTGTCACTGTACTGCTCCACTGACAGACTGAGGAGATCGTTCCTCCCCCACACTATGCGACTCTTCAATACCACCCTGGGGGGTAAATGTTAACATTATTCAAAGTTATTGTCTGTCTGTATACCTGCATTGTTATCACTCTTTAATATTTTCTTTATCAGTATGCTGCAGCTGGAGTATGTGAATTTCCCCTTGGGATTAATAAAGTATCTATCTATCTATCTATCTATCTATCTATCTATCTATCTATCTATCTATCTATCTATCTATCTATCTATCTATCTATCTATCTATCTATCTATCTATCTGATAAGTCTCTGGACACTCTTTATGAATCAAACCACTAATGATGTTTTTCTCTCAAGGCTTTTTTGATGAAATTTTAGACTATTCTTAATTAACCTGAGAGGAGTTATGGCCATTAATAGGTTGTTAGAGTGTAACTCTATTATTAAATCTATTAAAATCTATTAATGTGTTGTACAATGGATGACCCGGCGCTCTGACCTCCAAGGATCCTATGAAAAGACAAGTTCCTCTCGGGGATTAATGCAGTGTACGAAATACCAAATATTGACAGCCATTTTGTATTTGAGATTTGTATAAAATACTATGATTTGTGATTGTCTTTATTTTTGGTTTCTGACTCTTGAAAGTATTCTCTTTTTTGGCTGTGACTTTGGTTTGCAATTTGGTTTATACCAAACTTATTTGTTGACTTCCAGTTTTGACCTTTACTTTATTTTTGATTCCATTCTATCTCCTAGTTTTCACTCTGCCTTTGTCTTTGACTGCTTGGTTCAGTCATTACAGGCTTTCAGACTGGCAGAGAGAAACTGAAATGGAAAACCATTAAACCCACACTTCCTAATACTCCTTCTGTTTCAAAAGATTCTTTTGTTCCTATGGAACTAGAAAACAACATAGCATTACAGAATATTAAAGACGTACTGTATATTAGATAAACTTTTGTTTTTACTGTGGAGATTGAGGCTATATAATAACTTTCTGTTGCAAACTGTAGAAAAACTAGAATACTCACCCTTTATTAGGGTTTGTGAGATGTGCAGTTGTAGTCATACTGTTTTTGACAATTGTTTGGTACTCGAAACTTGCTACTTCCCTTGTATTCTGCTTATTTGTTTTTAACACTTTAAACTATACAACCCACAAATTAAGTAGGTTACTGAAGAAACTGAGGCGTAGGTAACTGTTTCAAACATAGGTTTTTTCTTTGTCCAAAAGTTGAATTGCACCTTACACCAATGTATACAGTAGATTACAGAGAACTGAATGATATTAGCATCAAGAGCAAGTATCATTTATACCTAAACAGGTTACTTGTTCTACCATTTTCACAAAGTTAGAAGTTCTTAGAATTTAATTTTCATCAGAGAAGGAGATGAATGGAAAACTACCTTTAATATTGTCTCTGGGCTCTGTGAATATTATGTAATACCCTATTGTTTGGATAATGCTTCTGTTGTGCTTCATTTCTTTGCTAATTACAGTTTGAGAGACATTTTAAGCATATCCGCTTTGTTGTGTATATTGATAATATTTTAAATCTCTATTTAAATAGTGAGCCATGCATTTCAATACTTCTTTTTACCTTAAGGAAACACTGAGGAAAGTGAATTTTACAGATTAAAAGTGAACTTTCACTGAAAAACGCGACAATCTATACCTCCAGCTAATTGTAATGTTTGATCAACTTTATGCAGGTGTTTTTGTCTAATTTCAGGTTTATCTATGTGGAGATTTCATTTGTGACTTAAGTTTTCACTTTAGTTTATATCTTAATGGTACTGATTTTTGTTACTGTTTTAATTTTTTTTATTTACTTGATGCCATTTTGTCTCCACCTCATCATATTTATGTTATCACTAGCAAAATACCCGCACTTCGCAGCGGAGAAGTAGTGTGTTAAAGAGGTTATGTAAACATATATATACATAAACATATAAACTTATATATACATATCTACATATACACATATCTACATATATACATATACACATCCACATATATATACATATATCAACATATATATAGACACATCACATACATACATACACACACACATATATATATATATATATATATATATATATATATATATATATATATATATATACACATACAGACACATATATATACATATACATATTTACATATCTACATATATATACACATATATACATATCTACATACATACACATATATATCTATCTATCTATCTATCTATCTATCTATCTATCTATCTATCTATCTATCTATCTATCTATCTGTCTGTCTGTCTGTCTGTCTGTCTGTCTGTCTGTCTGTCTGTCTGTCTGTCTGTCTATGTATATATATACATCCCCGTGCTTTGCAGCGGCGAAGTACTGCTTTTAAATTTTTATTAAGAAGAAAACTTTTTTAAATTGAGTTAAAATCTACCAATAACAATTTGTTAAGGATCTGTTTTTTTGTGAAGCTGACTTCACACAGCCTCTCCGCTGTTTTATAAACGAACGTCATATAAGGTCTTCCTTTTTCGTTGCTTTGCCAACGGAAGCAGCCTTTTTATTTAATCCTGTTTTTACGATTGTTCAGTTCAGCACTCCGGTTGTAATATGACCAAGCCGTGCAAGCACACTCTTGAGAATGCAACGTATAGTTGTACAGGAGAAAAGCAATCTTGCCTCAAATCAATGGCAACCTTTTGTAGGTCTATGAACTTAATTTAAAGTTTAGGTTTACACGGTGCTTTCTTTCCGAAGTACCTGCACTCATGAATATGTCTGTATGCGTCAGTCGCTGAAATCCCTGTGGTTCGCACCGGCGAAGTTCTGCTTTTAAATATTTATTAAGAACAAAAGAAAACCTTTTAAAATTGAGGGAAAATATACCAATAACAGTTTGTTAAGGATCTGTTTTTTTTGTGAAGCTGCCTTCACTCGAGTGATCACTTCGAAATTTAAGCCTGAGAAATCACCCCGTAAATGCACACGTTTAATTGCACATCTATCTATCTATCTATCTATCTATCTATCTATCTATCTATCTATCTATCTATCTATCTATCTATCTATCTATCTATCTATCTATCTATCTATACATATTAATAAAAGGCAAAGCCCTCACTGACTGACTGACTGACTGACTGACTGACTGACTGACTGACTCATCACTAATTCTCGAACTTCCCGTGTAGGTGGAAGGCTGAAATTTGGCAGGCTCATTCCTTACAGCTTACTTACAAAAGTTAGGCAGGTTTCATTTCGAAATTCTACGCGTAATGGTCATAACTGGAACATGTTTTTTGTCCATATACTCTAATGGAGGAGACGGAGTCACGTATCGCGTCATCACGCCTCCTACGTAATCACGTGAACTAAAAACAAGGAAGAGATTTACAGCACGAGTCAAACCGGGAATGAAGGTAAATGACGTTAATTTTTCAGTGTCTTTTAATACTGTGTAAGCATACATATTAACACATGTGCAATTAAACGTGTGCATTTACGGGGTGATTTCTTAGGCTTAAAAGCTCGCCTTTTATCAAACGCGGGAACAAAGGTAAATGACGTTAATTTTTGAGTGTCTTTTAATACTGTGTAAGCATACATATTAACACATGTGCAATTAAATGTGTGCATTTATGGGGTGATTTCTCAGGCTTAAAAGCTCGCCTTTTACTAAAAAGGTAAATGCAAAACTATTTTCAATCATTCTATGATCTGCTTCTCACAACTGAAGGCACCGTGGCTGATGTTACGTCACTTGATGGCCAACCATAAGCGTTACCTGGTAGGTAACCAGCCACTCACTTCACTCCCTTACGGGAATCGAACCTCTGAGGTTTTCTTTTGTTCTTAATTAAAATTTAAAAGCAATACTTCACCGCTGCTAAGCCCCTCTAGCGCTGACGTCCGAGGTTCGATTACCGTAAGCAAGTGCAGTGAGTGTGTACGCCTGATGAGCCAAGAATAAGGGGGAAAGACGTGTCGCGTACTCTTTGCATTATTTGACAGTAAACTATTTTCAACCATTCTATGATCTGCTTCTCACAACTGAAGGCACCGTGGCTGATGTTACCTCACTTGCTGGCCAACCATAAGCGTTACCTGGTAGGTAACCAGCCACTCACTTCACTCCCTTACGGGAATCGAACTTTGGACGTCAGCGCTACAGGCAAAGCCCCTAAAATTGCGCCACGGCGTGTGGTTCGTTTATTTCATAACATGTAGATTGGGGTAATTACATTCCGCGCCACGGCGTGTGGTTCGTTTATTTGACAACATGTAGAGCGGGGTAATTACATTCACGGCATTCGTAGTCTGATTCACAATCTGATTGTATGGGTGGTTACCTACCAGGTAATGCTTATAGTTGGCCACCAAGTCAGGTCGAAGTGATCACTCGAGTGAAGGCAGCTTCATATATATATATGTGTGAATGTATGTATGTATATATGTATGTCTATATTTATATCTATATATATATATATGTAGATATGTAAATTTGTATATGTATATATAAATGTATATGTGGATGTGTATATGTATATATATATATGTATATGTGGATATGTGTATATGTAGATATGTATATATGTTTATGTATATATATGGTTACATAACCTCTTTAACACACTACTTCTCCGCTGCGAAGCGCGGGTATTTTTTTGATATGTGTATATATATATGTATATATATGTGGCTGTGTATATGTATATATATATGTAGATATGTGTATATGTAGATATGTATATATATGTTTAGGTGTGTGTGTGTGTGTGGGTATATTATCTATAATAATAAAAGGCAAAGCCCTCACTGACTGACTGACTGACTCACTGACTCACTCATCACTAATTCTCCAACTTCCCGTGTAGGTGGAAGGCTGAAATTTGGCAGGCTCATTCCTTACAGCTTACTTACAAAAGTTAGGCAGGTTTCATTTCGAAATTCAAAGCGTAATGGTCATAACTGGAACATATTTTTTGTCCATACACTGTAATGGAGGAGGCGGAGTCACGTATCGCGTCATCACGCCTCCTACGTAATCACGTGAACTAAAAACAAGGAAGACATTTACAGCACGAGTCACACGCGGGAACGAAGGTAAATGACGTTAATTTTTGACTGTCTTTTAATACTGTGTGAGCATACATATTAACACATGTGCAATTAAACGTGTGCATTTACGGGGTGATTTCTGAGGCTTAAAAGCTCACCTTTTATCAAACGCGGGAAGAAAGGTAACTGACGTTGTTCACTGTCTTTTAATACTGTGTAACCATACATATTAACACATGTCCAATTAAACGTGTGCATTTACGGGGTGATTTCTCAGGCTTAAAAGCTCGCCTTTTACTAAAAAGGTAAATGCAAAACTATTTTCAATCAGTTTATTGAAACGCTCCCGTTAAGGATTGCAATAACATATTCGCGAGATAAAAGAACGAAGTAGGGGGAAATGGAAGAACAGCCGCAAACAGCGAAGAGCAAAAAATTAATTAAACAATTGAGAACGGAGCGAGTTAAGCATACAAGCATGTTCATAAGGGAAACAAAGCACGGTGTAAAACGTAAGTTTAAATTAAGTTAATAGAAACGCTCCCGCTGCGGATTGCAATAACATATTCGCGAGATAAAAGTTTAATGAGAAGACACGAGGTATAAACGAAGCACACGCCGTGGCGCAACGTTAGGGGCAACAGTTTCAACCATTCTATGATCTGCTTCTCGCAACTGAAAGACGGCACATGGCGGATGTTAGCCGACTTGCTGACCGCAACGTTAGGGGCTTCAACTATGGCGCTGACGCAACATCTCAGTGCCAACACTTTGCAGACTGTACTTAAAAGACACGCCCTCCTCACTGGACAGTTAAAAACACCAATCAAACTAACGATGACATCAAGTATTACCCAATCAAAACTAGGAAAGGAGGCATCTTCATAAAATGCGTGTGGGATGATTTGCATGAGACGCTGCTTTAAAAAAAAAATGATAAAAAAAATACGGGATAAATCCCGTCCAGTATTGATTCAAAACGGGACGCGCAATTTCATTCTCAAATGCGGCACGATTCCGTATTTTAAAGGACGGGTGGCAACCCTACAGTGCCAGGTAACCACCCATACAATCAGATTGTGATTCAGACTAGGAATGCAATGAATGTAATTACCCCGATCTACATACAAGGCGAAAGTCTTGCAACATTCAAAGATGATGGTTTGGGATAATTAGTACTTATTAAGTACAACATTGAACATAAAAGAGCTTATGAAGCCTTGAACCGAAAAAAGCAACATCTCAGAGATCGTAAAAAAAAAAAAGGAGGTAATGTCGTTTTACTCGCTGTAGATTTTAGTCAAACATTACCAGTTATTCCACGAGGGAGACCAGCAGATGAACTCAACGCGTGTTTAAAATCCATGCTTCTCCCACGGCCGGTTATATGTCGCGTGTTCTCGGGTAGGTACACCAAAAAATGTATACATTTAAGCATGTAATGGGCAAAGAAAAAATGAGGTATGCCCGAAGGCACTGCAGTAGTACTCAATGTAACTTTACTTCTTAAATGTTAATGTTTTACTGTTTAATAATTTATACGCTTCTTATATATTGTTCAAATTCTTTTATCAAAATACCAGTGACAGCGCAATGCACGATAACATGGAGTGAATACACCATACGCATCTGCCCACGGCCGCCCTGGTGTGCGCAGATAGGAGTTGATTCTAAAATAAAATAAACATAAAAAGAGTAATACATTCATCACCCATAAAGCGGATAGCAGACGTGACGTATTATATGTGTACCACATTTCAAGTCAATACGTGAAACGGTTTGCAAGCTACATGTGATTTAAAATCCTGGACAGACCAACGAAAAGCCACGGTAGCAAATTATAGAAGAAGATTTTACTGTTTAATAATTTATATTTATATGAAATGTGCTTCTTATATATTACTTCATATTCTCATATGTTAATGTTGTTTATATTGATTTCTATGTTATTGTAAGTGCATCTATGTGTGTATATGTATGTATGTATGTGTATATATATATATATATATATATATATATATATATATATATATATATAAAAAATATATATATAAAAAATATATGTGTATATGTATATATAATATATCTGTATATGTGTGTATATGTGTGTGTATATGTGTATATGTATATATATATGACAGCAACACTCATAACAATGACAACACAATTACATTGACAATCATGTTACGTTATTTTTAAAATGTTTCCTTTACTTTTTCATAACCTCTTTAACACACTACTTCTCCGCTGCGAAGCGCGGGTATTTTGCTAGTCTATATATATATACATCCCCGTGCTTTGCAGCGGCGAAGTACTGCTTTTAAATTTTTATTAAGAAGAAAACCTTTTTAAATTGAGTGAAAATATACTAATAACAATTTGTTAAGGATCTGTTTTTTTGTGAAACTGACTTCACACAGCTTCTCCGCTGTTTTATAAACGAATGTAATATAAGGTCTTCCTTTTTCGTTGCTTTGCCAACGGAAGCAGCCTTTTTATTTAATCCTGTTTTTACGATTGTTCTGTTTGTATATCACGTTGTATATCATCTGTTAATATGTATGCTTACAAAGTATTAAAAGACACTCAACAATTACACAGTATTAAAAGACACTCAACAATTAATGTCATTTACCTTCCTTCCGCGTTTGACTCGTGCTGTAAATCTCTTCCTTGTTTTCACTTCACGTGATTACGTAGGAGGCGTAATGACGCGATGACGCGATACGTGACTCCGCCTCCTCCATTAGAGTATATGGACAAAAAACAGGTTCCAGTTATGACCATTACGCGTAGAATTTCGAAATGAAACCTGCCTAACTTTTGTAAGTAAGCTGTAAGGAATGAGCCTGCCAAATTTCAGCCTTCTACCTACACGGGAAGTTGGAGAATTAGTGATGAGTGAGTGAGTGAGTCAGTCAGTCAGTCAGTCAGTCAGTGAGTCAGTGAGGGCTTTGCCTTTTATTAGTATAGATTCTAGTGGGACATGGATTTCTTGAAACTATTGTTTTACCAAAAATTATTTTCAAACAGTAGTCCACAATTAAATCTCATTTACGGTGATTATTTTGTTTCAAGGTTGAGGTACAATTTAACCTAATTTCTAGAAAAGTAATTGTTCAGACATAAAAGGTTAATCAAGAGTTAGAAAAGTCTTGCCAATCTAATTAGAATTTCTGTACTACCATTAGCAAAGTTGCCTGTAATATTTTGTTTGATTCAACCATTAGTACATCTCTGTTTGAAAGTTTATTTGGTTTTAAAACTCTTTTACTGTAAGTTCTTCTGTACCCCGTCTTCATTGTCAAGGCTACATAAAAACTGCAAGTGCTGCCATTTTGTATAATTTTTTGTTGGCAACAGCTCTCTAGTTGCAGTCAAGTGGTTGCAGAAAGTACAATGTGTGCCATCAAAACTATAAACAATGGTAGCACTCTTGCCATGCCACACCTGTGGGGGGCTTTGTTATTTTACGTTTCTGATTTTCATTTAAGCCCATTTTTGACTTGATTTTGCTCTTATCTTCAGGTCATGAGCCTTTGTAATAATTTACATTCTAAGTTGTTTACAATTTTATTGGTGGAGTTAATAACACTTTAAACTCATTGTTATGTTTTTTTTTGCAGTTTGTTGTGGATTGCCCTATGGACTAATAATAACTGACAAATGACACTGTATATTGATCAAATTCCAATCCTTTCATTTGCAGAGAGGTATAAAGCATATTATCTGCCAAACTTTCTGTTACCCATTCGTAAATTGGGGTGTAGAACGATTTCATCAGACTATTAAATGGCTTTTAAACCCACTTCAACAGCAGCTCCCTTTTTAAGCAGTGCTTTCAGAAACCTTGCTGTATTACTGCCAACCAAGACGGCAACATCAGGTTCCCTTGTAGCTCTATTAATTTTGAAATGGAAGTAACAGGTACTGTTTGCCGCCTCACAGTAAATCCAAGTGGATTACAGCTACTATTTCCCCTACACCATCTTATTCCTGGTCCTAGTATTTCTTATTTATTCCTGGTCCAGTATTTCTGATACTTCTGACTCACTCTGAGTGGACACCATGTATCCACTATATTAGTTTGGTTAACTCATTTTCTTCAATTCAACATCCTCCACTGAATCCACTCAGATTTTTCCACTTTCACTTAGCAATGAGCAGTCACCCATGCTGGCATAGCCAGCTGACCTGTCTTATAGCAGGCATACCCAGTTAGGTATAGGTTTCTTTATAGATTTAAAATGTACTGACTTAACCTGTCTGGCTTTTCTCTTGTGAATTCCTCTGAAATATAACTTTTTGTGTCTTATTCAATTTTGGTCTGTAATGATCTTTCTGTTTAAATGATCATATAAGCACAACAACAAGCAGTAAAAACTGGAAAAAAGCAAAAAAGAAAGTCAATGCTCTTGAAACTCAATGCTCTTAAGTGTGAAGTGCTTCCACAAAGGTTGCAAGAAGAATAACTGTAAGTTAAATACGTGAAACACAATGAGCATTCTCATCCTCCAGGTGAAGTGCAAAAACAATTAAAAAGACAAAGATGGTGTCTTAATCCACTTTTATTAGCAGACGAGAACTGTACAGAATTTATTTCCAAGCAAATCAATATTTTTTTAGCAACAAATACATCCCCAGATGTTTCTGCAGGAATACTCTGGGAAAACCTGAAGGTCTTCATAAGGGGACAGATTATTTCATATCTTTCCCACAGAAATAAATTGGAAACCAAGAAGGTATCAAAGCTAATCAGTGAAATTGCTAGAATAGATCAAGATCATGCCAGGTGTCCAAGTGAAACATGCCAGGTGTCCATAGGAAAAGGCAGGCTCTGCATTCAGAACTCAACCTCTTAACAACTAAAGAAACTGAACAACTCATATTTAAATTAAGACATCATTATTATAAACATGGAGAGAAAGCTAATATGATATTACCTCAACAAATCCACAAGTAAGAAGTTCACAATACAATCCCATCAATCACCAACACAAACGGAGACAAAACCATTGACCATAAAAATATAATGCACACATTTAGAGACTACTATAAATCCTTATGTTCTACTCAGTTTAAAGAAGACAAGACACAATCTAATGCATTTCTGGATGCATTACAGATACCACAAATAGATACTCAGTGCAGAAGAATTGGTTAAACCTCTGGCACTATCAGAATTACTAGATGCTATAAACTCACTTCAGAGCGGGAAAGCAGCAGGCCGTGATGGATACCCTGCTGAATTTTATAAAAAATTCTCAACTCAGCTAGCTCCCCTTCTATTAGCAACATTTACAGAAGCTAGAGAAAATAAAATTCTACCTCAAACTTTTCGTCAACCATTAATTACCGTCTTTCGTAAACAAAATAAGGACTTATTACAATGTGCATCATACAGACAAATTTCACTTCTGAATAATGATGTTAAGATACTCTTCAAAGTCCTAGCTAGAAGGATGGAGAAAGTGCTGCCTTCAGTAATATCACAAGACCAAACTGGATTTATTAAAGGCAGACACTTAGCTTCCAATCTTCAATGCCTCTCTAATGAAAAATATTCACCCACAAAGTCAAACACCCTGGAGATATTATTATCGTTGGATGCAGTAAAATTTGATATGGTTGAAAGGAACTACCTTTTCACTACATTGGAGAAATTTGGGTTTAGCCAGAACATTTGTGCATGGATCAAATTACTGTATACCAATCCAGAAGCTTCAGTTTGTATTAACACCATTAATTCAGCATACTTTAAACTAGAATGTGGTACCAGGCTTTTTTACAATTGCCATTGAGCCACTGGAAATTCACTGCCGAAAAGCTTATGAGATCAAAGGAATTATCAGAGAAGGACTGGAACAGAAAATTTCTCTACATGCAGATGACATGGTACTGTATATATTAGATCCACAAAATACTGTGCCTGCAGTCCTAACAGATATTCAAAAGGTTTCTGGTCTTAGAATCAATTTGAATAAAATTGTGCTCTTCCCAGTGAATTCTCAAGCGTACAATATTAGTTTGGACACCTTCCCTTTTATCATCTCAGATCAGTTTAAATACCTAGGGTTAAACATCACAAGTAATCATAAAGCTCTTTATCAACAACATTTTGCCGCCTGTATGCAAAAAATTAAGCAAGGTTTGCATAGATGGTCTACCCTTAATCTCACTTTAGCTGGAAGAATTAACATTGTTAAGATGAATATCCTTCTTAAGCTTCTCTTTTTATTTCAAAACATTCCAAAATACATCAGTAGATCTTTTTTTAACAAATTGGATTTAAACATAACTTCATTTATTTGGAATTCAAAACATCCACATATCCAAAGGGTATATCCAAAGGGCAACCCTACAAAGACCTAAGGCGGAAGGCGGTATGGCTCTACCTAACTTGAAATTTTATTACTGGGCAGCAAATATACAAGCTATAAAAACATGGACATGGACACAAATATATGAACATACACAGGCTTGGTCCACAATAGAAATAAAATCTTGCAGTACTTCTTTATATTCCTTGCTTTGCATCCCAATAAATACAAGATATTGCCAATATACTAACCACCCAATTGTGCTTCACTCACTCAGAATATGGAACCAATGTAAGAAGTATTTTAAGATAGAGAAGCTTTTATCTGTGGCACCTCTGCACGAGAAGAACCTTTTCCCACCCTCTCAAACAATGCAGTTTTTAATGTCTAGAAAACATTCAGGATTAAATCATCCTACGAACAATTACACTCCAAATTTAACTTTCCAGCAACACATTTCTTTCACTACCTTCAAATTAGAAACTTTGTTAAACAAAACCTGCTCAGTTTTCCTCACCTCCCACCTAACTCTATGACGGAAAAAATGTTGATCAGTGTTGAGGACTCAGACAGCATTTCCGTAATATATAAAACCATTTTACAGTCCATCCCTTTCAAAGATCCAAGAGTACAGTGGGAAAAAGATCTCTCACTCAACATCTCAGAAAAGGAGTGGAAGGTAGCAATGCACAGAATTCACTCGAGCTCTGTATCTGCAAAGTATAAAATTATTCAACTCAAAATTATATATCGAGCGCATCTCTAGTTTAAAATTGTCCAAAATGTTTCCACGGCAAGATCCAACCTGCGAACGCTGCAGTCAAGTTCCAGCCTCATTGGGCCACACGTTTTGGACCTGCATCAAATTAACATCATTCTGGACCAAAATCTTTAAATGCCTTTCAGACAGCCTTGGTGTCACAATCACTCCTAACCCACTAACAGCTGTGTTTGGGGTACTCCCAGATGGGCTTAAAGTGGAGAAGGTCACACAAATTGTAATTGCCTTTACTACACTGTTGGCACGTTGGCTTATCTTGGTCAACTGGAAGAATCCTAACTCTCCTATACTAAGTCAGTGGGTAACTGATGTTATATACTCTTTGAAAGTTTAAAAAATCAAATTCGCACAAAGACTACCTGTACAAAACTTTTTTAAAACCTGGCAGGATCTAATCAATAACATTTTAGAATAAGCATTTAAATTGAAGAAGCAGGTTCTCTCCCCTCTTTTACTTCATTTATCTTTATTAATTTATTAATTTATCTATTTACATATTTTTGCAAGCTTTAAGTTTTACTCTGCTGGCCTAGCTCTCTTTCTCAGGGGTGGGGTTGATTTGTTTCAAACCTTTTTTTTGTTAAACTTGAGTTATTTCTATGGAATGCTACTTGTTTTTAATAAAATCAATAAAATAAAAAAAACAAACACAAAGAAGCCAGTACGTTATATAATGCAAACCGTGTTTAATGCCACCAGGATAAGCTCTGTTATCTTTAAGTGGATAAAAAATGTTTTCATAATGAATAGATGGAATATATAAGCCAACCTTTAAAATGAAATAATGAGACCACATTTGGAGTATTCTGTGCAGGACTATTCTTCAAAAAATCTCTTGAAGCTATGTAAGGAAGAGAAGCCAGGTGCATCTTTGGACTACTTGTCATATTCTTCTCTGACAGCCAAAGTCACATGTGTCAAACACCATTGCTGGAGGGCAACAATAGATACAGGTTCACTCCAATGTGTTTCTAAGTAAGAAGCTAATAAATATTGCTTAGTTACATGGCTTATCAGTGCTCATTCTTCCATATCAGACATTTGTAATTTTTTAAATGAACCTTTCCAGACATCTTCACTAAAATGTTTTATGGATTGAAGTATTGTATATTAATACTTCCCAGTCCTTCAAATTTTTCATCTTATTTCTACAACAATATTTTATTGGAGCAGAATCTTTACAGAAAAAGAAGCAAAAAAATGAACCTTTCCAGACATCTTCACTAAAATGTTTTATGGATTGAAGTACTGTATATTAATACTTCCCAGTCCTTCAAATTTTTCATCTTATTTCTACAACAATATTTTATTGGAGCAGAATCTTTACAGAAAAAGAAGCAAGTCTTGATTTGCAATTAAAAGATGTCTAGATTTCTAAACCCTTCATAAATATAGCCAAACATCCATGTGTTGTTGAAAAGAGAAGAGTTTGCATACACCTTGGATAAGTCTAACAATTATTGTGAAATTAATGTAGTACCCTAAGTTCTTGTCTATAAGCTGCGGCTTATCTAAGGAAAAAAGTTGTGAAAATGAAAAAATAGAATATCGGCTTATACATAAGTCCGGTTTATACAGTAATCCCTCCTCCATCGCGGGGGTTGCGTTCCAGAGCCACCCGCGAAATAAGAAAATCCGCGAAGTAGAAACCGTATGTTTATATGGTTATTTTTATATTGTCATGCTTGGGTCACAGATTTGCGCAGAAACACAGGAGGTTGTAGAGAGACAGGAACGTTATTCAAACACTGCAAACAAACATTTGTCTCTTTTTCAAAAGTTTAAACTGTGCTCCATGACAAGACAGAGATGACAGTTCCGTCTCACAATTAAAAGAATGCAAACATATCTTCCTCTTCAAAGGAGTGAAGCAAACAAATCAATATGTCTGTTTGGCTTTTAAGTATGCGAAGCACCGCGGCACAAAGCTGTTGAAGGCGGCAGCTCACACCCCCTCCGTCAGGAGCAGGAAGAGAGAGAGAGAGAGAGTTTGTTTTTCAGTCAAAAATCAATACGTGCCCTTCGAGCTTTTAAGTATGCGAAGCACTGTGCAGCATGTCTTTTCAGGAATCAGCTTTACAAAAGATAGCAACGTGAAGATAATCTTTCAGCATTTTTAGACGAGCTTCCGTATCGTCTAGGTGTGCAAACAGCCCCCTTGCTCACACCCCCCTACGTCAGCGCAAGAGAGAGAGAGAGAGAGAGAGAGAAAGTAAGCTGGGTAGCTTCTCAGCCATCTGCCAATAGCGTCCCTTGTATGAAATCAACTGGGCAAACCAACTGAGGAAGCATGTACCAGAAATTAAAAGACCCATTGTCCTCAAAAATCCGCGAACCAGCAAAAAATCCGCGATATATATTTAAATATGCTTACATATAAAATCACAATTTAAATGACCGCTACGCGCGCGTGTTGACTCGGCGACGCCCAGAGCAGAAAGAACGCGCTCCGGCCGCTCCAACCGCGCCATGCGGGGAGTGAGAGAGACGCCAATATCTCACACTCTCTCCCCCCTTAAAGAAATTAAATGGGTGCGAGTGAGACCACTGACCTCCCTCCCTTCTATTAGTTATAGGTTATAGTACGTTCAGCTTATCCATGAGTCCGGCTTATCTATGATACGATTTTATTTTAAAAATTCGTATGATTTTTGGTCTCCGGCTTATACATGAGTCCGGCTTATAGACAAGAACCTAGGGTATTATTTCTCCTAAAGTTTGAAACTCATTTTGGAAGTTACTTGCAAAATATAAAGGGATAGTGCATTCAAACCCAAACCAGAGGACATTATTTTAACTATTGGACCACAAGAGTATGAAGCACTTTTCTGCCTCTTTTATGAAACCATTTAATATACTGACATTGATTAAAAACTAAAATACCTTTGCCTGTGCAGTTAATTGAAGCTAACTGTTATTATTTAACACTTTTATTATTGGTTTAATGAACTTACATATTAATAATATGCATCTGATTTGACTATACAATCCGTGAAGTTTAAGCAACTGTAGCAGTGACTAAACATGGTAATTACTCAGATCGATGCAATGTTGTACTCCCATATCTCTACTTAATAGACTTTGTGAATTGCATGGGGTGTTCTCAAAAGTTCCAAACCCAAAGGAAAACATGGGCACCAACAATAAATAAAGTGTTTCATTGAGGTTGAGGTAAGATAACAACTAAAAAAAATAAACAGAAGGATGGAAGCATAATACATGACAAAACTTAACTCACTCAGGCTTATCTCTACTTTGCACACTGTCCCTTTTTAATCTTACCTTGACTCTTGAATCCCATCTTGTTCTAGAGTTAGTCCATCATTGTTCCAGGTGAGTCTTTGTCACTGCTCCTCTCCTGACTCCAAACTCTTAAGGCTGAAGGTGAGAGATCCTTTTTAAAGGTCGGTGCAAGGCTTTCCTCTTCATTTATTGTTTTCATTTTCGGAGGTCAGATGATTAACAGATATTATTGTTAATACATCTTTTGATGGAGCTCATGATCTCCTTGCATAACCATTTTCTTTATTTATATTGTACTTATTTTGTGTTATTTTTGTCTTCATAATGACATAGCCTTTATATTATTTATGTTTTGTTAGTTCTGGAAGTAAGTATAACTTATCTGTTTTTTACAAGAGATTTATTTCTTTTTTTATTTCAGTCCAACTCAAATGTAAATGTTTCTTTAATCATTGTTTTCATAGCCATAGAAGACAGGTTGAATAAATATCTCTTATTAATGTAACTGAAACTTGCTATTGCAGTTTCACATTGATGTGTGTTTAATTTAACTTGATTAGGCAGTATGGGGTTATGGGGGCAAAGTGGGTGCCAGTCCTGAATGACATGCCAGTCTATTGCAATGCACACTGACTTACTTGACCAATTTAGAGTCACCAGTTATCCAAACCTGCATGCTGTTTGATATGTGGAAAGGAAACTACGATACTCTCAGACTCAACACAGACAGTGCTCCAGTTTGTGTTAAAACAAAGGCCTCTAGAACCAGACTTCAAGGAACAGGTGCTTGAAACATATCATATGTTACTTTGGAAGATCAATTTAAGTAGTTTGAAAACACTGCACAACAATTTTTTTGAAAAGTCTTGCGTCCTGAAAAGTTTTTGCGGATTGTGACAGGTACATACTGGGTATACACAAATATAGTTTTGGTTTTACTGCATCATGTAGGAACTCTGAGAAATAGACATTTATATGTTTACTGACAACAATGTATTTAGCCACGTTTATGTTTCGCATAAGCTATTAAACTCAACAGAATTAAAAGTGTTTTGCTCCTGATTTTCTTTTGTATTCAATGTCTGGTGCTTCACGTTGCAGTGTCCAACAGTGGTCAGCAAGCATTGATGGATTCCAGTTGCCCTGGTATCGTTTCTCCATTGTAGCAGTGTCCTGGTGAAACCTTTCACCGTGTTTGTCACTGACAGCACCGAGATTTGCGGGGAAGAATTCCAAGTGTGAGTGGAGGAAATGAATCTTGAGTGACATGTTGCACTTCATTGTCTTGTATGCTTTGAAAAGTTTTTCTACCAGCTGAATGTAGTTTGGTGCTCTGGAATTGCCCAGAAAATTGTCAACAACATCTTTGAAGGCTTTCCAGGCAATGTTTTCTGGCCCAACTAACAGATCTTCAAACCGCTTGTCACTCATAACATGTCTGATCTGGGGGCCAACAAAAAAGCCCTCTTTGATCTTGGCATCAGTTATTCTTGGGAACATCTGTCTTAAATAAAACCTGTGCCTTCCTTGTTCAGTGCTTTCAGTTCTTCATGAGTCCCAGTTTTATGTGAAGAGGAGGCAAAAATATCTTTGCTGGGTCGACAAGCGATTCATGTGCCACATTTTTCTGTCCTGGAACTAACTTTTTATGGAGTGTCCAGTTCTGTCGAGAACAGTGCGACTCTTTGGCACGGCTGTCCCATTCACAGATGAAACAACAGTACCTTGTATAGCCTAGTAATGGAGCAACAACTTTTAAGATCTCCACAGATATTCCAGTTGTACCTGCTATACTGGACATGCTTCAGCAACAGTTCCATATTCTCATACATTCCTTTCATTTGTGCTGCATAGCCAACAGGTACTGAAGAATAAATGTTGCCATTGTTTAACAAAACAGCTTTCAGACTTAACATTGATGAATCAATGAAGAGACGCCTTTCTTCCAGGTTGTGGTCACAACCCAAGGCCGAGAACAATCCTTCAGTGTCACAACAGAAACAGAGACTGTCGACTTGTGCAAAAAATGTGGTTATATCATAATGCCGCCCTCGAAACACAGAAATTTTCATACCTGGTGACAGCAAACACCATATCTGCAGTCTTGAACCCAGCAGCTCAGCTTTTGCTTTTGACAGACCCAAATCTCTGACCAAATAGTTCAATTCGGACTGTGTCATCAGATGTGGATCGCCTGATGAGTACGGTTCAAAATCCGGGTCAATGTCACTATCAGTACCCTGCATTGCAGTTTCTTCATCTGGTTCGTCTAAGGTCTAATCCTCTGGTGGTTTTGGAATTGGAAGACTGTCGTCATGTGGCACGGGTCTCATTGCTGATTAGGATATTCAATTGACTTCTTGTTTTTGGCAGAGAATACAGACACATTAGTCAAACAGAAGTAACAGTCCGTCACATGGTCTTTCTGTTCTCGCCATATCATCAGAACAGCAAACGGCATAGTCTTTCGAGTGCCTCTGAGCCAGGCTCTCAGACTGACAGTACATATCGCGCAGCAAATGTGAGGCACCCATTGCTCGTCTTGATCACCAATTTTGCAGCCGAAATACAGATGATAAGCTTTCTTCACAAGAGCAGTCATCCAACGTCTCTGAGGCGCAACTGTATATTCGCTACAGATATAGCAGAATGTATTGCGGCTGTTACGACATTATGAGACATATCGCTCGACACCAAAAATGTCTATATCATCAAGCTTACTTACTGTTATATTGCTACAGATACTATACTTTACTATACTGATACTATACAAACACACTGACTATCTGTATTAACCAAATGAACAGGATCGGTATATGCAAGCCACTTTTATAGCATGCTGAGACAGCGTCAAGCTTGTTCAGACCTGCCCAGGCATGCCCAGGATGTCAACTTCCACAGAACAGCTTTCAACCTGGCCTGATTCCATGCCTGGACATGCCCAGGCTGCACAAACTGTTGTTGATAAGTCACTTACGGGAGCGAAAATTTTTGGATACGAATATAAGAAAAAATCATGACAAAACTGAAGATGTCTCTGAAACAGTATGCGATGGGTAAATTTTGATGTGATATTCGTGATCAGCACCCAAAAATATATAAGAAACACCCAACAGTGTTCAAGAAACAAAAACTTTGTTGTGCAGTGAAATTAGAGACATTGAATATTTGTCCAGCTCAAATATCCACCCCGGCCTCAAATTCAGTCTAAATTTGTACTGAAAAAAATTTTTCTTTTTACGGAAAAAAGGCAGTTATTTCAGCAGCCGCCATCTATGGCCTACGGCTCCAGTTTATGAAAACACATGACTGTAACATTTGTTAGGTAGCTTTGCTATCTGCAAAAAAGTATTCTTATATTATATAGTAATGTTATGCTATAAATCAGTATAAACTACCGTAGTTGCTAGCTATATACAGTATGTTTATTTGCACAACTAGGGGAAAAAAGGAAATGACAGCCTTATCAAGAAAAGATATTGCTTGCTTGCTTGTATTTTCACAGTAAAAGGTTAAGCAGATTACGCAGACATGTAGCGTGCAGTCAGTATTATCAACTGAGCTGAACTTTCACATATTTATTTAGATTTGATCAGGTTATCATGTACTGGTATTTTAACGTGGACGATGCGATGTTGCAGACTGAGGTCTTGTCACACTATCATGATGAACTTCTCTATGTTAAATGCTGCATCAATAGCAAATGATTGGGCTGGAATAACCGTAACATACTTGTAATACTGCAATACTGCAATGTTTTCAATAGAAGATCATGACATCACCAGGCCGTACTTGCGACCTCATCAGCAGTCTTAATTCTGAAGGACGCGGTCCTGCACAGGGTTTATTTTAGCAAGAGTAATATGCCAAATCTGCTCTGTATTGAAACAAGCTGCAGTGATGGATCTGTGTTCAATGAAATTTCTTCATCTAAAATTGCCATGCTTATCAATTGTAAAGCACTAGAACTATCTGAATCATTGCTGTAGTCCTTATATGTCACATAAAAACAAACAAAAGAAAAACCTGAGGAGTTTGCATTTCTAAATGAGGTGACTCTGTCTGTGAATGTTTATTTTGCCATGTCCCACAACTCAGTTCAGGGTGGCAGTATGGTTGGAAGTGTTACATCTGAACTGAACATTAAATGAATAATTATTGAATGGATGATGTCCTTCCAGTGTTTGCCTATAAAACTGATAATGAAATCTGGTGTTAACCTATACATTGTTTCTTATCATTATGGGTGATTGTAACATCTATATTTGCAGTATGTTCTTACATACTTTATAAGCATACTAAATTGTACATTTTGCATTGTGGTTGTCCGAGGAATTATATGTTCAATACAATTCACAGCTCTTTGGCTTGCCAAGCCGGCTGTCCATGTTTACTTGTTAAAATTATACAAGTTAAAACAACGCTTGATGGTGCATAACACACGTATAAAATAAAATGAGATTGAACCACAGTGATTGGTTAATTAAGGCCTCTCTCAAGGCTCTTCTCGGTCAGCTGGTGAAGCACCTCTCCTTCTTTGCTTACTCCATCAGTGACATTTTCATCTGGAGGGTCTTGAATTTATAGCCCAGGGAGCAGAAAGTGCAGAGTTAGTTGCTCTCACTGGGTGGTTTTTCTGCACTGCAGAATAAAGAGAAGACAAGATAGTTGACAGAGGCAGCAAATCCTTTCAGATTGGGGTGATATCATCTACTTGCGAGGAACTTAGAAGATGACACTTTGATGCACATGTGTAAGACAACCCGGCTCCCCCACCACCCCTCAGCCCAGCCCCATAGGGTTGTGTGAGGTTGTGGGCCCAGGATAAGGAATTGCGATGAAGAGGCTTTTGCCTATTAAGCACCTTGGATTTGTACAGTTGGAGACCGAGGAACCAATGAGTCACCCTGGGGTTGGAATCCTTGTGGGCACATAACAACTGCAGTTGTGTGTGGTCTGTAATCAGGGTAAACTCACATCCCAGGAGGTAATACTAGAGTTGAAAGATGGCCCACTTAATGGCAAGGGCATCCCATTTAATCACTGCATACCTTCTCTCCCGGTCCAACAGTTTCTGGCTGACGTACATGATGGGGTGTTCAGCACTGTTGACAAACTTGGCTCAACATGATTCAGAGGCCAGTATATGAAAGTATTGGTTTGGAGGAAGAAAGGGAAGAAAAGGTTAGGTCAGAGTAGAACAGGTGCTAATGTAAGTTCAGTTTACAGGTCACTGAATGCAGCTTTGGTATTGGTGTTTCATACTACATTGTTTAGGGGCCTTATTCTTGAAAGGGCTGTCAATGGCATGACTGTCTTATAGGGAGCTGGGGTACTAGTTAGGTGGCCCTAAGAAAGCCTGTATTTGTCTTTTGGTTTGAGGCCTGTGTCAGTCGCAAATGGCCACAACTTTGGACCACTCATTGTTTGATTTGACCTCCCCCAGCCACGTAACCTAAGTGCTTAGCTTCAGTCAACCTGAAATATCACTTTTTGGGGCTGATCATGTAGTGAGCAGAGGATGGCCGAGACATGCTGCAGATGCTCCCCCCATGGGGCTGGAATATATGAGAATATCATTGATATAGGTGGCACTACAAGTAGTGCGGGGCCAGAATACTCTACCCACCAGATACTGGAAGGTCGCGTGAGCCACATTTAGTCTTAGTTGCCACTAGGAGTGCTAAACACAGTCTTTTCTTTAGCCGAGTCTGTCAGGGGAATCTTCCAATAGCCTTTGGACATATCAAGGCTGGACAGAAACCTGGCACCACTGAGGCATTCCAGAATGTCATGTACTCTCGGCATGGGGTAGGTATCAAATTAGGAGGCCTGAATCAGATGACGGAAGTCATTGCAGCAGTGTCAACTCCCATCAGGTTTGGGTATTAGCACAATTGGACTGAACTATGGCTGGCGTCTATCACGTTGAGGTCCAGCATTCTTTGTACTCCAGCTCCATCTCTTATTTCTTGTCTCTGTCCATGACTCCTGGCTCTGTAAATATGTCGTTGATGTTCATGGACAGAATCTATCATGGCCCCTAATGCTTTCCTTTGCCTGGGTGTCAGGGTGTCCTTCAAATTTAGTTGTTCAGTGTCTATCAGAATCAACGTGGTGGGAATGGCCATGGGTTTGTCGGAGTCATGATCGTGCCATGGATTTAATAAGTTTATGTGGTACACGTGTTCCCTGGGCTGCCGATTAGGCTGATACACAAGATTGCCAATGACCACCTTCCGCTCACAAATGTTATAAGGCCCCTGCCAATGGGCCATAAGTTTTGAATGAGATGTGAGGACCAGCACCATAACCCTATCCCTGGGGCAGAATTCTTGAAGGCCTGTAATCGCTGAGCCAAAGCAAGATGTTCCTATACGAGGGGCCATAGTTTTGAGAAGCAGTCGTGTAATGCCGCAACATATCCAATAATGTTAAGGGACAGGGTGTTGGTTCCTCCTCCCATCCTTCTATGAGGTCTTCTTCCGTACAGAAGCTCAAATGGGGAAAACCCTCCTGGAACGCTAACAACATCAGAGGCAAGAGCTGTTCCCAGTCCCTGCCTGGACCTGCACCACCTTTCTCAGCATCTGTTTGAGAGTCTGATTGAGTCTCTCTACAAACCCATCTGTATAAGGATGGTACATAAAAATACTGAGGTGGGTGATGAGCAGCAGTCTGGCATCTTCCCTGAAGGTGCTCAATGTAAAAGGAGTCCCTTGGTCTGTTAGGACTTCTTTAGGGATACCAACTTGTGATACCCTACCAGTTCCCAGGCAATGCTTTTCATAATCGCCATCTGTAGGGGTATGGCCTCTGGATACTGGGTGGCATATTCCATCAGGATGAGAATGTATTTATGTCCCCATACAGGTGGTTCGAGTGGACCGACTAAATCAATCCTGATCCATTCTAATGGGGTGTCGGTTAGTGGCAGGGAAACAAGAGGTGCACAATCCCACCAGGGTATTTGAGTTAACTGGCATTTAGCTCAGGACCTATAAAAATGACACATCTCTTCATGTAAGCCGTGCTACTAGAAATGGGCAATGATTCTCTCTAGGGTTTTATCAGCCTCTAGATGAGCTCCCAATAGGTGGGTGTGAGCCAAGTTGCAGATCTCCTGGCGGTAAGGCCGGGGAACCAGGAGTTGACTCCATGTTACTCCCTGAGCTTCCGTCACCTTGTACAACAGATCCTGACTGAGTACAAAGTGAGGCCCTAGTGGTATGGAACCACTAGTTGGATGATCGTCTACCGCATCAACTGTATTCCTTGCAAACTTTAGGGAATCGTCATTCCAATGTGTGCACTTAAATGAGGCGGACATGGAGCAAAACCTCAGTTGCAGGTTTACCAACTGGTCAGGTGTAGTTCCTGCAGATGTGGCTGAATTGGGGGGTGGGTACACAGATGATACTCCCAGATTGGCCACATCATATTGGATGGTCCTGTCTTTATGTGATCTTTTGTTTGGGCATCAGGGTTGTCACTGTCCACGGTCAAGTTCCTCCTCTCAGCTGGCCACCATCTTGACGGTATGCTCAGCTGTCAGTTCACCTGGGTGCAGCCACTGGGTCACCTTACCCTGCAAAACTAAGGCTTGGGCCCTCGCTGGTTCAGAGTATTGTAGTCAGCTACTGCTTGTTCCTGTAGGTCATAATACACCCTTTGCATCTCGCCTATTAAAAAAGGAGCAAGCAGGTGTGTCCATTCACGCTGCATCCATTACTGATGAGTGGCTATGTGCTCAAAAATTAGCAAAAAAGTCTTTACATCGTCCCGAGGGCACATCAGTACAAGTAGTTGTGCATGCCCTTGCCCCTTTGTGGGATGGTGAACATCTACTGTCTCACATCGAGCTTCTGCCTCAAGCAACTCGGCTTGCCGTATGTGCAGCTGGTTGACCTAGTGTATGAGCTGGTGCACCAACTTGGCTAAATTAATCTGTTCCGCCATCCTGCTGACTACACCATCTGTGGTTGTCCAAGGAATTACAGGTCTCTACAAATTGCAGCTCTGAGGGGTCTCAAACCAGTTGTCCCCATTTATTTGTCAATATTTTACAAAATAAAACATTAATCAATGAATTTTAACACACATATAAACAAAATAAGGTTGTTTCACAATGATCGGTAAATAAAGGCTTCTCTCTTGTTTCTCTTCAGCTGGTGAAGCTTCTCTCCTTGGTCACTTACTCCACAAGTGACACTTTCCTCAGGATGGCTTTGAATTTATAGCCCAGGGAAGAGAAGGGGCAGAGATAGTTGCCTTCACTGGGTGGTCTTTCCTTGTTGCGGAATAAAGAGAAGACAAGGTAGTTAACATAGGCAGTGCCCCCTCTCCGCTTGGGGTGATATCACCTACCTGTGAGGAACATGAAAGGAGACCCTCTGATGTACATTCTGACAGTATTGCTACTATAATTGCTACTATAATTATTAATAATAATTATTACTAATAGTCAGTAGTGCTAAACATTGTCCTGTCCTCGATACTTGCTAAAATTTAAACCAACAGAAAATAATTGAAAAATAACATTGATGTTTTATTCACATATATTATGTACTGTACATGGGGCTTGATTTTGAATGTCTTAATAAGAGAGTATATAGTGCTGGGCGGTATGACCAAAATTCTATATCATGGTATTTTTCAAAATTATACCGGTTTCATGGTATTGCACAAGTGGATGTTAACCACATTTTCCACTGCAATTACTGCAGTAGACTGGCTAAGAATAACCTATTCCACTGTCATGAGCATTGTACATTGTACAAAAAAACATTTTAATGAGCACACAAGTATTAATATAGGGGGTGGCACTAATGAAGAGAAGGAATCACAATGCATGACAGTTGCAGTCAAAATATAGAACCTTTTTATTGAAAACATTTTTCAAACAACTTAAACTAAAATTTTTACAACATATTTTCAACCATCCAAAGAGGAATTTAGACTAAGTAAAATATCCAGAGATGCTTGTCAAAAGTTGTATTGCACTGCACATGTCTTAGAAAAGGAATAAATAGTAAATATTTTTTGTAAACCAACTACACTTTCTGTTAATGTTAACAATCTCTGTCCACTGACACATTAAAGTGACTTTTTAAACAACTTTACCATTTAACTTTAAACTGCGTAATATTTAAACTAATAAATAATAACAATAAAATAAATAATAGTGCAACTTCCAGTAATAATACTATTACTTCAAGACTTTGTGTTAAGTGTTCCCCGACACAGTTGTTAATCGCTACGCGCTTCTTAAACTGACTTCCTCTGCACTAAGAGTAGGCGCAGGCAGCGATCACCACACAGAATACATTCACTTCATGATATTCCTGCTCTCTGAAAATTTAGAATGCTAACATAAATACTTGATAAATACTCCGTTGCGTGCATGTTTAGCGGTGCAGCAGTGAAAAAGGTCCCCCCTTAAACAGTTTCCTGCTGCACCACGTTCTGAACATTGTTTAGGTCATTTAAACCAGTGTTGCAGTATAAGAAAAATCCATATCATAACAAAATAAAAAACGTTTTTTGGTATGAACCGGTATACCGCCTAGCATTAAGAGTATATATTTTTTACATAAACAATGTATATAAAGGGGTATCAGTGCTCATTCTGAAAAGTGTTATACTGCAACCAAATATCATACATGGTGAACAATCACTTTAAATTACCAGACTAACAGATACTACAAAATATCTGTTTTATGTTCATTTTATAAGATCTTGCAAATCGATTTAAATGGGACCTGCTTGAAAAAAAGTTATTTTTGGTGAAGTATTTATTCATCCTTCAAAATTCTATAGCCACTTAATCTGTTTTGGCTGTGGAAGCCATTTTTGATAAAATATATTTCTTTTTAAATGTAAGCATATTATTTTATTCACTTGGTATGCTCACTGTTCCTAGTGTTAAACTTAGTAAAGTTTAAAAATACAGCAGGATTTGAAACTGTAGGAGATCTAAAAGCCCCGGGCAAAATGCCATTTATAATAATAAGTTCCAGATGCTTTTTAAAGCTGATTTGCTTGTATTTCTATTTGTTGGAAGTTGGATCTAAACACATTCATGTCTTATAAGCACCACATCACACATGCTTTTCTTTAAGCATCTGTGCAGTCTAAAGAATTTCAAAGAATTTTATATCAGGGTGTAGTAAATTCAGTATGTGAAAAGACTCACTTATTTTCCTGCTAACATGTAACATTCCTTTTTAAAGTGAAAATGTCCCATATGTTCAGAGTAGTTAGTTAATTTCATCATTGCTTTCAGCAACAAGGCACATTCATATTAAATTCAGCTGTTTACCTGGGGCGTATTTACAAAGCACTTTAAAATGATGCAATAAATGAAGTCTGTTAGGCCTGGTGGTTCTCAATGCATGATATATGTTTGTAGGCTCAGATGTAATTTTTAGCTTTGACTTATGATTGTTCAGTAATCTTAGCCTTTTTTTGATGTTCTAAGATATTGCATCTATGGGAAGTTATATTGACTCTGACTCTGAGGTATATGTATAAAAGGTTTTTCAGTTTATTTAAATAAACTTCTAATAATAAAAAATCAAGGATATGTGTTCTAGGAGCATTTATCTTGCGGTTGAATTCATATTGTAAATGATAATAACAAAGTAACTATATATTTAAAGTGAAATGTTATATTTTCAGCCGCTGTCTTGTTAAGTTCATCCTTTAATCTCTGGTGTGTAAACAAATAGTTTAAATATTATTCAGATTAGAAGTATGAATATCTAAGATAATTGTGCCTGTTTTATGAATGGCATTATCATTGATATAACTTTGAATCACACTTTTATATGAATCTCTGTGACTGTAGCTTAAGTTGTTTTGAATTTTATAGAATTCTTTTTTATACTTGTTAGTTTAAAACGTTTTTCTAGTATTTATTTACTTTTTATTGATGTTTTGTTTATATTACTGTATAGGTTGACATTTTGTTCCCATTATTAGAGATGGCAATTTTGTGTGTTTTGTTATTAGAAACAAAGCCAATGCATTTATATAGATACCATCAGGGGTACCTGGTGCTAAACATGCATTTTGCAAATTTATCAACACAATATAGTCTACTGTCTTTCCTAGAACAAAAACGGAATTGGTGCAAAATTTGGTGGAGATAGGCTAATTTGAATTGTAGTTGGATCTGATAGCCGAACAAACATGCATATATACATAGTTATGCATGTGCTTCAGAGGGTCACCATTTGGGTTCATCCTAGGTATTGTAATACCACCGTGGGCTGAGAGGGGGCTCTGCCCCTAACTGTGTCATCTTCCTTTGCCTCCATAGTGGAGAGAAACCACTCAGTGAGGGCAACTGACAATACTGCTACAAAGATCTTAACAGCCCAGCTGCCTGGAAGTAGGCATCACTTGTTGACTGGAGAGCAGAAGAGACAGAGCTCCTTCAAGCCCAGAAAAAAGCATTTAAAGAAGCCTTGCGAGGAAGTGACCTTATTTTGTTAGAACATCAGAGGGCAGCATTTTTGTTTGTATTCATTCCATCGAGCACTGATTATTTTTCAGTTTGCAAGTAAGCAGAGAAAGCTGGGTTGGCACCACAACATTTATCTTGTCTTTTGACCCATCTTGCCCTTGGATGACCACCACATATATAATATAGTCACACATGTGTGCTTGGGGATCACCTTCCTAGGTCTACCGAGGTAAGCAATACCACTCCAGGAGGAGAGGGGGCACTCACCCTAACTGTCGCTCCTTTCCCACCCACAGTTGCAAGAAGCCACTGAGTGAGTGAAATCAGACAGGCACCCAGAGCTGGCCCCTCTCTAACTCTAACAATCACCCTGTTTGTCAAACATAGCTTTCATAGCATAGCTTTCAAAAGCAAATGTTCCACCTACCGTGTGTACAAAACATTTATGATAAGTCAATCTTTTTTTATATTTCCCTTCACATTCACAAGGCATTTGCAGAGTAAGGTAGTCCACACACCATGTGAACTAGATTTCAGGATATTTTACAACATCACAGAAAAGCACTAAGACTCCTATTAGAGCCGGCAAATATTCTACAATCATATTAGGATGAAAATAGTAAAAAAATAAACAAATGTATGTTCTGTTAAACTTGACTGTCAGAATGAAGTTCTGGACAGAATAGCCAGGTTAGTATTAACATAATATTATCCATAAATAGTTAAAGGAATGAAATTTAGCAATAGCAAATAGAAAATGCTTGAAGAAAGAGTGTGATTTGAATAATGATACTTAAAGAATGGGTTGTGTTGTGTACCATTTATTATATGTTGTTATCTGCAGACTGGAGGAAATAGAGGCCAGAAGTTAAAATGTAGAATGCAGTCTACAACTTCAGGTTGCATTAAAATGATGACAGAAAAATTATGTTAAGAGCTGAGAAATACATATGAAAACAAAAGAAAATTTGAAGTATTTTAATTATATTCCCATTTTATTTGGTGTGACAATTAAATTGGTAGTCCTATGTGAGTGTGTATATGTTAGTGTTGTCTCAGAAGAACTGGCTATCTATCCAGAATTGTAATTTAAGTAGTTACCTCATATACACATCTTATAAATAATGTATTAGGCATAAGTCACTACTCTTGTTAATTTGTTAAGTAATAATGCTGCAGGGATTAGCCAAGTATAATCAGAGGTGTGGTTTGGGTGTGGGTGTGTGTGTGCATGTGTGTGTGTGCGTGTGTGTGTGTGTGTATGTGTATGTGTTACCACTGTACTTTTTTCAGAATATCATTGTACTTCTTATCTAAAGGTTAGCCTTTTTTTACTTTAGATACTTTTAAAAATATAACTCCCATTTAACAAACCTTGCACTGAGACCTTTCAGCAACCTTAATACTGATTAATATACATATGAAATTATATTTTATTTTTGTGCAAAACATTAATTTCACAGTAGGAGATTAAACTACATTCTGCAGTTTCAGCATTGTCCAACTTGAAATATAATAAAACCTAGGATGTATTATGCATACTTGAAAGTTTTAAAGTACAGAAAGGCATAAAGTAAAACTAACGATTTGCATAAAAATTTTCTAGTCTGTCAGCCAGAAGCCAAGTTGAAAATTTAAATAAAACATATTTTAATTGGATAGTCTCACTGCTGGTACTACTCAATTTTACATGTCAACCAAAGAGAGAGTTTCTGCTGTACTGATAGTTAGATTATGTTTTGAGGAGCATAGTTTCACAACAGTTTCAAGACTGTTAATAGAAATTAAAAATAATAAAACTATAATACATTACTACCCAAAACTACAAATTAAATTATCAATGTGTCTCATTCTGTACCGCTTTCACTATATTGTAATATGTAGTGGAAAGCACAAAATTGTAAACAATGATTAAATAACCTAAATATGGTAAAAATTAAACCATCATGTAATTTACTCCTAATTGTTAATAGTGGCTCCAACAGGAGTAACCAATTTAAATAGTATAATAATATTGAAAACAAAATATAATAATATTGAAAACAAAAAAGTATTCCTCTTATAATGCATACATTATAAGACGGTTCACGAACATCTCTGAACACGTACAAATCAGGTTACGACCAAAAAGTTTGCCAAACTTTTGTATCTGTTCACGACCACACACTTGGTATACGAACAAGCCAGTTTTGTTTTCGATTTGTGCACGCTAATGATTTCAGCACATATTCAGTCTCTCCCTGTGCATTCCCTGTGCAGCGAGCGAGCGAGAGAGAGAGAGAGCGCGAGAGAGCAAGGAAGAGAGACAGACACACGTGCGAGAGAGACACACACACACACGCGCGTGCATGTGAGAGAGAGAGAGAGACACATGCACGCACGCACGCGAGAGAGAGAGCTGGCAGCATAAGGCCAAGAAGGCAGTTAAAGACTGCACCAGGCTTGTTTTTAAAGAGACTGATTCGAGCAATTTTTTAACCTCATTGTATTTAATGAAGATTTTTTTCTATTGGATTTTAACCTCCACTTCACTTCTGTTTACAGCGATTGGTTCATAGCGTGCATTGTTGCAATGTTACTTTTCTTGGTTGTTTATTAAATTACGGATTTTTCAAATGTTCATTTTTTTCCCTGTGCTTAAAACTCATTAAAAAAAGTGTTTTTAGCGAGCAGTTCATAGTAGCGCTATAGCGCGAACTCTTGAAATGTTAGTTTTCTCTGTTGTTTAAGGTTTTCTCAGTGTATTCAATGTTTTTCCATTTAGTTTACTGTTATGCTGTGCATTCTATGGTATAATTAACTATATTTGTGCCTAAAAATCTTTAAAAAAAATATACAGTGGAACCTCGGTTTGCGAGTAACTTGGTTTACGAGTGATTTGCAAGACGAGCAAAAATTTTTAATAAATTTTCACTTGATAAACGAGCAAGGTCTTGCAGTATGAGTAGTATGTACTGTATACGCTTTGTCTGCTGAGCGTCTGTGATCACAACTGAGCTGATGATTCTTCTCTCTCTCTCACTGCGGGATTGTGGGCAATTGTCTCCTATTCTCTGTCTGAGTCGGCGTGCCTCACTCATATAGTCAACATCCGTACGAGCGTATAGTATTTACTACAGCATTAGCATTGTGACTGTGTGCGCGCGTGCACGTGTGTGTGTGTGTTTGTGTGTGTGTGCTCGCGCTCGTCCCCGTCTTGCACCCAAAAACACGAAGCTGAGTCTCAGTAGTTTAGCAACACAAGCTTTATTCAGCTTGAAACAGCAACAGCGCGGTTATTTATACACAGACACAGCAGTCAGGCAGGGCCCTGCACATTTATAATGTTCCTTGTTCCTTGTATCACCCATTGATGGCAGGCGCTTATAGCATGTCCGCGATCTTTTCGGATTCGCTTTTACGGAGAACTGCTACAGCACTGGGAGACTACGATTGCTTTGGGACGCTCTGCCGCGTGTCGTCCTGTTGGGTGCAATCCCACAAGAGTTTAGAAACTCACTCACACCAGCCATGATTCTTTTCAAAGGTAAAGTGCAAGTTAATTTGTTTTATGTATTTTTACTTTATATTTTGTATTAATCATTTTTATATGAATAGTTTTGGGTTGTGGAACGAATCATCTGAGTTTCCGTTATTTCTTATGGGGAAATTCACTTTGATATACGAGTGCTTTGGACTACGAGCATGTTTCTGGAACGAATTATGCTCGCAAACCGAGGTTCCACTGTATTTACATACAGTTCATACGGTCTGGAGCGGAATAATTGTATTTACATACAATCCTATGGGGGAAATTACTTTGGGTCACGACCAAATCAGGTTATGACCAGAGTTTTGGAACAAATTATGGCCATGACCCGAGGTTCCACTGTATAATGTAATTCTACTTTACTATCCAATAGTAATCTGTTTGCAATGTGATACCTCTAAAGCAGTATTTTTTCCATTCAGGATGCCTTTGGACCATAATTAACATTCCACACTGGTAAGAACACAATGGTTTGAGAGACTTTTTATTTCTTTATACATTTCAGTGCAGTGGTTACCACTTCTGCCTTTCCTGCATCAGTGTTGTGGTACAGGGTCCAAATTAAACTGTGTGTGCAGTTTGTCCATGTGTTTTCCCACAGTATTCAGGACTCTTTTCACATCAAAAAAATGTCTATACTTCGGTTGAATGGTGACTTTAAGAACTTCAGCATGCATGTGATTATACCCTGTGAAAGAATCATGTTAGATCCAGGTTTGGTTCCTGTCTGGCATCAAGTTCTGGCAACATAGCCCCTTGGTACTCTGTATTGTGATATGCATGTTCGGAAAACAAATGGAATGGGTGGATGAAACATACACTGTACTGAGGCAATACATTATTAAGTATACCTTACTTATGGAAAATAGGTGTGCTATTTGCTCTCCTTACAGAATAAATTAATCACACCAGTACCTCAGCAAGGTCTTGAAAGTTTGATAGAAGAAAGGAGGCCTATTTTGACTCCAGTGTGTTCAACAGTTATAGCAAATTAACAGGCAGACAATCTTTGCTTCCATCTTATTTCTCAGATGCTTGATTAGAGCTGGATCTGGTGCTTAGGTAGAACTTGCTTTAAGCTATCTTGTTGATAGGACCATTCTACGATTTCTGTATTTTATGACATTGAGCTGTATCCTGCTAGGAAAAAAAATAAAAATCAGATTGGTAATCTATATTAATTTAGACTACATCTGGCCTGCATTCAAATGTTTCTGTACTTGTATCAAAGGATCCAATGAATACAACAAAGTGTGATGTCCTTTGCCGCTTAGCAAAGCCTGTCACAGCACATACACTTTTTAATTTAGTAATATTCTTAAGCAGGGCATCTTAAGTTAACTAGGCAGTCTCCTAAGAAGACAAAATTTGGAGGGCTTTTTTTAAACAATACAGACGTACAGACACCCAGATTCAATACAACTGTCCGATTATATTGTCTTATATAATTTTCTCATACTAGCGATATTTGGTCTTAAAATCCGATGACTTATATGTGGTCTTTCAAAGCCCAGGATGCACGCCACATTCAGATTCTGTATGATTCTATATTTTCTTAAAGTGCAGTTTTATAATTTTAGTTTTGTTTTTATGGGTGTTATTTGTTATAAATGAGGTGTTGGTGTTACAACATAGATATTAATCCTAGTTTTAGTTTTGTTTTCGTGGGCACTTATTATAAATGGGTTATTGATGTTGCAACATAGATTATAATCCAAACATGAAAAACAACAATGTTAGTAATAATAATCATAGTAATAATCATCAAAACTAGTATAGACAATGCAAAATAAAATTAAGCAATACAAATGAGAATGGTACTGCAGTTCTTGAACACATTGCTAAAGGCTGATTTAATTCAAACTATCATCTCACAAATGGGCTTACATTAAAACGTGTTAAATCTTGGTAAATATCATTCTCTGTTGTTCATCAACATCTATAAGATTTGCTCTTGACATGCTGAAAAAGTCCTCCATAGTCATCTGTCACTGAAAAAATTCTCTGAAGTCCTGCATTGATTGGATATTTATTTGCATAGGTGAAGATACAGTAAATGGAAATTAGGGGTAAATGTTTAAAGACAATCATTATATTTCAGTTTCATTTGATTTTGTGATTATATTAAGTTTGTAAAATACTTTAATTAATTTAATTGAAAAGTATATGTTAAGTAGCTGCCATAATATGTTTATAACTAGACTGTCACCACCATCATCAGGTACCTGTTTTATTGGTGGTTTAAATATAGATTTACAAAATATTTCAATAAGTTAAGTGATGGTTTGATTATATGAAACAAAGGTATCTGTTCTTTAGAGAAAGTTTAAAATAAAATACTAAAGTGTGTATGTCCTGTCCCTTAGAGCAATGTGATTGGTCAGTTTGCCTTTGGTGTGACCGGTCAGTAATTTCTGAGATCCTTACTATATGGGTGAATCTTGTACTTTACTGTTTAATTACTGATGTTGAGTTAAACGTGCATTAGGATGTTAAAATAAAGGTTTTTGTTATATGCTGTGAATTTAATGCCTCCTAAATTAATAAACATATTAAATTATTCGTTTCACCATTCAGCTGGTCTTTTGCAGTAGATTTATTATTTTCTTTACATATAGTAGCTGTTAGCTTTTGTCACTATTTTTCTTGATGGATACATACTGGTGACTGTGAGTCTCCGTTGGTAATTTTAATAGTCCAGTAGGGATTGTTGGAACACCTCAAAAGACAGCTGACTGTAATGGGTTTATTTCACTTTAACTACAGTATATTATTTAAGAGGACTCGCATACTAGAAATGATTTATCTTAATTCAAAAAGTTTTCAATGTGGCAGCCTATGAGAAGGTGTTCTTCAAACTTGAAGTACCAGAAGTTCAGATGTAGATCACAACTGTGAGCAATCTGTAACTGAATTCAAACAAAACATACTAAACAATGGGTTATTGTGCTGGCAATGTTTTATTAATTAAGTTCAAAACATAGGCCAGTGCTCTTGATAAGTTTTATAAATTAATAATTAATTGAACTAACTTGTTTACTAAATTAGCATATATTCTAGAATCAGCAAAACCACTCTAGATGGACCAGGACAAAAATTCAAGGATGTGATGGGGGCACCTGTGATATTGGCAAGGAATGTTTATTATAAATTTATGCACAGGGAAGAAAAAAATGCTGTATAATTGCATAGTGAAGAGCTAGACAGTAACACTTAAAGGATTGACCTAGTAATCTAAGTAAAGTCAACAGAAGCAATTCAAAAGCAAATCATGCCTGTTTAACACTATGTTCATTACAAGCTAAAATAAGTTATTAAAGTGTGAATATATACTTGTGATGTTACATCTGGAATGTAGTGTGTAATTATTGTTTCTGTATTGTAGGAAAAACACAACAGCTTATTGTGGAAATCAATAAATAATATTAGGGCTGTGACAAATGAGATATAACAAACAATTGATAGAGTTAAGACATTTCATTTTAAAGTCAAGGTTAATACGAATGGATGCCAGTGTTACCTTAAAATCAGTTTGTTGACATGCCTACTAGGGTTCAGATGGAAGATGGTGTCGCAGGTGGCTGGGGGATTGACCCGGAAGGGATGCCCTGGAGGACCGGAAGATGGCTTACGCCCTCCTCAGACCATGTGGGGGTGACCGCCCTGGATTCTTTGGGGGCCACGGGTACAGAGCATGGAAGCTCATCCCTGTAGGGGCCTGTGGTCACCGCCAGGGGGCGCCCAGATGCCTTGGGAGCCCTGTACCTCAGCACTTCCGCCACACCCGTGTCGGTGGAAGATTGCCGGGAAACACCTGGAGCACCTGGTGATTATAAAAGGGGCCGCCTCCCTTCATTCAGTGCTTGAGTCAGGTGGAAGAAGGATGAAGCTGGAAGGTGAGGAGTGGAGGCGGCCTGAAGAGACAAGGAAAGAGTGTGAGGTCTGGACTTTGGGGGAGTTTGGGGTTGTATGGCACTTTATTATTGTAAATGGTAGACTGTAAATAAACGCGTGGTGCTGATTTACAACATGTCCGCCTGTCTGTGTCCGGGCCTTAGTCCACAATGTTTAAAAGTAAATTTTGTAAATATTATTTCTTCCACAGACCACTACATGCACGGAACAAGTCAGGAAGAAGTGTTTTTACAAAACTCTAATTAATTTATATATGTTAGCTAACAAGGTTGAAACATTATTGTCAAAACATTCTTTATGTTCACATAAGTGCATGGATACAAATAACCTTTTCAACTATACAATTTTCAACTAGCCCAATTTTTCTGTGTCATTTGCAGTAAGTACAAGTCATCTAGATGTTGAAATTCCAGTAAGGAAAGTAGTAGAATTTAGTAAAAGGACCAAGATTCAAGTGAGAATTGTGTTCTTTAAAAAGGGTGAAGGTACAAACCAGAAAGAAAAGAGGGCAAACACCTAAGCCCAATATGCCGAACAAAAATCAAAGTGAAATGGAAGTTGAGAAAAAGAACTTTAGAAAAACATTCAGAAGCAATTCTCAATTAGTTTGACTGATATCCATAATCTTGGGAAAGGAGGACTGGTTCAATGCGATTTTAATTAGTGCTGATCTGCTGATGTCATATGAAGTAACTTCCAAATGATGCACTGCAAATGGGAACTGATACCAAAAATAAGTGAATATAAAATGTCTATGCCTATGTTAAACAAAATGGGGACTTGTAATATAAACAAATTGATGATGGAAAATAAACAGAACAACATTTCCATCCTCAAAGCGAAATGCTACACTCAAAATTCATAACAGAGCTCCCCAACTAAGGTGTGGACTACAAGTGCACCAGTCTGTCTTCTGAGGGTGTAGAAGGTAAAACTGGTACAAAAACTTTGGGGTATTTAAACCTCTCCAGGCCCCTGAAATTCTTAATTGCATCACTACACTTGCTAAAATTCCTCAGTGCCCAAATGATCTGAAACCAAAATTTTTTTAACCTTAAATTCCTTTCCCCTCTCACTCTAGTATCAGGAGGGCCATGACTTTTTTTTGTAAGAACACAAAGATATGGATTTTAAACATGGCACATGAAATGAAAGAAGAATTCTCTGTTGGGAAGAGAAAGCCAGTTTATATGCTACCAGATCAGACTTCTATCCAGAGGTATAAGGGCTGATGTATCTGTGAGTATACTCCTGAGTTTGTCGTCCTCAGATGAATGTTTCATGTGGCCAGCCAGACCTTTTCTGCCCAACTCAATATTCTGGGGCTACTTTACATTGGCTGGTTGTGAAACATTTTTCAGAGGACCCAGCCATCAATAGATAGTCCCAGACACGTCTCCAAGTCTGTGAAAGGATACTAAAATTCTTTGAGTAACAGAAGTTTAAAATCCACATAGCATCTACATGGCAACAGTGTATTGGTGAATCATATAAAATATTTATGAGTTCTGTCAGTGGTATCAGGGGTTTACAGTTCAGTTGAAAATAATTTATGATGCATCATAGAAATTTCTGTAAAGCCCTATTCACCCACTTGGTTTGTCCTTTGCTCTTGGGATAGTGAGCCAAAGACAAATTCATCTTACACCCAATATTAGAACAGAAGAATTGACAAAATTTGGAAATGACTGAGAATCGGTATCTGAAATTATGGATGTTGGAAAACCATGTAAAGTGAATACATCTCTGTGGAAGATATCAGAAAGTTTCTTGGAGGTAACTAGCTTTATTGAAGGACAAAATGAGCACATTTAGAAAAATTATTTACAATAAATGTGAACAGAGTTATGAACCTTTTGATGGTGGTAAATCTGTAATAAAATCCATGAAAATTTCTTCAATTGGTTAATTAAGATATAATATAAATTGTAACAACCCCATACTCAGTGCTTTCCAAAGCTTTTCCATGGCAAACCTCCTAGCTCTTCCACATTTCCTGTTTGACACCCCAATATAACAGGTCTGTACAAACATAGACTTTAGAAGAGGTCTAGAGAAAAAAGCGATTTTTACATTTTCAAACAAAGTTTTAGTGAAGGATTTTCGGCATGGACTGGTGTTAGTGACTCACAAATGAATGGTGAGGTTTACAAGTTTCTGACAAAATAACAAGGTTGCATTGCTTCATGAAGCATTAGTAAATTTTTGCATTGTGACAGTTTTATGACATATTTCTCATTTTCATTTTGTTATTAAAATGGTTTTAAAGGCATAACGTTAAAGGGAATTTACAGTGTCAGCAATGCTCATTTTGGTGGCCCAGCTCACACACTGTTAACATATAGTTTGTGTCCTGGGTATCTGCTAGATTCACACACAATGCCTTAAAAAAGGCCTAATGTAAAATAAACATTAATGCCTAAAATTTTCATTAAAAATAAAAATTAAGGACACCTGTATTACATTTTTTCTGTAACATTAAAGGGAAAAGAATTGTTTAATTTAGCCCTGTGTGTTATTCACTGAGCACTGTATACTGCCACCAGCATTCAAGTGACATTGTATGCTGTGAAATATCAAATCATGTCATCTGGTCTCACACACCTAATCATTTATGTACTGTGGGTTTTCTTTTGATTGTTTAATGTGTTTATAAAAAATGGAAGAAGACCTCTTCCAGGTAGGTTAGGCGTGCAATAGGTGTCAAAAAAATACAATACACAAAACAGGGCACAAGTAATCCTCCTCACAGAGCTAGATGGCCAATCTGTCATTGCCACCTAAGAAATACAATACAATAGTATAAACTGCTTTGTTCTTACACAGCACTCCTCACCAAGTGCAGGCGCAGAGTGCCATGACAACTCTCAAGACAAAATTCAAGAATAGATTATACTACTTACTAAATATATAACTATCACATAAATGGGTACAGATTTGTTCAATACATCAAAACCAAAGTAGAAACTAATTAACACAAATGAAAAAAAACAATATCTTTCTATCAGTTAATTGTAGAACCACTGCCAGATTGCAGAAAAGGAGTCAGACAAGCCAGACACAGTCAATGTCCTGGAGACTCACCACTATTGGCTATTCTACAGCTAAGTCAGTACTGGGTTGGCCAATCTGATGAAATGACCATACTACCTGAACATTCCAGTGCTCCTTTATTTTAGATGACTTTTCTGTGACAGACAAAGAACATGGCAGTAGATCATTGACACCAAGTGTCATTGAGTATACCGAGAAGAGAAACAGAATAGGGTAGGGTTGGTAATAATTTATAAATATTGTATTACTTATATTTAAATACTAATGACTAAAAACAGAGATGTAGTATGTACAGCCCTACTCAGGGTATAGTAAACTGAAGTAGTAAGTGAGTGTTCAGTCTGGATTTAAAAGCTAAGACTGAAAGGGCATCTGTTATAGGAGTGGGCTAAGGATTCCACAGCTTCAGGACCCTGTAACTAAAAGCTCAACCTCCCATTGTTATTTTGTAATGGCACACCCACTCGTCCGGAACAGCAGCTACACCACCAAGACCTGTGGCCTGGCAACCTGAGGAAACGTTAGACCAGACAAGCCGTACTTCTTCCATATAACTTCCCCCAGTTGACAGTTAAATAATCAAAAAGTATACAGTGTAAAAATATCAGACTAGACACACTTAAAAAGGTTTGGGGCAGCCACCCATATATTATTTCTGGCTGCAATGGGTTTGGTTTTGTAGACAGAAGTGTCTCTGTTGGAGTCCAGACATGAACTGCTTGAAGTTTGGGAAGATGTTGGTTTTAACTTATAAGACCAGAAGTAACGTAGGGGAACCGCAAGCAGCCTTCTTCTGATGTCATCGTAGGCACCAGAACCAGAAGTGACATCCACCTAGGTGTCAGGACCGGAAGTGACATCAGCCCAGGCACTGGGACAGGAAGTGACATCTTCAGTGATGAATCAGACAGGTTTTCCCACAGTTGGTCTGCAGAGATAGCAGGAGAAGGTTTAGTGCACCTTGCCACCCCTTGGCCTGGCATGGAATTACCTTCGTTTGGTCCATACAACGTTCTCCTACTCGCATGTGCATGACAACAGTATATAAAATAATAATAATATGTATATATATTGATAGTGAAAAGAAACAAACAACAAAACAATATATTTTTCACTCCCTCCAAAACCCCCATACCACACACAACCCCAAAAGTGACTGATGCTACGTAATAATAAAAAGTGTAAAAAGTGCATCGATAAATATACTACACAAACCCTCCCTTGTCACTACACAGAACGTGAAACAGATAAGAGACACAGAGAACAGGAAACACACATGAAGTCCAAAAGATTAAACAGAGGATGATTAGTGAATATGAATCTTGTCCAGCTGGAAATTGTTCTATGGAAATTATACTCAAATGAAATTGTTGGCTTGCTTGTCTCCCAAACGACAAAAAACAGTCTCACCATATTATCCTCGGCATGTCGTTATAATCTGGAACCCCGGGGTTTGCATAGCAATGGTGAAGTTGTTGATGTCTGGTGTTGAAATGGGCAAGCAGGAAAGGGTGTAAAGTGATCTGTATCAGTGCTGTCTTTGGCTATTTTCTCTTTGGTGAAGTGTCGGTGTTGTAAGCGATTTTTTTTCCCTTTCGTTCTCTTGTTTAAATAGCAATGGCCCAGATGTGTTTGACAGGGAAAACTATCACGAGGGTTCACGGTTCAACAGCGTTATCCTTTCCTGGTGTTTCCAGGGGGCAACATTTAAACAGACACACATTGACCATATAAATGGGACAGCGCTATAAAAGACGAGACTCAGCACAGAACACATTTAAGATGTCCCCATTCATGTAGCGCCACTATAATTTTATTAATCTTTGGAATCATAAGCAGACTGGCATCTTGAGATCTTAATGTATGCTCAGGTTTGCAAGTAATGATAAGTTCAGATAAGTAAGCAGGGCCTTGGCCATTTACTGTGCTGCACTCAAGTCTAAAAGAACAAGGAACAGATCTCTCTTTGCATTAACCTGCAAATCATTTACTTTAACCAGTGCAGTTTCTGTACTCTGACTTGTTCTAAAATCTGATTGAAACGTGTCAAGAACAGAATGTGAATCAAGTAATCATTTAGCTGCTAAATTACTGCCTTTTCTATAATTTTACTTAAGAAAGGCAGGTTAGAAATTGGTCTAGAATTATTGAAAACAAAGGATTCAGGATTGTTTTTCTTGAGAAACGGTTTCAAAACTGCAGTCTTAAGACAGTCAGGGAAGACCCCTGTATCTAATAATGAGTTTACTATGTCAAGTACAGTATCAATTAGCACATTGGAAACTTCTTTGAAAAAGCCTGTTGGAATTGGGTCAAGGGCACAGGTGGAGGGTTTCATTTGAGAAATTATTGGATGTAGTTTGGGTAGATCTATTTCATTGAAAGAATTTAACTGTCTTAAAATTGAATGCTGGGATTCAATCAGATTAACTTTGGGGAGATGTACTATATTATTTCTAATATTTTGTTTTGTGTTTAAAAAATATAGCAAAAGCCTCACAAGTTTCACTAGTGATTTTTAGGTGGCATTCCATTGAGAGAGCTGTGTTTAGAAGATGATCAATAGTTTAGAATAAAACTCTTGGATTACCAGCATTATAATTTATAATTTTAGAGAAATATGACTGCCTCTCATGGCAGACTATGTTGTTATATTCAGTTATTTTAGCCTTCAGTATTTCATAGTTGAAATAGTGGAATATCAGTTTATTTTTTCTCCATTTATGCTTAGCTGTCTGTCATGTTCTCTTTAAATCAGACACTTTTTTGTGTCTTCCAAGGTGTGATAGTGCTGCAGGATTTCTTAACTGTCTTTTTAGGGGACACTGTGTTAGCTGCATCTCTCATCATAAAAATTCTCCACCTTACACTGTTAGTTCTATTGATCAGCACTAAAGCTGCAGATCCATTAAAATAATGTTTTTTTAACAACCCGCTACACATTAGTTGCAGTTATCAGTATTTTTGCATTAAATGATATGCAAAAGAATTCTAATATATGCAGCCTTGTGTCAACTGTTAATCCTTTTGAAATCACTAAATCCAGTGTGTGTTCTCCCTTATGTGTGGGCTGGCTGACATGGTGGCTCAGATCAAAGGAGTGCAGTAAGTTCAGGAATTCTCTTGCTTTCAGGTCACACTGGTTATCCACATGAAAAGTAAAGTTGCCTACAATTAGGAACCTGTCATAGTTATTATTATAGATACTGTAGATGCCACACAGGCCAGGAGAGGGAGCAGACCTGGAAGGAAGGGCCAGAAAGGGTAGACAGACAGCACATAAAAAGAGAAGATGTTGGTGGAGGTTTTTTATTCTCCCAACACGCTAGATGGCAGCAGCCTCGGAGGTCGGTGCACAGTAGAGAACCAACAGGACATGCTTGGATATGTACTCCAGCAGAGCAGCCCTGCTGGTATCACCGGGTGCCACGAGAGGGCACTGTAGGGAGACAAGCTCCCTATTATGTGCGATCCGGAAGTGCTTTCATCAGGCAGTCACACTGGCACCAAAAGTACTCCTGGGTCTGTAGTAAAAGGGACCGCATTCCCTTATTCAGGCGAGTCGGGGCTGGGAGGTAATGGAGCAATGCTGGAGTGGAGGAGAGTAGTGTGGTAGGAAGGAGATATTGTGAGAGGAAGACCTGTATTTTGTTTGTGCTTGTGTCACATTTGGAGATAAAATAAAACCTTCGATTGTTTCAACCCAGGACTGTATAAGTGTGTTTGTGTTGGTGTTTGGGGCTCGCTGATGCCCTGGAGTTTATCACAATACTAAGTCCAAAAATTCCTCAATAAAAGGCGCATTATATTTAGGCAGTCTATAAACGGTCAAAACATGAGACTGGAACACTTCTTGAAAAACAACATTGAGATACTCAAAAGATACTCAAAAAGTACCAAAACCAGCATTTTTACAGCTTAATGGGCTCGAGTAAATACTCGCTAAACCACCACCTTCGTTGCCTTGGCGAACCACATGGTCAAAGCTATAACTCGGAGGAGCTGGTTCAATTAACACTGCTGCACTTTCTGAGCAGAGCCACATTTTACTTATCATAAGAAAGTTGATATTTCTGTCTTTGGTAAGATCATTAATGTAAAACATCTTGCTGGTTAACGCTCTAATATTTAGTAAAGCCATACTTAAGGTCTCAGAAGAGCACTGCTGAATAGGAGTGTTACAGCAGCTTGGAATGGTAATTACATTAATCGCATTAAGGCCACTTTTTTGTGGATTTTATTTAATCTATAATCTGTAGTTATTGTTCTAAATGTTGCACATCAATGAGTGGAATGGTAATAAAATTATTAGCATTTACATCATTTTGTCTGGGTTTTTTAGTTAAATTGTGGTTAGTTATTATAGTGCTAATACAGTGTACACCTAGAGGTAAGCTCACTACAGAATTATTACATCACAACATAGCATGAGGACCAAAATTATTCATCCATCCATCCATTTTCCAACCTGCTGAATCCGAACACAGGGTCACGGGGGTCTGCTGGAGCCAATCCCAGCCAACACAGGGCAGGAACCAATCCTGGGCAGGGTGCCAACCCACCGCAGGACACACACAAACACACCCACACACCAAGCACACAGCAGGGCCAATCCAACTAACCTGCATGTCTTTGGACTGTGGGAGGAAACCGGAGCGCCTGGAGGAAATCCACGCAGACACGGGGAGAACATGCAAACTCCACGCAGAGAGGACCCGGGAAGTGAACCCGGGTCTCCTAACTGCGAGGCAGCAGCGCTACCACTGCGCCACCATGACCAAAATTATGTAGTCAGGGAAGACAGATTGCCTTTGAAATGTTGTCAGACAGGACAGGGGCACCAAATCTATTAGGATGCAGACCATCTTGTCTGAAGAAAAGCAGTCTTTCCTAGAAAAGGTCCCAGTTGTCCATGATCCCAATGTTTTGTCTCCTGCGGAAGCCTCTTAACCAGTTGTTCAATGACAGCAGTCGACTATAGGCTTCATCCAACCAAACTAACGGCGGACAATCTAAAATGTTGATTCTAGCTGCTGGGGTTCTCTCTTTCATGGTTTGGATTAAAGCTTCAAAGTCTTTAGGACCTCCGACTGTCGATACTGCATGAAGGACAATGGTTCTCACTGCCCTGTCCTTGTGCTTCTCAAGGACTGTTGGTGTTCTTCTTGTAATATCTCAAACTCATGCACCAGGAAAACAAGAAACAAAAAAAATTTCTTTAGGGTATAAAATATTTAGGTTATGTACAATTGAATCCCCAATAAAAACATTATCACCAAAGTCTGTCTGCACAGTGGGGGAGTGGAGAGGGTCAAAGCAGTTATGGATTTCAACGTTTGCCTGAGCTGATGGAGGTGATCTAGAATTGAGCACCTGCCTGCAATACCGGAGAAGTCAGATTCCATAATTGTCATTGCTTCGACAAGGAGTGGGGGGAAAAAGCTCACTTTTCCAAGGGAGCGAGCTGCACGGAACAAGGTTGATGTTGCTGCATTGAAAGGTGAGCTTTCAAATCTAGGTTTGTCTGTCTGGCAAGGCGTTGTTGAATATGAATCTTAAGGGCCTGGAGTTCTTCATTGACACGCTGTTGCTCACAGTCGACCATCTTCCACTTCTGTTTCACGTCGTAGGACACAGAGAGAGCACCTAATTTTCCTAATCATAATTTTGCTCCATAGATATTGGTTTAGAACAATACTGTAATAGCTGTAACTTTCACATATCTGGAAAGGTTTGCAATAGAATTGCATATGCACCCATACTAGAGGCTTTCACCTTGACTTCAAATTGCAGAGATACATAAGAGTGTCTTAATATAGGGGCTGCAGTGAATGAAACTTTCAATATTTCAAAACGATTTTGATTAATTCTCAATAGTCAATACATGTAGGTAAATAACCATTCTTTTTTTGCACAAAATAAAAATAGCACCAAGTGTACTACTATTTTTTAAGTAATGACTCCAGATTGCGATAATGCATAAACTGTTCTCTTTGGAAAAGGTGCCCCTGGGAGTAGCTATAATAATATTTAATGCGTGCATACCAAACACATCCCCGAAGTCATTACATTGTCAGTGAAAAGTCTGTACAGAAATACACGGTACAGATGGAGTTTGAATATGGGGTACACAATTTTTAAAGCATCCCAGATTTAAAAATTACCTGAAAATCAGATTTATTTTGGGATTATGCTCCATTAACAATGGAAGTCCCAGTGTTAGTTGTGGAGTTTGACTTTGAGTAACAAAAGTGTGAGATTTTCAAAATGCAAAAGCCTAATCTGAAGTGTTATTTAAGGGGTTGTGAACTCTAAGAAACAACTACCAATATAGAGTCATCTATAGAGAATACTCTATGCTTGCATTTTAAAGGTATTTTTGAAATCCATAATATCTGTAATAATCCAGTTCTTATGAACTTTTTTGCAGCTCCTGGATCAATGACAGTCTGCAGCTGCAATCTTAACAAGTGCAGTAAGACAGTTATTCAAGAGTGGCTGTCTACATCTTCCTACCTGATCCCACCGTAATTAGTTTTCTTATAATTTCAGGCAGAAGGCAACCATGTACCCATAGTTACTACAATAGAAACAATACTGCACTACTGTACTACCCAACTTTTTCTTTCCTTCATACAATCTGTGTTTTTTCCCACCTCCTTAGGAATACTGACATTCTTTCATTCATTAACATCTTCGGCTGCAACTAATAGATTGGACTTGTTCGTTATCCTTTATTCTTCAATGTGTATATCCATTTTGAGCTGTAAATTCATAACTTCATGTAGAGGTGTGCCAAAATCTTGACTGGCTTGTTCATTGTTCATTTCATCTGAGAGCCCTTCCTTGAATAACAAAACCAGTGTAGACCACCCACCCAAAATCAGCTGCAGTTGTCTAAAAACATACAATACAATTGCAGACATTATTAGAACCTTGTCTTAGATCTAATTATCTGTTAACTGCCATGTCCCTTTTCCCTGAGAGGTCGAAGACCTTCCTAAAATTTCTTAAAACACAGAGAAAACAGCTGGGATAGCATGTTTTAATCAAGCAAGTAGGTAATAAAAGCATAATACAAATATGGATGATGACTTACACATGATGTGAGTTTAAATAGTGTTGCGCTGATGACATCAAACAATCTAACTTCTGGGAAACAGCATCGTAGTGGGGACCCGTGTCAACCATCAGCTGTACAAAATGATAGCAGCCTGTTTAGAAAACCATTTGATGCCATGTGATAACGATCAAGTAAAATTGTAAATTATTAGACAAAAGAAAGAACAGTGACCCTAAAAAGAGCATCCTTCAAAACTTTAAAACAAATAAATAAATGATTTGAAACCAGGAAAAAATTAACAAGGTCAAAGCAGATACGACATAGCTGAAATATTCAAAATAATGAATAGAATTAGTATGGTAGATTCCAGATGTTACCAGTTCTTCAACACGAACACAACAACACAGATAGAAACCTGTTAAAAGTAAATTATGTACAAACTTTAAAAATATTTTCTTCTAATATTACATGGTGTAAGTTGCCGAAGCAGCATACTAGATAGTAGTGCTGCTTCTGTCAAGACTGCTCTAAAGTTCTAAATTTGCCAAGGATCTAGAGTGCAAAAATGTCCTGATTGGGAGTTAAGACTAACCAATCAGTACTTGGTACACTTCAATGATTTAGTTAATTTGAATTAATTGGTTTATTTTTGATTCATTTTTGGCTGACCATATTTGATTTGAGTAGATGTCAAGTATCTTTTTTATATTAATTAGTTTGATTAGTGAATAAATATGCTATAATGGGGCAAAAATTGATGGTATGGATAGAGCTCTGACATTATGAGTTGCTACGGATGTGTTTAGTAGATATTATATAAAGCAGATTGAACAACACCACCAACAGTAAATGCTTTGCATTGCCTCAGCTCCTGTGCGACAGCAAATTACAACCTTGAGTAATGCATCCCGTAAGAAGGGGTTGGTTTATTTTAACTGTTCTTCTGCATAACCATTGAAATGCTGTTTGCAACTCCTTGATGTGTTTGTCTCCCAGCAGTGTGGTCTCTTTAAAAAAACAATACTACAGGGAAAAACATTTAGAAATAGCTGACAAGATGTGAGCAAAAGCATGCAAGGTCTATGCATGTTGCTCGCTATGCCCCTGTGACCAAAACAACAGGAAATATTTGTTCTGAGTCAGCCACACATGAATAGGGCTATTGACACAGATAGAAGGATAAGCCATTTTTAATTGAGTGCAATTTTTGTAATTTGATGCTTCCAGTGGCAAATGTTATGCTTCCATTTCTGTTTGTTTTATTAACTGGATATGGCAGAGGAAACTACCGTACATGTGCATGGATGCCTAAGATACTGCTTCTGATTTCAGCATATGTAAATATAATAACAATTTTATGGAGATAAGTACATTTTATTTAAAGGTATGGAGTTATATGTATTTGATTTGTATAATATGTTGTTGTTCAATAAACTTTAAATATATATGATATATATTTTAGATATTTTTAGATTTTAATGCACATTCTGAGATATGTACTCCCCATCTTTGACTGGAAAGAAGTATGAGGGTGAAATAGACAGAAAACTCATTAAAGTATTACAGCAGCTACAAATTCACTTTTTAATTAATGCTTTTAACCTAGAATAGCAAAATATCGTAAGATATTTGATATCTGAATCACATGGATGAGTGGTAAATCCCAGCTTTTACTGCACTGAATGCCCCTGACAAAATTAATCTATGTGTCTGTGCTCCGATTATAAAATATGTTTCTGGGGTAAAGATATCCATAATTAATAAAACATAAGTGCCTGTGCAGATTATCGGGTAGCATTTGTACTAGAGGTAATTTGATGTAATAAACCAGAACACTAATTGTAAACCCAGAGAAAATGGATAAATTCCACAGGGAAGACACTACATCCACTTTGAGTAAGAAAATTAAACTAATATTAATCAGCAAGGCATCGCATCCCAAGATGTGCGCCTTCATTGAGTCAATTACTTGCAGGACAGGCTCCATCAAACCCTTTACTCCTGTCTGGGGAACAGTAAGAATTATAGAATTGATGACTGCATGTTTTATATCTTATCAGATGGTTAAGTTTCTCAATTGCTTTCTTTACTAAATTAAGTATTAGAATAATTTATATTCCCACTGATTTCCATTCTGTTTATTTCTGATAGAATCAGGAATTTAAAATAATCATGTAATGTGTTTTTAATGTAGTAGGCCTGCACAGATTATTTAGATTAAACCAACAGAATTTGCAAGAAATGAGGCTTAATGTAGCTTATCTGTATTAATTTTGAAAATGTATGGAAAAGAAAACTGAAATGAAACTAGAAACTTGAACTTTTCAAGAACATTGATGATATGTTAATAACCTCACAAAAAAAAAACATTTTCAAGATACTCAGAGCTATTGGTGGTTCACCAAGAAGGTGATATGAAAGTGATAAAATGATTTATCTGTGTAGAGTGTTATAACAAACATATGATTGGGATTTTTCTAGGAAAATATGATGGAGCAATTATTAGTGTGTCAGACACCAAGATTCAATTAGCACATTCTTCTGTTTTCCCCATAAAAAATTTTCTTTCATATTCCAAAGACATTCATATTATGACAATTAACATCTCTGAATTGGCATTATATTAGTGTGGCTTTGTATGTGAGTGTGTTCTGTCATGATCTTGCATTTACCCATGCTTAGTGCTGCTGGGATAGGCCCTGAGCCCTTACTTATGACCATGTGCTGAAATAAAAAATAAAGAAACTTTTTAGGCTAAGCAGGAGCAAAGAGTGAGTCTGTGAAGGCTTGGCATCCTGTCACTCCTGCTTACACATTATCCTTTAATATTAAAATGGATAGAGAAAATGATTTCATGATTATTTATTTTTATTCACTTATTTGTTTTTATACTTCTGCTGTAATCACAAACAAGTTAGATTAAGAGCACTTTTCACCAGGTCCTTTACATTACATATTCCTGTAACCAGAGAAGTGTCTACAAAAATAAATAAATAAATACATAAATAAAATAGTTACCAGTCATTGAAACTGAAGTTGTGTTTGTCCTTAACCCTCACCTGAGCTCTTTTCCAAATTGACATAGAAGAACATTGGACTACATCATCTCAGCCACACCATTAAACAGTGATCCACAATGCTTTATGTAACTAAACAATAGAACTTATTTCACAGAGGTGACTATAATTGCTGTTATCTGTAGGGACAATGGGGTGCAAATAAAACTGAGTTAGAATATGTAACTTCTTAAATTTACAATGTTTCTTAATACAGGTTTCATTTACTGCTCATCTGCTTTAAAGCCATTAGGGAAACTGAGGCCTTGAGGATTTTCCTTCGTTGTGCGACTGCCTAAAAGCAGGAAATACTAAAAGAACTGTAAAAGCCTCATATTAGCACAAAACTTCTTCTTTTTTATGCTTGGTAAATAAATAATGAGCACACTAACCTTAAAATGTCAATGAACAAGCTCTTACATACATTATAGCGATTCGAATATCTAAAATGGTCAGAAATGTAATTTGACTTTTGTTCTTACTTAACAATAAAACAGAAGAAATATTTCTGCATACAGTACTTGTTCTTTATCACTGCATGACCCTAAAATTTGATCAACTGCCTCTGGAATATATTTCAAGTCTAATAAAGGGTTAATGACTAGATGGATGGATATATGGATTGATGGATGGATGGATGAGTGTTATGTAGCCAGCTCCATTATACAGAAGGTAGTATGGCAGCAGAGAATGTTTAGTGTTACTCAACTAAAATCTTCATTTCATTTAATGTGGAATCAGTCAGTGCTGCCTGTGAGGACTGATGTGCAATTGTTTTCTCTTTCAGCATGCCTCTTTCGTTACAATGGGCTGTCATTTGTCTACCTCATCTACCTTTTACTCATTCCACTTTTTTCCGAACCAACAAAATCAACAATGCAGGGTAAGATTCTGATTTTTTTTCTTTTAATATTGCTGCAACAGATCCATGCTGCATAATCAATGGACGACCTTGTATGCTCTTTTGCTGATTGTTAAAACTTACTAAATTTACATTTCTTAAGAAAAGCAATGATTACTGCAACTTGTATCTTACCTTTATTAATTGTTCTGCTGACAGAACAACACAGTAGCAGGAGACAGTACAATTAATTAAAACGTCAATGTTATGCTTCTTTGCCTTTACTAGGAAGCTGCATGTTTAATGTGGAAGAACACTTTTATAATGAAGTATTGTGTAAAATGTTATTTAAGAGTTTTCAGATAGAATATAATGGTTTAGAATAATTCTATGGTTTTATGTCATTTTACCCCTCATATACTATATGAGGAAGTGCAGGCTGTTCATTAGTCAAGCAACACAGTGAGTCAGAGATTGGAACTGAACCAGCAACCTTATCCATTAGAATAATTTGGGTATCTGTTTGGTCTTTGTGTCATCTAAACCCTGTGATATAGGTTCAGGGTTTCACAGGGCCTCACCCAGCAGCAAAAGGCATAAGGTTTTTTTTCTTTTAAGGCAGTGGGTGAGACCTTTGATGTCTAAAAGTTTTATTGATTAATCAGAATTATACTGTGTCTGTCCTAGAGGAGAAAAGTAAAGATTTTTTGCAACATTTTCATCAATAGTTTAACATCATTGTTGGGCCTTGTAACCCATAAACCATAACCAGTAACTTACAAAATAAGAAAGTAGGGGAAACTGTTTCTTTCTGTTCTCTTCTTTTACCTTCCTAAACTTAAAAAAAAAGTCTAAAATTGCATACTTAGGTATCCCACCCTGGTGAAGTGCCTTGAGCAGAGGTGCAATACAGTGGAAGTAGAACTAACATAGGGTGAGAGGTTAACAATTAAAAGAAAAAGGAAAAAGCTAAACAAATTAATATTATACTAGCTGCTACATTAGTAATTTAAGCATGTATATCACCTCAGATATTTCAGAGAAAATATTCAAGTTGTGTGTAGTTGACTGTACCATCCTCATCTAATCTAATGATATAACAGCATTCAGTATGACTGCATTTTAGGGTTGGCATATGTGTCTGCATCAAACTAAATTACTGTAAGTTAAGAAAAAGAGGAAAACAATTATGTACTGAACAAAGCATTCAGAAAGTATTTGAGTTCTTCAGTGAAGGCAATGAATTTGCAATCGTGCTCCAGTCCTTAATTCATGTTTTAAAAAGTAATGGGAATTATTCTTTTTAACACTTTTTCAGCTTCTTCTGTAGAGCTGGGAATATAGGGGTGATCATCCACAATAGCTTTGACCCTGGGTGGAAACAAAAGGCCATATCTGTGAGCTTTGCACTGCACAAAGACAATGAGCATTAACAAATAAAAAAGTGTTCTCACATCTCACACCCATAAAGACAAAGATATTATTACTTAATAAATAAGTATCAGTTTCACCTTTAAAGACAATATTTTCTATCTATAGGGCGATATATTATGATGATGGTGGGGAATTTATACAAAACTAAAGTAATTCTGACTAATGTACATGCATTGAATATGGATTACACAGAATCCAAGGTTACTTGCATTATTTCTTTAATTATTTTATTAAACTCAGACTTAAATAAATCCTCATCACTTGAAACTATATCATCAAAAATTGCAACAGCAATCTGATCTGATCCAAATCTGATCTGTATCCAAATTTGATAGAATATTCGTTCTTCTAATCTATATATCATAGTTACTCAAGCATTGCTTATTTTCATAATAATTTAATACTCTCTATAACATTTTGCAAATGTGAAGCTAGTGTTATCTCTGAGCATGTTCCTTTTATTTTGAACCTCAAATCATTATTCCCTTCAAATCCAACTTACAACTGGTGGCTTAACCCATTAATACTAGATGATGAAGACATTGTAGAATTCACACACAAATTTGTGCTTTTGTAGAAATCATGCTTTTCCAAAACTTTCTGCAGGAACATTACAGGAAACACGGAAGGTGATAAATTATCTCATATTTCACATAAAAATAAATTGCAGACTAGAAGGGTGTGGCATTGTTTCGATAAGCTTCTGCAATGTCACAAGATTTAGTTCCATTCAGTGTTGCATTAATTTTTCACCAAGATCACAGTCTATAGTAGGCACTAGGCATGATGGGTGCATCACTTCATCTGCCTTTCTTCTTACCCTGATGCGCCTATCACTCTGGAACAGGGTAAATCTGGACACATCAGACCACATGACCTTCTTCCATTGCTCCAGAGTCCAATCTTTATGCTCCCTAGCAAATTGAAGCCTTTTTTTCCGGTTTGCCTCACTGATTAATGGTTTTCTTACGGCTACACAGCTGTTCAGTCCCAATCCCTTGAGTTCCCTTCGCATTGTGCGTGTGGAAATGCTCTTACTTTCACTATTAAACATAGACCTGCGTTCTACTGTTGTTTTTCTTCGATTTGATTTCACCAAACGTTTAAGTGATCGCTGATCAAGATCATTCAGGATTTTTTTCCGGCCACATTTCTTCCTCGAAGACGATGGGTTCCCACTATCCTTCCAGTTTTTAATAATGTGTTTGACAGTTCTTAACCCAATTTTAGTAGTTTCTGCAATCTCCTTAGATGTTTTCTCTGCTTGAAGCATGCCAATGATTTGACCCTTCTCAAACAGACTAACATCTTTTCCACGATCAAGAGATGTTGCCAGCTGAAAGATGATCACCCATGCAGTAATTATCCAATAGAAGGCTCATACCTATTTGCTTAGTTAAATCCAGGTGGCGAGTTTTTTTTTGGCCAGGCAGTGTATATACCTACATAATCTGAATCTCCAAATATGTTACTATCTTCAGAGCAAGCCTTTGATAGAATTGAATAGGGGTATCGGTTTCCCATATCTTGCAAATTTGGGTTTTGCATCATTGTATATGCATTTATAAAATAAATTTATACTACTCCAGAAGTTTCAGTTAGTATTAATATTATAAACTTGGATTACTTCAAATTAGAGCAAGACATGAGAGCCAATTTCCACCAATGCTTTTTATAATAGTTACTGAACTAGGTTACTCATCTCTGGAAGTAGTCAGTGATACTGCATATGGAATCATAAAGGAAGAGCATAAACAGAAAATATTTCCTTCTGATAGAGAACTTTATATCTCAGACCAAGATTGATTTATGCTATTAGTATTAAACATGGTGAGAGAACTTCATAAGATCTTGGATTCAAAATTATTTTAAATAAAAGCATGCCTTTTCCATTGAATTCTCAGAAATGTCAGACAACACTGCAATACTTTTCACTTATTGTCAGAACAGTTTAAATACCTGGGAATAACTACTGCAAAGAAATTTAAAGATCACAAAACAATTTTGGTAGTACAATGGAAAACATCAAACAAGATTTTAAAAGATCTACATGATTAGCTCTGAGAATCAGTATTATTAAAATAAATATCCCATACTCCTTGTGAATTTCCCCTTGGGATTAATAAAGTATCTATCTATCTATCTATCTATCTATCTATCTATCTATCTATCTATCTATCTATCTATCTATCTATCTATCTATCTATCTATCTATCTATCTATCTATCTATCTATCTATCTATCTATCTATCTATCTATCAGAGCAACCTTATATTATACCTTTTTCTAAGCCCGTTTAATCTTGCAGCTGGAGCTTATCCCAGCAAGCACAGAGTGCAAGGCAGAAACAATTTCTTAGACAGGGTGTAGTACTAGGGTGTTGTACCGTGTTAGCCATTATGAATGTAGAGAAAAGCCAAGCAAAATGACACCTTTTATTGGCTAACTAGAAAGATTACAATATGCAAGCTTTCGAGGCAACTCAGGCCCCTTCTTCAGGCAAGATGTAATCAACAGGGTGCAAATAGCAACCTTATATACATCAACAAACATCTCTTTCAGAAGATAGATGGATTGAATAGTAACATCATTTATACAGAACTCAAAATAACCATGCATTGAAAATATTACTTTATAAAGATCTACATTGTAAACCAGAAGGCAGCTTTGCACTCCTTAACTTTCAGTTCTATTACAGAGCTGCAAATATTCATATAATATAATGTTGGAATTGGCGGAAATACATGAATCTACACCTGCTTGGTTAGCAAAGGAAAGAAAATCCTGTTCTAAATCTTCATTGAATGCTCTACTCTGTAATCCAGTCAATAATAATTATCATCAATTTACTATCAATCCATGTATGAAAGATATAGAACCAATACAGGACACATTTTTGGACACAAACACCTATCTAAGTTGACTCCCCTTCACCAATTCCAGTCTTGTTTAACCTATGCAGTATTCAGTCTATGGAAGACACTTGTCTATGGGAAATGTGTCATTTAGAAATCACTTTTGAACTCTTAAGCTCTAAATGTAATCTTCCAATGACATAGTTTTTTCTTTTGTATACGAATTAGGTAGTTCATAAAACATAATCTGTCCAACTTCCCACATCTTTCACCTACAGTATCTCATCTAAAATTTTCTAAAGTTTATGCAAAGCAAGGTCTAAGCTCTCAATGTCATCAGAACTTAGCAAGAGGTTTTTAATATACTGTAATTGTAAAGTAAGCATATCTGGCCTGTGCCCAACCTTTTTATTTCACTTGCTGTTTTATCCTATGTAAATATACAGTTTTGAGAGGAATTTTGTATAGCTCTCTTTTTCAAGTGGGAATTTAAACACTTGAGTTTAATGGATTATTTTAGAAACATACTATAGTAGTTGCTGTGCTATTTTCAACTGTTTGAATAAGTTGTGTTGTGTTATATAATGTTCTGCTTCTAAAGTAAAAATGAGTAAGGCAAGAACCAACTTGGGATTAACATTGGACAAGACAACATTCCATTGCAATTCCCACTTACATGTATGACCATCTTTATTCACACAGAGACAATTTAGATTCAACAGTTTACCTGGTACATACTGTATATATCTTGGATTCTAGAGGAAACCTAATAAAAACGGAGGAAATAAGCAAACTCTACAGAGACAAGGATTGGCTTGGGATTCAAACATAGAAGAGATATAGAAGAATAGTTCTGCCCCCAGTGTCACATGTCGCTCAATTTTTGTTTTATATTGAAAGCTTCACAGAGCACAAAATCACAGGATGCTGAAATGTTAGATGAATTCAATAGTCTAGGTTGTGCATATTCCTTTCCCATCCTATGCATGGTTTTAACTAATCGTATATTTAGTAAATTGCATATAAAATTCATTATCCTTTTAACATTTATTACCCATTATATAGGTTCTAGCACTATATATGACAAATTGCACATAAAACCAGACTGTCTTTTCTTAATTTATAATCCTTTAAATAGTCTTTTTATCACATAAGTGTTAACTCAAACTATATATATGAAATCAACTAAAAACAGCTAATTATGAGGATGCAAGTTTGGTTAGTGCTTGTGCTTGATAGGCTATCAGCAAGGGTTTTAATCCCTGGCCTTTTAGTTTTACATTTGAATGTGGTTCATGCTAGTTTACTCTACATTCCAAAGACTCTAAAATAGCACTCTTACTCTTTAGTAGAAGTAGATTCAGTACATGGATAGAACCATGAAAAATTGCGCATAAATAGTAATTGTCTGTTGCTTCATTGCCACCATTGCCTTATAAACACTTTTGTTTAACCTCATGCACATTCATGGTCAATAAAATAGAAGTTTCCCAGTTCCATCAGCAATTCTGCTCAATTTTTCTGGGAATCAGCTTTTTCTCTCCATTGCCTAAGCTGAGCTAAGAGAGATTAGAAAATATAATTGTGGATGAAAAGTGTTTACATTACATAAAACTTTTGTCTGAAAACCAAAGTAGAGTTATTTTAAGAAAATACAAAAAACACACACATCAAATTGTTAAAGTTTCCATGCATGTAGTACTAGTGCTACATATATTTAGTAATGAGAAAAGGAACTGTTATTGGGGAACCCTGGCGTTAGAATTTGGTCTCAAAGTAATTGGAGTGGACAGTAGAACTATTGCAACTTTTATGTGTTACTCATTGGCTACTTAAAAAAAGTAGTTAATGCTCCTTGTACACACCAGTGGCATCTGGCGAATATAATAAAGCAAGAATCAAAAATTTAAAAAATAGGAACTGCAAATAAATTGACAAAAGAAAATGTTAGTAAATGTAGTACTTGTACCCTAAAGACAGACCTAGAAAAATATCACAGCAAAATTGCAAGTGCTAAAGTAAAATTTTACACTATGCACGTGGGACTATTTTCCTATTACTTGAAAGAAAGTACAGTATACAGTATAGGAAAAATAGTCCCACATGTACAGTTTTACATTTTACTTTAGCACTGGTAATTTTGGTTTGATTGGCTGTTGAGACTTCAGTTGTTTAACTTTTGTTCAGTTTTGTAATATACTTTTTTGACTGGAAAAGTAGTCTGTTGTTTCCTTGTAATATTCTCTTCACTCCACTTGGCAAGGGTTACCCTTGAATGAGCGCTCAGACAAAAGGCACATTTAATCATAGTTCAAGAAAACAAGTCTTTCTCTCACTCCTTCTAAGAATGGTGCATTTTTATTTTCTTGTCCTTTGGAAAAAGCAGGCAATTTTGTAAATTTGATAATGCTACAGTTGGAATTTTTGTTTCAAAAAAGAGATGAGTGTCCAAAAATAGCTTGCAAAAATGTTCTATTTTTAAATATTTAATTAGTGATAAGCAGTCCAGAATGTGCTCCTGAATTTAGTGGAGGGCTATGTCAGCATGTATGTCAGCATGCAGTGGCAAAAAATAAATAAAAATAAGTGAAAATAAACTATACATTAAAAAATAAATATGTGTATTTGTCACTGCAAACAAACTCAATTTGCTGTAAATCACTTTTCTTTTTAAACTTAGTTGTGTATACATAGTAATATTTTGCATATCAATAAAATAAATCTATATACATATACATATATAATGGGGTACCCAAAAATAACCAGAATGTGTACCTGGCATGCAATCTAGACTTAGTTGTGAATTTCGTCACTAGGTGTAGCATACCTACAGTATTCTGTGGCAGTCTGCCAAGTGGCATTGCTCTGTATTTTTCATAGGGCATTCCGTGTAGGTTTTTCTTGGTGCTTATTAAAAGTGTTCTACGTTGTTTGTGATGGTCAATTATAAAGAACAGCGAGTCTGCGTTAAATTCTGTTTTCTCTTAGGGAAATCAGCTGCTGAAACTGTAGTGATGCTTGAAACTGCTTTTAAGGAGGAAGTGTTAACTAAAACACAGGTCTACGAGTGATTTTCGCATTTCAAACAAGAGGAAATGTCACTTGAAGACCAACCAAAATCTGGCCGACATTCCACAATTAGGAATGACATAAATCTTGAAAAAGTTCGCAATGCAATTTACGAAGATCGTTGTCAGACTATTGAAGAGATTTTTGAATTGACATGTGTGTCTTGGAGGTCTTGCCACCTTCCCTACTTGCCTGATCTTGCTCCGTGCGACTTGTTCTTGTTCCCGCATATGACAAAATAAGTCAAAGGAAAGCATTTTTGTACCGTGGAGGAATTCAAAGAAAAATCTTAAAACATAATAATAATAATAATAATAAGAAAAAATTAATGTACACAGAAATAGACTTCCAGTATGAGATAGCAGAATCAGCAACTGTATGATCTATGAAAATGAATAAATACTAAAATAAATACTAAACTGAAAGAAAGGTGAGTGATAGCAAACATAGTTAGAATCGATAACAGCAGATCAAATGTTCTTGTTGAACGTTTTAAGTAACCTTAACATCTTCCATTTACATTTTGTAAGAGATGAAAGAATTTTTTATGTTCTTTATAAATGGTGTATATACTGTAGATGCATCCCGATCCAAAATTTCTTGAGTCTTCTAGAAATGTCTTAACTTCAGGATTTTAAACTGATAGCTAATTAAATTTAAAAGCTAAGAAATAAAAACCTTGTCATAAGCTGATAAACAAGTAGCCATTTGTTACATCTGAGTATCGACATTAATATAATGACAGCCATCCAGTAGCTAGCAGTTTAAGGAAATAGTGCCATCATGTATTTGGAGATTATATGCTTTCAAATGTCTATAGAATAAAGAAGGTGGAAGATGGTGAGGAGGGGGAGTCAAATATAATTTCCAAATGCATCAAGGCATTGATTCTTAAAATCAAAGCTTGTTTGAAGGCTGCAAAAAGAGAATAATTAGCAGGACAGTAATAGTTTAAAAGACAGACATGTGGTTTGAAATAAATATGATTATACTGTGAGTACTTATGAATAACAGAAAGAGTTACTGAATACATAAATGATTTAATAAATCATTATTATAATTCAGTATTTTGAAACACACTTAACTCATTGTAGGGTCATTTCTTTGTAGAGAGCTGGAGGATGTCCTGCCAGCTTTAGGTGCAGTAAAGGAAGCAACCCTGCACCGGCAACAGTTCTTTGCAAGGTGTATTCACCCACAAAGGGCCAATTTTGAATTGCCAATTAACCTAACACCCATTTGTTTAGGGACGTGGAAGGAATCCATTGTATCCATTGTAACCCCTAGACAGAGATTGACCAGCCATTGGATTCTAGTCAAAGATAATAGATTCACGAAACAGCAACTCTAACCACTTATATTGTTATTTTTATTGGAAGAATGAATGAATGAATGAATGTGGAAGATTTTTGTATCTATATAGATATGTTGTTTTCCAAAGATATTTGGGTCTTTCTGTTCTGATATAGTTTGTGCTACTAAAGTTTTTAATTATGTATCTCCTGAATTGATAGTGCATTTTTCCCAATAGGAAGCAAAAAACATGTAAATGCAGAGTATGTGGACATTTTCACATTTGTTAATGAAATCACCGCTAGGAAATTCAGTAAGTGAATCAGGAGATTATGACAGGATCAGCAAACCAGCATTGTATGTCAACACTCCATTTCATGGTAGCTCTCACTTATTTTAGAAATTATAAAACTGATATGACTTTGGGGATCTCAATTAGTTAACTGCACTATATGACTTAATATTGTAGGCAAATAAATATAAGGTCATTTTACTTGATGATTTAATAACCCATTTAATTACATGATAATTATTAAAGGTTTCTGTTAAATGATGAAATATTACTTTACAATATTGATGAGGTTTTACAAAAAAATAATGATAGCAATATGGTTATGTTGAAAATGGCCTACTGTAACAGAGTGTGCTGATCATTGGCAGCCAGGGCTCAGTGGCATTCAATGATATGTTCTTCGTTGTCAGACCCAGGGATGTCTGGCAAAATGTTTCCAGGACAGCCTGTAATGTTCTGAAAGAAAGAAACCTGGCAAAACAGTCCTCCTTTTGTGCGTAATCAAAAGGTGCAAGCGAAAACATGATTTAGCATCTTTTAAAATATTATTTATGTTAATGAGAACCTGGAGATTTAGAAATTTCTGGTGCTCTGTCACTTTGTTTTCAATCATAACTTTTAACAGAGTTAAACTTACTGGAGGCTTCAGACCAGCATAAAGCCATAATCTGTGGGACTAAGTCTGCAGAAGTTAAAGTTGCTTTTACAGACAGTTGTTTATCAGAAGCATTTGAACAGACATGTGTTACACCACTAAGCCTGGGGGGTCCTCTACAGCGCATCTTCAACCTGAGCCTGGAACAGGGGAGAGTCCCGAGGCTTTGGAAAACATCTTGTATCACCCCAGTCCCAAAGGAATCACATCCTAGTGAGCTGAATGACTTTTGGCCTGTTGCTCTGACATCACATGTGATGAAGACCATGGAGAGGCTGCTGCTTCACCACCTTAGGCCACAGGTTCAACACGCCCTTGACCCTCTGCAGTTTGCATATCAGGAGAAGGTGGGAGCGGAGGATGCCATCATCTATATGCTACACCGATCCCTCTCTCACTTGGACAGAGGCAGTGGTGCTGTAAGAATTATGTTTCTAGACTTCTCTAGCGCCTTCAACACAATTCAACCTCTGCTCCTTAGGGACAAGCTGACAGAGATGGGATTAGATTCATACCTAGTGGCATGGATCGTGGACTATCTTAAAGACAGACCTCAGTATGTGCGTCTTGGGAACTGCACGTCTGACATTGTGGTCAGCAACACAGGAGCGCCACAAGGGACTGTACTTTCTCCGGTCCTGTTCAGCCTATATACATCGGACTTCCAATACAACTCGGAGTCCTGCCATGTGCAAAAGTTCGCTGATGACACTGCTATCGTGGGCTGTATCAGGAATGGGCTGGAGGAGGAGTATAGGGACCTAATCAATGACTTTGTTAAATGGTCCGACTCAAACCACCTACACCTGAACACCAGCAAAACCAAGGAGCTGGTGGTGGATTTTAGGAGGCCCAGACCCCTCATAGACCCAGTGATCATCAGAGGTGACTGTGTGCAGATGGTGCAGACCTATAAATATCTGGGAGTGCAGCTGGATGATAAATTAGACTGGACTGCCAATACTGATGCGCTGTGCAAGAAAGGACAAAGCCGGTTATACTTCCTTAGAAGGCTGGCTTCCTTCAACATCTGCAATAAGATGCTGCAGATGTTCTATCAAACAGTTGTGGCGAGCACCCTCTTCTACGCAGTGGTGTGCTGGGGAGGCAGCATTAAGAGGAAAGACGCCTCACGCCTGGACAAACTGGTGAGGAAGGCAGGCTCTATTGTTGGCATGGAGCTGGACAGTTTAACATCTGTTGCAGAGCGAAGGGCGCTCAGAAGGCTCCTATCAATTATGGAGAATCCACTGCATCCACTTAATAGTATCATCTCCAGACAGAAGAGCAGCTTCAGCGACAGACTGCTGTCACTGTCCTGCTCCACAGACAGATTGAGGAGATCGTTCCTCCCCCAAACTATGCAACTCTTTAATTCCACCAGGGGGGGGTAAACGTTAATATTTAACATTATACATAGTTATTGTCTGTTTTTTTCACCTGTATTATTATCATTCTTTAATTTAATATTATTTATTGTATCAGTATGCTGCTGCTGAAGAATGTGAATTTCCCATTGGGATTAATAAAGTATCTATCTATCTATCTATCTATCTATCTATCTATCTATCTATCTATCTATCTATCTATCTATCTATCTATCTATCTATCTATCTATCTATCTATCTATCTATCTATCTATCTATCTATCTATCTATCTATCTATCTATCTATCTATCTATCTATCTATCTAAGCCTGTCTGGATGAATCAGGCAAAATGTTTGCCCTTTTGGTCACAGTAGGCTGAAAAGGAAAGCAAGGATTGCTTACAGTTCGCTTCAATAGCGGTGAGAAATAAGTTAACCATATTGGCAGTACATTGTCTCCAGCAGCAGGGGCAGAATACTCCCAATTTTTTTATGTCTACAAATAAGCAAGTAAGGAATACTTCTTTTCAGGATTGGAAATGTGCTCTCACAGAACGACAGATGGCATTTGTCCCTTTCTTGAAGATGGTTTGAGTTACTACTAGGGAGTGGAAGCTGTAGACATCTTTACAACTTTACAGTACTTTGACCAAACACCCACTCAAAACCTATTTTATCTACAATTTTAAGGTGAAAGTGCTTTTTATTCTTTCTGGCCAGCACTTCAAACGTTCTAGAAATTGATGTCACTCTGTGGTAGGGCTCACTCACAAACATATCTACACATGATAATAATAATTTATAGCATTCTTAATTTGCTTAAACCAATTCAGGGCTGTAAGGATGTGGGACCTATTCAGAAAGCTCTGGGTGCAAAGGCAGAAAGCATCCCTAAAGAGGATGCCAGTCCATTGTAAGGTTTACCCATGCATTTACCTACACTCGCAATGAACCACTGCAGGTGACCAAAAAGAAGGTAAATCTAATCTTCATTCACACACACACACACCCACACAGAGCAAATCTGAAATTTTGGTAACATAACCTGAACATCTTTGATGATATAGGACAACATGCTGACTCCACACCAACAAGATTCAAACTGAGTACTCTGAATCCATGAGGCAGCAATATTAATCACTGTCCTAAAATATGCCTCTTCAGTGTGAGTCCCCCATATTTTATTCAGAAATGCTTGAGTAAATAAACTTATATTTACACATTTGTATATTTGACCTTTTTATTGCCATATACAGTGTTTAGGCGCTGGAAGCAGTTTCTTTGTAGCAGGGAATAGCAGTTGTGACAAAAGGCAAATGATTTATGCAGAGGTTTTTCATTTTATCTTGACTGTTAAAGTGATATTAATGCTGATTTGTTTGTGTCCATTTGAGATGAATGTTTCATAATTGCTTTTGAATCCAAAGCAAATATCTAGAAGTCGAAATCAATAGAACATGTTATTTGTCTTGTGACTTAAGGTTTGGGAAAAAATGAGCCAGTCTAAGTAAATACAAGCGAGATGAAAAAGACTGATTTACTAAAGACACCTAAAAAGGAAGGAAGCCAAACTTGCCAAAAGGTATTTGATACAAGTTTGAAAAAATTGTCTTTGTGTTACTGGCCTCAGGCCTAGGGGAACCTGGGCCAGGTACAAGCCACTGTTGCTACAGGGTGTAGCCACACCGATATAGTGAAAAGCATAAAAAAACAGGAAGCAGTCCCAAGTCTCAGACCACACTTCTCTGTTCTTTTTTATTCTCCTTTACCCAGAAATATATAAATGCTTCAATTTCTGCATAGATCATTCAGTGAAACAATGGTGCAAGCCAATTTCATCTGCATAACAAATAGTGTAAACACATTTACTTTGGTTCAACAATAGTATTGTGGCCAGCTATCAAAAAGTACTTGATTAGAAACCAATGTCCCCAAGACTCACTAATTTTCAAAGGAAGCAGACAGTTCTGTATCCCCACATTGTGTATAGATGAGATACTAAATCAAAGCAGTCTGACTATTCAAAGCAGGTGACTCTTTAGAAAGACAGGTAAATATTTATGTCCTGTAGATACCCATCAAAATAACCTGTAGCAGAATTTTCCAGAAATTCTGCCTTTACTTTAAAACACTGGTTTATAGCCCATTACACTAAGCAACACCCAGAAATGTCATTTTCTTTAGAATACTGAATTCTAGCCCATTACATTTGCATATGTACTTATACTTGAAGGAAGTGCTAAATGACCATAAAGATTTACTCTTCTTTGTGAAGTAACTGGGCATGACATTATCTTACATTTACAAATATTTATTAATTACTTAATTTTTAAAGGAAATAAGATAATTTCTAAATAGTTAATAAGAAGTATATTTCTTACTGATAGCATGTTTATTTTAACATTTATAAAGTTGTAAAACTAGAGTATGCCTGGAATGTAGTAATTACTGAGCTGTTTTTTTATTAACTTTTTAAAAAAATATATGTATTGCTATTTTGCAATTTATCTTTTCAATTGAAAACCCATCTCCCCAATCATTCATTGATCAGGAATCTGGCCAAGTAATGACTCATTCATTGGCTGTCTTGGTGCTTCACATCATATCAACATTACAGAGTGTGGTCTGAGAGAGGTGAACAATTAGGAAAAGAAATTGTTTTCATATTTGTACATTCTGCAAGCAGAAGGTCAATTCAGTGCTGCAATTGCAGAAACCACAATTTAAAAACCAAAAAATGCGTTATTGGCTTAATGATATAGATAGATAGATAGATAGATAGATAGATAGATAGATAGATAGATAGATAGATAGATAGATAGATAGATAGATAGATAGATAGATAGATAGATACTTTATTAATCCCAAGGGGAAATTCATTGTATAATGTTAACGTGTACCCCCCCGGGTGGAATTGAAGAGTCGCATAGTGTGGGGGAGGAACGATCTCCTCAGTCTGTCAGTGGAGCAGGACATTGACAGCAGTCTGTCGCTGAAGCTGCTCCTCTGTCTGGAGATGATACTGTTCAGTGGATGCAGTGGATTCTCCATGACTGACAGGAGCCTGCTCAGTGCCTGTCGCTCTGCCACGGATGTCAAACTGTCCAGCTCTGTACCTACAATAGAGCCTGCCTTCCTCACCAGTTTGTCCAGGTGTGAGACGTCCCTCTTCTTTATGCTGCCTCCCCAGCACACCACCGTGTAGAAGACGGCGCTCGCCACAACCGTCTGATAGAACATCTGTAGTATCTTATTGCATATATTGAAGGACGCCAGCCTTCTAAGGAAGTATAGTCGGCTCTGTCCTGTCTTGCACAAAGCATCAGTATTGGCAGTCCAGTCCAATTTATCATCCAGCTGCACTAGCAGGTATTTATAGGTCTGCACCCTCTGCACACAGTCACCTCTGATGATCACGGGGTCCATGAGGGGCCTGGTCCTCCTAAAATCCACCACCAGCTCCTTGGTTTTGCTGGTTTTCAGTTGTATGTCCAATGAATGAAGGGATAGGCAGGTTTTCAATTAAAAAGTTCAATTCCATTTGAACATACCGCCCAGCTGTTCACGGGAAGATTTATCATAAGTGGTTTATTTACACTATTTTAGCAAAAATTATTGTGTTTGAGATATTGTGAGGAAATGACTTTATGCAATACAGTAATCTCTCCTCCATCGCGGGGGTTGCGTTCCAGAGCCACCCGCGAAATAAGAAAATCCGCGAAGTAGAAACCATATGTTTATATGGTTATTTTTATATTGTCATGCTTGGGTCACAGATTTGCGCAGAAACACAGGAGGTTGTAGAGAGACAGGAACGTTATTCAAACACTGCAAACAAACATTTGTCTCTTTTGCAAAAGTTTAAACTGTGCTCCATGACAAGACAGAGATGACAGTTCTGTCTCACAATTAAAAGAATGCAAACATATCTTCCTCTTCAAAGGAGTGCGTGTCAGGAGCACAGAATGTCACATAGATAGAGAAAACAATCTCTAGCAAACAAATCAATAGGGCTGTTTGGCTTTTAAGTATGCGAAGCACCGCGGCAGAAAGCTGTTGAAGGCGGCAGCTCACACCCCCTCCGTCAGGAGAAGGAGAGAGAGAGAGAGAGACAGAGTTTGTTTTTCAGTCAAAAATCAATACGTGCCCTTCGAGCTTTTAAGTATGCGAAGCACTGTGCAGCATGTCGTTTCAGGAAGCAGCTGCACAAAAGATAGCAACGTGAAGATAATCTTTCAGCATTTTTAGACGAGCGTCCGTATCGTCTAGGTGTGCGAACAGCCCCCCTGCTCAATCCCCATACGTCAGAATCACAGATAGTCAGCGCAAGAGAGAGAGAAAAGTAAGCAATCTAGCTTCTCAGCCATTTGCCAATAGCATCCCTTGTATGAAATCAACTGGGCAAACCAACTGAGGAAGCATGTACCAGAAATTAAAAGACCCATTGTCCGCAGAAATCCGCGAACCAGCAAAAAATCCGCGATATATATTTAAATATGCTTACATATAAAATCCGCGATGGAGTGAAGCCGCGAAAGGCGAAGCGCGATATAGCGAAGGATCACTGTACAAGTAAAATGAGTTTTTTTCAGGAACTTTGTTATGTATTTTACAGAAAAAAAACATGACATTAAAATTTGTTCTCAGCCATTATTTGAAACAACACAGGGTTAGTAACAGATTAAAAACATCTTTTTGAGTGGAATTTTCCTTTAACCTTCAAAGTTTAAATTACCAAAGGAAAGATTCACTCTTAAAAAAATCAGTTATGTTTGAAAGGAGTGTAGGGACATATTCAGCCTATATTCAATTAATACTGTAAAGGAAGCCCTGATATCAGTGTTGATTCTTTAGTGGACTTTGGTTAACGTTGCTTTTTTTAATTTTATGTTAATAAACATAAAAATAAACAAATTCCTTTAATATTCTCAGCTGGAATTTTCTTATTTATACTTATTACTTTATTATCTCAAATTATTGTTTTTACCAGCTTTTGTATGGAAATGTTCTATTAAAAAAAAACAAAAAAGTCCCAAACAACAGCTTTATCACAGTGTGTGCAATCGCTTGCTTATATTTCAGTCATCCTCCTCTCATATTGTTTTTATATGTATTTTTCTGAAGGGCTCACTTGCCATGAAAGCCAGAAGTGTTTTTATATCATTTTCAGATATATAGATAATGCATATAGCTTATTTTGACAAGTCATAGCTGATGATTGGCGCCACAGTGTTATAGAGGAACATTTTGCTTCCTTTGGTCTTAAATTCTCTTTTAGACTGAAGTATGCCTTTGCATTCTGTCTGAGTGAGTAATCTTTAGAACTTAATTTTCCTTTCAGTGTCAGTGTGTTACCATTGTTGTAATATGCAATTGAGAGCCTGTGGGTGACTGACCTCACATGTTAGGTTTACAGTAGACATGTCTTTTGTATGTTGCTACTGGCTTTTCACTCTAAGATACATAACACAGCACAATAGGAAACAATGTTCTGAAAATTAATGTGATCTTAATAAAAAAGCAGACTGGATGTCTGGCTTTAAGTATTAGGTTGACCATTTAGCTTTGTGATGTTTAAAGTAGCATTGTCATTTAATCTCTCATTTTTGTTGATGGGGTGTTCCTTGGGAGATAGAACAAAATCATACTTATCAGCGTTTGCTTTGGACTGAATGTAATTTCTCAAAAGATGACTACAAGTATAAATATCTTTTAGCTCAAACCTTTGACTGTTGTCAAAATAAATAAGGTGACATTTGGGAAAATCTCAGTTAGAGTAAGTAGATGGACCTTGAACTTAATATAGTTTATTGGAGAGCATTACTGGGCTCTGAGCTTGAGGTGAGTTTGCTGAATGTTAGATATGAGTGAGTGCAGAAGCAGAGCAAGTTAAAAATTTAAACTCCTGTGAGGAAATTGGAAAGACAGAATAGCTTAAACCAGAATACCAGCTATTCATCGATACATGTATTTGCAGAATTGATTCTGTTGTATGCTGTCACCAAGACTATGACCAAAAACTATTAAATAATTACTTTGTTTTTTTGTTGTTATAATAGTGCTGATTTGGCCTTATTATTATTTTTAAAATTTGTTACAGTTGTTACAATGAAAAGTGCATCTTGATGCAAGATGAGGTTTTTGGACTTACTGGCCTACTCTTGTCACTATCGTTATAAAAGGCAAAATATTTAGAAGTGTTAGAATGTGGAAAAATCCATGCAATTCTCACTGGCGAATAGCGGCACATTAGCTGCTCTCCGTACCTTGTCCCTTGGTCTTTAGACTCCATATAAAATTTCTGTCTCTATAATGCTCCTAGGACAGTAAAAGAGTATACTACCTTATCTGCTTGTATTGATGACTTCAGGTAGAAGAACTCCACATAAATCAGTAAATCTTCACCTGCAAAGAAAACTTTCAAGGCTAGGCATGATTACACTATGGCAACTGAGCCTACCTAGTTCAAAATTTTTGAACAAAATGATACACTTCAAGCTTTGTTGAGTTCAGAGGTGTCTATCTCTTCAATTTCAAACCAAAAGTAATGACAGCTCACTGCATTTACAATGAAAAAAACAATGTAAGGTTGGTTAGAAATCCTGCTTTTGTATGGATGGCTGAAAAAGGCTTCATAAAGTATTTCTGTATACATAGCTTTCTCTGCTGACAATGTTTCTCAAAGCATGTAAAGTTATATCTGTTAATACTCTTTGAATGAACTTAACAGAGTGTACCCTTTAATATATAACTCCCAATATGAATCTTACACACTGATCTGCTACAAAATTAAAACTACCTGCTTAATATCATGTAGGTCTCTCTTCTGCTATCAAAACAGCTCAGACCTTTCAGGGCATAAACTCCACAAGATCACTGAAGTTGCCCTGTATTATTTGGCACCAACATGTTAGCAGCCGATCTTTTAAGTGCTCTAAGTTCTGAAGTGGGGCCTCAATCAATGGGACTTGTTTTTCCAGCACATCCTACAGATACTTGATCGGATTGAGATCTTGAACTCTTTATCATTTTCCTTAAACTATTCTTGAACAGGTTTTGCTGTGTCACGGTGCATTATCCTACTGAAGGAGGCCACTACCATCAGAGATAATCATTACCATGAAGGGGTGTACATGGTCTGCAACAATCTTTAGATAGGTGGTACATGTCAAAATAACATCCATATGAATGTCAGGACTCAACATTTCCCAACAGAACACAGCCCAGAGCATCACACTGCTTCTGCACCTTGCCTTCTTCACATAATGCATCTTGCTACCATCTTTTCCCCAGTTAAATGACATACATGCACCTGACCATTCACCTGATCTAAAAGAAAATGTGACTTATCAGACCATGCCACCTTCTTCCATTGCTCCATGGTCCAGTTCTGACAGTCATATGCCTATTGTGGGTGCTTTCGGTGTGGATAAGGGTCAGTGTAAGTACACTGACTGGTCTGTAACTACGCAGCCCCATGAGCAGGAATATGTTTTTCAGCAATTTGTGCTACAGTAGCTGTTCATCAGTAAGTTTTGGGTGTTCAGGACCATCTTGCCTGTTCATCGGTTGTCCTTCCTTAAACTACTTTTGGTAGATACTAACCAGTGCATACTGGAAACACCCCACAAGACTTGCGGTTTGAAGATGCTCTGAACCAGTAGTCTACCAATCACAATTTGTCCCTTGTCAAAGTCGTTCTGATCCTTACACCTGCCCATTTTTCCTGAATGTTCTTGTAGTTTAATATATCCCATCCCTGGACATTTAATATTGTAATGGAGCTGAAACAATTCCGTGAGAATCTTTAGTAATTTGATTACTAAAAATCATTCCATCAAAGCTTTGTTTAATCCATATCACTGTATCTCAGTAAGCTCTGTGTGTTTGGCACAGATCATTAGTAGTGTCGTATAATGTGCTTATGCTGTGGATACATGATGTGAAGACGTGATTTAATGGTGCAGATTGCAAATTAGAGAGACAAAATAGTGAGGGGCAAAGCAAAGAGACATATATATTCCAGCAACATCCACACTGTTGGAGCATCTCTTTTCTGCAGCTGAAAACATTGCATCAAAGCGCAGAGCAAGCCTCAGTTCTGAACATGTTAATATGCTCACTTTTCTTCATTGCAACCATGGCATGCTCCTTTAAAGGCGTACACATACAAACACACACCATATTTACCTCATCCAGAGGATACAATATAGCCAGAACTTTTTTATTTATTATTTTGCCTCCTACAAATGCAAGAAAGCTTTCCAAGAAGACAGTAAAAGCTTACATTATTCCTGAGCTGTAGTTAGATTGAAACTTGTCGTTCTGAATATTAAACTGCACAACTTTGTGTTAATGTGTTATAATTATTATTTATGTATGCTTTAGTTTTAGGCTATATGTAGACCTTTTTAAAAGTACTTTGCAATTAATATATTATTTTTGCTTATTAATTAATATATTTTATTTGTTTTTGCATTTCGGAAAATGTTTTCTTTAAAACTCAGAATGTAATATGCCACTTAAATGCACTAAATGGGTTTAGTTTTGAGAAATAATTTTATTGTATGCAATTTAAGCAATACAAATATTGCTTTTTCTAAAAAGGAAATCAATTACCTGTTAATTTTAAAGACTTTGCTAACGATGCTGTGATATTCGCAGAGTCAATGGAGGCTCTGATTGGAACTTTGGAAAGTCTGAGTGTCTAGGCTTGCGAGAGTCCTGGATAAATCTAAGATCACGGCCTTTAGTGACCTCTTGGCCAAAGCCATCAGCAGTGCATCTGTTTGCAGAGGGAGTGTCGACTTCATTGAGAGGTTTACTTACCTCGGCAAAGACATTCATGTCTCTGGTGATTCTTCCTATGAAGTCAGTAGAGGGATTGGGAGAGCATGGGGGGGTCTTGAGGTCACTGAATAGGGGTGTGTGGTGCTCCTGATATCTTTGCAAAAGGACAAAAGTCCAAGTCTTTAGAGTCCTGGTGCTTCCTGTTTTGCTATGTGATTGTGAGACACAGACACTATCCAATTACCTGATATGAAGACTGGACTCCTTTGGTACTGTGTCTCTTTGGAGAATTCTTGGGTACTGCTAATTTGATTGGTGTCGAACGAGCAGTTGATTACGGAGTCCCAAATGAGGCACATTACCTGCATTGTGTGGAAGATTCAGTTACAGCTCTGCGGCCATGTAGATTCCCTGAGTGTGATCTGGCTCACAGGATCCTCATTGTTGATGTTGATGTCAACGTAGCACCTGGCTGAGGCTGATAGATGGTCACTTCTGGATGGTGGGACTGCAACAGCCTGGGGGATCCCAAGCTCTTTCATCGTGTGGTGGGTGTGGCAACGTACTGTACTAGTGCATGTTCCCCAACCTGACCTGACCTGATGCTAAATATTTGTTGTCAGAAGGCAAATCGAGTAAACTACTTGCCAAGAAGGCTTTTGACAGACTGAACTGGCATTATTTACAGAACATTCTGCAGGTGATGGGCTTTAGTAATATACAGAAGTGCATTAGGGCCATGGAGAAAGAAACAAAATTGGGACACAGTGAGCAAAAAATAGTCTGTGTCAAGATTAAAGTCGAAATGTCGACGTTATTCTCAACATTTCCACTTAATCTTGTTGTTTATGTCGAGATTAAAGTCAAAATGTTCACTTTATTCTCAACATTTCCTCTTTAATCTTGTAGTTTATTTTGTCATGAAAGCACAACATTATAAACTTCATCTTAAAATCAATGTTTAATTTATTAGATTTTCTCAAAACCCATCATAACTAATGTAGCACATTACATGCTTCATATTAAGTGCTCCCTGACCCAGCTGTGAACTGCTACATGCTTCTTAAACCAACGTCATCTTGTACCGAGAGGAGCCGCAGGCAGTGATCGCCACACAGAATACATTAACTTTTGATATTACTGCTCTCTGAATATTTAGAATAAATACTTGATATAATTTTCATGATGAAATGCATTAAAGTATGTATTAAACATGTGGGGACATGGTGGTGTTGTGGTAGCGCTGATGCCTCACAGTTAGGGGTCCTGGGTGTTACCTGCCCGGAGTTTGCATGTTTTTCTGGTGAGTTTACTTGCCGTGCTTCAGTTTCCTTCCAAAGGCATGTGGGATGTGAGGCTTTGTTATATTAAATTGACCCTAGTGTATGTCAGGGACACTTAATGCGAAGCATTTAATGTCCTACATTAGTTATGACGGGGTTTAAGAAAATCTAGTAAATTAAACATTGATTTTAAGATGACATTTATGACGTTCTACTTTAACAACAAAATAAAGTCAAAATTTTGCCTTTAATCACAACATAAACAATGAGATTAAAGTGGAAATGTCAAGAATAAAGCTGACATTTTTACTTTAATCTCAACATAAATAATGACATTAAAGTGGAAATGTCGAGAATAAAGTCGACATTTTGACTTTAATCTCTACATAGACTTTTTTTTTTCACTGTGTTCCAATTTTTATTTTTTCTCCATGGCTCTAATAGGCTTCCATAGTACTCTATTCCTTAATATGGTCAATACACTATGCTTAACTCCACTGCTTGCCGTATTACTAACTGTGGAGGGGTGAGACAAGGTTGTTCCGTGTCCACTACGCTTGTGGCAGTCTGATGTGACTCATGGTTGTTTTACTGTAACTGTTAAGAAATTCTTCTCAAGTTATATCTTTATATGTGGAGAGTATTCTTCGATTACTTCAGAATATCTTATAATATATTCCTAATATTCTAAAGCCATTTCATAAATATTAAGAACTCTCTCACTACCAAATAAATTTGAGTAAACCACACCTAAGTCTAAATTGGATTTAGCCATACTAAATCTGTCTGTAAAATTGAATCTCTGTAATTGGCTACATGCTTCAGGATTTTTAGTAAGTTGAGGTATGCTTGGGTTTTGTGCAGAAATAATGTATAATGACACTTATCTTTTACAATTCTGCCTTTGATATTGGTGAGTGAGCCATTTTTTTCCCATGCTTTCCCACCCTAGTGATCATTTTATGGAGTCAGGGTTCCTTTCATTCAGCAACCTTTACTCTAAATTCTCATTGTCTTTCCTCTACTTTTTTCTTTTACTTAAAGCTATGGCCATTCCAAAGACCAAACTCCCATATGTTATCTCATCCTTTGTTCAATTTTGTTTCTACAGTCTTGTTTCAATCTAAACCTGTAACTGTGTTGTATGGTCATCTTCACGATACTGGCAAGAAACCCGTTTCTGTCTAACTGAAGTGAGGTCCAGATTTTGCCCCTTCCTCACCCTTAAGTTGGGATTCAGTTTTAAATGTAGTTAAAATTCCTCCAGAACCTCTTGTCATCAGTATATTCTACTGGATTTAAAATTGTTCCTAGAATTTATACAATCCCCAAGGAATGGTGTTTAATGGGTTTAGCCTGTAACTCAATTTGTAACTTAAAATTCCCAGTTCCTTTCTTCATTTGCTCTGGTCCTGACCTCCCTATACATCTGTATGGTCCTCCATTTTCACCCTTCATTCATTCACTTTAGATGTTGCTATCCCCATTCCCCACACTGATTTCTACTTTTAAAATTTACTACTTCTAAAATGTACCTCAAACTCAGTACTGCAAGGGTAGCCTCCAGATCTACAGTAGTGAAAACACTGCAAAAACATTAAAACAACATAAAAATGGTAAAATATTGGGTGAGAAATTCATGATAATATGGACATATGCAATTTGCTGAACATAGCTATGGCTTGGCCATCCAGCTTAAAAAAAATTCTATATGAACAACCACTTAGGAAAGGCTGTCAATCATATGTAGTGTCTAGCATCAGATCATCGAGATTTTGTTGGCTAATGCATGCCATGTTAACAAGTGGGCTTTAATGTTCACTAAAGAAGTGTTAAGAGAGCTGCAAATTGAATTTGATCAAAGCAAGCCACTAATCTATTTGCTTTAGGTCTGACATGTTTAGATGTTTCTAAGTGAAAGCAGTGATGCTTAAAAGCAACTTGGAACTGGTTGTTGTTGAAATGCTGTGTCAACTTGTTTTCTATCATCTTATTTACAATCTATTTTTTCTATTGAAAGAAGTAGGAATTTAACAGACTTAGTTTAAAAGTTCTTTTTCTTTCTTGTAATAAAACAATGTAATAAAAATGAGAACATATTCTAATACCGATCATTCTGAAGAATGCAGTGAAACAAAGAATTCTATATCATGTGTTATTGCTTGTAAGATGGAGACTTACAGAATAGGAATTTATTTAACAACTTTGTTTTCATAAAGATGGTGAAGGATATAGCAAGCACAACTTTGAATGTATTACCAACTGTTAGAAATATGTATCAGAAGATGCATATACGAGTTATTTACCCCATTACTGAATTTGACAAATTTTCTAATGATCTCGAAGCCACCAGCATGTTATAGAAGTCAACACCTTTAATGGTGCGTGGATGGTGATGTGCGTAATGAGGATGTGAAAGGCAGTCTGCTTACAGTAGTTGTCTAGTGATTTGCTTCAGCATAACCAAACCAGGCTAAAATGGTGCCAATCTAAATGCATCTTTATATGTTGATCATTTCTGAGCTAAGTTGTAAAAAGTATAAAGTGGTGTTAATTTATAGGCAAGTGCTGAAAAATCTGTGATAACAAGGGAGTGGTGCTGAATGAATTGTGGAAGTCAGACTGAGACACGCATGCATCTGTTAAGGGTTTCAGACTTAACCAAATGAGATTGGTGGCCATCTGTTCATCAAACCAAAAATCATTTTACATTTCAGGACAAAATAAATAAAATGTTAATTTTGGTCAGGTTTCTGTTAAGACAAAAAGAGAAGAATGATAATGTCCTTTTATGACTACAAATTAGAGTTTTAACTCAAAGCTGAAAGTATTTTATTATAGGTTTAAACTAATATGATATCCATCTCAAATACGTATTTAAATAGTGAGTAGACTACATCAGTCCATTTTCTGAACCCTTTTAATAGACGTTTAGGGTCCCACAGTGCCATTGGATGCAAGAGAGGAACAAAATAATGGTGCAGGTTAGACCCATCATGTACCCTTATGTCTTTTGGACAGTATTCAGACTTTGTGCAGAGTTCATTCTTTGGTTTATATGTGACAGAAGAATTTTAACTAGTACTCGAACAATTCAGATTTTTTAGACCAATAGTAGATAGATAGATAGATAGATAGATAGATAGATAGATAGATAGATAGATAGATAGATAGATAGATAGATAGATAGATAGATAGATAGATAGATACTTTATTAATCCCAAGGGGAAATTCACATAATCCAGCAGCAGCTATCTGATAAAAAACAATATTAAATTAAAGAGTGATAAAAATGCAGGTAAAACAGACAATAACTTTGCATAATGTTAACGTTTACCCCTCCGGGTGGAATTGAAGAGTCGCATAGTGTGGGGGAGGAATGATCTCCTCAGTCTGTCAGTGGAGCAGGACATTGACAGCAGTCTGTCACTGAAGCTGCTCCTCTGTCTGGAGATGATACTGTTTAGTGGATGCAGTGGATTCTCCATGATTGACAGGAGCCTGCTGAGCACCCGTCCAGCTCCATGCCTACAACAGAGCCTGCCTTCCTCACCAGTTTGTCCAGGCGTGAGGTGTCCTTCTTCTTTATGCTGCCTCCCCAGCACACCACTGCGTAGAAAAGGGCACTCACCACAACTGTCTGATAGAACATCTGCAGCATCTTATTGCAGATGTTGAAAGATGCCAGCCTTCTAAGGAAGTATAGTCGGCTCTGTCCTCTCTTGCACAGTCACTTCTGATGATCAGGGGGTCCAGGAGGGGTCTGGGTCTCCTAAAATCCACCACCAGCTCCTTGGTTTTGCTGGTGTTCAGGTGTAGGTGGTTTGAGTCGCACCATTTAACAAAGTCCTTGATTAGGTTCCTATACTCCTCCTCCTGCCCATTCCTGATACAGCCCATGATAGCAGTGTCGTCAGCGAACTTTTGCATGTGGCAGGACTCCGAGTTGTATTGGAAGTCCGATGTATCTAGGCTGAACAGGACCAGAGAAAGTACAGTCCCCTGTGGCGCTAATGTGTTGCTGACCACAATGTCAGACGTGCAGTTCCCGAGACACACATGCTGAGGTCTGTCTGTAAGATAGTCCATGATTCATGCCACCAGGTATGAATCTACTCCCATCTCTGTCAGCTTGTCCCTAGGGAGGTTGGATGGTGTTGAAGGTGCTAGAGAAGTTCAGAAACATAATTCTTACAGCACTACTGCCTCTGTCCAAGTGGGAGAGGGATCGGTATAACATATAGATGTTGGCATCCTCCGCTTCCACCTTCTCCTGGTATGCGAACTGCAGAGGGTCGAGGGCATGGTGGACCTGTGGCCTCAGGTGGTGAAGCAGCAGCTGCTCCATGGTCTTCATCACATGTGACGTCAGAGCGACAGGCCGGAAGTCATTCAGCTCACTAGGATGTGAGACCTTTGGGACTGGGGTGATGCAAGATGTTTTCCAAATTCTTGGGACTCTCTCCTGTTCCAGGCTCAGGTTGAAGATGCGCTGTAGAGGACTCCTCAGCTCCAGCGCACAGGCCTTCAGCAGTCGTGGCGATACTCCATCTGGACCCACTGCTTTGCTGGCACGAAGTCTCCTCAGCTCTCTGCTTACCTGCGCTGCTGCAATTGTGGGTGGGGGGAAACTCTCTCCTATGCTGGTATCAGCTTAAGGATGGGGGGAGGGTGCAGTACTTCGAGGTGAGAGTGGGTTAGGGTGGTCAAACCTGTTAAAGAAGTTGTTCATCTGGTTTGCTCTCTCCACGTCTCTCTCGATGGTGGCACCCCGCTTCAAGCTGCAGCCAGTGATGATCTTCATCCCATCCCACACTTCCTTCATGCTGTTATTCTGTAACTTCTGCTCCAGCTTTCTCCTGTACTGCTCCTTCGCCACCCTGAGCTGGACCTGGAGTTCCTTCTGCACGCGCTTGAGCTCATGCTGATCACCGCCTTTAAAAGCCCTTTTCTTCTGGTTCAAAAGGCCCTTGATGTCACTTGTAATCCATAGCTTGTTGTTAGCATAGCAGTGTACTGTTCTTACTGGAACTACAATGTCCATACAGAAGTTGATGTAGTCAGTAGTGCAGTCATGAACCTCCTCAATGTTCTCACTATATGATCCCTGCAGGATATCCCAGTCCGTAGTTCCAAAGCAGTGTCTCAGAGCCTGCTCTGCCTCAGGGGACCACTTCCTGAATGAGCGTGTGGTTGTAGGTAGCTCCATCACTCTTGGTTTGTAGTGAGGCTGAAGCAGAACCAGGTTATGATCTGCTTTCCCAAGTGCAGGCAGTGGGGTGGCGCTGTATGCGTCTTTAATGTTTGCATACAGTAGGTCAATAGGCCTATTTCCCCGGGTGTTAAATCCACATACAGTGGAACCTCGGTTCAAGATCATAATTCGTTCCAAAACTCTGGTCGTAAACCGATTTGGTCGTGAACCGAAGCAATTTCCCCCATAGGATTGTATGTAAATACAATTAATTTGTTCCAGACCATACGAACTGTATGTAAATATTTTTTTTTTTTTTAAGTTTTTAAGCACAAATATAGTTAATTAAACCATAGAATGCACAGCGTAATAGTAAACTAAATGTGAAAACATTGAATAACACTGAGAAAACCTTGAAGAACAGAGAAAACTAACACTGCAGTAGTTCGCGCTATAGCGCTACCAACCGCTGGCTAAAAACACTTTTTTTAATGAGTTTTAAGCACAGGGAAAAAAATGAACATTTGAAAAAATCCGTAATTTAATAAACCACCAAGAAAAGTAACATTGCAACAATGCACGCTACGAACCGATTGCTGTAAACAGAAGTGAAAACAAAATCAAGCCCAGTGCATTCTTTAACTGCCTTCCTACCTTATGTGTCCAGCTCTCTCTCTCGCACTGCCTGTGAGTGCGTCACTCTCTCTCTCGCGCTGCCTGTGTGTGTGCGTCTCTCTCTCTCTCTCGCGCTGCCTGTGTGTGTCCGTCTCTCTCTCTCTCGCGCTGCCTGTGTGTGTGTGTCTCTCTCTCTGTGTGTGTGTGTGTGTCTCTCTCTCTCTCGCGCTGCCTGTGTGTGTGTGTATGTGTGTGTCTCTCTCTCTCTCGCGTGCCTGTGTGTGTGTGTGTCTCTCTCTCGTGTGTGTGTCGCGCTCTTTCGCTCTCTCTCTCTCTTGCTCGCTGCACAGGAAATACACAGGGAGAGACTGAACATGTACAAACCGAAAGGAAAACCGAGGCAAAAGTTTGGTGAACTTTTTGGTCGTAAACCGATTTGTACGTGTACCGAGATGTTCGTGAACTGAGGTTCCACTGTACTGGGAGAAGGCAGGTAATGTTTTGTCCAGCGTCACATGGTTAAAGTCTCCAGCGATTAGCACAAGCGCCTCGGGGTGCTGCGTTTGCAGTTTAGCAACAGCAGAATGGATGATGTCACCCGCTATCTCCATGTCTGCGCGAGGAGGGATGTATACGATAACAACAATGACATGTCCAAACTCTCTGGGCAAGTAATAGGGGCGCAAACTTATGGCCAACAGTTCGATGTTCCTGCAGCAAGTGGAGATTTTGATGTTTACATGTCCAGAGCTGCACCACCTGGTATTCACATAGAGAGCGAGTCCTCCTCCTTTCCGCTTCCCGCAGTTATTTGCGTCTCTGTCCGCCTAACTGTGCTAAACCCGGGTAGCTCCACATTAGCATCTGGGATGGTAGTTGTTAGCCACGTTTCACAAAAACACAGCAAACTGCATTCTCTGTAGGTCCTGACATTTTTCACTAGCGCTGCCAGTTCATCGATCTTATTTTGTAGTGAGTTCACATTTCCCAGGATCACAGAAGGCATGGAAGGCTTGTAACTCCACTTTCTTGCAAGCCACTTCGCCTTTAGCTTAGCTCTGGCTCTGCTGCCACGATACCGCCTTCTTACCTCGTCAGGTAAATAGGGAACCTCACCAGCGCGGGCATTTGTTCTCAGCGCTTGAAGTTGACTACCTGAATAGACGAGTCTCGCCATGTAAAAATCCATGTCCAATTAGTAAAAAGTAGTAAAAAGTGTCCATGGAACGAGTCCACATATAAGAAAGTGGTAGGAGTGATCAGTGAAATAGATAAAAAGGTAGAAAGATAAAGTCGTACACGGAGCTGCTGGAAAGGCTGCCACTCGCGGCGGCGCCTGAGTCATTCTCACACCACAACTAATAACAATGATATTATTATTAAGGCAGCAAAGATAACTGACTACCAATACATTGTGGTGGGCTGCCGGGTCCCTTGCCCAGCCGGGACGCCCCTATGACACTGGATCCGGGGGAGCAGCCATGGGATGCATGCTATGTCCCCCGGAACACTTGGTGGCAGCCCCCCTGGGTTGCATCAGGGCCACAATAGTGGAACACTGGAGCTCATCCCTGTTGGGCTCCATGGCCACCGCTCGGGGGAGCTGCAGGGCTTAACGATCCCGTCTGGGTGGGAGCGCAGCCATACCCGGAAGTGCAGCTATAAGTAGGTCAACGAACACCTGCAGCACTTCCGGGTGGGCTATAAGAGGAGCCTGATTGCACTACTCAAGGGCCAGAATCGGGAGGAAGAGGACGAGGTTATCTGGAAGGCGTGTTGGTGGTGCCAGAGGAAGAGTGTGGTCTGTGACTTAAGTGTTTTGGGACTATTTTGGGACTGTGTTGGGCCTGTGGGACACGGGGAAGGCGTGCCCCATGGCTGAAGAGAAATAAAAGATTTCTGTTCCTTTGACACGTGCCTCTGTGTAAGTCTGTGCCGGGTCGGGCACTATACAGCCAATACCACAACATATTGTCCCAATATTCCTGAAGTGTTTAAGTATTAGGTTTTCCTAGAAAAAACAGAATGAAAAGAAAAAGATTAAGTGTATGGCGTTTTCACGTTATTGTTTTTTAACGTTTAAACAAGCTAAATGACAATATTTTTAATGTACACTAAGCACAGAGATATTTGTCATTTATCACTCTCTCTTACATGAACACTGCATGTGCTTTGAGCAGAAGCATCTAATTATTGAATTGGCATTTGTAAAGATAATAATATTAACCATGTTGACTTAAACTGCGAGATGTACTGACATGCTGACATCATCTTTGCAAACAAGAGAAAAGTGGCTGAGAGTTCCTGAGAGTCGTTGTGTTTTGTCGTGTGAGAATTATTTAAAAAACACATTTTGCTCCTATAAACTTGTGTTTTCGTTGCTGCTAAGGAGCTGTGTGGGAATTTTTAAAGCTTTGTTTTTCCCTCTAGAAGGGTTTTTTGTTTTTTTTTCCACCCAGACAGGAACAAAGGCAGTTGGGTGTTTGGGGGTGTGTTTGAAAAATTACTTGTTAAGTGTACTTGTTGTTGTTATCTGTATTTCGACTATTGTCGGCGAGGCAGGGCAGTAAGCAGCAGTAGCTGACACCGACATCTCTGTAAGTAAATAACCACTGTTGTAGCGACGAATTATACTGTATGTAAAAGAAACAAGGAGGAGACATGATTGAAGTGTTTAACATCATGAAGGGAATTAGTACAGTGGATTGTGACTATTATTTTATGAGTTCATCAACAACACAGGAACATAATTGGAAACTCGTTAAGGGTAAATTTCACATAAACATAAAGAGTTTTTTTTTTTTACACAGAGAACCATAGACGCTTAGTAATCTAGTGGCGGAGGAACTGGATAAACCTCTGGCGCTATCAGAATTACTAGATAGTATAAAGTCACTCCAAGGTGGGAAAGCAGCAGGCCCTGATGGCTACCCTGCAGAATTTTATAAGAAATTCTCCACTCAGCTAGCTCCCCTCCTATTAGCAGCATTTACAGAAGCTAGAGACAATCAAATTCTACCTCAAACTTTTCGGCAAGCATTAATCACCGTCTTTCCTAAACAAAATAAGGACTTTATCACAATGTGCATCATATAGACCAATTTCACTTCTGAATAATGATATTAAGATACTGTCAAAAATCCTAGCTAGAAGGATGGAGAAAGTGCTGCCTTCAGTAATATCACAAGATCAAACTGGATTTATCAAGGGTCAACACTTATCTTCCAATCTTCGACGCCTGTTTAATGTAATATACTCACCAACAAAGTCAAACACCCCAGAAATATTATTATCATTGGATGCAGAAAAAGCATTTGATATGATTGAATGGAAATATCTTTTCACTACATTAGAGAAATTTGGGTTTGGCCTGAATATTTGTGCATGGATCAAACTACTGTATACCAATCCAGAAGCTTCAGTTTGTATTAACAAGATTTGCTCAAACTACTTTAAACTAGAACGTGGTACCAGACAAGGCTGCCCCTTGTCAACACTGCTATTTGCAGTCATCATTGAACCACTGGTGGTCCAATGTCGAAATTCTTATCAGATAAAGGAGATTTTCAGAGAAGGACTGGAACAGAAAATTTCTCTATATGCAGATGATATGGTACTATATATATCAGACCCACAAAATTCTGTGCCTGCAATCTTAACAGCACTTACTGAATTTCTGAAGATATCTGGTCTCAGAATTAATTTGAATAAAAGTATGTTCTTTCCAGTGAATTCTCAAGCACACAATATTAGATTGGACACCTTCCCTTTTATCATTGCAGATCAGTTTAAATACCAAGGGGTAAACATCACAAGTAAACATAAAGCTCTTTATCAACAAAATTTCGCTGTCTGTATGGAAAAAATTAAGCAAGACTTGCATAGATGGTCAACCCTTCATCTCACTCTAGCTGGAAGAATTAATGTTGTTAAGGTGAATATTCTTCCTAAGCTATTTTTTATTTCAAAACATTCCAATATACATTAATAAATCATTTTTTAAGCAATTAGATTCAACAATAACCTTATTTATTTGGAACTCAAAACATCCACGTATCCAAAGAGCAACCCAACAAAGACCTAAGGCAGAAGGTGGCACGACTCTAGCTTACTTTCAGTTTTATTACTGGACAGCAAACATATAAGCTATAAAAACCTAGACACAAATAGATGAACATACACAGGCCTGGTCCACGACAGAAGCAAAATCCTGCAGTACTTCTTTATATTCCTTGATTTGTGCCCCAATAAGTGCAAGTTATCGGCAATATACTAATACCCAATTGTGCTTCACTCACTCAGAATATGGAACCAATGTAGAAAGCATTTTAAGATGGAGAATCTTTTATCTGTGGCACCTCTGCAAGAGAACCATCTCTTTCAACCCTCGCAAACAAATGCAGTTTTTAATATCTGGAAAAGATTTGGGATTAAATTGCTTAGAGATCTTTATATAGACAACATCTTTGCATCCTATAAACAATTACCCTAGGTTCTTGTCTATAAGCCGGACTCATGTATAAGCCGGAGACCAAAAATCATACGAATTTTTAAAATAAAATCGTATCATAGATAAGCCGGACTCATGGATAAGCCGAACGTACCATAACCTATAACTAATAGAAGGGAGGAAGGTCAGTGGTCTCACTCGCACCCATTTAATTTCTTTAAGGGGGGAGAGAGTGTGAGATATTGGCGTCTCTCTCACTCCCCGCATGGCGCGGTTGGAGCGGCCGGAGCGCGTTGTTTCTGCTCTGGGCGTCGCCGAGTCAACACGCGCGCGTAGCGGCCATTTAAATTGTGATTTTATATGTAAGCATATTTAAATATATATCGCGGATTTTTTGCTGGTTCGCGGATTTCTGCGGACAATGGGTCTTTTAATTTCTGGTACATGCTTCCTCAGTTGGTTTGCCCAGTTGATTTCATACAAGGGACGCTATTGGCAGATGGCTGAGAAGCTACCCAACTTACTTTTCTCTGTCTCTCTTGCGCTGACTATCTGTGATCCTGACGTATGGGGATTGAGCAGGGGGGCTGTTTGCACACCTAGACGATACGGACGCTCGTCTAAAAATGCTGAAAGATTATCTTCACGTTGCTATCTTTTGTAAAGCTGATTCCTGAAAAGACATGCTGCACAGTGCTTCGCATACTTAAAAGCTCGAAGGGCACGTATTGATTTTTGACTGAAAAACAAACTGTCTCTCTCTCTCTTCCTGCTCCTGACGGAGGGGGTGTGAGCTGCCGCCTTCAACAGCTTTGTGCCGTGGTGCTTCGCATACTTAAAAGCCAAACAGACATATTGATTTGTTTGCTTCACTCCTTTGAAGAGGAAGATATGTTTGCATTCTTTTAATTGTGAGACGGAACTGTCATCTCTGTCTTGTCATGGAGCACAGTTTAAACTTTTGAAAAAGAGACAAATGTTTGTTTGCAGTGTTTGAATAACGTTCCTGTCTCTCTACAACCTCCTGTGTTTCTGCGCAAATCTGTGACCCAAGCATGACAATATAAAAATAACCATATAAACATATGGTTTCTACTTCGGGGATTTTCTTATTTCGCGGGTGGCTCTGGAACGCAACCCCCGCGATGGATGTATAAGCCGGACTTATGTATAAGCCGATATTCTATTTTTTCATTTTCACAACTTTTTTCCTTAGATAAGCCGCGGCTTATAGACAAGAACTTAGGGTACATTCCAAACTTAACTTTCCAGCCACACATTTCTTTCACTATCTTCAAATTAGGAACTTTGTTAAACAGAACATGCCGATTCTCCTCATCTTGCACCCTCCTCCATGCCGGAAAAAATATTGCTCAATTTCAAGGACTTAGACACCATCTCTACAATATATAAAATTATCTTGCAGTCCCTCCCGTTTAAAGAGGACAATGGGAAAAAGATCTCTTAATCAATCAATATATCAGAAAAGGAGTGGAAAATAGCAAATCAGAGACTTCACTCGGGCTCCATATGCGCAAAGCATACAATTATTCAACTCAAAATTATATATCGAGCACATCTGTCTCGCCTAAAACTGTCCAAAATGTATGCAGGGCAAGATTCAACCTGCGAATGCTGCAATCAAGCTCCAGCCTCACTGGGTCACATGTTTTGGGCCTGCACCAAATTAACATCATTTTGGACCAAAATTTTTAGATAGATAGATAGATAGATAGATAGATAGATAGATAGATAGATAGATAGATAGATAGATAGATAGATAGATAGATACTTTATTAATCCCAAGGGGAAATTCACATACTCCAGCAGCAGCATATTGATAAAGAAAATATTAAATTAAAGAGTGATAAGCGCTTTGAGTAGTGAGAAAAGCGCTATATAAATGCAAAGAATTAAAGAATTATAACAATGCATGTATACAGACAGTCAATAACTTTGAATAATGTTAACGTTTACTGCCCCGGGGGGAATTGAAGAGTCGCATAGTGTGGGGGAGGAACGATCTCCTCAGTCTGTCAGTGGAGCAGGAAAGTGACAGCAGTCTGTCACTGAAGCTGCTCCTCTGTCTGGAGATGATACTGTTTAGTGGATGCCGTGGATTCTCCATGATTGACAGGAGCCTGCTCAGTGCCTGTCGCTCTGCTACAGATGTCAAACTGTCCAGCTCTGTACCTACAATAGAGCCTGCCAAAATTTTTAAGTGCCTTTCAGACAGCCTTGGTGTCACAGTCCCTCCTAACCAATTAACAGCTGTGTTTGGTGTTCTTCCAGATGGGTTTAAGGTGGAGAAGGACAAACAAACTGTGATTGCATTCACTACACTTTTGGCTTGCAGACCTATTTTGCTAAACTGGAAAAATCCTAACTCTCCTCTTTTAAGTCAGTGGGAAACCGATGTTTTATACTATTTGAAATTGGAAAAAAATCAGATATTCAGTTAGAGGATCTGTACAGAATTTTTCAAAACCTGGCAGGATCTAATCAATAATATCTTAGAATAAACTCGTAATGCACCGAGGCAGCAATTATCTCCACATTTCTTTTTCTTCTCCATCTATCTCTATTTCCCTATTAAACTCATCAATTTAGGTATGTTTACAAGCCTTAAGTTTTACTCTGTTGGCCATGCTTTCTCAGGGTTGGGGGGGGGCGACTTGTTCTCAATCCTATCTTTTGTAAAAATGTATCTATTTGTATGGAATGATTACAATAAAATTAAAAAAAAATGTTTTTGTAGAAGAATTAAGTAGATAGGACTAGCAAGCTTTGTTGGGCTGAGTGGCCTATACTTGTCTAGATTGTTCTATAATGTTCTGATGTCTTAATGTTCTAAAAATATATGACTTTGAAGTTACTATAACATTCACTCTCATCTGATGATTTTATGATCCTAGAATTTTTTTAGGGGTTTAATAAATGAATAAAATAAATTAGTACACACATATATCCTGAGAGATGGGTGCATTAATGAAATTAATTAAATTGAAATATATTTATCTGCATATATCTGTATAATATGTACCTAATGAATATCATTATTTGCTATACAACCATGAGTGTGCTTGATATTGCTTATCCAGCCTTATTAATTTATTTTTACTTTTTTTAGCTTTTATATGCATTACCAGTTTGAGTTTCACATATTATGATAGCTAATGGAAAGAGTAACTGCTTATTAAACTTGATAACTTACTGGAATATTTAAATTTGCATATCACCCCGACTCCCAATTGTCATGACACAAACTCCAGCCTCTCACAGCATTCTGAAGGCAAACACAAATGAGCAGGAAGGAGAATAAGCTAAGACAGTAGGCTAGAAAACAAAATGAGAGACTGTTGTAAAAGTAGCAGCATCTGAATACATGTTAATAACATTAACAACACAAACATACCAACCATAAGTCATAATATTTGAAAATTTTATTGACATTTAAAAACTATAGTTTTCCTGAATAAAAAGTTGTTTGGGAGCCAGCAGATCTGGCGTTTGAATGTGAGACAACAAAATGGCCATTTTCACTGAAAAATGTTGGAGTGCTGATCAACTGCTTGTATAAACTTTATCAACCACAACATGTTCAGCAGACAGAAGCCGTTTAACTGGTTTGACAGCTTTTCTTACAGGCCAGTAAGGAACATAAAATACACCTTGTATGGATGGTATGACAATAAAGCAACTCGATACAAAAAAATGAGAGTTACAAAAAAAAAAAAAAAGGGAATTTTTTTTCCACTATAGATCTGTGTAAAAGTAAACATTTCTGCATCGTAAGAATGAATAACATATCAAAGATTCTTTTAAAGTGCATATGTCAATTTGTTTGACCAATCCAAATAAATTCATAGCTAGCAAGGCATTGTGAGAAGGCTTCTTATTTGTATAAAAATAAACGATTCAAGCCATAGTAAGAATGGCTGGATATTTCAAAGCAAAGTATTTCAGTGACTATTCTACTGATAGATTTGCCAGTTTATAAATACACTATGAGTAAATGACAAACACTGGCTGGCATGCAATTATTGACTAAAAAAATTTTTTATCGAACAATTGTTGCAATTTATGGAGGCAAGTCTGTCATGCATGCCTTGGAAAGTAAAAACTCTGGTCTTTTGAAAGACGACAGACTGGGAATTTCAAAATCACATTGAATAATAACTCCATACATCACTGTGATAAGAATGTGCTGGAATGGGCGATTATTCATTGCAAACTCCTACCGTTTAAGTGCTCTTTCTGCAGCATATAGAGACAAATGTATAACCATTTGAAAGTGAAACTTGCGAAGTTTGTTTACTAGATAAACATATGGGGCCTCATGCATAACACTGTGCATAGAATTCACACTAAAACATGGCATACGGACAAAAGTGGAAATGTGTGTACACACAAAAAATTCAGATGCACAAAACCATGCGTAAGTCAACTTCCACACACTTCCGCTACATGAATCCCGGTCAGTGTGAAAAGTAATGCTTGTGCATGCACCTGCTGCCCCACCCTGACTCCTCCCAGAATTTTGTATATTTTAACATGCATACCAATATAAATAGACCTTTCCGTTCAGTGTTCAGTTAAAAGACAATGGCAAAAACACAGGGAAAATAGAATTTCAGCAAATAGCAAGTGAAGGCAAGGAAAAATGTTCTTTTTGTTGGTTTAAGCAGTGCTATAAACACCAAAAAAAAGTTGATCGAGTGATATAGAGTGGCCTAGAATCTTGAAATATCAAGTTCAGAAAGTCACGCAGTGCCCGAAATAAAAAAGAAGTGGTCAGGTATTAAAGTCGGCGTGAAAAGGTGAGTCGTAGCCCACCATCTGAGTGTCAAATGGAAGCGTATTAGGGTACAGAGAAAAGAAAAAAACAGGGACACAGTGGAAAAAAAAGGTCTAAATTTCCACATTTATCACGTAGTTTATTTTGTCATTAAAGTAGAACATCACAGACTTCATCTTAAAATTGTTTACTAGTTTCTCAAATCCCATCGTAACTAAAGTAGCACATTAAATTGCTTCATATTCTGTGTGTTCTTCTATGTACTCTATGTATGTGAATCACTACATGCTTCTTAAACGGGCTTTCTCTTATGCTGACAGGACACAGAATACATTACATCCATGATATTACTGCTCTCTGAACAATTTAAATACTAAGATGTATACTTGATATTATTTTCATGATGATAGGAATTAAAGCATGTATTAAACATGGGGGCAAGGTGGCGCAGTGGTAGGGACGAGCTGTCCCCTGTCCAGAGATTGTTCCTGCCTCCTGGAAGATGCTTGCAGCGACCCTCAATAAAATAATTTAATGCAGCAGTACTGTCTCTTTGAAACGTACATGTTTAATTATTCCATCCATCTACCCATTTAGGGTCGTGCCAGTCCCACCAAGCATACAGTGCGAGGCAGGAACAATCCCTGAATGGGACGCCAGTTCATCGCTACCGCTGTCCACTGTATCCACACGTTTAATTATTAACAGTATACATTATTTAAATGAAGTTAAAGATTTATCTGCATAATGTAAGTTAAAAATGTATCTGTATGATGTAATATATATACTTTACTGAATTTCATTTTAAAAAACATACCAAGAGCTTCAAGAAATCTTGGAAATCTAAATCGACTTAGAAGCCAGTTGTCATCATCTGTAAATACATGCTCTCTTCTATTGAATTGAATTGAATTCCTTTATTGTTATTGTATGGTACAATGAGATTCAATATGCAGATCCTCCATAAACTTATTTTCCTAAAAAGTGGTAAAATATCAACAACAACAACAATAATAATAATAATACGATAAAACACAATGAAAAATATACAATATGAAAGAATAAGTGGGTCAGGTTGTGCAAAGTTATAACTGTAATGAAAGTTTATAGTGAGGTAATTGTACTTATAAGTGCAAACAGTTCTACTGAGATCACTTGATGGACTGATTGAGTGCTTGGGATAAAACTTTTTCTGAACTGCGAGGTCCCTACAGGAAAGACTCTGAAGCACTTGCCAAATGGGAAAACTTCAAATAGACTGTGTGCATGGCTGAGACAGCGTGTGCTATAAATGTTCTCCAGGGTAGATTATGTATCCTGATAATTCTCTCCACTCTTGACACAATCTGCTATAGAGCTTTCCAATCAGCTGCTGTACAGCTGTGATTCCACATTCAGATACAATGGGTTTAAATACTCTGAGTGCTGCACTGAGAGTAACAACACTAAGCAGCGTTGGTATTTGGAATAGTTTGGCCATTCCGTGCACCATTATATAGTTACAGGTTGATTACAATCAGATGCCTTAAACTAAAAAACGATATGTGGTTAATTTCAGTGTATTTGTTAAAACCACGTCAGGGATGTGAATCTAAAAAATAAAGGGAAACCACACAGTGGACTAGCACTGCTTTGATGCTGGGTGCCGGCAGTTTGCAAAACCGAGACAAAAACTTGCGTATGTAATGATCTGAGCTGGCATGAGAATGTGCATGACTTTTTGCCAAGTTTCATTTTTAAACATTGCAATGTGAGCGTGGAAACACTTTTGTGCAGACACATCATTTATACATGAGGCCCCTGACCTTAGAAGCAAAGATGATCTTAGTTACTGAGTGAAAACCTTTTGCACACTTGGAATAGGCAGTGCAGCAGTCATTTTAGAAGGAGAAATATTAAAAAACATGGAATACGGCATTTTAATAGGAAAATTGATAACTTCAAGTATGACCTTAAGTAAACAAATGACTTTATGCATCCTCTGTAACAATGCTATTGTCGGTCTCTTGGGGTGGGGTGCGGGGATGATTGGGGGTAAAGATTAGCATTTTGAAGCACATGGAATTTTTAGCAGGTACAATGTTAATGTTCAGTTTGTCACTGCCATTGTGTGTATCAGTCAATATACAGTATTTTATACTAGAAAAATAACATGATAAATGTGTTGATGGGAGGAGTTTCAGCATCATAATATAATAGAGACCAAATTTCGGGCCCTGATTTTAATATTAATAAATTTAAAGTGTTACTCATACAAGGTCAACTATTAGATATATTTACTCATTGGGTTGGGTTATTAATGGTCACCTTATGTGAAACAATAGTCTTAGTCAATTCATAAAAATTAGTATCTAGAGAATGTTACATTACCAAACTAATTGTAGTAGTAGGGTGTTGTACTGTTTTAGCCATTATGAATGTAATGAGAAGTCAAGTAAAATTACACCTTTTATTGACTAACTAAAAAGATTACAATATGCAAGCTTTTGATAAAAGATGTCATTTTGCTTGACTTCTCACTACAAACTAATTGTAAAAAGTATAAACAAATGAAGTAAAAATGAGTAGTGCATGGAAAGAAAAGCAAACATAATAAACACATTAAAGAGGCATTCCTGGCCTTGGTAGGACCTAAGGGTAAAGAATGAAGGAGCTGAATCTTTTTTTTAGTTTAAGCAAAAGGGGAGTTAAAAGAAGATATTATAGAAGTGTTCAAAATTACAATTTAGGAAATCGGTGTATCAGATACTAGCTCTTACATATTTTAAATTGAGTTATTCTATTTTTTATTATAAATTGAGTTCTACTATTAAATGGAAACACAGATGGAACCTGATTAAAGGTATATTTTTAACCATAAACACATGTAATAAGTCACCAACTAGTGTAGTAATCATAGATCGACACATTTCTTGTTGAGTTAAATGACTAGAGATTGACATACTATGTTGGGCTGAATGGTTTGTTCTCCTCAAATTTGTGTTTATGTTCTTTGGTGTTTAGGAGTAGGCATGTACAAAACTTATGGAATTTGCTTTGCAATGAGTTCAGTGAAATCTTTGAAATGTTTGGGAACTTCTCTGAACTTGGAGAATGTATTGAAGTCAATCGCGATAGAGGGACTAAACTAATTTTGAGTGGATTTTAATGGTGCAATGGTGTATTAGCTCCCCCTGAGGTCAAGGAAAGTCCCTGAAAACTATGATGGACCAATTATTGTTGCCAGAAATGTGAAATAAGCTATGAGACAGCAGTGCTAAACACTATATAACTGTGCCACAAACATCAAATGATGCCGACGGAACAATATCCATAAACAAAATATAACAGATTTAGAAACTAACAGTAAGTAATAAAAAAAAAAATGCATTCACATAGTTACAACATTTGGGGCACTGATTGGATGTATCATGTTTACATTTTTTGAAGCTGCACTCCATGTAGCTGCCTTACATTTTTTGTTTTCAATGTATTTTTGCAAATGCTAGAAATACAAATGGAACTGCCTTGTAAATAGTAAGTCTTTCCATTATTAATTATTATTTCCACAGGATCTAATGTGTCAGAAACTGGGAAGGTGAAGTTTTTTTTTGATTAACTGCTGGGCCACGTGACTAACTGCCTATGTATTCAGCTGGCACGTGCAATTAGCCATGCTGCATGGTGGCGAGTAAGTGAGTGCTCAGGGACCAGAGTTTTGTACTCGGTGGCAGTGGTTTATTTGCACTGTTACACCATACTGCCATTTCCCTGTTTGAGCTTCAGACTACTGGGAGTAAATATATGTGTACTGGCACACTCACAGAGCCTGCGATGGGATGGATCAGCATTATATACATGAGGGCTGTCACTGTCCAATCTACCTATATAGTAAGAACCATAACATTCTTAATCCAGCAGTGAAGACACAATGTACAATGAATCTATGCAGAAGAGCAAAATATTTTCATAATATTTTTATTATGGTTTTAATAATGTATCCCTCAATGCACGCAGGGTACAAATCTGGCTGGAATACAACCTGGGTTGTGACATCCCACATGTGTGAATACACAGTGAATTATTTCTGTATGTGCAAAGCATATTGGCAATACTGTAAAGTATGATGTGGAATACACTTAAAGTATGCATTTGTGACATCTCCATCCAAAATAGCTGCTACACTGGCCACACAAAGCATAATGGTGTCCTGGAAAATAAAGTTTGCCTAAGCCGACTGCATGTCACATTTTCAGGAAATAATTTGGCAAACAAGATCGCCGGCAAACTCAGCAAATTTGCTGCATAAAAATGCTTTGGTAAATTTTGACGATCAACCCCATTTGGGAGAAAAACTTGAGAAAACACACAAACACACACACACACACAGAATATAGATAATACCAGGGCAAATTCCACACATGTGGAACACACCTGACTCATAAAGGTATTGAGATAGTAACTTGTTAATATGGTGTTAAAACCAAATCAATGTCTAAGCTTGATTCACCTAATTTATATATCGTGTTACATTATAGTAACATAGTGTAATGGCTGTCACAGATTAACAGCAGTTGCCATCAGTCAGTCTGTGTTTTCCCCTCTGTCATTGTTACAACTAGCTAGAAAACAATTTATGAAACAATTGTCTGTACTACACAGGCATTTTATGTGAAAATGTATATTGTTATCTTTCTAGCTATAGCCCATGAAAAAGCAGGTATAAAAATGCATGGCAAAAAAATAAATACCCATTATTAGTGTTTCAACTCTGCTTTGTCATTTTCTCATGAGAAGAGATTATCATTCCAAGGACACCTACACACTTTCAATCTGTAGACACTACTGATTTACTGTAGTTTTGCTTATTAGAAAATTTTAAATCCATCACAACTGGACATATCATGAATGAGTAATTTGCAACAATCATCATTTTTAAATGTTCTGGTAAATCTAATTTAGCATAAAATGTCAGTCCTTTCTGGAAAAGAGAATAAGTTGTTCCACAAGCAGTGCTAAACATGATCATGATTGTCCAAAGTTGTGCTTCACTATTCAAGTAACAAAGTTCAGGCAAAGGTGGTTTACAAACCAAGTTTATGTCAGATTTGTTGAGCACTGAATTTTTACCTAGTGTGCAGCTGGTGGCTTAAAATGGTTCAGGAAATTAAATAGTCTATGGAAGCTTACAAGGACTACAGTAACTTAAGCATGCCTCTTGCACAAATGTTCCTTTGAGGATAGAGAACAGCTCACTACTCCCACAGGCATACAATGAACTGCCTGAAGCATTCTGCTCTGAAACTGTGAAAGGTTAGATTGTGTTTGTCACAGTATTCACCAAGCTGGTTTTATAATATCTTTAATGAAGATTTTAATTATTCTATCCAATAATACAAGTACACAAGCTGTTCAGTGCTACAATCACAGCTAACAAAGGAGAGAAAAAAACTAAAAGAACCTGCGGCCATGTATGTGTGTCAATGCAGTTTCATACATATCTTTGTATTGTTCTTTATTAATAAATGTTATAGTTATTTTAAAATATGACTTGACAAGATACTATAACTTTTACATTTTGTTGAAAATCTTGCAATCAGTAGTTACTTTGGAAGAAATAGAAAAGAGGGCAACACATGAAAGAAATGGAACTGCAAAGTCTGACTTTTATCTGTCAAAGGGACCTTCAATTTTAAATGCTTTTGTGAGAGGGGGCTGTATACTATACAAAGAAGTGAAATTTATCAATTATTCGAACCTTTTAAAGTGAGGGGGATGAAGTAAGTGAAGTCTATTCCTAATCATCCCTACATGGGGCAACAGTCTATTGCAGGGGATATACAAACTCATACTCTCTCATACTGTATTAAATCAGAGTTACCATTTAACAAAATCTTCATGTCTTGGGGATGCAGGAGGAAAACTAGGGTACATGGAGAAAAACCCACATAGATATGGGTAGAATATGCAAACTCCACAAACAATAGTTACCGAGGCATGTGAGGCAGTAGCACTAAGCACTATTCTACTTAGTAAGTAAAATTAGGCATAATATTGTATTATGGTCTGCTGTGAAACTGTAATGTTATGTCCACCTGAGCTAGTTACAGACAATAATATTAGGAATAATACTTTATTGTTGTCTGCTGTAAAAATATTGCATTTCATCCACCAATCATTCCAGATACATATCTCTCTAGTATAAAAAAAGCCCCCTAGTATAGTAAATATAAGTGATAGCACCTATCTTGTCAGCATCTGGCAAAATGTAGGAACCAAGCTTGTGCTGGACTCACAAATTATCCTACTGTACCTATCGTTAAGATGTGGGAGATTGCCAAAGTACTTAACATAGATACAGTATGATGTGCTAAATATGCAGAGACTGATAGAGAGCAAGAAATCAAGCTCATATCACTACAGCTGTGAGACAACAGCATTGATTACATCCTATTACCTTGCCCTGGATCTCTTTTTTTTTCTTTTTGACGTATTTTGTGACTGATCATGTTATTATGAATATAGTATTGTTTTTTTATTTAATATTATTTTGTTATAATTATAGTACTGTATATTTATTAGTTCTTTAAATTAGTTTCCCTGTGTTCTTTATGTTGAGCCAAAGAGGGCAGGGCCAATTGACTGCAGCTGAGGGACTGCCCTCATTGCTATTTAAGAGCCAACAGCACATGAAATGGCTACTTCGGTTTTAAGTTGATCTCCTGTTCTTTTTACTTTTGAATTTGTATTTATTATTGGATTCCTGGGTTTATAGACTTCTAGCTTTCATTTAAAGTGACTGTATTTGGATTTTGGATTGGATTTGTTTACTTTCAGATTTACCTTATTAGGTACACTATGTGTTTGCCTTATAAACATTTTTATGCTAGTTCTCCTAGAAATTACAAATTTTCTTTTTACAAATTAGTAGCACCAAACTGAGCCCTACATTAAAAATCTTGATTAAGTTATGTTTAATACACTGTATATGCAGGACCATTATATATGGTGTGACTACAAGGGTGCTCCAGAGAGCCCCAAACCACAAGCACAGTAACTCACCAGACGTTGTGTTAATAAAATAAAGAATTTTTTTTCACAATCACCTCTCCAATAACAAACCACAAATAAAGCACAATAAACCAAAAATTCTTCCTCCCTCTCCACCTCCGCTGAGTTTTGCCTGCTGCCTTGTGACTCTGACTCCCTGAAGTAAGGCAGTGGACTCCTTTTATGTCAGACCCAAGAATACTTCTGGTGCCATGCCATATCTTCTGGGAAGCACTTTAGAACCACAGAAAAAGTAGGGAGATCAAACCCCCGACAGTGCCCTCTATTGATCCCCTGGGACCCTGACAGGACTGCACTTCGGGACTCCAAGTTCCAAGCACCCTTGCAGGTGTTCCAATCGGGTTACCATATGAGGACCACTGATACCTAGTTTGTGGGGCATGGGATCTATCCTGATCCTTGGCTTTTCCCAGTCCATCCATTGTTTCATCCTGGCCGGGTTCATGTTTATTTCTTTGTCCCAATTTGTTTGCTTCGTTGCACTGGCCTTCTGTCTGGGTAATGGTATATCCTCAGATCCAGCCAGGATGCCCATTCTCCTCCTACAATGGTTTAAAAAAATCTTGTTTATGAATAGTAGTCAAGTCAAGTTGGGGAGCATGCACTGGTACAGTGTGTTGCATCACCCACTACACAACGAAACAACTCGGGATCCTGGTTTGCAAGCCCCCAGGCAGACACGCGGTCCATTCCCACTCTCCGGAAATTACCCTGTATCTGCTGCAGCCAGGTGTTACGTGGGCGACCCCTTCATCTGGTCCAGTCACTCGGGTCCCCAACAATGAGGATCTTACGAGCCGGATCACCCTCGGTGAAACACGCCACATGGCCGTAGTCCCGTAACTGACGCTCCCTCACAATGCAGGTAATGTGCCTCATTTGGGACTCCATGAGCAACCGCTCATTCGACACAAAGTCGAATGACACAGCACCAAAGGAGTCCAGTCTTTGTCTCAGGTCACTGGATAACGTCCATGTCTCGCAACCATATAGCAAGACAGAAAGCACCAGGACTCTAAAGACTTGGACCTTCATCCTTTTGCATAGATATTGGGAGCGCCACACACCCCTTTCCAGCGACCTCATGACCCTCATGCTATCCCAGTCCGTCTACTGACTTCATAGGAAGAGTCACCAGAGACATGAATGTCACTGCCAAGGTAAGTAAACCTCTCAACAAGGTCAACACTCTCTCCCCAAACAGACACACTGCTGATGGCTGTGCCCAAGAGGTCATTAAAGGCCTGGACCTTGGATTTTATCCAGGACACTCGCAAGCCCAGACACTCAGACTCCTCGATCAGTCTCTCGAGCGCCCCGATCAGAGCCTCCATTGACTCCGTGAAGATCACAGCATCGTCAGCAAAGTCAAGATCCGTGAACCTTACTTCACCAATAGATGCCCCACAGCCGCTGGACCTCACAATCTTGCCCATCACCCAGTCCATACAAGCATTTAACAGAGTAGAAGCAAAAACACACCCCTGATGAATCCCAGAATCAACTGGAAAAAATGCAGAGGTCCTGCCTCCTCTCTGCACAGCACTCACAGTATCAGTGTACTGGCCGGCCATAATATCCAGCAACCTTGAGGGGACCCCGCGAATCCTCAGGATGTCCCACAGGGCAGCTCGATCAATTGAGTCGAATGCTTTTCAAAAATCGACAAAGCCTGCAAAGAAACTCTGCCAATATTCGCGTTTTCGCTCAATGAGAACCCTCAGTGCCAGGATGCGGTCGATGGTAGACTTCTTAGGCGTAAAACCAGACTGTTCTTGTCGCTAGTAGGTAAGCAAGTGATCACGGATCCTATTGAGGACTACCCTAGCAAGGACCTTGCCTGGCACAGACAACAGTGTTATCCCCCTGTAGTTGCTGCAATCCAGGCGATCATCCTTCCCTTTCCAGATAGGGATGACAAGTCCCATTTTCCAGTCAGTTGGGATGATGCTAGTCTCCCAAATGGAAGCAAAGAATGCTTGCAATGCCAGGATGACAGCCTTACCACCAGCCTTGAGAAGTTCACCCCGGATATCACAGATCCCTGCAGCCTTTCCCCCCCTCAATGAGATTGGGTGGTTCACAGCTATTTGGAGGATCAGCCTCAAGAACCGTGGACCCAGAGATATCCAACATCCTAGCTGGAGGATTTTTGAATAGTAGAAAGTATTGTAAAGCTTAAAGAGGTTCATACTAGTACCAAATTAATCAACTGGTATTGACATTGCACAGACCAAATGCAGAATATGTCTTCTCATAGTCCTCATCTAGGGCCTGATGCAGCATTAATATACAAAAAAAAGAGGAATGTGCCAGAAAAGTAAAAATTAAATTTACCCCGCATTCAAACTGTTCTTTGTTCATTCATGAAACCTTGTGGTAAAATTGCTGAGGTCATCGTCCTGCTGCTACTCCACACAGAGCTCTTACAGATTCTAAGCCTGTCCTTTAATTGATCTTTCTAGGGCTTCTGTATGGTTATATTCTGGAACATAGCTAAACCATGAGTCACGTCATAAGAAGTAATTAGAGACCACTCAACAGCTTGACTCATTGTTTACAAGTTTGTCCTGTACATAATGTCAGTATGAGAAAATATGTGTTTGCTTTCTCTCATCCTGGCATCTTGGTCACTATCAGAAGTACATAAAAGTATTTTAAGGACAAATCTGAAAACTGTTTATTTTGGACCTTTTAAAGTCATTGGAATGCTAGTGCAGCAAATGCTGTGTTTGTTCATACAGATTCTTATTTTGCCCTGCAATGGACTGGCGCCCCATCCTAGACTGAATTCTACCTGGCACCCAATACAACTAGGACAACTCCTGCTGCCTCTTGACTATAAATTGATTTAAGAGGTGGAAAAGTTAATGGGTGGTTGTTTATAGATAGATATTATTCAGATAATATACATTTGGAAGAAAATTACATTATTTTTTTGCTATGTGTGTTAACTAAGAAATCTTGGGTGGTCTCATACACTTCTCATCCCATGTGCCTTAATGATAATAAGAATAAACAGGGTCAAACAATAGGTTTTTGGATAATGAAGCTGGGAACCTTGTCTGCTGAAGCATCATACAATTTGCAAGTGCTGTCCACACAAATTCCAATACTGTAGGCTTACATTAACAACAACAATGATACTACTACTGCTACTACTACTACTACTACTACTAATAATAATATTAATAATAAATAATAATAATAAAACTAAACATGTGGATACGTGATTGTTAGTGTCCCACTTTTTCTGAGTGAGATTCCATTTCATTTGCAGCTTTATTTCCTGTATGTAGACTGTACCACGAAATCTATGCAATATATATACAGTGGAACCTCGGTTTGCGAGCATAATTCGTTACGGAAACGTACTCGTAGTCCAAAGCACTCGTATATCAAAGTGAATTTCCCCATAAGAAATAATGGAAACTCAGATGATTTGTTCCACAACCCAAAACTATTCATATAAAAATGATTAATACAAAATATAAAGTAAAAATACATGAAACAAATTAACCTGCACTTTACCTTTGAAAAGAATCATGGCTGGTGTGAGTGAGTTTTTAAACTCTTGTGGGATTGCACCCAACGGGACGACATGCAGAAGAGCGTCCTAAAGCAATCGTAGTCTCCCCACGCTGTAGCAGTTCTCCGTAAAAGCGAATCCGAAAAGATCGCGGACATGCTATAAGCGCCTGCTGTCAATGGGTGATACAAGGAACAAGGAACATTATAAATGTGCAGGGCCCTGCCTGACTGCTGTGTCTGTGTATAAATAACTGCGCTGTTGCTGTTTCAAGCTGAATAAAGCTTGTGTTGCTAAAGTACTGAGACTCAGCTTCGTGTTTTAGGGTGCAAGACGGGGACTCGCACGTCACAGCACACACGCGCGCGCGAGCACACACACACACACGAGCGTGCGCGAGCACACACCCACACACACACACAGACACACGAGCGCGTGCGAGCAGACACACACACGAGCGCGCGCGTGCACACACACACGCGCACGCACGCAGTCACAATGCTAATGCTGTAGTAAACACTATATGCTAATACGCTATACACAGACACAGCAGTCAGGCAGGGCCCTGCACATTTATAATGTTCCTTGTTCCTTGTATCACCCATTGACAGCAGGCGCTTATAGCATGTCCGCGATCTTTTCGGATTCGCTTTTACGGAGAACTGCTACAGCGTGGGGAGACTACGATTGCTTTAGGACGCTCTTCTGCATGTCGTCCCGTTGGGTGCAATCCCACAAGAGTTTAAAAACTCACTCACACCAGCCATGATTCTTTTCAAAGGTAAAGTGCAGGTTAATTTGTTTCATGTATTTTTACTTTATATTTTGTATTAATCATTTTTATATGAATAGTTTTGGGTTGTGGAACAAATCATCTGAGTTTCCATTATTTCTTATGGGGAAATTCACTTTGATATACGAGTGCTTTGGACTACGAGTACGTTTCCGTAACGAATTATGCTCGCAAACCGAGGTTCCACTGCATATATATTGCATAGATTTCGTGGTACAGTCTACATACAGGAAATAAAGCTGCAAATGAAATGGAATCTCACTCAGAAAAAGTGGGACACTAACAATCACGTATCCACATGTTTAGTTTTATTATTATTATTTATTATTAATATTATTATTATTATTATTATTAGTAGTAGTAGTAGTAGCAGTAGTAGTATCATTGTTGTTGTTAATGTAAGCCTACAGAATGTTGACTATATGAGTGAGGCACGCCGACTCAGACGGAGAATAGGAGATGATTGCCCACAATCCCGCAGTGAGAGAGAGAGAAGAACCGTCAGCTCAGTTGTGATCACATGACGCTCAGCAGACAAACTACTCGTACTGCAAGACCTCGCTTGTTTATCAAGTGAAAATTTATTAAAAATTTTTGCTCGTCTTGCAAAACACTCGTAAACCAAGTTACTCGCAAACCGAGGTTCCACTGTACCTGTTTTCTCAGATACTGCAACCACAAAAAAGCTAAAATCAAATCTTTGTAGAATCAATTCTTTCAGTAGAATTCTCTTCAATGTTCAGTTTTCTTTCCAGTTTCCAGGTAATTACTTTCAACCAGGTAGCTTGCACACCTGATCATTATTATAACCCTGAATAGTTCTTCATGCACAACAGTATTAAATAAGACCTTTTCCACATTTGTTTACCTCTTTTAAAATTGATCTCCTGGCCACATAACTGCTACTTCTTCTTCAACGCTTTAGGTCAAAAGAACAGAATCTGTTAGAATCTATTATCTATGAATAGAATAGAATAGAATAGAATCTAGAATCTATGAATAACCTATTCATCCAAGAGGATATCAGTTAAAATAAAACACTCTTTCCAAATTCCACCTTCCTTTCACCACTCTTAGAAATGTTTAAAAGTCTATTAAGTTATCGGTCATTTTAGCGTTTGTTAAATCTTTTCTGCCTATTTCCTCTGTACATTAGGAATGTATGTGTCATCAATGAGCATATAATTTTTTGCATTTAATAAACACTACATCAGGATTGCCTTATCAGCATTTTATTTTGCATTCACGTTTTTTTATTTTACAGGTAACAATTGTTCTTTGGTTACAGTCTAGTCGCTTAGCCACTGTAGTGTCAATGACACTTTTATCAGTTTACAGTAATCCCTCCTCCATCGCGGGGGTTGCGTTCCAGAGCCACCCGCGAAATAAGAAAATCTGCGAAGTAGAAACCATATGTTTATATGGTTATTTTTATATTGTCATGTTTGGGTCACAGATTTGCGCAGAAACACAGGAGGTTGTAGAGAGACAGGAACGTTATTCAAACACTGCAAACAAACATTTGTCTCTTTTTCAAAAGTTTAAACTGTGATCCATGACAAGACAGAGATGACAGTTCTGTCTCACAATTAAAAGAATGCAAACATATCTTCCTTTTCAAAGGAAACAGAGAGGAAAGCAAACAAATCAATAGGGCCGTTTGGCTTTTAAGTATGCGAAGCACCGCCGGTACAAAGCTGTTGAAGGCGGCAGCTCACACCCCCTCCGTCAGGAGCAGGGAGAGAGAGAGAGAGAGAGAGAGAGAGAGAGAGAGAGAGAGAGAGAGAGACAGAGAAAAACAAAGTAAAAAATCAATACGTGCCCTTTGAGCTTTTAAGTATGCGAAGCACCGTGCAGCATGTCGCTTCACGAAGCAGCTGCACACAGAAGGTAGCAACGTGAAGATAATCTTTCAGAATTTTTAGACGAGTGTCCGTATCATCTAGATGTGCGAACAGCCCCCCTGCTCACACCCCTACGTCAGGATCAGAGAAAGTCAGCGCAAGAGAGAGAGAGAGAAAGTAAGTTGGGTAGCTTCTCAGCCATCTGCCAATAGCGTCCCTTGTATGAAATCAACTGGGCAAACCAACTGAGGAAGCATGTACCAGAAATTAAAAGACCCATTGTCCTCAGAAATCCGCGAACCAGCAAAAAATCCGCGATATATATTTAAATATGCTTACATATAAAATCCGTGATAGAGTGAAGCCGCGAAAGGCGAAGCGCGATATAGCGAGGGATCACTGTATTAATTCCCAACTCTAACTCACTGTGAAACAATGAACAAGTTACTTACCCTACCTGTGCCCCAAATATGCAAACACTTGCACTATCCATATATACTTTTCAAAGTATTCACTACAAATAGGAGCTGCCTGAAACAACAGCTGTTTTGTTTGATGGTCAAAACCATCACCAGTTGGAAATTATCAACACTCATTTTTTTTTTTATTTTGAAGCTTTGGCTAAATGCCTGATCATTTCACCTCATACACATACTGTACACCCATAGTCCAGAAGAGTAAAGGAGGGCACAGCACTCAAAATACATATGGTGGAAGGATGCAGACTACACAGCAAAAAGATTTGTGGGCAGCCATCCGTATACTTGAAAAAGACTGTCAAAAAAGCAAAGAGTATTAACAGACATTAGTTCAAAACAGAACTGGCAAGACAGATTAAACATGAGGGTTTTAAAGCCAGGCAGGGGAAATTACATCATCCCGGCAGGAAACGAAAGTGATGTCCTCAGGGCCTGGAACCAGAAGTGACATCTTCAATCCCAGGCGAAATTACCCGTTGTCAGTCTGTGGAGGAAACATAGAGAGGAGCAGTGCACTTTGTCACTCCCTGGTCCGGCATGAAATTATCCTTTTTTGAGCCCTTTAGCTGCCTCCCATGTGCACGTGTGTGACACAGCCCTCGACCTCAGCCCAGTCCCATCCAGTTTTGTGTTTCTGACCGAGAAGTTGTGAACCCAGGAAAGAGCGTTGGCGTTTGCGTGAAGAGAGCCCTGTCGGTGAACGAGCAAAAACTTGTAAGGCTGTAGGCCTAAAAACCACCTCCTGACCTGTAGGTTCGATTCCTTGTGTAAGGCCATCCATTGTAAATGTGCACAATCTGTAACTAAGGTGAACTCATGGACCAAGAGGTAGTACCTCAGCTGTGTAATCACCTATCCCTGCATACCTGGTTTCCCGTTCCAGCAATTTATGGCTCGGGAACATGACGGGGAGCTCAACACCATCAACACTTGGCTTGGCACGGCCCCCAGCACGGCCATACCACAGTGTTTGGGGCCCTCTTCTTTGTCAGATTAGTCAAGGGTGCCTCTCTCTCAGAAAATTAGGGTGCAAACTGGCGGTAGTAACCCACTAAGCCAAGAAAAACTTGGACTTGCCTCTTGGTTTTCGGAGGGGGCCATTTCAAGATGGCATCTACTTTGGAACAGTGTGCCCTCACAGTGCTCCGCCCACCAGGTCACCTAAATATTAGACTACGTTCATCCCAAAGAAGCATTTCTTTGGATTAATATGAAGGCTGGCTTCCCCTAATGCCTGCAATACTGCTTGTACCTGCTGTAGATGTTCCTTTCATGTGAATAGATGACCAAGTCATCTAGGTAGGCAGCAGTATAAGAGTTATGAGGATGGAGCACTTTATCCACCAAACGTTGGAAGGTTGCGGGTGCCCCATGTAACCCAAATGGAAGGACACGATACAGCCAGTGAGCACTAGGGTTGCTAAACTCAGTTTTAGCTTTGGCAGACTCCATTAAATGAACCTGCCAGTACCCTTTTGTCATGTCAAGAGTGGTCAAGAATTCAGCTTGTCCCAGCTGCTTGAGGAGGTTATCCATTCATGGCATCAGATAGGTGTCAAATTGTGAAACCTGATTAAGCTGCCGGAAGTCATTGCAAAATTTCCAACTTCTGTCAGGCTTTGAGACCAAGACAATAGGGCTGGACCAGGGAACTATGACTTTCCTCTATCACACCTAGTTCCAGCATGCGCTTGATCTCCAGTTCTACTTCTGCTGTTTTTGCCTCAGGCAGTCAGTACGGGTGTTCTCGAACGACCACCCCGGGTTTTGTCACAATGTCATGCGCAATCAGAGATTTACGCCCAGGTTTCTCGCCCACTACCTCGGGGACAGACAGGATAACTGTTTCCAGCTCCTATCACTGTTTGGTAGTCAAATTGGGTCCGAAGTTAAGTTCTGATTTGTGAACAAAGAGGGAACGGGGCTGGTTGAGGAGGGCTCAGGCACCCTGTCCTTCCACGGCTTCAGCAGGTTCACATGATATACCCATTCACTTGGTCGACAGTTTGGTTGTTTCACTAAATAGGCAATGAGTCCATTCCTCTCCTTCACTTTGTAAGGGCTTTGCCAATGGGTCAATAGTTTGGAGTGGGAGGAAGGAACGAGAACCATGACACAATCTCCGGGACGGAACTCCCGTAGAGGTATACCATGGCCATAATGACAGACTTGAGCTGATTGCAACCTCTCTATGTGTGTTTTTAGAATGGGCTGGCTTTTTGCAAATCTATTATGTAACTGCGCGATATACTCTAGAATATTTGTAGAGGAGAGGTTCTCCTCCTCCCTACCCTCTTTTAAAATAACCAGAATTCCCCAGGATTACTGCTCATACAATAATTCAAATGATGAAAACCCCATGGACGAGGGGGAGGAGCTGATCCCAGTTCCTTACATCCTCACTGAGCACCTTGCATAGCGTCTGTTTAAGGGTCTGATTAAACACCTCTACTAGACTATTAGTTTGAGGATGATATATCGAGATCTTTAAATGCTTTACTGTAAGTCACTTGGCCTTTTCCCTTAACACTAGAATTACCAGAGCCTACGAAAAAACTCGTATATCCGGCCCACCTTAAATCGCTTCTTAAATCCGTTCACACCTCTCCGCCAGCATCCTTTGTCCTCTAAATGTGCTGATAAAAGACAAGCTGCCAGCAGCCGGCTATTCCATCCCCCCACCGACTTAGAACGTGAGCGAAGTTTTCCCAGCTCACGCCTTGATTGATTATGTGGGAGTGAAGTGGAGTTTTACACAGTGGAAATAAGAGATCATTATTCTAAAGTAATCTGTGTAAACACATTGTTAAAACAGAAACTTTTTCATATTTTAGTAATAAATGTTACAAAATGTAGTAGGCATAAACTATAGAATATATAAAGCCCGAATTCCAAAGATCAAATGAACACTTTCACAAAAGCTTCAAGAATGATTCAACAGCTTCCGTGGCGTAGCGTGCTAAGATTTGCCTCTTAGCGCAGAGCAGCTTTTCCTTGCCTCACAGACCTGAGTTCGATTCCCCGCTGGGGATGAAGTGTTGCTTTTTTTTTTCTTTTCTTTTTAACCTCAAACGGACATAAAATTTATACATTGGTATGCACTGTCAGTTACTGAGATCGTTATATTTTCATGTGGGATGCTCCTTTTCAAATATTTTTTTAACAATTGAGACTGCAATTAACAGGAACAACTGTCCTTATAACTTATTTTTAAGATCCATAACATACAGACAGACAGAGCACTGCGTAATAGAGAGACACACAGGCAGGGAAGTCACTAGATATATAAATAAACAGGGAAGCCACGTGTACTGAAAGAAAAAAAGAACAACATGTGCGTTGTCCCTGACTCTCTAAGTAAGATCGGGGGAGGGGTGATGTTAGAGCGCCTGGGCTTATTCAGTGCAGCCGGGACAACGCACATGTTGTTCTTTTTTTCTTTCAGTACACGTGGCTTCCCTGTTTATTTCTATATCTAGTGACTTCCCTGCCTGTCTGTCTCTCTATTACGCAGTGCTCTGTCTGTCTGTGTGTTATGGATCTTAAAAATAAGTTATAAGGACAGTTGTTCCTGTTAATTGCAGTCTCAATTGTTAAAAAAATATTTGAAAAGGAGCATCCCACATGAAAATATAACGATCTCAGTAACTGACAGTGCATACCAATGTATAAATTTTATGTCCGTTTGAGGTTAAAAAGAAAAGAAAAAAAAAAGCAACACTTCATCCCCAGCGGGGAATCGAACTCAGGTCTGTGAGGCAAGGAAAAGCTGCTCTGCGCTAAGAGGCAAATCTTAGCACGCTACGCCACAGAAGCTGTGGAATCATTCTTGAAGCTTTTGTGAAAGTGTTTATTTGATCTTTGGAATTCGGGCTTTATATATTCTATAGTTTATGCCTACTACATTTTGTAACATCCATATTACTAACCGAGAATGCTAAACCGGATGATGGACGCAGGCACATCCGGCCATGGGCCGTAGCTGCAAAAAGACGTACTGCGCCGGCGCAACAAACAGTCCGCGAGAGGCGGATGAGGGTCCGCGAGAGACGCAGGCGCAAAAAGAGTCCGACAAGAGCACAGAAAACAGGAGTGAGCACATACAGAAAGGAGTCACAAAAATGAGGCTCAACAAGCACCAAAATAAGGAAAAAAAACATTAAAGAGTACTCAAACGAGGGGAAAGCACGAAACACATTGCACACGAAACTAAACACACCAAAAAAAAAAAGAACAGACGAGCGCACAATAGCAAGGCACGACCATACCCCCGCCACCCTACAGGCACGGGACGGGACACACACCAAGAGGGGGATTCAACAAGCCCATGGAAGACCAAAAAAAAGAACACAAAACCACCCCACAGACCCTACAAGCAAGGGACGGGACACACAAAGAGGGGGAGAGAGGCGGATGAGGGGCCGCGAGAGACGCAGGCGCAAAAAGAGTCCGACAAGAGCACAGAAAACAGGAGTGAGCACATACAGAAAGGAGTCACAAAAATGAGGCTCAACAAGCACCAAAATAAGGAAAAGGCACATAAAAGAGTACTCAAACGAGGGGAAAGCACGAAACACATTGCACACGAAACTAAACACACCAAAAAAAAAAAGGACAGACGAGCGCACAATAGCAAGGCACGACCATACACCCCCCCACCCCCCCCACCCTACAGGCACGGGACGGGACGGGACACACACCAAGAGGGGGATTCAACAAGCCCATGGAAGACCAAAAAAAAGAACACAAAACCACCCCACAGACCCTACAAGCAAGGGACGGGACACACACAAAGAGGGGGATTCAAACAAGACACAGGAACACAAAAAGAAACAAAACGCTCGCGCAACAACGATCCCCCCCACACATCCATAAGAAAAAATGTCTCGACTCCAAAAACGCAAAGCTCAACTAAAGCTTCTAACTAACGATGTACCTAAAAGTAAAAACTTTATGAACTGCATTAGATCCTACAATAGTTCATTTGCTTTTGCATATACCGGAGTAAATATCAGGCCACCAAAAGGCAATGGACCATACTGCTTTCGCATATGTGCACAAATACTGCATCGCATTGGAACAGTGCACCCTGAAACAAATCAACAACGCAAATATGCACAAATCTACATCCTAGATCCACATTACGCAATCTATCAATCAAAGTGTTGCATCGCAACAGGCACGGATTCAAAACGAAACACCTCCCGTCTCAGACATACGTTAATGGCAGCGAAGGCTACAACGGGCTTCTCACACAGCACAGGCAAATCGATTACAGCTCCAAAACAACACGTCCCAAATACTACACATGCAACAACGCGCCTCTCAAACGGCACAAGGAAAACATACACCAGGAAAATTCATTCAGATTAATGAATGTCATTTGCAATCATTGTCATTCAGTTCACTTCCCTGAAGAAACAACTGGCAATACAAGTTATACATTTACACGTTGTTGTCAAAAGGGTCAAATTAGACTGCCTTCTTTACATTCATATACTGAATATCTACAGAAGCTTATAACTGACGATGTACCTGAAAGTTAAATCTTTATCAACTGCATTAGATCCTACAAATCGGTATCCACTATGAACATTAACGGTGGCACTGCACGTGACATCCGTCTTGAAAAAATGTTGTTTATTGATGAATGTTCAATGGCATGAAGTCACTTACTCAACACTATTCATAAACTTCTACAAACGTTTATGAATAATAATATTCGATTTGGAGGAAAGGTACTTTTATGAGGAGGAGATTTTAGACAGTGATTAGCTATTCTTCCAGATGCCATGCACTCAGCTATTGTTCAGTGCACCTTAAAATACGCAGACAATTGGCATTACTTTCAAAAGATACAGTTAGTAAAAAAGATACGATGTCCAGAACCAGATCATAACAATTGCTTATTACAACTGAGAGATGGTACACTCACCAATACAGATGGACTTCAGCCACATATTATTACAATTCCTCAAGCCTTTATCTGCGACGACTTAGTTACAGAGACATTTGGAACAGCAATCTCATTAGACCAAATGCCCCTTTTAACACAACGCACTATATTATGTCCAAAAAATATTAATGTGGAAAACATAAATACCCAAGTCATTCCATTACTTCCTGGAGAGACACAACTCTTTCTAAGCTCTGACAAACTTGACTCTGATCACAACAATAACCATCTTAAATGACCTTACAAGTTCTGAGCTGGAATTACCTTTTACACTTAAACGGCGTGTACAAAGAAATTTTCAAATAAACCTTTACACTGTGCCACACACTTTATTGTTTGATTTCTATTTGCATCATCTACACCGTCACACTATTCTATATCTCATTCATACATCACGCTCTTTGTCATTCCCAACACCAGGGGTTGGCGAGCGAAGCCCACCCCACAGACCCTACAAGCAACGGACGGGACACACACAAAGAGGGGGATTCAAACAAGACACAGGAACACAAAAAGAAAGAAGATGCTCGCGCAACAACAATCCTCACCACCCCCCCCCCCCCCCCCCCCCAACAAACACACATCCATAAGAAGTGACACCCAAAGCCACATATTCTAAAGTGAACGTCAACACCTTCACACTAGACAGCATAGGTGTCAGCATAGGTGGATCTCCTTACAATAAAGCACTATTAACCGTTCAACTGCAGAAAAGGAAACATATTAACAGTGACTGCGATCCTCCGGAGTGGCAGCAAATCTGTTAATAAATGGTCGTACATGTCACTCAATATTCAAAATACCGGTCCCAATCACAGAGACATCAGTATCCACTATGAACATTCACAGTAGCAATGCCCGAGACATCCGTCTTGCAAAACTGATAATTATTGATGAATGTACAATGGCATTCAGTCACTTACTCAACACCATTGATAAACTTCTACAAACGTTGATGAATAATAATATTCCCTTTGGAGGAAAAGTTCTTTTATTAGGAGGAGATTTTAGACAATGCTTAGCTATTGTTCCACATGCCATGCGCTCAGCTATTGTTCAGTCCACCTTAAAATACGCAGACAATTGGCATTGCTTTAAAACAATACAGTTGGTACAAAACATGCGATGTCCAGATCCAGAATATAACAGTTGGCTAATACAACTGGGAAATGGTACACTCACAAATACAGATGGACTTCACCCAGATATTATTTCCATTCCACAATCCTTTATCTCAGACGACTTAGTAAAACAGATATTTGGAACAGCAATCACATTAGACCAAATACCCCTGTTAACACAACGCACTATATTATGTCCAAAAAATATTAATGTTAATCACATTAATAACCAAGTCATTTCATTACTTCCTGGAGAGACACAGATCTTTCTAAGCTCAGACAAAGTTGACTCTGATGACGACAATGAACATATAAATTTCCCCTTAGAGTATTTGAACACTATTAACCCTGCCGGATTACCACAACACGACCTTGCCCTTAAAAACGGAACAATAATCATGCTATTAAGAAACCTTAACACAAAACAGGGTTTATCCAATGTCACACGGTTAGTCGTCAACACCATGACACGCAATGTTATTCAAGCGACAGTTCTTACAGGATCACATGCTAACAATACTGTTCTCATTCCTAGAATTGACCTTACAAGTTCTGAGCTAGAATTACCTTTTACATTGAAACGCCGACAGTTCCCCATTAAACCTGCATTTGCCATGACCATCAACAAATCACAAGGACAAACCATGGACAAGGTTGGCATCTACCTCTCTGAACCCGTTTTTGGACATGGACAACTTTATGTTGCCTTCTCACGTGTTCGCCGTTCATCTGACGTTAAAGTTAAAATTATAAATAATCCATGCCAAGGAAGACTCATTCAAGGACAAGACACCATCTTTACTGCTAATGTTGTATACAAAGAAATATTCCAATAAAACATTAATATATGACAAACACTCTATTTGTTATTTCTATGGGCATCATCCAAAGCTGCACACTATTCTATATCTAATTCATACATCTGACTCTTTCTCATGTCCCAACGCCAGGGGTTGGCGAGCGAAGCGAGCAGGGGGCGGAGCCCCCTAGTTTATTACTAAAATATGAAAAAGTTTCTGTTTTAACAATGTGTTTACACAGATTACTTTAGAATAATGATCTCTTATTTCCACTGTGTAAAACTCCACTTCACTCCCACATAATCAATCAAGGCGTGAGCTGGGAAAACTTCGCTCACGTTCTAAGTCGGTGGGGGGATGGAATAGCCGGCTGCTGGCAGCTTGTCTTTTATCAGCACATTTAGAGGACAAAGGATGCTGGCGGAGAGGTGTGAACGGATTTAAGAAGCGATTTAAGGTGGGCCGGATATACGAGTTTTTTCGTAGGCTCTGGTAATTCTAGTGTTAATGTCTCTGAGGAAAAGGGCGTCCCTTCGTCCGTTAGGACTTCTTTAGAGATGCTGACTCATGCAAAGATCGCTACTTATTCCCGTGTGATATCTTTGGAGGTAGCCGAACGCAAAGGAACAGCTTCGGGATATCGGATAGCATAATCTACCAGGACTAGTATGTACGTGTGTCCTCCAGCCAAGGGTTCTAAGAGTCCTACTAAGTTGACCGTGATGCACTCAAATTGGACGTCAGTAAGGGGAATGGGAACTAGAGAAGCATGGTCCCTCCTGGGAATTTGGCACAGTTAACACTCGAGACGTGCAAATGCGGCAAACCTTCTCATTGATTCCCAGCTAATAGAATCTGATTATCTGACTAATACACTCAAGGGTTTTTTCGGTGCTAAGATGGGCACTCAGGAGGTGGGTGTGTGCTAGTTCACAGACCTATCACTGGTAGGACCAATGGACTAACAGCAGCGACCGTACCTCCCCCTCATGCTCTGCTACCCGATAAACAAGGTTGTTATTTAACACAAAGTGAGGACCCTGTGACATAGGATGTTGAGTGTGATGTCCAGAACAACTGCATTTTTTGTGAATTTAAGGGAATCATCATTCCATTGTACCCCCTTCAAGGAAGCCAGAGACTGCTTAAATTGAAAGTGCAGCTGTGAGAGAGGATCCCCAGCGACCTCAAGGGTTTCATCCCATTCTGTTGTAGTGTCTGACAATGACATCTCATTGTGCAATGTTCCTCCTCTCACAGCCGGCTGTATACGCGGTATGGAGGCAGTTTGGGGTGTACTTTCTCTGTCCATTACTAGGCTCAGATTTTGTTTACAGTGTATCACAGGAAAAGGAGGATTCCGAAGGACCACTACAGTTAATTTTTTCGGCGATCCTTCATAGCCAGTGAAACAAGAGGCGGATCTGTACAGACGTTTATCTCCATGAATACAGGTCAGATTGGTCTTAAGTTTTAGCCATTGTCACGGCAACACAAAACGGAGAGCAACAATCTCCAGAATCCATCAGGGCTGATACCTTATATCCATTCACAATTACCACTCCTGTATAAGAGAATAATAGGAGATTAACCAGAGCACACCACCCCTCCCTTCCTGTATCTCCATGGACCCCCTTGGGTTCCCCTAGAGTATGAAGCCGGCCAATGTTACTTGGTTACCTTAATGAGATCAATCATGTTTTTAAAAGGTTGTCCACAGGCTGGTTGGGAGAGATATTTGGGTAAGGAGTTTAGCAGGAAAAAGCAGGCAAGATGTTCTACTACCAGTTGGGCATTGTTTATGTCTGGCCTTAGCCAGCACGTTATTTTGCTGAGAGTTGGTTGGCTGCTCTGGGTCAAACTTCCAATGCCTTAGTTTCCTCGCCTACTGCCCTGGGGTTCCCCCACCTTCTTCAAAGGTCTTGCCTTTGTGGGGTTTGGGTGGACGGACTTCTCCCCCAAGAGACCATAACAAGCCTTGTGCACTTTCCCCTTCCTGCATGGCTCTATTCTGTTTGCCCCCTTTGCACTCTCCCTTTGGACTACAGTAATCCCTCGCTACTTCACGGTTCACTTTTCGGGGATTCACAACTTCGCGGATTTTATATGTAAGCATATCTAAATATATAACGTGGATTTTTCGCTGCTTCGCGGGTTTCTGCAGACAATGGGTCTTTTTACTTCTGGTACTTGCTTCCTCAGTTGGTTTGCCCAGTTGATTTCATACAAGAGATGCTATTGGCGGGTGGCTGAGAAGCTACCCAATCAGAGCACGCAGTTAAGTTCCTGTGTGCTGCTGATTGGCTCAGCGACGGAGTGCTGCATTAACCAGGAAGTCTCATCTCACTCATTCAGCATTAACGTGCTCCTGCTTCAGGGGCCGTGTCCAAGCGCCAACAGAAGATGCAAATGATTGCAGAAAAGGTAAAAGTTTTGGATATGTTGAAGGAAGGGAACAGCTACACCGCTGCAGTGTCCTTTAACCAGGGCGCAAAACGAGTTGCAAGTGGACGTGATAAGGCAGTAGTCTGGATGGAAGCTGCTTTAGGAATCTTTGCAACAAGGTCGACGACGTCATGACCGCCTACAAGCTGCTACGTGTACTTCGCTATACAGTAAGTGTAAACTTATCTACCGATTTCATATTGCTTAGCAGTTGTCCCTGTTATTAATAGAGTAAAGGGTGGGTTGTAAACAATACAGGGAGGGTTTAAAAACGTCCAAATACACGTTAAATAATTAAATAAATATGGTGTCCCTACTTCGCGGAAATTCAGTTATCGCGGTCGGCCTTGGAACCTATCTCCGCGATAAGTGAGGGATTACTGTATATTTAGTGCTGACTCCCGGGATGAAGCATGTGCCTGGTCCTCCCGACCCACAACCCATGCCCATACTCAGCAACTCGGGTATGGTACGTTCCCACCTGGATCCTGAGTGGCTGGAGTTCAGATGTCAGATCCTGCTACCGGTTCCTTGTGGAGTCAACCAACCTGCCAACTATGCCACTGTGAAAGGATTCAGACTACACAGCAAAACGTTTTGGAAGTAGCCACCCATATACTTGAAATAGGCTGTCAAAAAAGCAAAGAGTAGTTCAATAGGTCTTAACAGATATTAGTCCAAAACAGAACTGGCAAGACAGACAAAACAAGATGGTTTTAAAGCTGGGCAGGGGAAATAATGTATTCCGGGCACAAACCAGAAGTAATGTCCTTTGAGCTGGAACCAGAAGTGATGTCATCGGAACCGGAAGTGGTATCATTGGGCATCATCGAGCCCAGGCAGAATGACTGTGTTTGGTCTGCAGAGGAAAAAGAGAGAGGATCAATACACTCTGCCACTCCCTGGTCCAGCATGAAATTGTTCTCTTTTGAACCCTTTAGCACATGTGTGATAATATCACATTGGAGAAATAGCATAACAAAGCTTTTAATATCATTTAAGTTCTTTAAGCAAAAAACTGCTAAGACACAGGAATGCAGCACATCATTAGAATAAGAGTTTCCTATCCAACTATGTAAACGGGCATGGACAGGTTTCTTGGCTATTGCTAAGTTTTTAATTGTTTGGCTTTGTGCATGTGGATTAATATGGGAAAATACTCGAAAAGCTAGATATTCGGATGCAGAGTCCTGAGAAAATGTTTTAAGGAAAGTATACTGCTAACATCTCAAAAATATATAATTACTAGGTATGATATCTGTTGAAGACAAGTGTAGCTGCTGGTGAGTAAGCAGGATCAAGCATGAGCCAAACAAACCACAGTGTCTCCTTGCTCCTTCACGTCCGTCACATATGCTCAGTATGAACTTGCTGTCATCTGTGAAGAGAATGGGACATCAGTGACGGAGCTGCCAATTGTGGTATTCTCTGGTGAATGCCAGTCGAGCTGCACAGTGATGGACTTTAAACATATGTCCCACTAGAGGACGTCGGGCCCGCAAGCTACCCTCATGGAGTCTGTTTCTGACAGTTTGGTCAGAAACATGCACACCAGTAGCTTGCTGGAGGTAATTTTTTAGGGATCTGGCAGTGCCCCTCCTGTTTCTCCTTGCACAAAGGAGCATGTACTGGTCCTGCTGCTGGGTTGATGCCTGTCTATGGCCCTGTCCAGGTCTCCTTGTGTAACAGCCTGTCTCCTGGTATCTCCTCCATGTTCTTGAGACTGTGCTGAGAGACACAGCAAACCTTCCTGCGACAAGATGTATGGATATGCCATGCTGGCGGAGCTAGACTTCCTGTGCAACCTGAAGTTGCAGGTACCGCATCATGCTACCAATAGTGACACGGACACTAGCAAAATGCAAAACTAGAGAAGAATCAGTCAGGAAGGATAAGAAGGGAGCAATTATCTGTGGCCACCACCTGCAAAACCATTCCCTTTTTGGGAGTAGTCTTGGTTTTGATTATCCATTGCACCTGTTGTCACTTTTATTTGCACCAAAGCTGGAGATATTGATTCACACTTGCTTATGCTTCCTAACTGGATACTGTAGATTGATACCCCTGAAGTTTAATTGACTTGGTGATAGACTGTGATGACTAAGTGTTCCCTTAATTTTGTGAGCAGTGTGCTTACTTTATTGTTAACAGATTGTACCTACATCAAAAAACAGGACTTTTCAAACATTAAGCTTGGCAAAAAACAATTTAGTCAATTTTATTATGAAAAACTGTTGTGCATGGTGGCAAAAATTAACTTCAAATGTCCAACATGAAATGAGTGGATAGCTATAGATAGTGCTAGTGCCCTATTAGTCTCCCCTAATTATGTAATATGACTGTGTCTACATAGATACTAGCTACATATATTTGATTGGTGGTTCTAAAGTTATGATTTTCTGTTGTCTTTTTTGTCGTCTTTTACTGTATTTGTGTCTTGGACAAATTCCTACTTACTGCCAAAATAGAATGGTGTTCCCAATGACATAGGAAATGGATTAAGTGGATTCAGTAGTGGATATATGAATGGATAAAATTATTTGTAAATTAATGTGCAATATGTTTTTGGCCAGCAGCATTCAGTACTGTATGTAATGAAGCTACTCTACTTTTGTGCTTTGATTCCAGTAGTGGTTTGTGGGTATTATTCAAACATATAACATTCAACAAATTACTGTACATAAAAGTAAAATTTCTTCCTTTTGCCAATGCCTGTTGTCAGTGCATTTATGTCATATTTGAATTGTCTTTATAACATTTCCCATCTTAAGCTATGGGTACTCTGGTCTCCAGAAAGTAAAGAATCCCATTTCCATGCCTGTGGCTTCAAAGAAGACAGATGTTAAACCATTGCACAAGACAGCCAAAATGAAGAAGGGTGTGGCAGCTGCTGTTATCATTTTTTTCAAATACTGTTAACATAACTTTCTCCAATTAATGATACAAATGATCTAAACACCCTTCTTCTCTATGCAGCATGAACATTTTAGCAAATTATTGGAAAACTTAAAGAATCTTGTAAATGACAATTAGAGTTACTGTTTGGATGTTTTTGTTGAATATTGACTTTTCTTGCTACTCAAAGATCATTCTTGTATAGTGTCTGCCTTAAGTACAGTAGTATGCTTTGACTAGTACAAACATAATACTTTTGTATACTTAATAAAAGTAATTTCCTCGTTATTTGATGTCGCTTATATAGTACTTCATATTTTTTAGTTGTGAAAAAGAAAGATCTAGATTAAAAAATAGAATACAGGCAGGGCTTTCACCACAAGCAGTATATCTCCTGGCTGAATCTGACTGCAGCTTATATTTAATTTACTGTTTATCCATTCTTTCTTTCAGAAAAAAAGTCACATAAAACTACATTCCTGTGGCATATGCTCCCATAAAAGTGTTCATTTAAACATAAATCTTAAATCTTGCTGCCTCATAAGTAATGTAGACACTGATTAGAAACCCTGTGTATTGCTTGAACGTGAGCAGCTTGACTGTTGAATTTGTGGGCTGCTGTATGACTGGTTGGATATACTCAGATGACACAATTGTGAACCTTTCAGTGTTTGTGCATATCATTGTCAATGGAAAACATTTTTTAGACAGCATAATTTATCATACACCAGAAAACAATTTGTTATGTTTAAATACAATTATAGCAAGTGCTGAACAATTTCAGCTAGTCAGCTAGTTATAAGTTAAGAAGAAGTAACACAGTCTGTTCAGTGTTGTATTTATGGTGTTTATTGATAGCTTTGTTTAGAATATGTACAATTTCACAATCTGCAAAACACTATAGAAATTCGTGGAAAGATTTACTGCTTACTATAGAAAGGTACATAGGAGCCTGAAGCTACTGTGAAATACGAACGCCTTCTCGTTTGGAAAAGACTGGAAATGGCATCATGCAGTGTGCAATGACCTTTTGTTCGGCAGCAGTCTTGGGCTGTGTGCCCATACACTGTAGGTGGGCATGTCAACAAACATTAAGGCCCCTAGTTCATAAAGTCACGCAATGAATATATTTGCTACAAATGTTCTCCAAAGTAAAGCGTATTTTCAATATTTTGGTAAGAAATTATAACAGCTCTCAAGATTAATCTACTAAAATCCACTACATTAATGCACCCCATTGCTGTTGAGAAAGGTTTATACTTTTCAGGATTCTGAAAGGGAATAAGCAAGTCAGAAAATTAACTACTGATAGATTCTACATACAGTTTCCATTGTTACCATGCCATATGTTACACTATTTTCTTCTTTGAGAAGCGGAACGACAACAGTGTTCAGTTGTTTTTTTTCTCGCACATAGTCCTAATCTACGTAGTGTTAAACAGGGTTTGAAATTGCCCAAAAAATCTTAAGCAGTAGACACTGATTATGATAACTGAAACACAATATAATGTATAGATAATATATTTTGAACTTTACAGATCCAATAATTTTGTTTCAACAACTGTCTATATTGTACCGTCTTGTTTTCTTCTTGCCATTAATAGCAGTATTCACTTGCTTATATCTATTTAAATATTTTCTGTAATAGTTAACTTTTTAGTTTTAATTTAGTGTTCTCGTACTATAAACATGGTCAGAGTGTCAAGGTTGCAGTCAAAGACAAAAGAACAAAAAAAGAAACTCAGAAATTAAGGAACTAGGAAAAATACTACTGAATGAGTTAGGAAAGCACACTAAAGTCAAAGGTTTGTATTGTAAAGATGCACTTTCATCATCATCGGAACTGGAATGGAAGCGTGTATGGGAATACAGGTAGTTGTTGATGCGAAAATGCATGGTAGCTTGTGATATGGGTGAAGCAAATACTACACCACAACAAATACACACAAAGGAAAAAAGAAGATATGAAGTATGATACTATTTGATTATATCTTGTAGGCCTGTCTGAAAGTGATTGGTGGGAACATGGTGGATAGTTTTTTTTTTCAAGAGTTGAAATTGTTAAGAAACATATGTAGAGATTTAAACTAACTGTTAACTATTGCATTTTACAATTTTACTTTGTAAATTAGATGCTGTCTCTCTCAGTCTCCCCCCCCAACATTAAACTGAGCCTTTGCAATGAGGAATTGTAAACTTCTGAAAGTTTGGAATGAAAATGTGCCAAATATATGCAGTTCAGTAAATATTGTAGGACAGACTGACATTATCACTAGTCTATTACCTTTGACTATAGGGTGTGGCCGTAAAAGAGGTTGAAGTAATCCCTTTACTCCGAAGTGCAAATGGGCTGGAAGGTAAGGGTGGGAGTCTTGTCTGTATTGCATGAGGGTGCCATTAGTTTAAATCATGCTGAGGAAGAGTTTTACCAGGCTGGATCACAAGTCCATGGCTTAGCAAGCCACTGCCAGACACTCTTTATATTAGCTTCTTTTTGACTGGTCCTCTCTTTGGAATGCAGCCTTTATCTGAAAGACAACAGTACTGGACTGGAAGGGTGGAAGACTTGTCTTTAGTGAAGCCTGACAAGAGTGCCATTATTCCATACCTTGCTGAGGAATAGCAAGTACACTACCAGGGATACACAGTATATATAAAAGTCATGCATTCATCTTGCTGACTGACTGATCAGCAGTTTCCCAAAAGATGTGATTTTGCAAGCAACAAGAAGACTGACATGCAGACTGATGTTTAAACCTCAAAAGAGAAACTACATTATCACCTGCAATGGAAAGGTGCAATCAGTGTGAAGAAGGAGATGAGCTCCGAAAACAAAGAAAGAGAGCACAATGAAGTTTCTTCCACCTATCTAGAGAAAGCGGGCCAGGAAAGTAGCAAAGGATTACTTACACCAGAAATATAAGTTCGCCTACTTTGATTACTGAGAACTATTAATTGTAACTTTGTAGTTAGGACAAAGCCAGTTAGTGTATTGTAGTATTGGTATCACTGTAACTGAAAGATAAAAAATAAATCTATCACACGACTGCATCACAACAGAGAGAGTGAAAGTGTTTAATGTAGACGTTCACTGATTTATGAACCTCATGCATTAATTATATAGATCCTTTCATATTTCTGGTGTCTTGGGTGGAAAGTGAAACAGAGATCCCTCACTCAATTTACATTTATTTGGCTTTCCTTAGTCAGCACTTGTTAACTGTTTCAATTAATTACTAGTACAGCCAAAGGCAAAAATGATAATTAATTAATTGAGTGAATATCCAGACTCCAAGATCAGGCTGTTTCTGATGAGTTTGCACGTAGATTGTGTGAGGAACTTGCAGATTTTGGAGCAACTGCCGATCCTAATGTGATGTGGGAGACCTTCCGTGACAAGACCCTGAAAGTTGCTGAAGGTTGTGTTGGTGTTACCGGTGTACCCAGAAGGACGTATTTCATCTCGCAGGGCACCCTGGATATAATCGAGAGGAGTCGCAGAGAGGAGTCGCAGGAGTCGAGAGGCTTAATGGCAACTCTGGTCTATACCGGGAAATGAGAAGGATGGCTGCAAGGGCTCTGAGGGCAGGTAAAGAGGCGTTTGTTAGAGGAATCTATGAGTAAGTGACATACCATCTGTGGTCTATCGACCTACGTCCTGCTTACAGAGGAATCGAAGCATTACGCACATCCAAATCTGTTCTTTGGAGAGTCGCAGTCAGTGCGGCTGATGGAACAGTCCTTACGGATAACACTGCAGTTGTGACCCACTGGGCTGGCTACTTTGAGCAGTTGTTCAAAGCTGATCCTCCTGCAAGGACGTTGGATATCTCTGTGTCCACAGTCCTTGAGGCTGACCATCCAATTAGCTGTGAACCACCCAATCTCACTGAGATTGCACAGGTGGTGAACCAGCTGAGGGGAAGAAAGGCTGCAGGGATCTGTGGTATCTGGGGTGAATGTCTCCAGGCTGGTGGTAAGGCTGTCCTCCTGGCATTGCAAGCAATCTTTGCTTCCATTTGGGAGACTTGCATCATCCCAACTGACTGGAAACGATTCTTGTCCCTATCTGGAAAGGGAAGGGTGATCACCTGGCCTGCAGCAACTACAGGGGAATAACACTGTTCTCGGTGCCGGGTAAGGTCCTTGCTAGGGTCGTCCTCAATAGGATCTGTGATCACTTGCTCACCTACCAGCAACCGGAACTGTCTGGATTTACGCCTAAGAAATCTACCATCAACCACATCCTGGCACTGATGGTTCTCATGGAATGCAAACGCGAATATCGGCAGAGTTTCTTTGCAGCCTTTTCATAATGTGTTCGACTCAGTTGATCAAGTTGCCTTGTGGGATATCCTGAGGGTTCGCAGGATCCCCTAGAGCAGGCATGTCAAACACGCGGCCCCTGGGCCGCATGCGGCCCGCAACAGAAATCTGTGCGGCCCGCATGACAGATCCTAGTTAGCACTGAACTTGTACAAAATGATTACTGTCGTTTGTGATTGAATCATTCTGCATCTTCGGTGTTACTTATTGACTTTTCTTACTTCTGCCTTCTGACAAAAGCACGTTTTCCCATGGCATTACGATACCGGAAACGTCATCTGCTAGTATAGCCACGAGCCTTGACCAAAGTTAATGAGCCGCAGCGTCACAACTGAAGTGCTAGGCTGCAGCAGCAGGCAGCAGGGGCGGCCTTAGGCATGTGCAAACTGTGCACCTGCACAGTGCCGCCAAATCCCAGGGGCTGCCACGCCAATATATATTGAATATAAAACAGAAAGAGAAAATAACGACACAGCTGATGACAAAAACATTGTGTTTCTTGTTAATTAGTACGCTGTATTTACAAATGTCGCTAGAGTTGGAGCAGTAAGCTATATGTAGTATTATAACGTTCTGCCATAATGAGAATATCATGGGCCGCCACTTGGTTTTCAAGTTACGGACACGCGTATATAGAAGTGTGTCATGAGCACGAGGCGGCTATGCAGTGTCCGCAACGGATGTGGCCATCCGCCGTGCATAAGATACCATATTGACATTGCCAGGCGAAGGGGCCACCAATTCTTTCTCTGCCCAGAGCTGCCAAGATCCTAGAGCCGCCCCTGCTAAGGCTACACTACTGAATGGGCTGCTGAGACTGGCCACTGGGCAGAACTGACCATCACGAGTAGTAATAGCCCGCATATTTTCTCGTTTTTTTGCTCTAGTTTCATGTAAATTTGTGCTAGTATTGTAACGAACAGTTAGTGCAGACTACAGCTGAAGATCTGAAGTGGACGCAAGAAGCTGGTGAGTTGTTTATTAACATATTTTTGTGATTTTGAGTTTGTAAAATTATTGTAGGTCAGGTGGCTTTTTGCATATCGGCTTATTTTACAATATAAACTTTGAAGTAAAGTTAGTAAAGTAAAATTTGATTTTTGGAGGATTTGTTTTCCAACTTGAATTACTGAGCAATGAATTCAGTAAGCATTTTTGTGATTTCAGTTCACACAAACAGGGCATTGTTCTCTTACAACGTTGAGAATGTGCCTGAGAATATCCAAATGGAATAGATTGAAGTGCAGTCAGATTCTATTCTGAAGGCAAAATACAACGAAGTTGGTGTGCCAGGCTTGTGTGCTTACCTGCCACCCTTGTATGTGCAGATCTGTAAGTTGGCATCGAGAGTACTGTCAATGTTCGGAAGCACTTACCTTTGTGAGCAATTGTTTTCGTTAATGAAAGCTACCAAAACCCCACATTGCTCAAGACTTACCGTCGAGCACCTTTCATCCCTCATAAAAGTTGCAGCTGAACAAGATTTCAAGCCTGATATTGATGAACTGGTTACTAACAAGAGATGCCAAGTGTCGGGACAAAAGAAATAAATCTTACACTGTAAGGCTCCTATATAAAGCAATGAATATAATATAATGAATATAATATAATAAGGACCTAGCTAAGAGGCTAAGACTCTAATTCTACACTGTTGTATGGAGACTGTATAGAAATAAATTGCTTTTCTTTAAACTTTAAGTGTTACATTTTTTAAAGTTTTCAGTATTGGAAAGAAAGCTACAGTAACTTTGTATAATAGTATAATAGTATTTGTTACAATGCGGCCCACTGACGCATGTATGGCAGTCGAAGCGGCCCACCAATGGTAGTGAGTTTGACATGCCTGCCCTAGAGGTTGCTGGATATCATGGCCGACCTGTACACTGGTACTGTGAGTGCTGTGCAGAGTTGAGGCAGAACCTCTGTGTTTTTCCCAGTTGATTCTGGGGTTCGTCAGGGGTGTGTTCGTGCTTCGAACTCTGTTAAATGCTTGTATGGACTGGGTGTTGGACAATTTCGTGGGGTCCAGTAGCTGTGGGGCATCTGTTGGTGAAGAAAGATTCACGGGTCTTGACTTTGCTGACAATGCTATGATCTTCGCAGAGTCAATGGAGGCTCTGATCGGGGTGCTCGAGAGACTGAGCAAGGAGTCTGAGTGTCTCGGCTTGCGAGTTGTCTTGGATAAAAACCAAGATCCAGTCCTTTAATGATCTCTTGTGCACAGCCATCACCAGTGTGTCTGTTTGCGGAGATAGTGTCGACCTTGTCAAGACGTTTACTTACCTTGGTCGTGAAATTCATGTCTCTGGTGACTCTTCCTATTAAGTCAGTAGATGGATTGGGAGAGCATGGGGGCTCATGAGGTTGCTGGAAAGGGGTGTGTGGCGCTCCCGATATCTATGCAAAAGTATGAAGGTCCAAGTCTTTAGAGTCCTGGTGCTTCCTTTCTTGCCATATGGTTGCAAGACATGGACGCTATCCAGTGACCTGAGACAAAGACTGGATCCTTTGGTGCTGTTTCTCTCCGGAAAATCCTTGGGTCCCGAATGAGGCACATTACCTGCATTGTGAGGGAGCATCAGTTATGGGACTACGGCCATGTGGCGCGTTTCCCAGAGGGTGATCCAGCTTGTAAGATCCTCATTGTTGGGGACCCGAGTGGCTGGACCAGGCTAAGGGGCCGTCCACGTAATACCTGGGTGCGGCAGAAAGAGGGTAATTTCGGAAGGAGGGACTGGACTGTGTGTCTGCCTGGGGGGTTGCCAACTGGGATCCCGAGTTGTTTCGTTGTGTAGTGGGTACGGCAACGCACTGTACCAGTGCATGCTCCCCAACTTTACTTGACTTGACTTGATCATCTAACACCTCTTCCTTAAACATATAAGGAAGGTTGAGAGATTGGCATTTCTGTTACAAGCAGGAAGAGAAAGAGGATAAGCAGACTAATTTGTTTATGAGCTCACAAATACAGCAGTGATGGGACCAGAATTGATTACCTCGTGAAACTTATAGCAAGTACAATTTGCACTACTGGAGAATCTCTTTTCTTCACATTACTATATTTTTTTCTTAATTTACTTCCATTTAAAAATTCTAGTGAATGTCATAAATTCTGAATGACAAGGTGAAAAAGCTCTCCGATATACCTTACACACACACTCACACACACATACAGTATATATTCTCACCTTTTACCTGTTAGAGCTTCAGTTTGCTTCCTGTATATTGCCAACTGCTCAACAGTACCCCCAGCTGTAATTTCATTACATATATTTAACAGAAAAAGATGTTTACAATCTATGACTGTTGCTCTCCATCTGCTGAGATGACCATGCCAGGGCAGGTCTCAGCCTGCTGTGACTTTTCATGAAAGAGGAATTCTTGCACACTAAAAACATGGCTTTAAGTTTCAAAGACAGTGGGAACAGTACAGTTTATTGTTTTCATTAGTGTTGCCTTTTTATTTTGTATACCATAGAGGTGTAAGAAAGATTTGGAAAATGTCCATTAGTGTTCAGAGTTCATGTACTGCTGGCTGTACAGTGTGTTACGATTCCATAATGAACAAAGCATTGCTTAAAAATTCCAGAACAACCTTTAAACATTATACCTGTAGTTTAAGCAGAAGTTTCAGCCAGATATATACATATACAGTATAACTAATAAATGACTGCATATGTTACTGTGTTTAGTTATTTTCATAAAACCTATGTACTGTATTCTGATAAAGTAACAGAATATCTTTTTAATGAAAATATACTCTATTGTTTTAAAATCATTTATAGTTCCTTTTCTGAGACAACCGGTAAAATGGTTAATAAATTTACATCCAGTATCATTGTAAAATTAGCAAAGATTCACGTTTTAAAATAATGAAGCATAATTTACAGATATAATTGATTTAACTGACAGGTCAATAAATAACAGAAATGAAAACACTTTCTTGACATACATGCATTAACGAAAATCTACTGCTTGTACATTCATAAATAATGCATTGAAGGTATTATTTATTTACACAAAGATGCTTTAATATTACTTTAATCCTCCAAACATTACCAAAGCTTCATAACACCACTAAAATAGTGTAAAATATTGTAAAGAAACAGAAAAATGTTACCTGAATTATACTTTTAAGTGAGTTTTAAATATCTGTTTTCAACCAGTGACCTACTGCATTTTAATATAATATAATATAATATAATAATATAAGATCTACTAAATCCATTTTGGTGGTCAGTAGCATTAGGGGCAAGGTAGGAAGCAGTCTTGGAAAGGGTGTATAGTAATACTATGCAATAGATAACAAATGTCTACACACTTTTTAATGAAATTTTAGCTTTCATGATGTAAAACTTAAAAACAAACCTTGTCAGACTTTTCACCTTTTATAACATCGTGTAGCCAATAATATTTAAATGAAAACAGTATCATTATTTAAGAAAAATAATTAATACTTAAAAAACTTTAATTGCTTAAGTATGAGCACGCTTTAAAATTAGAGGATGTAATTGTGTTCAAATCTAACATTCCATATCTTGCTCAAAGGTAATTTGCCTTTAGCTGTCATCAATTTCATTAATTGCAGCCATTTCCAGGTAAAACCAACAGATCCTGTGAAATTTCTCTGGAGGGTTCTTGGTTGCATAGAGCAGAGATAAAACAAGACAGAATACTGTGAAGATTGTTATTAAGAAGTGGAGCAAGTATAGCACAACCAGGACTTTGAAAACTTTAATGATGTCACTTGGAAACTGTTGAGAAGGAGAAAGACAAAGAGAAAGTTTGTTGGGGTACCAAGATGCAGTATAAATTTATGGTAATAACTGGCCATTTCTTGCATATTTAATCAATTTTGTGTATTCTCCTAAGTTGAAGGGTTGCATGGCTAGATAAGCGTTATAAGTCTTAAAAAAAGAATACAGTATCTAAGCCAGTACATATTCTGCAAGAACATATTAATTTTGGTTTTTCAAAACTATCTGGGAAAACATGCTATGACCTGAAAAGACCAAGTAGAACATTTTTGCCTTAATTCCAAAGGTTACATGTTACACATAACCTGCACAACTCATTTTCCAAAGAGCACAGTAGCTACTGTCAAGAAAGGTGGTGACAGCATTATAAAAGAACAGGAGTGATACACTTCAGTAACTGCTTTTTGAAGGTAGGACAACAAATGAAAATACTGAAAAAGGCTGAAACAGTAATCAACATACAAATACAAAATGGTGATGTTCTGGTGACATCATTGAAATAACGATAAAAGTAATATTAATGTTAAAATAAGAAAAAAAACTATGAAGTCTGCACATTGCAGAACTTCATTATCATAACATCTCTCAAGACACTGGTGTTTCACAGAATTTCTTTGTTATTGTGGTGATCCAATAATCTATTATGACCAATAATTTCTTCTTAAGGAGATTACATTTGTTATCTGCCAGGCGATTCATGGTTTGATTTGCCTCTGTCTAGTGACACATTTCTGAATGATACATAAGCATTACATATTCCTAAGAGGTTAGGAGAAGGAGGAGGATGGGAGCATGTGCTAGTACAGCAGTTGCCACACTCACCACACAATGAACCACCTGGATTGGGACCCGAGTGGATCGCGTGACACCCCAGCAACACACTGGAACAGAGTGAGGTTAGCAGTATACAAAATATAATTTCAAATCAATAACTCTTACATTTGTTTTTTGATTGACATATTCTGTATTATATTGCAAGTGTTTTAGCATTTTTTAAAAAATGATTAAGTGATTGATTTCTCATTAAACCAATGTACGTAATCAATTGAGAAAATAACTGCATGCCATTAGTTATCAGTGTAACATAAGCGATAATGTAATATCTGTTCTGCTTTACTTTTGTTCTTATAGTGAGCCTTTTGTTCTCATAATTCTCCGAACTGGTTGGGTTAGGATTTTAAGTGTAAGAATTGTTCATTTTAAATTAAAAAACATCGTACTTTTTTCAGAATGTTGTACACATTGTGCTATTAATCGATCTGTGTATAACATATTGTAATGCCGTTTTTAAACTAAATAAAAGTTAAAAAAATATTTTCATTTTATGGTGGTGTTCACCATGACTATTAATATTGTACTAGGCTTATTATTATGGGCAAAATGTCAACATAAACCATATGTTACTTCTGTTTATTCTGTTGTTCTTTATGTATGAAGTTTTACATTTAGTATACATAAGTACTGCATCATTGTAAGTACTGGCATTAAATGCTTTCTATCACCACACCATTTATTTTTATCTTTTAATGAGGAAAATGTCCTTGTTGATTGATTTTCTTAGAGTTTCATTATAAGCCACTAACCCCAGATACCAAGTAAATAAAAAAGAACTAAAGCTTCAACTTTTCATTAGCTTTTTGTTTACTTTGTGAAAATATACTGAGACTGACAACTTTTCAAACCATTTTTAGAAAATGTTTTAAAATGTCTAATCCTTACTTCACATTGTCTGATTGTGTATGATTCTGTTGTAGCAGGCAACGTACTATCATGAATATCAGCTTTCATCTGTACTTGCTGATGCTGTTTTCCTTTTAAGACAATTTAGACACATTTACCAAGGTACCAGTAATGAAGCAGAATGTAGTCAGCTGCCCTCTGCCCACCCCACAGGCAATAAATACCATGACCTGATATTGCTTATTTTGAACTGCCAATGTTGTATGTAATCTAGCAGTATGACATGCTTCTTATGCAATAAAAAGAATAACTTAAGATTGTTTTTACTAAGTGTGTTTTGAATAATTTGACTTTATTCTATGTATGCTATTATACTTATGCTGGTGATTCCCAGTTGTCAGTAGGAGATTGGGGAGAAAGGTTGGGGAGCCATGGAATAAAGAGTATATTTGATGGCTCTAGACAATAATAACAGGGACGTCTTCTTTCGGCTGCTCCTGTTGTGGGCTGTCACAGCGGATCATCTTTTTCCATATCTTCCTGTCTTCTGCATTTTGCTTTGTTACACCCAGCACTTGCATGTCCTCTCTCACCACATCCATAAAACCTCTCTTAGGCCTTCCTCTTTTCCTCTTGCCTGGCGACACTATCCTTAGCATCCTTTTCCCAATATACCCAGTGTCTCTTCTCTGCACATGTCTAAACACAATCTCGCCTCTCTGACTTTGTCTTCAAACCATCCAACCTGAGCTGACTCTCTAATGTACTCATTCCTAATCCATCCTTGTCACACCCAATACAAATCTTAGCATCTTTATCTGCCACCTCCAGCTCTGTCACCTGTTTTTTGGTGAGTGCCACCATCTCCAACCCTTATAACATAGCTGGTCTCACTACAGTCCTGTAGACCTTCCCTTTTACTCTTGCTGATACCCGTCTGACACAAATTACTCCTCACACTTTACTCCACCCTTCCTGCACTCCCTTTTTCACCTCTCTTCCACAATTCCCATTACTCTGTATTGTTGATCCCAAGTATTTAAACACATCCACCTTCGCCAACTCTACTCCCTGCATCTTCACCATTCCACTGACCTCCCTCTCATTTACGCATGTATTCTGTCTTGATCCTGCTGACCTTCATCCCACTCCTATCTAGAGTATATCTCCACTTTTCCAGGGTCTCTTGAACCTGCTCCCCACTCTCGCTAAAGATCACAATGTTATCAGCAAACACCGTAGTCCATGGGGATTCCTGTCTAATTTCGTCTGTCAATCTGTCTATCACTATTGCAAATAGGAAAGAGCTCAGAGCCAATCCCTGATGTTATCCCACCTCCATATTGAATGCATCTGTCACTCCTACCTCAGACCTCACCACTGTCACACTTCCCTCATACATATACTATACAATTTGTACATACTTGTCTGCCACTCCCACCTTCCTCATACAATTCCACAACTCCTCTTCAGGCACCCTGTCATAGGCTTTCTCCAGGTCCACAAAGACACAATGCAGCTAATTCTGGAGTTCTCTATAATTCTCCATCAACACCCACAGAGGAAACATCGCATCTGTGGTGCTCTTTCCTGACATGAAACCATACTGCTGCTCACTAATCATCACCTCCCTTCTTAACCTAGATTCCACTACTTTTTCCCATAACTTCAGGCTGTGGCTCATCAATTGTATCCCCCTGTAGTTACTACAGCTCAGTACATCCCCCTTATTCTTAAAAACTGGTACACTTCTCCACTCCTCAGGCATCTCCTCACTTTCCAAGATTCCATTAAACAATCTGGTTAAACACTCCACTGCTATCTCTCCTAAAAACCTCCATGCTTCCACAGGTATGTCATCTGGACCAACGTCCTTTCCATTCTTCATCCTCTCTATAACTGTCCTTACTTCTTCATTGCTAAACCATTGCACTTCTTGATTCACTATCGCTACATCATCCAACCATCTCATCATTCTCTTCATTCATCAGCCTCTCAAAATACTCTTACCATCTGCTCAACACACTTTACTTGCTTGTGAGTACGTTTCCATCTTTATCCTTTATCATCCTAACCTGCTGCACATCTTTCCCAGCTCGGTCCCTCTTTCTAGCCAATTAGTACAGGTCCTTTTCTCCCTCCTTAATGTCCAGCCTCTCATGCAACTCATCATATGCCTTTTCTTTAGCTTTTGCCACCTCTCTGTTCACATTATGCCTCATCTCCTTGTATTCTTGCCTACTTTCTGCATCTCTCTGACTATCCCACTTCTTCTTCGCCAACTTCTTCCTCTGTATACTCTCCTGTACTTCCCCATTCCACCGGCAGGTTTCCTTTTCCGCCTTCCTCTTTCCAGATGTCACGCCAAGCATCCTTCTTGCTGTCTTACTTACTACATCTGCTGTTGTTTCCCAACTGTCTGGCAACTCTTCACTGCCACCCAGTGCCTGTCTAACCTTCTCCCTGAACTCAACCTTGCAGTCTTCCTTTTTCAACTTCCACCATTTGATCCTTAGCTCTTCCCTCACTCTCTTCCTCTTCTTGATCTCCAATGTCATCCTACAGACCATCATCATATGCTGCCTAACAACACTTTTCCCTGCCATCACTTTGCAGTCTTCAGTCTCCTTCATATCGACCCTCCTGAATAGAATATAATCTACCTGTGTGCATCTTCCTCCACTATTGTACGTCACCTTATGTTCCTCTCTCTTCTTAAAATATGTATTCACCATAGCCATGTCCATCCTTTTCACAAAATCCACTATAATCTGACCTTATTCATTCCTTTCTTTGACACCATACCTACCCATCACCTCCTCAACTCCTCTGTTCCCATCACCAACATGTCCATTGAAATCCGCTTAAATCACCAATTTCTGTCCCTTGGGTACACTGTCCATCCAACTCACTCCAGAAATCTTCTTTGTTATCGATTACACACCCAACTTGTGGGGCATATGCACTAACAACATTTATCATCACACCTTCAATTTCCAGATTCATAATCATCACTCTGTCTGACACTCTTTTCACCTCCAAAACACTCTTGACATACTGTTCATTCAGAATAACCCTTACCCCATTTCTCATCCCAGCCACACCATGATTGAATCCACCTCCGATTCACCTGGCTTTACTCATCTTCCATTTAGTCTCTTGCACGCCCAATATATCAACCTTCCTCCTCTCCATTACATCAGCTAACTCTCTCCCCTTACCAGTCATACTGCCAACATTCAAAGTTCCTACCCTCAGTTCCACTCTCTTTAGCTTCCTCTTGTCCCCAGACACATCTCCCCCTACTTCTTCTCCTTCTTTGGCCAGCAGTAGTCCAATTTCTGCCAGCACCCAGTTGGCTAACAGTACTGGTGGTGGCCGTTGTTAACCCGGAAATCTGTATTGTTGTCCTCATATTGATCTGGCAAAATTTTACACCGGATGTTCTTCCTGACATAACCCTCTCCATTTATCCAGGCTTGGCACTGGTACAAAGAAACACACTGGTTCCTGCATCCTCTGTGGCTGGGTTCATAATAACAGGGACTAACAGAAAATAGTAAAGAGTTTTCTAGATTGTTTGTATACTGATAGTGGAATGCCTAATTGCTGGCAACACCTGCAGAAATTTATATTTGATATATTACTAGAGCACATAAACATGGCCTTTTAGTATTTAGTGGGAAGTTTTATTTACAACTCAATAAAACAGAGACTTAATCACAAAAGAATTTTGCTTTAATGAGTATTAGTTTCTTAGGTAGTTAGGCATTTTAATATACATGTTAAGGAAAATTTAATAGGGAAAAGTTTACTACTTTCTTTTAGGCAATTGGCTCAGTTATCTTGATAATGTAAATAATTACGAACTTTATTATTTATATGACTGCGGTGGGCTGGCACCCTGCCCGGGGTTTGTTTCCTGCCTTGCGCCCTGTGTTGGCTGGGATTGGCTCCTGGAGATCCCCGTGACCCTGTAGTTAGGATATAGCGGGTTGGGTAATGGATGGATGGATGGATTATTTATATGAACAACATATGGTGCATGGGATATTGAAAAATAAAACATTAACTTATTTTTGATTATCCAGAGTAGGTAGTCTGACTTTTTTTTAATTCAAGATTTTACTTAAGGCCTTCAGAGTAAAAAGTAACAATGGAAACCCGGTAATTAGACTCTTGTTGAGTTTGGAAGAGTATACTTTAACAAAGGGTTTCCTAAAGGTGCAAAATTGCCTCACAGAGTAAATAGTTGGAGTTAACTAAGCTTTTTTGTGGTATGCATTTTAGAACAATCATAACCATTTCAAAAATTATGAAAGAAGAAATATCAACAGCCTGACCAGTAGCTTTGACAAGAATATGATATATTAAATTATTGAACATTCATACTTGATTGCAATGCACAGACTGATTGGCTATATTTGATGGTGACAGGTACAATTATTGAAGATTGAAGATTTTGGGAATCCTATATAGCTAAAAGCTCTGAAGTCTTATGGCAGTAAGCATTCTGGCATTAAGTTCTTTAAGGAAAACAGACGCTTTATATTTTAAAAGGAAGATTTTAAAGACCAACCTAAATTTAATTACAAGTCAATTTTCTTCTTAGTTCTTGTTATTATCCTTGTTGCCATTTTTAAATTAGTGATAGAACAGCAATGAAATGATTTGTACAACCAGATAAGTTATACATTAAAATCATAATTTTTTCTTGATATAAATGAATGGATCAGATTTCTGTGTCATTAATATTAACAAACCACCTTAATCATTTCTAACCTGGTGAAATCTCATTGGACCCAAACTACAGACTAGACTATGGGTGTATTGTCATATTGTCAAGTTTCTTAATGTACAGTAGAAGACCAAAGCATGGAGTTGTTGAACTTCAGCATTTGACTTAAAATTTTAGTATTTTAAAAAAGCAAGATTTACATACTAGTACGTTTGTACATCAAATCAAAATTACTTGGCATAAAAAGTACTTAGGTACTCAGATTGTCCTGTCATGTTAGAAAGACAATGGTAGCAAAGTGATAAAATAAGTAAGAAGCCAAATGTGAACACCTCCTTAAATTTCAGTGAGTCTTTTCCTGTTTTCAGAAGTCCTGTATTGAATATGCACCCATTTCTTTAAACAATTTAAAGGTTTACATTTATCTCTTTTTTGAGTTTGGATTGTACATTCTCAATTATATTTACAAATAATAAATATAATAATCATATATTATATGACAATCATATTTTACTTTATGTATGTCTAAATATGGGTAGCAATGCTATGCAGGGGTTTGTGATGTTGTCTCTCTGGGTTTGAATTTTATATCCAATCATTATCTGTGTGGAGTGTGAATCTTCTCTCCTATTTTCATGGCCATATTATATCAAGGGCTACCCAGGGCAGTAGCCAAGGTCTCGGAGGGTCCTTAAAAAGGGAATTTTGTACAGCAAATTTGCTGAGTTTGTGCAGACCTTATGCACTGAATTGTTTCCTAACAATTCACCATACAGCAGGCTTAGGGAAGCTTTATTTTCCCCCAGCGCCCCATGATGCTTTGTGGAACTACAAAATCATTCCTAATTACCTAAAACAAAATAATGCACTCTTTACTTTAGTCCCCCATACCCTGCCCCCTCCTCCACCTTCCATCCCTCTTCTCTGCTGTGTACCTTTCTGAGTGCAAAAGACATTAAGTCAATGTTCATCTGTATTTTATGTAAGTCAAAGCATGGTTAGTCTGCTCATATTTCACAAATATAATTTCTGAATAAACTAAATGTTTCATTGTAATGCATTCCCTCCTTAACAATTCTGCAGCTAATTATAAAAAATACATAGTAAAACTTTAGAACAAATCACACAAAGCATAGATTATAATTATGGAAGGTAGAATAAGTGTGTGGAGCAACCCAATTTGGTAACTTTGTAGAGTGGAGAGGCAGAGGTCTAAAAATAGCATAAAGAATTAAACTAAACGGAATTGTTTTCCCCCATTACAGGTTCAGCAAAAAATATAACACTTGTAACCTTAACACTTATTTTCCATTTCATCTATTTAGGAATTATGTGTCAAGCCAGCAGCCTACAAAACATACTCGTTGGTTGAGGTATCTTTCCTGACACTGAAAATGCTCTTTAAAATGTTGATTTTAAAATTGTTAATAATAAAAAAAACATTAGAAATATGGCAGTTATGTACCATTATGTTCAATTAGAAAGGAAACCAGCTTATATTTGTTACAATGAAGTCTTTCAAAAATTCATTCATTCAATCATTTTCCACCACTTATCAGAGACCGAGTTGTGGGGACAACAATTTCATCAGTGAGACATATATGTCCTTTTACTTTGCTACACTTGCCAGCTCATACTGTGGGATCACAAGCAATTCCTAGGCCAGATATAATCCTCCCAGCGAGCCCTGGGTTTTCCCTGGAGTCTCTTTCCAGCTGGTTGTGGTTGCAAAAACCTCCACAGGATGGCTTCTTGGATGCCTCTGTATCAAATGCCTGAACCCACTCAATTGACTGCTGTAAATGTGGAGGGTTAGCAGCTCTATTCCGAGCCTCACTCAGATGTGTGTACTTCTCGCAGTATCTCACTCCTATCTAATACTTAATGGTTTTAATATACGACAACAGCAAATTAGAAATCTCATGTTCAAGAGTGAACCAACTGGATCCAGGGCAAAATATATTTTTAGGATACTGGACACTGGAGAAGTATTTAAAATATGTTGTTAGTGTACCCATTAACCAAGAAGCACAGGAGTGTGGTAGAAAAATCCATCTTTTTTATAAATGATGATACAAACTAATAATTAAAAATTAAAAAACACTAATTATGGAAGTATCTCTGGAGTAACACAATGTCAAAATTTGTGTGAGGTAATATAAAAGAGCAGTCTTTTGCAATTAAATGTCAGTGTTTTCCTTGAAATAAGAATTTTTCATATTGCTTTGAATAATTCGAACAATAATGTTTTTTTCTGACGGCCCTAATACTTATTGAAAGTCCATCCAGGAAAACCTACAAAAAATATCCAGAAAAGTACAATTTTCAAAAGCAAAAAATTATAACTATCTGTGTTAACATGTAGAATGGTTAATGCAGTATTTGACATTCCTGCTTTCTTAGAAATTTGCAATAGGGTTCAATAGTTGACTTTTCAAACCTTGGTTTCTGATGATTACCTGAGGCCTCATATGTAACGCTGTGTGTAGAATTCTCAGTAAAGCATAATGTACGGACAAAAACAGAAATGTGCATATGCACGGAAAAAATCCAGATGCATAAAACTGCGTACACCAAGTGCCATGCATTTCTCCTGTTTAAATCCCAATGAACATGAAATTTAACGCATGTGCATACACCTACAGTCCCACTCTGACTCCTCCCAGAATTTTGCATATTTTAATATGCAAATCAATATAAATATCATCTTCCATTTGGTGTTTTGTTTAAAGACAATAGCAATATCATGTGGGAAAAGAAGAATTTCAGCGAATGTGGATTGGAGGCATAGAACCATATTGCTGCTCACAGATCGACACCTCTCCTCTCAGTCTCACCCTTTCCCAAATCTTCATTGTGTGGCTGATCAACTTTATACCTCTGTAATTACTGCAGCTCTGCACATCTCCCTTATTCTTGAAAAGCGGTACTAATATACTTCTTCTCCACTCCTCAGGCATCTTCTTGTCTTTCAAGATATTATTATACAATCTTGTTATAAATCTACTGCCATCTCACCTAAATATCTCCATGCCTCCACTGGCATATTGACCGGTCAACTGCCTTTACAGTTTTCATCCTCTTCATAGCTTCCCTCACTTCAGCTAGCTTATCCCCAGTACTTTGTGATTTACTGTCTCCACTTCGTGCAACCTATACTCTTCCTCATTTTCAATATTCATAAGTCCTTCAAAGTACTCCTCCCACCTTTTCAACACACTCTCCCCGCTTGTCAGTAAATTTCCATCTTAGCCTTAACTAAGTTCCTCTGTCTCGCCAATTAGTGCAAGAGCTTTTCTCCTTCCTTTGTGTCCAGCTTCTCATATAGTTTGGTATGTGCCTTTTCCTTAGCCTTTTCCACCTCTTTTTTTTACCTTTCGCTGCATCTCTTTGTACACATGTCTGCTTTCATCATCTCTCTCTTTATCCCAATTCTTTTTTGCTATGCTTTGCTGTACTTTATGATTCCATAACCAAGTCTCCTTCCCTTCCTTCCTCTGCCCAGATGTCATACCAAGCACCTTCCTAGCGCTCTCCCTGACCAGTTAAGCTATGGTGTTCCAATTATATATCATATCTTTACCACCACCCAGCACCTTTCTCACTTCCTCTCTAAATTTCACACAATAGTCATCCTCTGCTCCCTTCTCCAATTTGCCCATTAAGATCTGCTACAATCACTACTCTTTTTTCTGTGAGTAGACTTTCAACCTTTTTGTCCAATTCACTCCAGAAATCCTCTTTCTCCTCTATCTCACATCCCACTTGCAGAGCATATGAGCTGATGACATTTAACATTACCCCTTTGATTACCAACTTTATGCTCATCACTCTGTCAAACGTTCTGTTCACCTCCAAAACACTCCTAACATACTCTTCCTGTGCAATTACCCCTACCACATTTCTCTTCCCATTCACACCATGGTAGAACAATTTACACTCACTTCTGATACTTCTGGCATTACTCCCTTTCCACTTGGTCTCCTGTATACACAGTACATATACCTTTTTTGGCTCTGACCTATTGGCCAGCCAGCTTTCTCCCTTTACCAGTTAAAGTGTCAGCATACAAAGTTCTTACTGTGAGCTCCACAATCTTTCCCATCCTCCTCTCCCATTGTCCTTGAATCCAGTTTCCCATTATTGTTCTCCTTCACCTTTTTGCCCAATAATAGCATATTTTCCACCAATACTCAGCTGGACAGCAGTTTCAGTGGTGGTTGTTGGTAATCTGGATTTCGACCAATTTGGTATTAACATACTGTGTCTCATCTGCATGTTTGATTTGGCATAGGATTTATGCCAGATGTTCTCCCTGACACAACCCTCCCCAATTTACCCGGGCTTGGGACCAGCACTAAGACCACACTGGCTTGTGCGACCCATGGTGGCTGGTTTAATAAAATGCTTATGTAAAGGTTTCAAATTCAATTTAGTTTATTTTTATACATTGCTTTTCACTGAGCGTGGGTACAGAGTGCTGTGACAACTTCTCAAGTAAAATAAAAATATGAAAAGGTTAGTCACAAGGAAAGCTAACTACTAGTATATTTTGTTTGATTGACTGTTTGATTGATTTTTCCAAAGTTGTTTATTTCCTTACAAGGCTAGGGGAACACTGAAAAAATGTACAAATAACAAGGACACATTTTCTCCACAATACAAAGTCACCTCACAATTATACCCTCTCATCCTAAGCCTGTTTAAAACTGCCAATCAACCTATCCTATATGTTTGTTAAAAAAGGATGAAACCCAAAGTGCCCAGTAAAACATGAGCAGAATGTGCACATTACACACAGGCCGTGTTCTACTTGATATTTTAACCCAGGACTTTGCAGAACTGAGACAACACTACAACTACCTATAAAATAAAACCAAAAATATCTTTTTTTATTTTTGCATGTAAATATGTTCAAATAATATTTGTGTATTTATTTGTTAACAGTTTGAAACATACTGCTAAGAGAGGTTTAATATAAACTTCTTGGATATATTTAAGTCATAGTTTTAATCAGAAATACTTCAACTAATAATAAATATGCCCATGATGGCAAAACAAGCAGAGAATGCCAAGGACACTCCATGTTTTAAAAGAAGATACTGACAATGAGGTTATGGATTGCATTTACGAGATTTAGTGTGATTTTCCATATACTGCCAAGTGTAAGATTATGCATCAGCCCTTATACATCAAGCTTTTTTCTTTATTCCAGAAACATGAGAAATGCACCCATGAATCTGTAAGCATATTAAGAAGCATTAACGACTAAACAGCAATTTATATGGGGCCTGATATTGGGCAGTATTTGGGACTTAAATAATCAGTGAATAGATTTTATCAAGAAAAATAGAGCTCAGGAGTTACAACAGTGTAATTAAAAATAAATGATGTAGAAACTACTACTACAGAAATGGTAGATGTTAAGGTTATTGAGAAAATGGATACTTTATGATTTTAAAGAAATATGTCCACAAGTAGGAAATAAGTTTAGAAAACATTATGTTTAGTACATTACTAATTATTTTAAAGTTACACATTTTTTGAAATTCGCCAAAATGACCCGTGCCCAATTAGAGAGTTCTACTAATAGCGTAAGTACTTCCAGTGCAAACACAGTTTATGGAAGAATTTACTATATGTATTTTAAGATAAAAATGAACCACCTGGCTTTTTTCATTCTGTCTGATAGCATTTGCTTCACTCATTGTTTTACTCACATATTTCTGATATATTCATTGTAATCCATTGACACAAAACTTTTTTACTTTTAAAGTCTGTCAGAACTGGTGTCTGTCCCATTAGCATTCCGACATGATACATATGAAAGTAAATTAATAATCATAAGGGAGGAGAAAGGGATATATCAAACTTCATTGTGTTACCTTGCATTCACCAAATAAAACTGAACGACTTTACAGATGCAGTAGCCTGGCCAATCAGCCTTGTTTCTCTTTTAAACTTATAAAAATATTTTAATTGTGGTGAAGTTTGCCTTTAGCACCCTCTGTTGTTTTTCCCCCACCTGGAGTTTGAACTAAGCCCCCTAAGTTCTTACCCAAGCAACCTCATTGGCTGAGCTAAATAAGAAGACTTTGTTTAACACCAACAACTAGTGAAACATAGATATAAATTAAGTAGTTAGTTCAGCAGCCACAGAGCTTTAGGGACATAGATTTGATTCCTGACCCACACATGGCTCATGTGGAATTTTAACGATCTTCTTGTATTTACATGGGCTTTCGCTGGGCTCTCGGGTTTCCATGAAGCATGAGGAATTATTTAAAAACATTGCATAGTGAATTTACTATGCAGTGTGAATAGTGTGCCGTTATACAGGTATAATACAGGAAGAGTAACACGTAAGTGAAAATGTAAAGATTCTCAAAGTAGAATGACAGTTTGTAGTAGATAGATAGATAGATAGATAGATAGATAGATAGATAGATAGATAGATAGATAGATAGATAGATAGATAGATAGATAGATAGATACTTTATTAATCCCAATGGGAAATTCAAAGGGGCAGCAACATGCTTACACAGTAACATATTTTTTTGTGTGCCACCTTTACCTATTGTTATTTTGCTCTTAAAATTCCATCTAATTATTTTGCTAAGTTGCTTTTGCTCTCTAAATTAACATTACTTTACATGTATAGGACAGGAACATATGCAATTACTATAGCCTGTTCTACAATAACTATAAAACAGTAGAAAATTAAAACATCTGAGTCAGGTAAATTATATTACAAAAGTGATCATTTTACAATTTACTAAATTAGAATTACTGTTTTTTTTGTAATTTAATCATTCCTTAGTGTTTGATTGATTTTCAAAAAACCAATTAGTATTCATTTGAATAATGTGAAACGTTGCCTATGTATGGAATGTGAATATTTGCTAGAAATGCCCATACTGCATTAACTGTTACCATGTATATATATTTCACGGTAAAACAAAAGAAGTAAAAGTGATGTGATATTATGTTGTGACAAAGTTTTCTTATGTTAAAGAAATCACAATGTGAAAGTGTCTGACCTTATATACTTCACTCAGCTTAATGAATCATGAGCATGAGCATGTGCATGGTGCTTTGTGTTACAATAAAGTTTAAAGGTATATGATTGTTTGTTAGTGGAACTTTTGTTTTTATACATCAATATTTTTCTAGATTTAAAAAAATAGATTAATATAATAATATTTAACATTTTGTTTTTTAAAATGCTTTATTTAACAGACTGAGGGTCTGGCTAACTAAAGCACAGGGGCCAGGGAGTCGAAAAGTTAGAAGGTAGGGTAGGATTTTATTAAAGAAAATGTGACACATACAAGAAGAGAAAACTTGTCAGGAGTGCCACTAGGGAAATTAGGTTGTTTCATGTACTGCTGTATATAGTGGATTCTTGAGGGATCCCAGTGTTAAAGAGGTATGCTAGAGAAAGGCATAGAACGAAGGGTACAGCCTCTCTTTACTTATGCCTGCAAAAGAGGGTTCTGGGGTGATAAAAAGAAAGGCAGGCAGCATAAGGGTTTTAATAGTTTTTTGGACACTGAGTTGAGTTGTAAAAAGTTGTTTTAAAGAAGGTCACCATTCCACATTTATTAATTACTCTTCATGGTACCAACAACTAAAAAAATATTTACATAACAAGTAACCACAGATGTTTAAAGTTTGAGGTGATTCCAATTAATTTGCTCAATATCATACAATGAGTAAAGGCTGAAATATAGACACCTGTTATAGCTTCATCAGGCATTTTAGTGTGGTTCATGAGCCACATTGTATAATTGAATACAGCACTCTAAAAATTTGAGCACATCAAAGACAACAGGTGCTCAGAGTGACTACACCATGTGATAGAAAAAACTTGTCTGATACGTTTTTCCACACTCATAATAGTTTAAATGCAGCTTCTTCCGTTTTCTTTCGTCAAGACATTTTCATTTTTGGATTCTAAACCTACAGTAATGGTGACAACAGGTGATGTTTAATAACAAGATAATATAAAGCATTTTCATTTTGCACTCCATACAATAAGCAAATGAAACTTTTACATAAAAGATAAATCTAGTGAGAAGTCAAGCAAAATGACACCTTTTATTGGCTAACCAAAATATTACAATATGTAAGCTTTCCAGGCAACTCAGGCCCCTTCTACTTGCCTGATTACATATTTTGGGACATTGCCACTTTTAGGCATCATGTCCTTTTTTAGGCATCATGTCCTGTATAAGATTACATCTTGCCTGAAGAAGGGGCCTGAGTTGCCTCAAAAGCTTGCATATTGTAATCTTTTTAGTTAGCCAATAAAAGGTGTCATTTTGCTTGACTTCTCATTACATTCATAATGGCGAACACGGTACAACAACCTAGTACTATAAAAGATAAATAAATTAAAATTAATAAATTAAAACTAAATAAATTAGAGTGATCACCTGTCAATTTAAATTAAAGAAGTATAACAAGAAATATTGTACGCAGTTCCTATTTTCTTTTGAAGTAGTCCATTCCTTATTTATTTCAAATGCTGATACTCAAGTATCACTTTTTACAAATTGTTGAACCATATTTGAACTTGCATTTTGATAGTAAATCTTGGTTAATTTTTCAATTCTATTAGTTTTGAGTTTAATTTAAATATGTTGAATTTATAGGATATATGTTATACTAGTGATTGCTTATTCTTTTTAATGTCAATTCTCACTTTTAGGATTTTTATGCAGTGTTGTATTAAATTGTGTTAGACATTAAAGATGAGGAAGTTTAAGGCTTATCATCAACATTATGTGTTTCTATCTCCTGCTGGATAGCAGAGTTCCGTACTTTTAACACCTTACCACATACCTAGTGGTTTCTGATATTTACAGCATTAACCTTCAGTTTTATTGCAAGCAAAATATTTTCATTCAGAATTTAATTACTTGAGGCTACTGTTTACTTTAACAAGTTTGCTGAGAAGATGGTGGATTAATAGCTAAATAATTCCCCTAATAAAAAAACAGGACAAAAAATATGCAGAAATGTATTTGCTGCTTTGAAAACATAGTATGAGCTCAGAAATAAATGCTGGTAGGTAGAGTAAGCAGGAAGTGCTGGTATTGCTCCTTGTAATCCAGTGATCTAATTACGTCTGTACAGAACAGGAGACATATGCTTCATTTGCATACAACAGCTAATGCAAGTCACCCTTGGTGAAACATTTTTTGTGTTGGTGTTAAAAGAATTGCCGACTGTAGGAAACTGCATCTCAGGGCTGTGAGAGCCACTTATACTGTTGAAGAGCCAACCTAAACCCACCCAGCCACTGAAATATTAATATGATAATACAGCTTGTTCACAGTTACCCACAGGCACTTTCTGGATATCATCTGTGGATGGATTACAATTGTGTCTTCAGTAAATATGTCCATGAGAAAAAAATTTGCTTTTATTGTTCAATTTGTTAACTAAGCCCGGACGTTTTTTTGCACATGATCACCCTACCAGAATCTTATTATTCTTCTACCTAAGGGCTTTAGAAAGATGAACAAGATCTTGCTGTCAAGAATGAGTTTCAAGAACAATGTGGCAATCCATTTAAAAAATTGTGTTAATTTCTCACCAATAACTAAAATTGATTTAAAAAAGAAATCAAAATATTTATACCTATATTTTGCAATAATTTCTAATATATTGCAACATTTCACTTAGCCATGTAAGGAGAGATATGATGTTAATCCAAGGCACAGATTTGTAAATCTAATGTACAAATAATATGTTAAAACCTAAATCCAAATCCACATACAATACCAATTACCTTTTTCCCTCAAAGATACAACTCAACAGTTTGTGATGCAAATTAGGGAAGTTCTTCATTGAGAAACATGTTGGCCATCAACTTAGAGGCCGATGAATATGATCTAAACACAGACTCAAGAAGAATTGAACCACACACAAACTTTGACTCTTACACTGGAAATACAGGTATGTACTATATTGACTTTATTAGTTCAATGTTAAGGGAAGCAGCGATTTAGATATCCTATTGCTAAGTACTATTTCATAATAGGACACAAAAAAAGAATGGATAAGAGATAAAATAAAGACAGTGCATATATCAAATAACATCAACTAATATGGATGATTTTTTTAATAAATATTTTACATGTAGTATTGTTATAATCTCATTAGCTTAATCTATTCCAGGGTCACGTTGACCTAAACCCATCTCAACAGCATCTAACAGAAGGCAGAGGCCAGCATCAGATATGTTACAAGTCCTTTCCGGGACAAAATAACCCTCCTTCTTATTATGGATCAGTTTAGAGTTGGTAGTTAAACTTGCATGCATACCTTTGTAAATGTGTGAGTAAAACCAGAACATCTATACAGAAAAAAAAAACCCCACACAGGAAAACGTAGAAATTCCCCAAAGACAGAGCCTGGGATGTGATTTAAATTCAGGTAGCAAACTACTGTGCCATTTTGATACTTGTTAAGATAAAAATTTAGCAGTAAACTGTAATTCAAGTCTTCTATTAATTAAAATTTTTTTAGTAAAAAATGTACAGTACATATAATATTTTTAAAGATATTTTAAAAAATATTTTTAAAAGCAAAACAGATTTCCTCAATTGACTACTGCTGTGTTGTTTTAATATAAAACTAACCAGCTGTCTAAACAGAGATTTCAGAAATCTCTTGGTATCCAATAAAATGCAGATAAGGTCCCATAGCTTTTTTAATTTTACAGAAGTGTAAGAAACTCCAATAATGTATTATGAATGTTAAAGGCCCAAAATTAGAATAATATAAAGCACAATAAAACAAAAAATGCTTCTGTTTATGTTTTTCATTGTTTGCTTTTCTGTTGTTGTTCTTTCTGAATATGCATTGCTGATTGGTTGTTTTTTCAACCCCAAATGACTGTTCAATTTGCAAATATCCTGTAGTAGTAAACTGAGATGATAAGCCTTTCTAACATTTGTGATTATACTGTATTTAAATCACGCCTCATAGGTTGAAGAATAAAAAGTGAGGAAACACATGATAGATGAGAGAAGACCAGAGGCCAAAACATAACTTGGGATGATGACTTAAGTCAAACAAACAAGTTAAAATGGATAGATTGTTTATTTTTAGAGCTGAAGAGTTGCATTAATTTGGTGAATATGTGGATATGTAAAAATGGAACTGATTGAGTTGAAATATTGAATTGTTTGGTGCACCTAAGTTAGGAAATGTTTTAAGCCGAAACAAAAGATCAACTACAATTGTTAACATACATTTTTTTTACATTTGGAGCAAAGGTGTTATATAAAATCTGTTCTTGCCACCTCATGCAATGGTTTTCTAATTTTCTACAATAACTTGGCTGTGATATAAAACTGACAGAAAATAAACATGTCATCAGAGTCTTGTAGGTGTTAATAGCCTTCCATAAAATATTTCTTGCTCAACTGACATGGATTTGGCCATGGCTCATATTAACAAGTTTATGGAGCAATAAAGTACTTTTAAATCAATACGTTCATGGTCATCAAGACTTTATTGACTTATATGCAGTACAGAGAAAGCAAAACAGATTAATTTTATCTGGATTCTTACCTTTTAAACACGGTTACTGGTTATAGTTGATATTGCCCCATCAGTAAGGAATAAAAAATTAATTATAATGAAGGGCTGTTGTTTTGTTATCATAACTAAAATTTTAAAATGGAAAAGCATCAGTATATGTTAGATGTAACCGGATGTTTTACCCTTGTAAGAGCCACCCACACTCAGAATATATCAAAAGGGTGTGTTTATACAATATAAAACACAATAGAGAGGGATAAGCAAAAGGGAATGTAAAGTATCAAAATAAACACAAGCAAAAAAATGTTCTGCTGCCACTCTATCTGTGAATATACAGGTCTTGAACCTCTCCCCAAGTTGCCTACTTCAGAGTTCTACCAAACTAGCCTTTTCCTTACATCCCATTTTTGCCTTTCTCCCTTTTAAACAAAACTTTGACATTTTCTAGTAAGCTTGTGATCAAGTTCAATTTCCAACTGTGCAAACATTTTTTACTCAGGCTTGTGGTGGTTTTAAACCCTTTTCCATAATAACTTTTGGCCTATGCACCTGTATTACTTCTGCTATCAGAACTGGTTCAACTTTTGCTACAATGAAACAATCAAACAGGGAGCAACGAATATACACAGATTCCAGATTTTTTAAATAAACCAAAAAAAATTACTTTGCCAACATGTAAATGGATTAAAGTGTGTTTGTTTTATGCAGTTAAAGCAGCATCAAGTTTTTTGATCTAATTAGAAACTTTATATCATTCATGTAGTTGGTGATAATGGTAGATGGGTTTCAGAAAGTTTCAGGAAAAGATCAATGATGTTAATGATTGCTTACTTTGAATGTACATGATTGCCAGTGATACACAGATCTACACAATGTAAGTGAAGGGATAAACAACTAAAGGAGATATGATGTAGGCAGAAAACATAAAAGAAGGAACTGAGGAAAAGTTATCTGAGAATTAATCCTGATCTAGTCTGGACAGTAATCAAACTGTTGTCCAGCCAATGAATTTGAAATAACTGGTTAAATTTTGTAATCAGCTTTCTAATAGCTGTAGCAAACAGACAAAGACAATGACAACAGAGAGAAATACATGCATAAGCAGTATTTTTAAAGGTCAAAAAACATTTTATCCTGGTATTGCATTGATATGACTAGCTAATGAACTGGTACTGCTGTATGATGCCACACATACAGTATTAATTGATGCATAGTTTATTTGCATTTAATTTTATATAATTTCTTTATTCAATGTGGTCTAATCATATAATATATACTTTGTTTTATTTCTTGTTTTTTCTAATGTTCTGTTTGAATTGTTTATTTACATTTTCATTATACCCACATTAGGTACTGATAGTTACTGAATTGCCAATGAAATTATACCTGATACTTACACTGGCCTTACTACCACAACAATGTACAAACTTGCTAAATCAGCTGTGCATTTTTTCTTTTATTTTTTCTCCTTTTTTTGTTGACTGTGGCATATGGAGTGGGCAGCCTGGAATAGATTTTGGCCTGTAAAATGTCTTCGGGGTGAATACTTAATGACCTATTGAGATTATACCATTGATGTGCAGTCACCTGAAAAGCTAATAAAGATGCATGCTTTTAGGGCAGGGATATAAGTATATGTTTTTTATAGTGATCAATTTGGCCAATAAATTTAGTTTTCCACCCCGAAATCATTCAACAAGCCACCCACTTATCTGGATTTAAAGGTCTGTCACCATTTAGTAAAGAATAACGTTTTGTTCTTTTTACAATAATGCTTCACATGACAGCTAATATCCAAACTTTGACATTTAATCCTAATATTAATTACTCAGTAGAGCATATTATCCTTTTCCATGAATGTCTGAATCTTTTAGAATGTGATAGGAAACAACAAAAAGACAGCATTTTCATGAACGTTTTACTAATATTAACATCAACACAAACTCTCATGGGATCATTGAAGTACTGATTAAATTTTCTTTAAATTCAGTGTTGTATTCCAAAAGTAGAAATAAGAGAAAATAAATGAGAACTTAGCTAATAATCCCTAAAGAAGCTGATTGGCAATAAAATAATTTCATTTTCAAAGTTCTAGCAATATTGTATGTTTGTAAGAAAACTGCTCTTTTTCAAAGGCCCTGAAGTAGAGCTATTTTAGCCATCACAGTCATTATGCAAATAAGTACGGTATTTTGTTATGTTTCTGATTTATTCATCTTGTTATTGTGGTACAAACTGTAGTTTTAAAACATGTCTCTTTCACTCTTTAATTTGCCTGTCCAAATATATGCTGGTAGATTTTCTATAGAAACTGAATTACATGTGTATCCTTGTATTTTTAGAGTGCATGCCCATGCCTGTGCATGTCCTTTCACAATGTATTATTTTCTTGCACAAAAGCTCACTTCATCCACTTTCACTGCTCCCTTTTTCCTTTAAGAGACTGAAAAATCTCCAGACCCTACCCTAACATTAGGAAAAAGGCAATAACCCTCTTTGGATGAGATGTCAATTTTTCACAAATCATAATCATTCACACACAAATGCTCAATTTATAATTCATGGTTAATCTAGCATACATATCTATGCAATCTGGAAGGAGCTAAGAATACCTAGAGAGTACAGTAGTAAGTTTAAAGTGTCTGGAATGAGATTAGAATCATGAGAAAGCAGTACTAACCACTGCACCATCTGCCACTCATATTTTGTATTTGTTTCTCCTAAAATGTAACAGAGTAAAAGAAACTAGAAAAGTGTATCAGAAATGGAAGCAAAAATAAAGGTGCCTAGGTTAGATCTACTGATCCATAGTATCAGACTAAATCATTTCTGCACATAACCTTCCATGCTTCTCTGAAAATGAAAAAAGGCATACTGATGTTGCAGGATTCCTTTTGAATTCAAATGTTGCTTTCATATATGACCAACGGACTGATGGACACATTGGTATATTTTAAACCACAGGGCTGAGAGTTTAATTTCCAACTCTAACTCACCATGATCAAATCACTTATTGTTCCTATTATGAGAAATGTGCAAAACAACTGTGAAGTATCCAGACCTTAATGTATGACTTTGAATAAAGGCACCAGCCTCATATACAGTAATTCATTTAAAAATATTAAAATTTGGAAGTTAATTTCACACCCTGCTCTATACAGTGTAGCCTTGTTATATTTTCTACAATAGCACGTTAATCCTGTCAAGATTAATTTTGAGGAAATGTTCTTGTTCCCATCTTATACAGTTACAGTTCAATAACCATAAAATATTTATACACTGAGCAGGTACTGTTACTCAAAATGCAGAACAGCCTCAATCAAAATATACTGTGTTTGCCCAGAATCAAAGTCAGAATTGAAGTGTATATTTCACATGAGTTTTGTAATACTATACATGGAATGGCTACCAAAATCTTGAGAAGTGGAGAAGAAGTATAGTAGTACAAAAGTTTCAAAAATAAATGGAATGTGCAGAGCTGCAAAAGCTACAAGAGTATGAAACTGATCAGCCACACCATGAAGATATGGGAAAGTGTGATGGATGCTAAACTGAGAGGAGAGGTGTCAGTCTGTGAGCAGCAATATGGTTTCATACCAGGAAGAGTACCACAGATGTGATGTTTGCTTGAAGAGTATTGATGGAGAAGTACAAAGAAGGTCAGAAGGAATAGAACTGTGTGTTTCTGGACTTAGAGAAAGCTTATGACAGGGCACTAAGAGAGAAGTTATGGTACTGTAAGTTGAAGTTGGGAGTAGCAGAAAAGTATGTGAGGGTGGTGCAGGATATGTATGTGGACAGTGAGACTGAGATGAGGTGTGCAGTAGGAATGATAGCCTGGTTCAAGATCAGAATGGCATTACATCAATGATTGGTTCTGAGACCTTGACTATTTGCAATGGCAATAGACAAGTTGACAAATGAGGTTAGACAGAAGTCTCCATGGACTACAATGACACTGACATTGTGATCTGTAGTGAGAGTAGACAACAGGTTGAGACGAACCTGGAGTGGTGGAAGTATGCACTGGTGAGAAGTGGAATGAAAGTCAGTAGGAATAAGACAGAGTGTATGTGCCTGAATGAGAGGGAATGTGGTGGAAGGATGCAAATACAATGAGCAGAGGTAGCGATGAATTTAAATACTTGGGTTTAAAGATCTAAAGCAACAGAGAGTGCATTAGAGAGGTGAAGAAGAGAGTTTAGGCAGGGTGGACTGGGTGGAGAAGAGAGTTAGGAGTGATTTGTGATAAAAGAGTCCCTGCAAGAGTGAAAGGGAAGGTCTATAAAACAGTGGTGAGACCAGTTATGCTGTATGGTTTGGAGATGGTGGCACTAACGAAAAGACAGGAGGCAGACCTGGAAGTGGCACTACAATTTTCACTTGGAGTAACGAAGGTAGACAGTATATTAGATGGACAACACAGGTATGACAGTTTGATGACCAAGTGATCCAGGCTAGATGGAGATGGTTTGGGTACGTGCAAAGGAGAGATGAGGGGTACATGCTTTGGTTGGAACTGCCAGGCAAGAGTGAAAAGAAGAAGGATGTGGTGAAGTAGGACATGAAGGCAGTCGATGTTGCAGAAAATTAGGTAAAAGACAGGGATAGATGGAGATGGTTGATCCCCTGTGGAGACCCCTAAATGGGGGCAGCTGAAAGAAGAAGATATAAAGAATGGCTATAAGAATACATTTTCTGAAAAGCATGATAGGTTTTCTTCTACAGGCCAGGTCTCATGAAGTAAAATGACAACTATTTTTATGAAAGTCTCATCTTTTCTTTCATTGGTACTTAGAATGTGTACAAATGCCAAATATAGCAATATCTTTATTGCTCAATCTTTAAAAAACACTGTGTAACTGATTGTATTTGTCTAACTAAACATGATGAATGAGAACAGAAATTAGCTTTTGAGGAAGAATTTGGTTGTACAGCTGCATCTGTTGTCATTTGAAAATGTTCTGCTAGGAACATGGTTGTAGATGGGAAGACCCAATGAAAGTAGCCTGAGGTTCAAGGTGGGAAACAACCCTGAATGGGGCTCCAGTCCACTCCACATAAATCTGTTTACACACTCAAACAGGGACAACTTGGAATCTACTGTTAACCTAACATGCGTTCTTTGGGATGTGAGAGGAAAGCAAGAGTACACAGAGAAAAATTCATGCAGATAGGTGGAGAATATGTGCTGTCCAGACAGACAACAATTGGGCATTGGGTTTGAAACCTATGCTGTTTGATCCTAAAGGCAAATGGTAACTACTGGTAAATGCTTCGGTGAAACAGAAGTATTGCAAATTGTTGTATAGTTTACAAAATTACACTGGAACTAACAGCATGACTGATGTGACACAAATTATCACCTGTAACACTACTTTACAAAGGCTCCGTGGGATATTTTCTGCTTGCATGCAAAATGTGATTATTTTTCATTATTGCCAGTAAATATGTATAGTGTAAAATATCTTAGCTATATATTATCTTGTATTAATCTTGGGAATTTAGATTGTGGAGGAGTCATTTGATTCCTTCAGGAGAACTGAGGAAGAAGATTTTTTTATCTTATAAAGGGTGCTGTTTAGACCATTGTTTGCCAAAGTACAATGGATACTTCAGAGGGTTGTGGATGCTTATGCCATAGTAGAAAAAAAGTGCATAACAAGTACGTGTTTTAGACACTGTTATACTACAATGAATTACCAGTGTAATTGCCAATTAGCAGTACCAAAGAGACAGCAAATGTTGAGACAGATAGAACATCCATCCATCCATCCATTTTCCAACCCGCTGAATCCGAACACAGGGTCACGGGGGTCTGCCGGAGCCAATCCCAGCCAACACAGGGCACAAGGCAGGAACCAATCCCGGGCAGGGTGCCAACCCACCGCAGACAGATAGAACATACATGACCAAATGGGAAATTGATTAAATAATTTAATTATTATCTCAAAATGGCTATTAAAACACATGGCTTGTCTGACTCTCCTGATTCTCCAGTGTACATGTTTAATGAACACAAAAAGTCCTTTGTAAAACCAATTTCATGTCATTCATGGTTAAAGGATGTTTACAACTGCATCTATGGAATGTAAATTCTTCAGAATGGTGTAAATGGTGATTCAGCAGAGGCAATACATTGCTGTATGGCTGATGAGAAATAGAAAGATTGACCAGCTGTTTTACTTTCGTGGATATTTATTGAGATGTCACGGCAGTTTGCCAGTGCTATTTGCAAATTTTTTGTAATGATCTCAAAGTATCTGTAAAGCTACAAGGGAATGAGGCTCTGAGGCCACTTTTGTGCAAGTACCAAGTACTTAAGGAGAGAGTTCTGTTTCCATTCTAAAATGTTTTTGAATTGACTTAAGCACAGCATAGGACATATAAAACCTCTCCCATTTCTGATGATTGGAAAGAATCTTCAGTCAGTCAAGGCCAAATAGGGATTATAATAAACTTCTTAAAATTGAAGTTGTTTACTCTTTCTTTCTACCTGCAGTTGAGGGATGGATTAAATGGCCTATATTGAGGAGGTTAACTTCAGATCTTTTTTCAGTTGGTGGTGGTTAGGTTCAATCTAAATTCTTAAGTAAAGATCTTAATTTATCAGTTAGTCTACTTCTGAGGCTTCGTTTATGTTAATTATTTGTGGACAATGATGGAAATAAAAGATCAGTAACAAGTGGCATTTAAGAATTTATATGGATCAGTATAATAAAACAAAATGTGATGTAATGGAGCAAGATATTTATTCTTTAATCAGAGTCAGTGAATTCATGTGTTAAATTTTTACCTCATTGGCTCAAGTTGTCCTAATTTTACTTCTATATATCAGAAGCAAGGCCTTGGGTTGCATCTAGGTTATCTGTCTTAGTTTCCAAGAGAGGCTGGTGAGAAGCATGGAGGAAGCCATTTACTTAGGGCTCTTATTGTTCATTATACAATTACAGACCCCGGAACTAGCTCCAGGTTTGGTTTATCTGAAGACTGTATTTACCATACTGTATCCTGATTTGCCTTTGAATACAATACTTCCTCTAAGTAGATGCATCTCACCTGAATCACTGAAAAGAAAACAGAAGGAAACAGAAGGATGGTAAGTGAACTGGTGGTATTCACATGAGGATAGAAAAAGTCCAATCAGGCTGACACTGTCTTCTATCCTGCTTTCAAATATTCAGTCACTGGACAACAAACCGGATGACCTCAGACTTCATTGGATAACCCTGTGAAAGATTTGGGACTCTGCAATTTTTATTTTTACTGAAACATGGCTGCATAATAACATACCTGATGTGGCCATTCAGCTGGACGGACAGAGCTGCTTTAGCAACCGGTGAGATTCATGGAGGCGGTCCTTGTGATTATGAGAAAAACAAATGGTGCAGAAACACTGCAGTAAAGTCAAGCCACTGCTCTCCAGTGCTGGAATGGCTGATGGTAAAGTGCCATCCTTTCTACCTATAACAGGAATGTATGGTTATTTTCATTCTGGCCATTTAAATCCCTCTGGGAGTTAATTCTCAATAAGCTTTCATCATATTTTACAGAACTGTTACATAGATGCAAGCTGCATCTTTGTGCTTGTATTGTTGTGGCTGGAGATTTTAGTCATATGAATTTGAAGACGATTCTCCACAACCTTTATCAATGCATGAACTTTCCAACCAGGGGTGAGGACAAACTAGACCTTGTTTTTAAAAATAATCTTGCAATGCCTACAAAACACATTTTGTTTTTTCTGATCATGTTTCCGTGATGCTACTGCCTGCATAAAGAACACTGCTGAAATGTGTCCATCCAAACGAACTTTCAGACAGGTTGATGTGTGGCTACCAGGAGCTGTTTCAGCCCTGCAGGACTGTTTGGTCACCCAGACTGGACCATGTTTAAAGTAGCTGCCACTCATGGCCAACAGATTAATTTAGAGGAGTGTGCATCATCAGTCAATGGCTACATTAATAAGTGCATAGATAATGTAACTGACTTAAAGACCATCAGAACATGTGCAAATCAGAAACCGTGGGTAACATTGGAAGCATGCACACTGCTAAAAGCCTGTAATGCTGCCTTTAGATCAGGTGACAAGGTAGCTCTTAAGACAGTGAAGGCAAACCTATGTTGGGTCAACAAAGCAGCTACATGAGAGTATGGCAAGAAAATCCACTGCCACTTTTCAGGACACCAGAGAGACACAGTGTATGTGGCAGGGAATTCAAGCCATTATAGACTATACGTCCACACCACCTGTTTGCAGTGGTGATGCCTTCCTTCCAGATGTCCTAAACAACTTCAATGCATGGTTTGATGCCCTGAACAACATACCTGCCTGGAAGTCCATCCCTCTTCAAGAAGAACAGGTACTGTGCTTTTCCAGTGCAAATCTGTTGCATCAGACTACATTCCTTTTCGAATGCATAGGAAATGTGCAAATCAGCTGTTGGATATCTATACAGACATCTTCAGTATTTCCCTGTGGCAGGCAGTCGTCCTCTGTCTTTTGCCTCAATGACTATTACCCTATAGCTCTCACACCTGTAATCATGAAGTTCTTTGAGAGGCTAGTCTTAGGCCACTTGAAAGTTTGTGGGTGACACAGTGGTGATGGGTCTCATCGGCTTTGAAGATGAGTCAACTTACAGAATGAAGAGACACCGATTGGTGGACTGGTGCAAGTGCAACAATCTGTCTCTTATTGTGGACAAGACAAAAGAGATGATTGACTTCAGGGAGGCCCATGCTGCCCACACCAACTGCACAAGGACTCTGCAGTGAAGCTGGTCAAGAGCACCAAATTGCTTTGTGTGCATCATGCAGCTGACCTTACTTGGTCAATTAACACCACTTCCATAATGAAGAACGTGCAATATCATCCCTACTTCCTTCAGGGGCACCATCGAGAGCATTCTAAACTGGTTTTGGAACTGCAATGGATTGTGGACACTGCAGAAAAGATTGTTGGGTCCTTCCTGCCCTCCATTGAAGACATCTTTGTAAAGCATTGTATCCTTAAAGCTTACAGCATTGTGAAGGACTGCTCCCACCCCTCCCACGGTCTCTTTGTCCTACTTGAATGTGACCAGTTCAGCCAGGTACTACAACAGGTTCTACCCCTTTGCTGTCCACACTCTGACCTCTGTGCTGCTCCCATGCCCTCAGATATACCCTTAGAAGTGAATTTATATGTAGTACATTTGTACACTTGGCACTACTGTTGTTTTTTTATTATTAGTTTTATTGTTATTATTTATTATTATCTATTTCAAATTATTTATATCCATTAACTTATCTATTATTTATTTTAATTATTTATTTGTCTAGTATAGTATAGTTTTTTTTACCTGTCTTGCACTAGTCTTGTGTTTGTGTATATTTTGAATCACAGTCCTAGGCAATGTCACTGTATGTTGCAATACTGTGTATGGATGGCATGACAATAAAGCTACTTGACTTGACTTGACTCAAACTTAGATTGTACACCAAAAAAATGATGTGTGGCAAGCTGCTGGACATCATCTATCAGTCCCTAGTTGCTAGTGCAATGTTCTGTGCTGTTGTTGTGTTGTAGCAGCACATAAATGGCAAACAGATGAGGCTGTCAAAAAGACCCACAAAATCAAACAGGAGAAGAAACCGTAAAACTCTGGCTAGTTGTAGAGACAAGTCCACATCTGTAAAACAAGAGCAAAATCCAAGAACAATAAGGAATAATTCAAGAAGCCAGAAAATCAATATTCACAGGAAATGAAACACACTCCAAATGACAATGAACCACTGAAGGATCTGCTCTAAGCTTCTGAAGATAAAGGCTGAGGATGGTCTTTCAGTGGTGACATGAAGGGTGGTCCTGCTTTTTGGGATTTCATTCACAAAACACAAGGAAGACAAGATAACATAGCACGATACATAAATAAGTAATAAGTAAATAAAACAGTATTGACAAAAATACATAATTACAATAAAATATGAAAATAATGATTTAATTTAAACAAAGAATACTCAGAAAGAAAAACAAACATAAGCTGAGAACAAGCCCTGCCTGTTATATGGCAGCTATAGTCTGGTTGATGAGCAACACCAGCTTAGAGGTTGCCAGACACCTTAATAAACTGATCAGCAAGACCAGCTGTATTATAGAATGCACCCTGGACTCACTTGAGATATGGACATAAAAAGAATAATTGCAAAATTAAAGGTCATTATAACTAATGCTCCCCATCCTGTCCATGATATGTTGGAGCATCTTTAGCCAGTGGCTTATTCTGCAATGGCATGCAAAAAGGTACTACCATAGTTCTTCTTTGCAAATAGCCATTAGACTGTTTAATGCTTCCTTCCATAATGCCCATCTTAACTATAGCCAGTTAAATGACACAGACACAGAATCCTAACTGTGTGTCTTTAGTGATAATATATGTAATAGCTCTTATAGTCTTGTTTCACTGTCACAGAGATTTTGCCCTTTTGTCTTCATTTGAGAAATTATCTTATCTCATCAATAATTTTCTTCAAGTATACATTTTTATTATATAATGTCTGGAGATTGTTAACAAAAGGAAACTCTACTCCCAATCATTTGGGCACATCATTGTACTGTACTGTACATAACATTTTTAATAACACTTTCTCTTTTTTGTTCTTATCTTAATACGATTACTATAAATTATAAATAGATTTTATTGTTAATTTTATTTTCGTTTTCTTACCATATCATTCTGAGTTAACATTCATCACAAAAGGTAAAGGTCAATAAAACTAATTGTGTAAAATGTCCTTATTTATTATACTAAAATATATCCATCCATCCATCCATTTTCCAACCCGCTGAATCCGAACACAGGGTCACGGGGGTCTGCTGGAGCCAATCCCAGCCAACATAGGGCACAAGGCAGGGAACCAATCCTGGGCAGGGTGCCAACCCACCGCAGGGCACACACAAACACCAAGCACACACTAGGGCCAATTTAGAATCGCCAATCCACCTAACCTGCATGTCTTTGGGAGGAAACTGGAGCGCCCGGAGGAAACCCACGCAGACACAGGGAGAACATGCAAACTCCACGCAGGGAGGACCCGGGAAGCGAACCCAGGTCCCCAGATCTCCCAACTGCGAGGCAGCAGCGCTACCCACTGTGCCACCGTGCCGCCCATACTAAAATATATGGTTTAAAAATTATTTACTCACATAACAAAAATCAAGCAGAAAAGGAGACCTTTAAATGAATAGTTTTCTCTTTATACACTGTAGTAGTTTCATGTAATGTACTTTATAAAGTAAACAAATTGCCAGAGATTACCAAACCCTAAGTGAGGTGGCTCCTTTGTGCCTTTTATTTTGGATAGCATATTTCTCAATGATTTCCTTCCTTTGGCAGATTTGAATCTTCAGTTCATTTTCTGATCCAGTGTAATTAGTAGGATGAGCTATTTTGATGGTGGGCCAATATGAGTTGGCTTTTTCAACACTGACTTAAGAAATATAAATCTTTTTCCTTATATAATATTCTGATAAGTTTAATAATCTCTCTTGCTTTGTATGAAAACCTTTGATGCTAATGTTTTATTAACTAATATATTCCTAATGTAGTTCTTATATATCCCTGTCCATCATGACAAAGATATGTTTGTTGGGTGGAGAATGCATAGAAAATGGATGGATGGAAGGATGCAAGGATGAATGTATAAATGCCTGTTACTGGTTTCTAATTGTTTGCATTACTCTGTAGGTTACTGGACTCTGGCATAATAACACTTCTCAAGTGTGAATCTGGTATTCAGGTTTCTTGATACTTGTGTTGGCCAGGTCTAGTGAAGTGAGAGGAAAACATCATGTAACCAAAAGAGGGTTTTATGGATAACTGTGTACAGTACTGTACCACTTAAGAAAGTTACATTTTAAAGCCAGTTAACTGGACATTAAGTGTTTGTTTGCTCCTAAAAACATTATATAAAATGTGAAAAATAAGTACCTACAGACAAGGCCTGCTGTACAATTTACACAAACTAAGTGGTCAAGAAAGTCTGTGGGTGGTGGTGTTGTCATTTGTTTAAACTAAACATTGACTGCAATAAGTGTGATTCCCCACCACCCCATCCCCCATCTACTTGATATAATATACATAAATCAAAATAATGAATCTATATATATAATTCCCTAATCCGCCGACAAGTAGACACCCATGGAAAGCACGCAAGACAGCCATGCCCACCAAGTCTAAGACCATTGGATACGACGACAACTCGCAGAGCCACGCCCACCAACTTGGACGCGACGCCTCGGAAAACACGCCGTCATTTATGTTCATCTGTGCTACAGTCCACATGCACCTCTGAGCCATGTTGACTGTTCATAGAGGCATGTTTCTCGCGGATGTGAATGGCTGTATGCAGCGTGTAAAACAGTTTGCGAGGGGTATCCCATGGGATCCTTAAAACAATCCTTTAACACTGAGGTTAAAACACAATGAAGGAAGCAGTCTTTAAAAACCAATAAGCCCTGTGCCTCTTTTTCATTAGCGTCTCACCAGCTTCACCGATGCAGGCCCTGCAACAGTCGAGATGCTCTCTCAGCAGCTGACCTTCTCTGTGCCTGACTCCACTACTGTCAGTCGCCTGATTAAAAATGGCCTTTTGAAGGGGAGCTATGGACCCACTATACCACAGGAACACATTGCCTTCGAGCCTGCTCTCGCTCACTCTAACGTACCACGGCTTTCTCTCTCTCCTCACTCGCTCGCACACTGCACAGGGGAGAAATGCCCGCAGCACGACTCCACCTGGAAACCGTTTCAGCCACACTTCCACGCCCCTTGCTACGCTGTGAGTGTGATGATTATTTATTTAAAAATGGCCTTTTTAAGGGGAGCTGCGGACCCGCTATACCACAGGATCACCTGTGACATTGCCTTCACATTGTTTTCCTTTTATTTCTGATCCCGTCGAGCAGATCAGACACCCAGGCAAACAACACTGAATAATCAATAGCTGCTAGTTTGCCTGCCCCAACTCCTCACCTGAGTCGGTTTCGTCTGTGTTCAGCAGTGTTTCCGAAACTCGGTCCTGGTGAACCCCTGTGGATGCAGGGTTTTGTTCCAACCAGATTCCTAATCATTAATGCCGGTGAAACTCATCCGGGATAAATCGGTTTTTCAAACGCAGCCGTGTAGCAGATTAGTCTAGCAGACTAGCTGGATGTAATAATCCGAGATGAATGCGCGCCCCCGCGCTGAGTGAAAAGCCAATGTATATTGAGTCTAGAAAACATGATCAGCAATTCTTTGATAGGCTGCCACAAATTGATGAAAGAACGAGCGCATTTTTTTCACACAGGCTAGGTGGGTGGGTGTTAGTCAGTTAATTAGTTACTCGAAGGATTTCAAGATTTAATATGCACAAGCGGTAACACTGCAAAAGCAGCCCAAACCAGAAAAGACGGCTGGCAAAAAGTGGCCGACAAGTTAAACGCGTGTGCATTGTACTTACTGAAAGCAGCGTTACGGATTTTGCAAATGTTCATTTTTTTCCCTCTGCTTAAAAAACATTACAAAAGCAGCGTGATTATGCAGCGTATACTATGCCGCGGGTTGGTATGCAGCGTGTAAAACAGTTTGTTTGTCGCGGATAATTTACCTTTTACTATTACACGAAGACAATTTCCTGTTAGATTGGCCTTTGCGTTTACAATTAACAAGGCACAGGGCCAAACTTTCAAAAAGATATGCATGTATCTGCCAAAACCAGTTTTCAGTCAATGACAGTTGTATGTTGCTCTCTCCAGAGTTCCATCTTTTCATTCACTTACTGTTGTATTGTCAAACCCACCCCTTTTAGACAACTGTGTCTTTCCGGAAGTGTTCAGCCATCAATAAATAATTATGCGGCGTATGCTTGCAGGAACACGTGCAGCGAGCGAGCGAGAGAGAGAGAGTGAGCGACACATACACACATACAGGCGCGCGTGCGAGAGAGAGAGCGCTGGACACATAAGAATAATAATACTTCGTTACATTGATATACCGGTGTTCTCAGTATTCAAAGCGCTATCCACACAGGGAGGAACCGGGAAGCGAACCCACAGTCTTCTTACTGCAAAGCAGCAGCACTACTACTGCGCCAGAAGGCAGTTAAAGAATGCACCGGGCTCGATTTTGTTTTCACTGCTGTTTACAGCAATCGGCTCGTAGATAGCATTGTTGCAATGTTACTTTCTTGGTGGCTTATTACATTACGGATGTTTCACATGTTCATTTTTTTCCCCTGTGCTTAAAAGACATTAAAAAACTGTTTCTCAACTGTGACTCCGGAACATCTCAGTACGCAAGCTATATTAAGCGTCAACAACGAAGACTCGCTACACCTTAATCCACAAGTACTGACACTTATCCCTACCGATGAAGTAACTTTCACCAGCGTGGCCTTCTTCATCACAGACGATCCCGCTTTCAGTCACAGACAATTATATGTTGCTCTCTCCAGAGGTCTGTCTTTTCATTCACTCACAGTCGTATCCTCAAACCCACGCCATTTTGACAACTGTGTCGTTCAGGAAGTGTTCACCCATCAATACATAATTATGCAGCGAATGGTACGCCGTGGGTTGGCTAGTTAATAATAAATCAGAACTTCAAGTGGGAGGTCTTTGAAATAAATATACGTATAGCAGTGGTTTGGGCACAACATTTACAGCTTAGAATAGGGTGGCAAAATTGCTAGAGCTGGCCCTGCCAACAGAAAAACAATAGGCAAACTTATTTTGAACACGGATGCCTGAACAGTCATATGTAGTGTATTCTGAGAGTTATTCATACCCTCTCACATTTTGTTATGTTGCAGTCTATGCTAAAATCTCTTAAATTATTTTTTCTCTCATTAAACAACACTCAATATCCCAGAATGACAAAGAGAAATAAAAATTATTGAAATTTTTGTAAATGTATTAAAAATAGGAAAAATTAAAAACTTTATATAAAAAAAATTAAATTAGAGAGCAGTAAACTACTCCTTATAGCTGATAGTACAATGTGTCTCACAACACTTCTGACATCATTAAATCACAAGGGCATCTGTTTCCTGTTTGAACTTCCTTAGCCCAGTATCCTCTTTCTGCATTCGTTTATTCTGGTAGTGAATTTAAAATTTACTGCTGATGGTCCCACTGTGTGATGTTAGATGTTATGACTGATTTGTTTTTTTTTTCCTTTTCTTTGATAATCAGTCACATCAACAATAAACAACAACAACATTTAAATTGTGTCACAATCATTGTGATTGAGATGAGTTATTGTAAATGTACTATGTATAACACATTATATATGTACATTCAGGACAGAAAAAAATGACACAGAAAATCTTAACAGGTATGATTTCTTCATTTTATTAGGATACCAAAATTAACTTATTTTTCAATATGTAAATGCATTCCAAGATAATTAAATAAAAATTGCAAACATAAGGTTTTATTTACATCATGGGACAGGTCGCCATCACCCCTGGGCAATGAATGGAAAGTTCACCTGCAGCATTTGTTCAGGAATATGCTGCTGTACTCATTGATTTGGAAATAAGAGTGTCAGTGTGTCAAATTTGTAACATGCTAAAATAAGCTTGGTTATGGATCTGTGCAAAATGAATCTTCATTAGCCAATTTAGCATTGTTTAACACAAGATCTCTTAATGGCAAATCATTGGTGCTATCAGAATTCATTACAGATTCCAACCCTGATATGCTAAGCTTCAGTGAAACTTGGTAAAAACCATACAGAGATGACACTTTCCAGATACTTATACTTCATAGAGGCTCACAGCTTGAGACAAGGTGGAAGTGTCACAGTAATCATTAGATCTGAGTTAAACATCAAAAGAATCCCAATTGACTGTTCTTTGTTTTATGAGTGGCTCTTAAACTAATAACAAAATCTGGTCCTTTCTTACTTGTTGTCCTCTATCGTCCTCCAAAATACTTCTTATCTGATCAGACTGAATTATTAACCCACTTAAGTTCCCTTTCCAGACATTCATTCTTCTTGGCTATTTCAGCATCCATACTGACATTCCTATATGTAAACTGAGAAATGAATTCCTGCCCCTTCTGGACTGTTTTGACTTGGTGCAACATTTTGATTTTCCTACCCACTCTGGTGGTCATATATTAGACCTGATCTGTACATCTGGCTTATCTGTCGGTAACACTTATAGCACTGATTTGGGACTCTCTAACCATAAAGTGGTACTTTTCACTCGCTCATTACCTTTCCCTCCTCTTACCTGTAAATGTCAAGTTTCTTTCAGAAACCTTAAAAATATTTGTCCCTGTATCCTTGCTGGATCCGTTTCTGATCTTTTTATGTCTTCCCCGATTCCAATTGCACTAGATAGTCTTGTTGACTACTATAACTCTGTCCTTCATTCAGCACTAGGTAAAACAGCTCCTTTAACACATAATGAGGTTTCCTTTAAGCATTCTACTCTATGGTACAACTCAGAATTATTGTCTATGAAAGCAGGTGGCCGACACCTTGAGAGAGGGTCATGTAAGACTGGCCTCAGTGTGCACATTCAGGCATTCTCTGCCCATCAGATGGCTTACAGAGATGCACTAACTGCATCCAAGAACACACATTATGGCAAAATAATAGAAAGTGGCTCAGGTTTTGATCTCTGTAGTTAATTAACTACTTCAAACTGCATCTGGCCCAATTACTTCCTCTACTGAAGTCTGTGAAATTTTCTTCCACTTTTTCTGTAAAAAAATTCAAAATCTAGATAATTCAACTAACATAAACCCGTCATCCATTTATATCTTTCTCTATCTGCCTTTTGTTAATGACTTGCTTTGTAAGTATTTGTGTACTGGACCCAATCCCCACCACACTTCTTAAATCCTGTCTTCAAGCCATAATCTGGACTTTTACAACAATAATAAACGCATCCCTTGACACTTTGCTTCTGTAAACCCAATGTTAAAAAAGCCTGGTCTTGATGCTGACAATCTTTAAATTTTTCTGCCTATTTCTCACTTAATTTTTCTGTCAGATTTCTTGAACATGTTGCAGCATCCTAACTCTTAAATTATTTAACTTCCAAAAGAATTTATGGAACCCTTTCAATCTGGTTTCAGAGAGCAGTTCCAGAATAGAGAACATTCTGGGCATCTCTGGCACTGTCCTGCAGTGGTTTAAGACCTATGTAACTGATAGGCAAGAGTTTCTTAGTTTTGGCAACAACAGGTCCAGCTTAGCACCAGTCGTTTGTCCTGTGCTCTTCTGTATCTAATGCTGAGAAACTTTTCCATCCTTATCCTGCATCTATTATTGTAACTCCCTAATGGCAGGTGCCATCTTACATCACAGCTCCAGTCAAAACTCTGCTTCAAGAGTCCTTACATGAACCAGCAACAGCAAGTACAGTGGAACCTCGGTTTGCGAGTAACTTGGTTTACGAGTGTTTTGCAAGACAAGCTAAAATTTTTAATAAATTTTGTTTTGATAAACAAGCACGGTCTTGCAATACGAGTAGTATGTATACGCTTTGTCTGCTGAGCGTCATGTGATCACAACTGAGCTGATGGTTCTTCTCTCTCTCTCTCACTGCGGAATTGCGGGCAATTGTCTCCTATTCTCTGTCTGAGTCGGTGTGCCTCACTCATATAGTCAACATCCGTACGAGCGTATACTGTTTACTACAGCATTGTGACTCTGTGTGTGTGTGTGTGTGCTGTGACGTGCGAGTCCCTGTCATCCGCCCCAAAACATGAGGCTGAGTCTCAGTACTTTAGCGACACCAGCTTTATTCAGCTTGAAACAGCAACAGCGCGGTTATTTATTGTAGCGGGATCTGCCACTCTCCTATACACAGACACAGCAGTCAGTCAGGGTCGTGGCCAAGTAGTACTGTGCCCTGTGTATTTATAATGTTCCTTGTTCCTTGTATCACCCATTGACGACAGGTGCTTATAGCATGTTTGCGATCTTTTCGGATTCGCTTTTACGGTGAACTGCTACAGCGCTGGGAGACTGCGATTGCTTTGGGATGCTCTTCCACGTGTCGTCCCGTTGGGTGGAATCCCACAAGAGTTTAGAAACTCACTCACACCAGCCATGATTCTTTTCAAAGGTAAAGTGCAAGTTAATTTGTTTTATGTATTTTTACTTTATATTTTGTATTAATCATTTTTATATGAATAGTTTTTGGTTGTGGAACAAATCATCTGAGTTTCCATTGTTTTTTATGGGGAAATTCACTTTGATATACGAGTACTTTGGACTGCGAGCATGTTTCCGGAATGAATTATGCTCGCAAACTGAGGTTCCACTGTACATAACACCCATCCTGCTTTGCATACACTGCCTCCCTGTGTCATATAGGATTGAATATAATTGTTTATTAATGACCCATAAAGCTTTAGATGGCCTTGTACCGGACTATATGAGCAACCTTCTCCATCACTATGCTCCTGTTCATCCACTAAGGTACTCAGATTCTGGCAATCTTGTTGTGCCTCACACTAACCTGCATCCTATGGGTGACATGGCCGTCAGCTCTATAGTGCCCAGACTTTGGTATGACCTCCCTAAATTAATTAGATCAGCTGACTCAATTATTTCTTTTAAACGATAACTTTAAACTCAACTGTTCAGGAAGGCTTTTAACTTAACCTAAAATTCTGCCCCTTCATTTAGTTTACCTCTCTGTCCAGATGCTCAGGATAATTTGTGTATGTATTATATCAAAAATTGTTACTTGTTCAGGCATTTCTTTTAGTTAAGAGTTTAGTGCTTTACACTGTTTTATTGTCTTTTATTCTATTTATGCTTTGTCTATCCTGTGTCCTGTAGTGTTTTATATAGAAAAAATATTTGTATCCAATGTTACATAACCTGCTGTTCTTTCTGAGAGTCTGTGAAGCGCCTTGAGCATGGGAAAGATGCTAAATAAACAAAATGTATAATAATAATAATAATAACAATAATAATTAATAATAAATAAAAATTATTATTATTATTATTGTACCAGTCCATCACAGGGCGTACTCACACACATATACCTTCACTTACACATTTTCCAATTAATCTAATGTGCATGACTTGGAAACACAAGAGACAATGAAGTACACAATAAAAATTCATAGAAACGTGCAAACTATACAGCAATAATGACTGGACTGTGAACTGAAGCTAGGACCACCAACAATAACACCTTCATTATCATACCACCCTTTAGTATAAACAACTAACTAGTAATTTGTAGCTACAAAATTCATTTTCAGTCTGAGAAATATAACAAAAAAATGATAGTTTGTTAGAGCTAAATCCCATTAACTTTTACATTGTACTCCAGTATAGGTGTGACCTGCATTTGCTTTATACATTTTTGTAAAATTTGTTTTGTCCCTGTGAATACCTGCTTTGTCAACTAGCTTTCACAACTTTTAGTTACCTCCTGCCAGACTGAAAGGACATTTTTTAATGTTACCATCCTCATTTGATGTACACAACAAAGTTAACTGCCATGATGAAAATATTAGTGGCTGAACACTTCCTTTTTGGCAAGACCTCCAGTTCTTCAATCAAAACCTTCATGAAAATGCATTAAGTTGTCCACTCTCCACCCTGTGGTTTCCTAGTTTCCTCATTGTTTATGTAGCTCTACTCTTCTTGTGTCTTTCTTGACATCTGTTCAGACAGAAATGTTCATCTGTTTCCTGAACTGGCAAGACAAGGGGAAATAGCTGGTATTAACATGGTGATGTTTCTGATTAATACAAGAATGGTATTATGCACTGACTTTATTAGAAGAAAGTGTGGCAGTTAACAAACAATCTCTTGCTTGATCAATTAGTAGGATAATGATAAAAAAGACTGTTGAATAAAAATGTATCAAAAACAAAATACTATGTGTGGTGTAACCATACAATGTTCATTATGCTGTAAGGATGTAGAAAATAGTATATAATACAAAAGAATTTAAATGACACAGTACAAAATCCATCCTTCGTTCATTATTAAGTGCAAGTAACCCAGTTCAGGGCCATGAAAATGAACATTTTGGAGAAAAATACAAACTGTTAAAATGTGAACAACAGTATAAAATGGCTTGGGAAATCAATATACGCATTCACATTTTCTTCATGTTTGTTTAGATTTTTCTGTAGATATTCTTGACTTCCTCTTGTGTCCCAATGATGTGCAGGTTAGTTTGATTTACAAGCATATAATATATGCATATATATCATTTTACATCTGCAACACTGGCAGGCTACTGTAAGTACTCACTCTGGTGAGTGAGTAATGGTGAGACAGTGAGAGGGATAGAACAGACAGCCTTTTGCAAAGTATAATCCCAGGTGTCTTCTTGACCTAATGTGAGTGGGTGTGTGTGACTGTGGCCTATGATGGACTGTTGCCTCATCCAGTGTTTGTTTCTGCCTCACTTTTGATGCCATTTGGAAAAGCTACAGCCACACATGACTGCAAATTGTCTTAAGTGATTCACAAAATAAATGCATATATTTATAATTTGAAATATATTAATGTAGAAATTTAAAATCTGAAATCTTCTTTCAGATCAATTTATACCTTTCAAATCTTTAAAAATTTCCAATCTGCTAGACATTTAGTTTAAAAAGAGAGCCACCTGATCATAATTTTGATGTAATTTGGAGTTGTAATGTGGAGAAAGATGTATCATTATTGCCTTGTGGCATTTTGAAGTCCAGTTGTTTTTTACTTAGTGTGGGGTCACATTTTGCTGTTTCCCCTTGGAACTCTGTTTTCCTCCCAAAGTCTAAACATGTTAATTTAAATGATGACTACAGAATGTGAGTCTATTCAAGTGTGCATTGTAATCAACTGTCAAACTATTTAGCATTGGTTCTATTCCAGCTCTGTGCATGTCTCTTACTGGTTAAAAAAGAAGAAGATTAACAATATCTGGTCTAGAAGAGGCTACAAATGAGGCTCTTACAGAAATAGGTGATGGGGCCACTGCTCTTTTTAATTAATACAAACTAGATAAAAATAAGACATTAGTCAATTGGGATAAATGAAGATTTTGAATTGTGCTAGAGCCACAAAAAAACCTTGAGATGTACAGTACCTATACAAAGTTCAAATTTAGGTGGACATGTGGAAAATTAACTTTAATAAAGAGAACATCTTACACATAAGGTGTACAAATATTCAATTACAGAAAAAGGGATCTGGAGATAGAAAGTGCTCCTTATTAAAAAAAAAGACAACTTTGGAATTCTGGGTAAATTTATTGCTTTCAGCACCCAGACAACATAAAGCAGTAATTAAAAATGCTAATGGTATTGTGGGTACTATGGTTAATTTTCAGACTAAATGTCAAGATAGATTTTTGTTTAAACTCTATAATTTAGTGTGAAACCACATCTGGAATAATGTGTGCAGTTTTTTTATCCATAAGTCATTAGAAGTGAGATAAGGTCCAGAGAAGAGCTGTTAGATTAATTCCAGAACTGAAGTGGTGTAAGCTATGAACAAAGACTGTAGTAGTAAAGACTGTTCAGTTTAAGCATACATATAATAAGATGGAATATGACTGAAGTGGTTTAGAATTTTAGAAGATAAGTACGGTAGATCAGTTGCATCAAATTTGTTGTTCATATGCCGAATTGTAGACATATGGACCAAGTTACCTTGTAGTGTAGTTGATGTGGTACTAGGGGATCCGTAAACCTTGACTGACATTATTTTGGAAAAACTAAATAAGTAAGAATTGATGTGGTTTTGGTCTGAATGACTTGTTCTCATCCATAGATATCTTGATATCTAGCTATCTAATATGTTCTCTTTTGGTTTCTATTATAAAACCACCACAATTTGACAGATCCATGTAGTGAGCATGTTATAGTAGTATTCAATGGGTGAGGTGGAAAGACAATATGGCACATGCAGCCATGCAATTTTAGCTGCTTTTGTAAAATAACAAAAATATCCTGAACTGATAAGGCTAGGAAAGGCAGGCAGATGTAAATTATTTTCCTTGAAAGAAACATCTGAGTTGGTTGTAATGTTTAACTATTACTGTACCAAATATGCAATATGTGCCTTTAACCTTGTTCAGCTACGCTTTTTAATAGAAACAAAAATAGAACTTGTTAAAATTTCAGTGACAGCCTGAAATCACAACTGTCTCTCTCTCAAGTCATTATTAATAATGTAAGTAATGTGTTTATGTAAATATGAAAGCCTAACAAACTTTTCTATTTTTCTTTTTGCAGGACATACAGGAAGGCTACTAAAATCTTTGTGTTTTATAAGCCTCACATTTCTGCTACTCCACATTATCTTTCAAATTACAATAAACAGCCTCCAGGCAGGAAACACAATTGATCCTGGGTTTAACTGTAAGTATGCAAATTCTATTAGGGTATGTGAATTGCATGAAATGCAGACTGCCTACTAACAGATTAAACTTATCATACTCGGCCTGTTGCTTTTTTTTAGTAATGAATAAGTTCAAGTTAAAATGGAGCATATCCCAGCAGATTCTGGAGTAAGGCTGTACCCAATTCAGCCCTGGAAGGGATGCCAGCCCATTGCAGAGCACACTGCGGCAGACACCATCACTCATTCACTCATACAAGGTCAATTTAGAAGTGGCAGTGAACTTAATGTTCATGTCTTAGGACATGGAGAAAAAAAGAGAGTAACTGGAGAACATGTACAATTTGTCAGAGATATTTACTTGACTGTTTGCCATTTTAGTGCTTGTCAGGTCATGGAACTATATATTGTGGTTATGAAAGGAGGTTTTAAGTGATTTCCACTGTACATCCACCAGGTCAAAGTATGTCAAGAGCACTTGCTATTATAAATGTATATGTCCCATTTCTCAGCATTTGTGGGCTCTAGCTCTCAGATAATTAACACATTTGTAATTCAGCACACCACAATCAATGCATGTTTGACAAACTGTCGTGTAAGATAAAGAGGGACAGGACCAAATAGAGCTATAAGTTAGTAGCATTAAAAAATGTGGTCAGAAAGTTTTATCTGTGCATCACAGGTAAGCTAATTGAAGGAATTATTAAGGAAAAGATCAAACATCACATTGTAAGAACAGTAGTTTTACTGAACATTCAGACAAGGGAGGTCATGTTTTAATAATGTTCGAATTCTATGAATAAGCAACAAAAGGATAGGATCAAAGTGCTGCAGACTGTATTATTTATCTTGGCTTTCATAAAGGATTTCATAAGGGTCTGCATGAGTGGCTGAGCATCAAACTAAAACTCAACGTAATAATTTTGGGTTTGAATACACACTGGAAAGTCTGAAATTGAAAGTACACCTTATGAAAGAGATATAGGAGTTATACTATACTTGTCATTATCAACTTCCAGACAGTGTTTTGAAGCCATTAAGGAGGATAACAGAATGTTAAGTTAATATAGTATAATGTATGCCCAAGCTTAATAACTGACTGGTAAGTCCTCATTTGGAGGACTGTGTGCAGTTTTGGCCTCTAGTCTGCAAAAATGACATAGAAGTACTAGAAAAAATTCCAGAGAATATGGACTAGGCTGATTTCAGTGCTGCTGGGGATGAGTTATTAGGAAAGATTAAAACAGTTTTTTTTTTCAGTTTAAGCAAAAGGAGATTAAATGGTGACATGGTTAAAGTATTTAAAATTATGAAGGGAATTAGTACAGTGGATCAAGATGGTTACTTTATTAACAAGAACCCGTTAAGAAAGACACAAGCCTTACAGTTTGCTAAGTGGCAGGAGATCCCTTATGGTAAGTGTAGTCGACCTTTGACTGGCTGTTGTACCCCATTGCCATCTTTTGGAGTCTGCTGGGGCCCTGCAATCCATGCTCCCTTCTCCCACCGCAGAGCTGCAAAAGCCTCAGAGCTATGGCGGTTGTATTTGTGTATGCTTATGTTTGTTTGTTTCTCTCTTGTTCTTTTAAATTTTGACTTGTTTGTGAGTATTAAGAGTTTTGATGGTTTGTGGTTTCCGAACACTGGTTTGGATCTTTAATTCTGGCTTTGGATTACAGACTTGGCTTTGTATGTTTCTGGCTTTTTGAATGACCATCTTGATGTTTCTGTTTTGTTTCTACATTTGAGAATTTTAAAAATATATTCCTTAAATATGTTAAAGAAACTGATTTATGTTATTGTGTACCAGGGGATTTAATGATTCCTTTCTTCCTTTATCATCCTTAGCTTTATTTTGTCATGACCTAGGGAGTTCCTTGGCATTTAGTCCCAAAAAATATACCAAAATTCCCCATACGTGGAAGCTCCCTTCCACATTTGGCAACTTAACCAAAAGAATGCAAATGAAAAATCTTTATAAAATAAAAGATTTATTTATCTAAATTGTCCACAACAAAAAAAGGCACCCAGAAGGAGTTGCCTTAACATAATAGGCAATCTGCTTACAAACAAGTCCCAAAAAACAAATCCAAAGAGATGTCAAGAAACAGAGAAAGACATCAGAAAATCCAGCAAATTAACAGTAAACGAAGCAATAATCACAAGATAACCCACTAATACCACCAAGCACATTCAATGAACCACCAAGGACTGCTTTTTCCTTAGCCTTTATATTTTTTTAATTAAAGCCTCATTTTAAATTTTGCCACCTGGGCAAATCATAACAGCTAATGGCCAACATATGTTATATAGTATTGTATTATGTAATCACATAAGACATATCTGCAATAAAGAAAATGTACTGTAGTGATTATTGGGGATTTTAACTTTCCAAATATTGATTGGAAACCACAAAAGACAAAATGTAGCTCATTGCAAATTTTTTCCACTCAGTTTGTTTCAAGCCCAGCATGGGAAAACATCTTTCTAGAAATTGTCTTTTCAAAGAATAAAGACAGAATAACAAAGCAGAAGTTATTGAATATTTAAGCAGCAGTGATAGCAATGTGGTTAAATCTGAAATAGTCTTTGAAAATACACAAATGAATACCAAAACAATGGCATAATCTGAGGAAAGCAAACTTTATGGCGATGAGGATTTGCCTAGAAAACACTGAATTATAAAGTAAAAACTTTGCAATTTTAAATGATAGATGATGTGACTTTAAAAACATCCTCATTGACACTCAAAATAAGTAAATTCCAAAAACCAATTGGACAATATCGCCAAAGTAAATAGATAAGGATAAAGCTTACAGTATCAGCAAAATAATTATGACTTAGAACTAAAGGTCAAAATAGAAAGTGAAAAAAAACTGCTAGTGAAACAAAATGAAACAGACAACAATTTTTCAAATATTATTCCAGTAAAAAGCAGAAAAAATAGAAATTAAGAATACACCGATTTGGAAAAAGAGACGTAATTAAAAAGGAGCAGAACTAAAGAAATATTTTATCCAGCTATTTCAAAAAGTAGAAATAAGTTAAATGCCTCAGGCAAAAGTATAACTAAATTGAATATACCGATTTTAAAATAGAAGAGTCAGAAGTGCTTCAGGCTCTTTCAGATGAATTACACCTCTGGAGCTGATGGGATTTTACTTGTTGAACTGAAAGAAATGAAAGATATTATATATAAATCTTTATCCACCTTAATAAAAAGATAAGTGTCTATGTATCTGTTTGTGTGTTTGTCTGGTTTCTATGCCTCTGACATTCCTAAAGATGGTGTATCAGAAACATTTTTAGTAATAAAATGCATTGCATTTGTCATTCCAATAGATGATGATATTACAAATATTAACATTGATCTCACAAATCCCATAACAAAGGCATATAACAGAGACATATGCATCGTGCAATGCGAACATTAACACTGAGATCAGTTTTAATTACTTAGATTTCAACCTGTCTTTGATGGGAAGTACAGCTAGTTATGTTTTTTTCAACAGTCCCAGCAGGTGACAGAAGTACCTGATGATTTGAAAGTTACAAATGTGACTCCAATCTGCAAGAAGGGAAACAAAATAAATCCTGGAAATTACAGAATAATAATTCTTCTATCAGTATCATAGACAATTATGGAAACCATAACAATAAATAAATTAGAAAAGTATTTCTAAGAAAATAGTATATTAAATAACATCAAGACTTGGATTTCTGAGAGGAAGATCCTGTCAAACCAATTTATTAAAGTTTTTTCAGCAGGATTTTGAAGTAGTTGACAAAAATCAAAACTTATAGTGTGATTTACTAAGACTGTTAAAAAGCCTTTGATATAATTCCACACCAAAGATTCATTTTGAAACTAGAAACTATTGGCATCAGAAGCAATCTGCAAAACTGAATTTCAAGTTGTTTGATTGACAGAAGTATCTCAATGGTATGTCTTTGAACCCTTACTTTTTCCTAATTTATTTTAATTACTTATATTCTGATAGTAAACTTGCAGAATTTAACTAGGAAAACATTTAGAAAATTGAGTTTAGAGGAACATTATGCTAAGACTATACAATATGCTACTAAGATTGTATCCCATGTACTGTGCAGTTCTGTTCATCACAGTACAAAAAAGACACAGCACCACTTGCAAAGGAGACTGTGCAAAGGAGACCAACCAGGTGCATCCTAGGACTTAAGGATTTAACATGTCTCACTCTGACACGCTCAGGGAATTAACCCTGTTTAGTTTTGAGCAGGGAAGGCAACATGGGAACTTAACTCAGGTCTAAAGAATTACCAAGCCTGCTGTTGCCTTGCTTTGGACAAACAGCCCCTCTATGGATGCATCCCCCTTGTTTTGGCACTGGGGGTCTTAACGGGTCTCTCAATATAGTCATCAAAGTAACAAGTAGTGTTAAATTTGAAAACAAATGCCAGCACATTTTTTCATGGCTGTTTAAAATATACGTGCACTATTTTTTTTTTTTTTCTGTTTATTAATTTTTATTGTAATCATTCCATACAAACAGATCAATTTATAACCAAACAAAATTGAAGACAAATCAAACCCCACCCCTGAGAAGGAGAGCTTAGCCAAAGTAGAATTGCTTAGGGCTTTTTAATAAGGCAACAATAAATAAAAGAAAGGGAGAAATACAGTAAATATATAGGTAAATAAGAGATGGAGAAGGGAATTAAATGCGGTAATAGTTATTTCTCTTATTCTAAAATAATATTGATTAGATCCTGCCAGGTTTTGAAAAAATTTTGTACAGATCCTCTAACTGAGAATTAGATTTTTTCCAATTTCAAATAATATAAAACATCGGTTTCCCACTGACTTATCAGAGGAGAATTAGGATTCTTCCAATTTAACAAGATAAGTCTGCGTGCCAAGAGTGTAGTGAATGCAATCACCGTTTGCTTGTCCTTTTCCACTTCAAGTCCGTCTGGAAGAACACCGAACAGAGCTGTTAATGGGTTAGGAGGGATTGTGACCCCAAGGCTGTCTGAAAGGCACTTAAAAATTTTGGTCCAAAATGATGTTAATTTGGTGCAGGCCCAAAACATGTGACCCAGTGAGGCAGGAGCTTGTTGCAGCGTTCGCAGTTTGGATCTTGCCCTGGAAACATTTTGAACAGTTTTAAGCGAGACAGATGAGCTCGATATATAATTTTTAGTTGAATAATTCTATGCTTTGCGCATATGGAACTCGAGTGAATTCTCTGCTTTGCTACCTTCCACTCCTTTTCTGATATATTGATCAAGAGATCTTCTTCCCAATGTCCTCTTGGATCTTTGAAAGGTAGGGACTCTAATAGGATTTGGTGTTAAATTAAATGGTGTTTAATTCCTCGAAATTAAGCAGTATTTTTTCCAGCATTGTGGAGGGTGCGAGGTGGGGGAAATCGGGCAATTTCTGTTTAAATGCACTATTTTGTTTTGAGTTGCATTTTAGGTTATTATCACATAATACCTGTGTCCTAAGGAAAGTAAATGTCACATCTGACATTTACTTTAATATTTCAGACAACTAAATGTAGTATTTCAATAATTGTTTTATTGTGTTCTTAAAGATGGACTTTATAGGAATATGATGTGATTTAAATATCACTACAAGTATTGCAATCAAGGTTAATATACAATTAAAATATAAAGACTAATAATACTGTGTTTGCCAGATTCTTGCTCATTACATTACACAGCTGGGATGTTGAATGCCGTACTGTCATGTGATGCAGCAGAGGTGCTTAGCACAGGATTTCTTTGCAGTGATCTCTCCATTTTATGTGAGAAAGCAGATCTTCTTGTGTGGAACTGCAGATGTATCTCTTGGCTCTCTTCCATCCTTGAACTGACCCTACAAATGGGATTCCAGTTCTGAATTTCAGTTCTTCCTCTACGGCTGCTCTATATGACCTACCTTGGGCTTTCCCTGTGCAATCTCTGTTAACTGCCTCTTGGAGTCTTGTTTGTATGGAGTTTGCATGTTTTTCCCTGTGTCTGAATGAGCTTTCCTCTACGTACTACAGTTTTATTCCTTACACCAAAGCTATATATTAAACCAACACCAATGAATGTATTGAAAAACAAATAATGTTTATTCATTGTTTCCCTTTTAAATTTGGTCACATCTGACAGAGGCACATCAAAAAGTGCATAAAAACAATTAAAAAGCTATAACTGAACAGAATATGATATAGCAGCAATACATTTTTTTCTACTTTTGAAATAAATAATAAGCATTTTGGTTGTATCTGATCTAGGCACATCTCAAAAGTGCATGAAAACTAAATAGTGTACAGTATTAGCAATAACATTTGTTTTTCTTTTGAAATAAAATAAATATTTTGGTCATATATGACCCAGGAACTTCACCAAGTGCATTTAACAGAATGAAAAAGAACTATCAATAACAGTGACTAACACACATGAATACAATGCCTACTGCACCATAAGGGAATATAGGTTTGTATTAAATCACCACATGTGTGATTAGCAGTGCTGTTTTTGTAAATAAAAAGGTGGCGGTACGTATATGTTGTGTTTAGATCAAGTTTGAGGTACTGTGAAGGTATATACAGACAGAGAGTCCTAGCGCTATGTTTTGTTTATTTTATGTAAAAACGTAATATTTAAAATTTGAAATTTATATATCATCAAATATAAGAATAATAATACCTTACTCACTGAGCCAGGCCCTTTTCAAACTCCAAACAGGGAGGACCAAGGACATGAACCTATAATCTCCTTATTACGAGGCAGCAACACTTCCATTACACCACCTGTACAGGTGTACTGGGCTGCATAATATTGTGCTTGATAGTTTAAAATGATAAATTCAGAACTTCCAAAATCGAAAAATATTAACAGCAGGTGAATAACAAGCGCTGCATTCTACAAAAAGTTGTTATGTGTTCCGTAAAGCAATCACTGCCGGTTTTAAAGAAAATTCCAAACTTTTTGCATGTATTCATCAAATGCAGCCTGTCTAATTCATTCTTTGCTTTGAGTGTCAATGGCTGGTCATCCTCCTCATAAAAGCCATGAATCCGCAGGATCGAAGCATGTGAGTGGAGGGCCAACCAATCATTTGAGGAGAAGTGTGAAGACAGCGCTTGTCAGTAACGAAGCACTCATTGGAGTAACAATTAGATTAATTTGCAAAAACCCATGTTTGTGCATACTGGATGAAACTGGAATTCAACCAAGATTCAGCATACAATTGATTATAGAATCATTTAATATGTAGTTGATGCCATGACCAGCTGTCGTGGCTGAGGTGCTGGTACAATATACCAGCATGTACCATCACAAAAAAAAAAATCACTGTATCATAGACGACTACCACCACTTCTAGATGTACAACAAGGCACTGCTTTATGGGTTGAATGTTGCTAGACTACGTGGAATTTGCATTCATGGTCTGTACTACTGTAGGAATTTGTGTAGGAATTTCTGAAGGTTCTCGAACTGTTTTTTTTTTTTCATTTTTTCTCTTTATTTCTGGTGGGATCACAGGCTGGGTCACTCTAATGTTGCTTCTGAGCTGCATGTGGCCTGAAGGAGTGATTCCCAGGGGAGTTCGTGATGCGGGTGGTCCTCGCTTAAGTGCACAGGTGAGGAGTTATCCGCATCCGTGATTGGCGCTGGGAGCAGCTAATTACCACATCTGATCCACGTCCCCATAATAAATAGAAGCGCGAGGCGGCTAGGAGGTGGGGGGAAAGAAGAAAAAATGGACAGAGGCTGCAGGAGAGGAAGGCGGCTGGAAGCAGGTAGAGGAAAGCAGGTGCAGGAGAGAAGGAGAGTGAGCAAGCGCAGGCTTGCGCTGTATGCAGGCAGCTGGGAGAGGCGAGCCCGAGTGGGGTGTTTGGCTGGCACCCGAGGGCCGACGGTAGTGGTCGCTCCTGCTGAGCGCTTCTTGGGAGTAGGAGTGACCTGGAGAAGGTTGGCTCGCTACAGCGAAGGCAGCGGGAGTCTGCGATTTGTAGTAGAATCCCCAGTGTGAGAGTCCTGGCCGTTGGGGGAAGCCAAGTCTCGGTCTGGCAGAGGCTGAACGAAGCCAGGGGTCGGGAGGCCATAAGACCAGTCGAGCAGAAGAAGGTCAGCTGCATGTAGGGTGACTCCCCTGGTGCATAGCCTGGACGGGAGAAGTAGTGGAGTCACCAGTAGAAAGGCACCGGGTTGATTTTAAAAAGACAGCTTCCAGCCATTGTTTTAACCTCGTTTTTTTTAAAGGATTTTTTCTATTGGATTTTAACCTCCACCTATCACTCATTTTTATGGATCATTTATTTAATAACTTATTTGAAAATTTGATACACTGCACTTTATTTAATGTGGACACTGTTTTTGTTTGCTGTTTTAATAAAAGCACTTTTGCACTTTTTGCACCATCACCTTGCTTCATTGTTTGTGCCTCACTGTCCAGCTCATCAGTGACATTACCAACGGTGTCGGGTTCAAGTGCTCCCAGAAGCAAGATGGGGACGTGGAGTGAACCCACATCGTCACACGTGCAACTGCTGGTCAGCAGACACCCCATACCTGTCAAGGATCTCTATCTTCCGAAATGAATTAAAATGATTATAGGAGCCTTGAACACGCTCCATACACACTTATGTGTGACAACATAGAAACTTAATCCTTCAAATAATATTCAGTATTTGTAAACCCTTAAAATTTCTTTAGATTCTGACTCAATGCTGGGTCTTCAGGGTCTTTTTTGTACCTCTTGAGGTACACCTAACGTAAGATTCACCCAAAACTATTTTATTTAGTTTCAACATTGTAACTTTTTCTAATTAGGATCCTAAGTTTTAATAGAATAGGTGACATTTGGATCAGTGTTTTTCAACCACTGGATTGTGACCCACATTTTTGGTTTGAGAATTACTATTCCTGGGTCGTGAGCCACCATCTTTGCATTGCAAGCTCATAAAATAAAGCTGTTTTAGTGTTTACAGTCATTTTATCAAAGGGGTCTCTTTTCAAATACATTTTTCATTTTTTAATTGTGCTTGTTTCACCAAGCAAGTCCTCTAGTGCACTAAAATTTCCCAGTTCAGTTGTCAATGAACAAAAACAGTAAAACTTAGTCTAAGGCCATCAAGATGAAGAACCCCTGAATTAGATGGATTTTATGGGTTGTGAACAAAGAAAGTACCTTAAATAGAGAATTAAAATTCAGTAAAGTATACTGTAGATCAAAATTTACCTGAATGGTATCACAGTGTTCAAAATGTATAGCAGTTGTACAAAAATATATAATTGTACATACTTGCTTTATTTCAAGTTTTTTCATTAAGTGCATTCAAAGTATGTGAATGGTGCCTTCAGAAAGGAATTTTTTTGGGTTGTGAACAAACAAACTATGCTAAATGCAATGGAAAATCAATTAAAGTCAATGGTGGATCATAACTGAAGGACATGGCAAAGTAAAGGCTTTTTAGTAGTTGTTTAGATTATAACATTTACACGTTTTATTATTCTTCGCTAATTGTGGGGAGGTGTGGACAAAAGTCAGAAAATTCTACTCTGAACCAATAAAATTTAGGGTGCTTTAACCTTTTACTGATTTAAAACACAAAACTGTTAAATTTGACCTGAGAATGTTGTAAGGATTGAAAAATGATGCAGTTAAATTAATTATTACTGTATATAACATGGGCAGTGACAAGTTAATACATATTCTCTACTTACAACCCTTTCATTAATCCATTTCCTGAATCTGCTTTATTTAAGTCAGAACCTAGGAAATTGGAGCCCTTCCAGCCACATCAGGTACAAGGCAAGATCAAAGTCTGAACAGGACATCAGAGTATTAAGGGTTTATTCTTTGCTAGTGTGTGGACAAGACCCTACCCTACAATAGAGTGCCACCCAATCCACAGCTGATTTCTTTCTTGCAACTGGTTTCTAGCAGGATAACCTCTGGCACCTTGTGACTCTGTAATGGAATAAGCAGGTTTGGACAGTAAATAAAAAATATTGTTCAAGTAATCTATTATTCAAATCATTCAATATTTTTGTAATTTAATGGTATAGTGTTTATGCTCAATTGTAAAATCATAAGGTAGAATATATCCTTAAACATTAGAAAAACCTTAAATCTGAATTGGAACGTTTATATAATTCTATGCTTCTAGTGGATGGGGAATTGTGTTTGGTTGAAAGCAAGGCTATATCGTGTCATTTATTATTCTATCCATTCATTTCTGCTCTTCATTCATTGTCAAAGAACCATTTTATTTTAGTTGTTTTTAAATTGACTATTACCTTCACGACAGGATTGCATAAAAGGTGATACAATATATTTATGAATGTATAAACTATGTTGTAAGGCACAATATGTATGGAGGGGTTAACTTTCCCCAAGGATTCAGTGTCCTGGTTTTGTATTATGTGCTGGAACATTTTCTGTGAGAACTAGGGGGCTCCGCCCCCTGCTCGCTTCGCTCGCCAACCCCTGGTGTTGGGTAATTACAAATAGCGTGATGTATGTATGAGATATAGCAGAGTGTGAAGGTGTAGATGACGCATATAGGAAGCCAAGAATAAATTGCAAGGCACAGTGTAAAGATTTATCGGAAAATTTCTTTGTACACAACATTAGTAGTAAAGATGGTGTCTTGTTCTTGAATGAGTTTCTCTTGGCATGGATCATTTATAACCTTAACTTTAACGTCAGATGAACGTCGAACTCGTGAGAAGGCCACATAAAGTTGTCCATGTCCAAAAACGGGGTCAGAGAGGTAGATGCCAACCTTGCTCATGGTTTGGCCTTGTGATTTGTTGATGGTCATGGCAAATGCAGGTTTAATGGGGAAGTGTCGCCGTTTAAGTGTAAAAGGTAATTCTAGGTCAGAACTTGTAAGGTTAATTCTAGGAATCAGAACAGTATTGTTAGCATGTGATCCTGTAAGAAGTTTTGCTTCAATAACATTGTGTGTCATGGTGTTGACGACTAAACGTGTACCATTGCATAAACCTTGTTTAGTGTTAAGGTTTCTTAATAGCATGATTATTGTTCCGATTGTAAGGTTAAGATTGTGTTGTGGTAATCCGGCTGGGTTAATAGTGTTCAAATATTGTAAGGGGAAATTAAGATGGTCATTGTTGTCATCAGAGTCAACTTTGTCAGAGCTTAGAAAGAGCCGTGCCTCTACAGGAAGTAATGCAATGACTTGGTTATTTATGTGATCAACATTAATATTTTTTGGACATAATATAGTCCGTTGTGTTAAAAGGGGTATTTGGTCTAATGAGATTGCTGTTCCAAATATCTCCGTAACTAAGTCGTCGCAGATAAAGGCTTGAGGAATTGTAATAATATCTGGGTGAAGTCCATCTGTATTGGTGAGTGTACCATCTCCCAGTTGTAATAACCAATTGTTATATTCTGGATCTGGACATCGCATGTTTTGTACCAACTGTATCTTTTGAAAGCAATGCCAATTGTTCGCGTAACATTTTTTCTTCCGCGGTTTTAGAAGCGCGTTGTAGGCGCCGACGTTTATTTATTTTTTTGATGGTGGTTCGTGTTTGTGGTCCCGTTACTCGAGCCATCTTGTTCTGTACCCGTGATCGTGAATTCATGACTTGTTTGTTCTTTATCGTTAGTAATATGGATAAGTAATAAGGAGGATAGCACTCACTGTTAATATGCGGACTGTTCGTTTCTTCGTATTATTACCAATCAGGTGTCGCGCCTGTATATGTATTGTAGTCCGGTCTCTTGTTGTTTATGTATGACGTTGTCCGCGTATTTTAAGGTGGACTGAACAATAGCTGAGCGCATGGCATGTGGAGCAATAGCTAAGCACTGTCTAAAATCTCCTCCTAATAAAAGTACCTTTCCTCCAAAGGGAATATTATTATTCATCAACGCAATGCCAATTGTCCGCGTATTTTAAGGTGGACTGAACAATAGCTGAGCGCATTGAATGCGGAGCAATAGGTAAGCACTGTCTAAAATCTCCTCCTAATAAAAGTACCTTTCCTCCAAAGGGAATATTATTATTCATCAACGTTTGTAGAAGTTTTTCAATGGTATTGAGTAAGTGACTGAATGCTATTGTACATTCATTTATAATTAATAGTTTTGCAAGACGGATATGACGTGCATCGTTACTGTTCATTTTCATAGTGGATACCGATGTTTCTGTGATTGGGACCGGTATTTTGAATAAGGAGTGACATGTGTTTTTGGAGCTGAGACATTTTTTCTTCCACGGTTTCAGAAGCGTGTTGTAGGCGCCGACGTGTATTGTTTTTTTTCATGCGGGTTCGTGTTTGTGGTCCCGTTACTCGAGCCATATCGTTTTGTACCCGTGATCGTGAATTCATGACTTGTTTGTTCATTAGTAATATGGATAAGTAATCGTGCATTTTTTTTGAGGGGCGCGTCGCCTCGTTTTTTATTTCTGTTAGTGGAGGGGGGGCTTTGTGTGTCGTGGGTCTGAATCCTCTTTTTTGTGTGTGTCCTGTTTCGTGTGGTATGGGCTTTGTCTGGCGCTTTGTTGCATGGGTCTATTGCTATGGGCGCGGAGCATCATTTGTCATTTTCCGGTGCTTGGAGGGTTTCTTCATATTATTACCCATCAGGTGTCGCGCCTGTATATGTATTGTAGTCCGGTCTGTTGTTGTCTATGTATGACGTTGTTTGTTGGCATGCGTTTTCTTTGAGGGGCGCGTTGCCTCATTTTTTATTTCTGTTAGTGGAGGGGGGCTTTGTGTGTCGTGGGTGTGAATCCTCATTTTTGTGTGCGTACCGTTTCGTGTGCTATGTGGCGCTTGCGTCTGACTCCTTTGTTATTGGTGTGCTAGGGGCACGTTGCCTCATTTCGTATTCCTGTTAGTGGAGGAGTGCTTTGTGTGTCGTGGGTCTGAATCCTCTTTTTTGTGTGTGTCCTGTTTCGTGTGGTATGGCCTTCGTGTGGCGCTTTGTTGCATGGGTCTGTTGCTATGGGCGTGGCGCATCATTTCTCATTTTCCGGTGCTTAGAGGGTGGCTTTGTGTGGCGCCTGCGCACTTCGTCTTTTGCGTCCACGGCCCATGTCCCTGCGTCCATCCGGTTTACCATTCTCGTTTAGCAATATGGATAGGCAGATAGAACATAGATGTTTAGTTAAATAATGTTTCTACATTGACTCTCTGTAGTAATGTAAATGAATGTGTTGTTTTGTAATGGCCTGGTATCGGGTTAAGGGCAATTTCTTGCCTTGGTCCTGATACCTTTGGCCACCTGTCATCCTGAATTGGATTAAGCAGGTTTGAGAATGTTATGTTGCTAAGTACAGTATGTTTTTTCTGACTATTCAATGTAGATGAAGAATTCTTGATTTTGAGGTAGTTTTGTCTGACATTATGAGTCAGTGCAATCTTTTCTATGAGAGTGAATTATACAGTACTTTACAGATACTAAAGTCAAAGAATAATGAAGTTGATGTAAATTGCTTATTTACTGTGCCTAAATAATAAAGGCTGATATAACAAACTCTGGCTGAGGATTTACTAGCTGTTTCTGGTGTAGCTGGGGCTCAGTTTTGTTTTGAAAGCTCAAGTAACACATGTGAAGTTTGATCGTGTTTCCTGGTTTAAGCTCATTCATTATGACCTAGGCAGCACTCTGACTGTGCTTGATTGACCATTGAATACACTAGCACTGCAAGATTCTTTAGTGTGATGTAGTATTATGGAATCTGAAAAATGCAGAATTGTCTCAAACTATAAAGCAAACACATTTGCTGTATTATGTTTTGGATAAAACAGCACAAATTGGTTTAATCCAGAATAATCTGTCAAGCAAGTCTTATCTGATCCTCGTGTACATTTGGGTTTATGACTATAGAGGAAAGATTAATTGAGGGACCTGATAATGAAACTTCAAGTCAATGCTAGAGACTTGGCTTAGTTTATTACGTGCTCTAGTTATACAGAGGTTTGTCAGAAGTTGGCCTGTTATCTCCTGCACTGAATTTAAAATGCCAAGTGTAAGCAGAACCAGAGAAAGGCAATTAAATATTCTTATCCACGGTTGAAAGGCCATTCCTGAAATTCAATGCTTGACCACCCAGACTTCTCTTATTACTGCAATTAAAAGCAACTTAAATGTTAATTACCAGGAGCATTTAATGTTGTGTACACTAGATGTGAACTGTTTATTCATCAGGGTGAAGTGCTAACAGTGTTAATGTAATAGCATCCAGAAGTGTCAAGAGGAAGTCTCATTGATGTTTTTGAGCCAAAATGTGGTCTAGGGGAAGACAATTCCTTATCAGCCACAAAAGCTTAGTACAAAAGAAATGAAAACAAACTGATGTTAATGAACTGGTTTAATCCACTACCAAAGTATTAACATGCACATTTTCTTATACTATTGTAGCACAGTAACACATTGCATAATAGATATTTTTTTATTCAAACATTGCTAGCAAAAATTAAGAAAGTGAGAAATTATTATTTGATATACTTTTAAAATAATGCTTTTTCAGAGATTTATGATTATAAACATTCACAGGCATGTATTTTCTCCAAGTGATGTTTGTTGTATTAGACTGTCTAATCAGAAACTAACAGTTATGCAAGGTTCAAGCTGATTCAACAACAATGAATGTGTAACACTGCCATTTACATAACACTGTGAACCTGTTTTTTTCTATATGGTAATGCTTAACAATCCATTTTTTAAACCCATCACAGTAGAAAAAGGAATAAGATACGGAGAGATAAATAGGTCCTTATGACTGACAGGATTGTGAATTGGACAGGTTAAAGAAAGGCAACTGTTTGGTGTACTCCCCGATGGACAAACAAACTGTAATTGCCTTTAGTCCACTATTTGCATGTAGACTTATTTTGTTTAACTTGGAAGAATCCTAACCCACTTCTTTTAAGTCAGTGGGCAACTGATGTTATATACTATTTGAAACTGGAAAAAAATCAAGTTCTCACTTAGAGGATCTGTTCAAAACTTGGCAGGATCAAATCAATAACATTTTAGAATAAGCATTTCAATTTGGGAAAAGGTTTTCTCCCCCTTTCATTCTGGCTGTTGTCCTTGATCTCTTTCTAATGGGTGGGGGTTGATTTGAACTTAGTTTTGTCAAATGTGACTTTCTTGTTGACTTGAATGTTACTTGCCTTTAATACATTCAATAAAATGTAAAAAAAAGAAAGGCAACTGAGAACTAGAAATAGAGCATCAGAATGTGGCTGAAATAACACCTACACAAAGAGTGACCAGTGGTAATAGACATGACAGATTACTGTTAGATCAGGTGATTGGCTGAAGCAAAAGAAAGTAATGAGTTTGGAAATTAAAAAAAAACTGATCAGAAATATTACTTTCATAATGATGTTGAAAACTAGATTCTTTACATGAGATGATTACCTTTCTTAAATAGTTTATAGGAATTTTAACAGTACCAATATTTAATTTATGATTGTATGTTTGTTGCTCTAGGTGGGATGGTTGTGCCATTAGTGCCCCAGTCATATAGCTCTAGAGCGTGATTCCTGGCATTGCCTGTGGAGTTTGCTAGTTCTTTCCATGTTAGCATGCTCTTTCCTTCCCATTCTCAGGCTTTCCAATTAAATCCCACTGACATGAAGGTTACATTAATTAGGTGACTCTAAAACTAGCCTCTTGTGGGTAAATGTAGTTAAGAGAATGTGCTTTATGATGGGTTGGCTTCCTATGCACTGTTGGTTCCCACCTTGTTCCTAGTAATGCCAGAGTGTACAACAGTTGAGCTACCAGCAATTCACAATTGGACAGACAGCTAGAAAATCAAATGAATGCAAATGTACGCTAATCTAAAACATATTGTATGTATATTTGATCAAACCATGTCGCTATGGACCTGGTTTTGAGTACAAGGGCACAGGTATGCTGGATCAGGAAGGGTCTTCCCTTCCCTTGACACAAAGTTGGAAGTACACAATTATCTAAAATTGCCTTTGTCTGCTTTCACATTAACAGTACAATTGACTGGAATCAATGGTTACACCCAAACCCTAAAATAACTGCCCCAGACCCTTATCTCTCCTCCACCAAACTTTACAGTAACAAAGAATAGAGTTAAAACAAAACTGAGTGCCATTATGAGTACCAATGCTACACATCCTTTCTTTGGCACACTAACACTGAATGCTTTCTACCAACAAATTATTCAGCAGATGTGTGTCAAGAAACTGTGTTCTTTATTCAAACCAAGGGCGTGTGCATATGCATTTATTTATTTAAAGACATTACATAAAATGCCAAATTTCCCCCTGGATACAAAGTTCTATCTATCTATGTATCATTCTCCTGTCATCTCTCAAACCTAGATTTGTCCATCAGCCTGCCATGTAGTGAAGTGTGATTTATCACTTCAGAAAACTATCCATCCATCCATCCATCCATCCATTTTCTAACCCGCTGAATCCGAACACAGGGTCACGGGGGTCTGCTGGAGCCAATACTAGTTTTCCTTATTCTAGATTCCAATGGCTGTGAACTTTATCACCATTCCAGCCAATATTTAGTCTTAGGCTTGTATGCAGCTTTCCAGTCATGAAAACCCATTTCATGAAGCTCCTGCTACACAGTTGTTGTGCTGATGTTACTACCATGGCAGTATGGAACTCTGTTTGTGAGTGATACAACAGATTATTAGTGATTTTTATGTGTCATGTGCCTCAGCACTTGATGGCCCCGCTCTTTGAGTTTTCTTGATCTACTAGTAGATTAGCATGGGCTACCATTTTGTGACTAAGCTATTATTGGTCCTAGATGCTTCTACTTCACAATAACAGCACTCACATCTGACCTGGGCAGTTCTAGCAGAGGAAAAATATCACATACTGAATTGTGGCAAAGGTGGCATCCTATGAAAGTACCACGTTTAAAGTTACTGAGCTCTTCACTATGTTTGTCATTAGAGACTGCATGGTCATGTGATTGATTTTATATACCAGTTGGTTACAGCTGAAACAACTGAATTCAATATTTTGGAGGGTTGTCACATACTTTTGACCTTATATTGTATTTTGTATATCATGTAAAATTGTAAAAAATTGAATTTGATGGCAATATGCTTGAGAAAATCTTTAACAATACATTAAATTTCTAAGGTGAGTGTACAACTTACTTAATTTTTATATAACAACCCCATCTGCTGAGCAACGGGGAAGCAGTGCCTCACCAACCCTTGAAGCATAAATTTCTAAACATACTAACAGCATTAGATCACACTAAAACACAAGCAAAAAGTAGAAGAAGCCTATCCTTAGGCTAATTTATTATTTTTTATGGCTGTTCTGCAGTGAGGGGTTTACATGAAAGTTCAGTAGAGACTTTTTGACAAAATTAAAAAAACCCAGACTGAAGATTTTGAAAATGAAAGGTTGTTTGTCAGCATTCAGAAGGGTGTGATTGCTGTTTTAACAACCATTATCTACTAAGCAGATATATATAAATATATGTATGTATAGTAATGATCAAGTTGTTCTCATTTTACCTGGATGTACTGGGAGCTGTTTAAGCAAACATTTTAAAAAGTCAATTTTACAGAAATAAAGTGGAGGCAGACATGTCATGATGGACCTGATTCTGAGCTATTATTGGATCGTATCCAAAGCTAGCAGTCACTGACCCTAAAAACACATATTTCAGAAGACATACAGTAGTTTTTTGTGCAAAATAATTATGGTTTATAAGTCTCTGTTAAGTCAGTAAAAGCTGAATAAATACATACTTGTTTTCAAGGTTGTTTGTTTCTTAGAAAAATATTTTAAACACAATGAAAAGCAATTTAGCATATTGATTAGAATGCACTCTGTGCATGGTACTCCACTGTGCCAGCATGAACAAATTATTATTATTATTTAATGTTTAGTTGAATTGTGCAATCTGAACTCTATATTAAAAATATAGAATATTTTGTCTAATTTCCACTCCCCACAGTATGAAAAGAAAGGGATTTTTTTCCAGTCCATTTTTCTCACAATCTGTAGAGTTACTTATGGAGCTTTATTTATTTATTGCAAATGTATATTTAAAAATGCTGATTTTTTAATTTCTGTTGAAGTGGATTCTCCATGATTGACAGGAGCCTGTTCAGCGCCCATTGCTTTGCCACAGATGTCAAACTGTCCAGCTCCGTTTATCTAATTAAAAAAGAAAATATTAGATAAAGCTCAGTTTGAGACAACTGGAAAACTGGTGCTTTAAATAAAACTCACTTCAATAAGGTGATTATATACAGTATTTTTATATACAGTTATTTTTTATACACCTCTTTCAAATAAAACATGACATGCAATGCAGTGACTGGCTGCACTTCCTGGTTGTGTTTTGTGAGGGATTTTCTAATACTTTATATTTTACTGTTTAAAATAAAGGAGATCATTCTGTTGTTCTGCTTAACTAGTCTCTATTGGATACCCCTTCCTGAGTCATCAAATAGTTTGTCATAGTATTGTTTGATCACTCAAACATCAAACACTGTCTTATCTCTAGTTTGTCTCAGAATCCTTACTTTTTAATATTCAAAAAATATTGTATGGAGTGGATCTCCAACTGTTCTTTTTCTGGTTATCTTTTTCTAAATATTCAGTGCTTAATAACTGTCTAATACAATTTAAGGCTGCATGGGCTGAAGCTTGTCCTGGCAGCATTGAGCACAAGGTCAGGGCACCAGTCCATGGCAGGACTTACACCCACAGAGGACCAATTTCAAATCACCAGTTAAATTAATGTACAAATAAAACTGGACTTCTCAGAGGAAAACCCATGCAGACATGGAGAAAATATGCAGACTCCACACAGACACTGAGCAGGACAGGAGAAAAGAGAAACCACAAAAATAGTGGGTGCTCAGGAGTTCTGCAATACATTGAGTGGCAGCAAGAGATGTGAGCTGTGTTAGAGATGGCTCCCTGTTTTCCATGTTAATGGAAAAGAGGGTTAACATTTGCTTGGCTTTATGAGGAAGAACTGAGATACAGGATTGTGGGGCCACCTGTTTGAAAGAGTTGAAAGAGTATGACCCCACAAGTTTCCTAAATAACAACATCCATCCATCCATCCATTTTCCAACCCGCTGAATCCGAACACAGGGTCACGGGGGTCTGCTGGAGCCAATCCCAGCCAACACAGGGCACAAGGCAGGAACCAATCCCGGGCAGGGTGCCAACCCACCGCAGTAAATAACAACAGTAGTAATTTATTTATTTTATAACCCAAACTCACACAAGGAATGTCTCAATGGGCTTTAACAGGCCCTGTTTTTGGCAGTCCCCCAGCCTTGACATCCTAAGAAGACAAGAAAAAAATGGGGGAAATCTTGGGAATAGCAATTCAGAGAGAGTGGTTGGGGCATGCAATGGGTGTCAAAACTGTGTACAGTGCATCCGGAAAGTATTCAAAGTGCATCACTTTTTCCACATTTTGTTATGTTACAGCCTTATTTCAAAATGGATTACATTCATTTTTTTCCTCAGAATTCTACACACAACACCCCATAATGACAATATGAAAAAAGTGTACTTGAGGTTTTTGCAAATTTATTAAAAATAAAAAAAAAAATTGAGAAAGCACATGTACATAAGTATTCACAGCCTTTGCCGTGAAGCTCGAAATTGAGCTCAGGTGCATCCTGTTTCCCCTGATCATCCTTGAGATGTTTCTGCAGCTTAACTGGAGTCCACCTGTGGTAAATTCAGTTGACTGGACATGATTTGGAAAGGCACACACCTGTCCATATAAGGTCCCACAGTTGACAGTTCATGTCAGAGCACAAACCAAGCATGAAGTCAAAGGAATTGTCTGTAGACCTCTGAGACAGGATTGTCTCGAGGCACATATCTGGGGAAGGTTACAGAAAAATTTCTGCTGCTTTGAAGGTCCCAATGAGCACAGTGGCCTCCATCATCCGTAAGTGGAAGAAGTTCGAAACCACCAGGACTCTTCCTAGAGCTGGCCGGCCATCTAAACTGAGCGATCGGCGGAGAAGGGCCTTAGTCAGGGAGGTGACCAAGAACCCAATGGTCACTCTGTCAGAGCTCCAGAGGTCCTTGGTGGAGAGAGGAGAATCTTCCAGAAGGACAACCATCTCTGCAGCAATCCAATCAGGCCTGTATGGTAGAGTGGCCAGCCACTCCTTAGTAAAAGGCATATGGCAGCCCGCCTGGAATTTGCCAAAAGGCACCTGAAGGACTCTCAGACCATGAGAAAGAAAATTCTCTGGTCTGATGAGACAAAGATTAAACTCTTTGGTGTGAATGCCAGGCGTCACGTTTGGAGGAAACCTGGCACAATCCCGTGGGGATGTTTTTCAGCGGCAGGAACTGGGAGACTAGTCAGGATAAAGGGAAAGATGACTGCAGCAATGTACATAGACATCCTGGATGAAAACCTGCTCCAGAGCGCTCTTGACCTCAGACTGGGGCGACAGTTCATCTTTCAGCAGGACAACAACCCTAAGCACACAGCCAAGATATCAAAGGAATGGCTTCAGGACAGCTCTGTGAATGTCCTTGAGTGGCCCAGACTTGAATCCAATTGAACATCTCTGGAGAGATCTTAAAATGGCTGTGCACCAACGCTTCCCGTCCAACCTGATGGAGCTTGAGAGGTGCTGCAAATAATAATAATAATAGTAATTCATTAGAGGAATGGGCGAAACTGGCTAAGGATAGGTGTGCCAAGCTTGTGGCATCATATTCAAAAAGACTTGAGGCTGTAATTGCTGCCAAAGGTGCATCAACAAAGTATCGAGCAAAGGTTGTGAATACATATGTACATGTGATTTCTCAGTTTTTTTATTTTTAATAAATTTGCAAAAACCTCAAGTAAACTTTTTTCACATTGTCATTATGGGGTGTTGTGTGCAGAATTCTGAGGAAAAAAATGAGTTTAATCCATTTTGGAATAAGGCTGTAACATAACAAAATGTGGAAAAAGTGATGCGCTGTGAATACTTTCTGGATGCACTGTAAATACAATGCACAAAACACAGAGATGGATGGCCAGTCAATCCTTGCCACCTCAGAAATACAATGCCAAGTGTAGGCCAAGAGTGCCATAACAACCCTTAAGGCAAAATGCAAGAATAGATTATACCACTCACAAAATACAGAACTACTACATATAAGGAATATGTCAAAACCAAAGTAGAATCTAATTAACATAAATTAAAAACAACAATATCTGTCCATCAGTTATTTGTATAATTATGGCCTGGATGTAGAAAATGAGTCAGAGACAAGCCAGACACAGTCGGCGTTCTTGTGACCTTGGCCAACAAGCTGCCTTCCCCTGTTGGCTATTCTACACCTGAGTCAAAGTGCTGGGCTGGCCAATCTTAAGAAAAGGACCCTGCTATGTGAAGATTCCAGTGCGTCTTTATCTGAGATCACTTTTCCATAGGCATGGAAAGCAATACAAATCATTCCTTACCCTAGAAGTGCTCTTAATGATTTCACCCAGATGTCGCTCCTGACCAGGGCATAGAAAGGCATTTTTTGGCCATTAGGCCATTGAGTGTGGAGACAGAAGGAAGATATTGGTAAGGGCTCAAATGGCAGATGGAAATGAATCTAGGGAATCAGGTTGCAAAGGAAGGTAGTCTGAGGAGTGGATTGTTGGGCATGCTACAAGGTAGACGGTAGATTCATTTTGGTCAACACTATAATTAAAACTACACTGTACCACATGCAGTGCCAAGCATACCAGAATCTAAACCTACCTGTCCAACTCATTCTTACAGATACTACTTCTTTTTTTCCCTTCCTGCTTAAAATACTTAAACTTTAGAACTGGTTCAAAGTGTTGCTGCTAGAGGCCTAACTCAGACTAACAGTAATTGCCACATCAATCCTCATTTCACTTGACCACACCAGATACCTGTCTGACAAATACATCATCTTTAATTCAGATTAGGATCACAGGAGAGCTGGAGCCTATTGTGACATCACTAGATGCAAAGCAGGAAACAGCCATGGGCAGGGTGCCAATTGTAAAACCAACACCCATAATTTTGAATTAATGTAACCTAAAATCTTTGAGGATGCAGAAGGAAAACCAGAGTACCAGGACAGAAAACATTGCTGACTTAAGCACTATGTGTAAATCCCATACAGCCACTGATAAAGTTAAAATGTGAACACTCTTTTCCATGAACCGGAAAAGCACTCTACTCTAACCTCTACACCACTAGCCTCAGGTGACTCCTAATATATTTAAATAATTAATTTCTGTTTATTTAGAAGCTGGGATATTTGTATCCTCTACCCTTCCAATTACAGTAATACATTTATGTAGTTTCTCTTGAGTTTGACTTATGCTGTAAGCGTTTTGGGATGCTGTGAAACACAGTGATCACTGTCACTGTATTACAACTTCAGGACCTTGGCCTGAAATTCCAGCCTGAGTACATTCTTGTGGATTTTGCCGTTTCTCCTAGTATGTATGTGAGTTTGTTCTCTGGGTGGTACTTCCCATATCCCAAAGATATAGATGACAATTGGCCAAACTTATGTAAGTACGGGAATGTGTATGAATGGGCCCAATGATAGACTGGTGGCTTATTTTATTTTTAATGTCCTCACTAAATGAATTTATTTACTACTAATACTACTAGAGTCTACATTTTAACCTTGTATTCTTTTGCATTATATTTTTGCTTTTTAGAAAAGTGCATTTTGCTGAATGCTTGTGAATTAAATCCATCCATCCATTATCCAACCCGCTGAATCCGAACACAGGGTCACGGGGGTCTTCTGGAGCCAATCCCAGGAACCAATCCCAGGCAGGGTGCCAACCCACTGCAGGACACACACAAACACACCCAGCACACACTAGGGCCAATTTAGAATCGCCAGTCCACCTAACCTGCATGTCTTTGGACTGTGGGAGGAAACCGGAGCACCCGGAGGAAACCCATGCAGACACTGGGAGAATATGCAAACTCCACACAGGGAGGACCCGGGAAGCGAACCCAGGTCCCCAGGTCTCCCAACTGCGAGGCAGCAGCGCTGCGCCACTGTGCCACCCCTGCTTGTGAATTATAGTTTGCTAATAAGGATTGATTGATTCTCTGTGTATGCAAATACCAATAAAAATAATCTGGAAGCCAAATGAGAATTGTACATAAATTAGCATATTAGCAAATTAGCACACTAGCAAATTAGCACACCATAAATTAGCATATGTGTAAGCAAAATATCAGAATGCTGTATAAGAGTCATTCCATTTTAATTCAACAAATGGCCTTTGCATCACCATTTTTGATTTTGTTAAAACTATGCATATGAATCACATCTACCTTTCAGAGCTCAGAAATGTTTGTTGCTTATTTAAAAAAATATGTTCCCCTTGAAATATACAACGGCACTTTTCTTCACCCTGGGCAGTAATAATTTAGAGTTTTTTCTTAAGAGCTGTAGCTTTCTTCTTTCAAAGCAAAATGACTTGGATATAGCTCATTGGAAAGAGTACTTTTTAATCATATGGTAAAATTTAACAATTTAAAAAAGTGACCTGCTTCTTAGTCCTTTTCTTAAGATGTTCAGGTGTTTTAAAAAATGTATCTTTCAGTCCTCAAAAAGGCACGTAGGGGAGGGGTAACATTTTTTTCTCATAATTTGGAAGAAAGCACTATGTACCTGCTTATTAACAAAAATGGGTTGTTATTCAAAGTGGTTTAGGAGCTGTGAGACTTAACTTATCACAGTATTCACTGAAACAACACACCACTTTCACTGTCTTTTGGCCCCCTGATTTTATAACCGCCTAAAGTGTAAATATGTTATATTGTTGGGTGGTTTAAGGAGGGTGAACATAAACTCACAAGTAGAAAAGAAAAAAAAAATTGTAAGTTGAAAAAAAATCATGTACTTTATTGTAGTAACAATAAACCAAGCTGAGTGTGCCCCTGCAGTAGTCTGACATGTCTATGAATTTTCCTTAGTCCATTCTTCTTCAAAGCCATCTCACCCCAGTTCAGGATCATGGGGTGAAACCTTATGTAAGCAGTATCAGAAGTTATGGCAGGAGCAAACCCTTAAGAGAGTGTTGTGGAGCTATTATGCCATCCATTTTCTATCTTGCTTATTCATTTCATTGCAGCCAATACTTATCCTAGCAACATTGGTACAAAAGCAGGAACCAGCATTCGACAGGGTGCTAGTCCACCTCGCGATCCAGTTAAATAAAAATCAATTATATGAATGCAAGGGGGGCTCCGCCCCCTGCTCGCTTCGCTCGCCTACCCCCGGCGTTGGGTATCCTGAAACACATTAGTTGTGCTCGTTCGTCTTGGAGCCGTGCCCGCTTTGCTTGCGGCATTTCAGACGCGTGTTGTAGGCGCCTGCGTACATTGATTTTATCCAGCCGGGCTCGTGTTTGTATATCCGTCAGTCGAGCTCGTTCATTTTGAACCCGTGTCTGCTGTGCTTCCGCAGTTTCAGACGCGCGTTGTAGGCGCCTGCATTCATTGATCTTCTCCAGGTGAGCTCGTGTTTGTATTGTTGAGCTGTATTGTGTTTGAATTCGGTGTAAAGTGTTCAGCGGTTTGTACAATCCCAAGCAGCACATTACTCCTAACTTCACTCTGCAGTAGTGCCACGCACAATATGGCGGTGACGCCTGCGCCTTCCATAGTAGTGCCACTCACAATATGGCGGTGACGCCTGCGCCCTTCGCACTATCTTTGTGGACCTGTGGGGCCTCCGTAGCCTCTTCCGTTTGAATCCGGGCTGCATCGCAGAATCCTCTCTTTGGCGTGGCTGTGTCGTTAGCTATGGGCACCTTGTTGCTTCATTTCTCATTCACGTCAGTTGAGCTGTTTCGTTTTTGGGCGGTGAGTCATTCGTTCACGGTGGATACGACCTCGATTGCGGTTTATGAGACGTGCGCTGTATGCGCCTGCGCAGTACGTCTCATGGTCCCATCGCCGTGTACCTGCGTCCATGCCATCCGGTTTAGTAAGCCTATGTCCATGCCATCTGGTTTACCATTCTCGGTTAGTAATATGGATTAAAAAAGCTATGCTGAAGTGGATAGATCAGCGGCCTCACAACTCTAGTACTTTCATTTCAAATCCAGAACATGTTAACACATTCTCTCCATGATCTCTCCAAGTGTCATAGTTTTGCTGCCAAATGCCAAAAATGTGTGTTAACTGGTTACTTTAAATTAGTTCTGCATGAGTCAGTGTGTGTGTGTGTATGTGTGTGTGTGTTTAATTTGTGATTAACTGGTATATTGCCCAGGCTGATTGTTGCCTTTTGCCTAGTCTCGTCAGAATAGACAACAGCTTCTTACAACCATGAACTGGAAAAAACAGTCTAGAAAATGAATGAATAAATCATTTCCTCAGCAGTGATTGAGTGGAAATTGAATGGTATATAGGGTAAATGGTTAATTTTTCCATATTATCAAGCATTTATCACACATGCACATCTGAGAGTGATCTTCTGGGCACATCTACCATTACTACCATTCAGGGACACTAGGGTGCCCTGTTGCTAATTTTCTTATCTCTCTTATAACCCACAGCTCAGAGAAGGTGGCTACTCGGGGCATTTGACCTGCCCCTTCATGTCAAGCGAGGCACTCCCAAAAGATGGTATATCATTCAGAAGATGAGTTACCTGCATGACAGAGCTTCGTGACTGGACCACTTTCTAGAGCCTATCGATTCAAATACAGTGACTAAGAGGTTGCTTTGTTAATCCATTTTGCTATCAGGAGTCTGTTATTTTTAGTTCTTTTTCTTTGCAAGTAAACAGGGTGGCCTGGCCAGTACACCAACATTTCTTTCAAGTCCCGTTTTTTCTTCTGACAACACATTTTTAAGGACCATTCCAACAATCCACAGTACATATACAGTATAGTTTATGTTCCTACTCTGGCTTCTACATCCTTGTAATAGCACATGAGCAATCAACCTTTCTTACTTTGGTTTCTTTGTCCTTATAATAGCCCACAAGCAATCAACCTAACACTTTTTATAATCAGACCACTTTCAGATGAATGACCTTGAAACCGTAGTTCTAGTATTCATTGATTAGCCTTCCATGACTGTCAAAATTATAGATGTTGACTGTTACTGCAGTATTGACTTGAAAACCTCAACAAAGAATATAATACTTGGCCTTCGGATTCCAAGACAATTACAATACATGATTTTGCTAAATGTCAGTATGTAGAAGTAAAAGTAATAGAAGTGTTTTAGAAGACTTTCATTTGATGAATTTTTATTTACACAGTTTATTCACTTTAGGGTGGCTTGATGATCCAGAGGTCAGCATTTGCACCTTATGGATTTAACATCTTGGGTTTGAAGCCTGTCCCTGATCAGTGTTTATGTGGAGTTTGCATGTTCTCCAGTAATCTTCTGTGGGTTTCTTCACACTTGCCTAAAGACATTTGTGTTAGGTCAATTGGTGATTCCAAATTGTGTGTGAGTGGTCCCTTTGATGAACTGGAGCCCTATCCATGTTTGGTTCTTGTGCAGATGCTGGCACCCAGTGACTCTGAATTGGATTAACTGGATTTTAAATAATATAATTATGATTTTTTTAGCATGAAGAAGATGTATTTACAAGGTCAAGTCAGGTCAGGTTGGGGAGCATGCACTGGTACAGCGAGTTGCCACACCCATCACATGATGAAACATCTCCAGATCCTGGCACTAAGGTCACTGGTACATGAGCAAGTGATCACAGATGCTATTGAGGATGACTCTACCAAGGACCTTACCTAGCACCGAGAGCAGTGTTGTAGTTGCTGCAATCCAGGCAATCACCCTTTCCTTTCCAAATAGGGACGACAAGTCCCGTTTTCCACTCAGTTGGGATGATGCCTGTCTCCAAAATAGAAACAAAGACTGTTTGGAATGCAAGGAGGACAGTCTTACCACCAGCTTGAAGAAGTTCACCCTGCATACCACAGATCCCTGCAGTCTTCCTTATACTCAGCTGGTTTACCACCTGTGCAATCTCAGTGAGATTGTGTGGTTCACAGCTAATTGGAGGATCAGTCTCAAGAACCATGGACCCAGAGATGTGTCTGTATTTACAAGCTTTAAATTAATACAACAACACACTGCCCTTCAGGTGAAAATTTGAAATAGGAGGGGAAACAATGTAAACTGCAGCTACTCCTCAGTTAACTACTGTCTATTACAAGTATACTCATGGATCTTCTCAGTTTTCACTTAGCTTTTTTAATAGGATGTGTTATATCAGGTTCAAGAATAACTTTTTTCCTGTTGTTTTTCTTTACAGTTTTTAACCAACTTTTGAAAATAGGTTTTCTCAGAAAATGAAGGGAATATTCTGCTCTGGTGTTCAATGTGCCTTATAGCTAAAAGCTCATATGAGGTTTCAATATGGATGAGTGTGATTAGAAACAAAGTCGGGTGTTAAGTATTTGAAAAATGTATTCAAACTTGCAATAAATACTTTTGAACATTTGGATTAAATATGACAGATCAATTCAACCTTCCAAAACTTTCTTCTCTTTGCCAGTAAAAACAACACATCAGCTTTTTTGTGTAAGAAAAAGAAAAAAAGTGTAATTGAAGAGATCTATGAAAGCTATAAAATGCAGACACATAGAAAAATATAGCTTACAATCTATCAAGCAATAGAAGATGTGGAGCACTGATTTTCTATACTTTATCAAGGTTTATGGTTTCTGCTATGCTGAATGCTCAGAATAAGATATTGTAATTTATCGGTCCATGAGTTGTAACAAGGAGACACAAAGTTAGGAAAATTCTGCCAAGCTCTAGCACTTTTGGTAATTTTGCATACTGTAACTTATTTCTTTCCTCAGCAGTATAAAAGCTTTGGCATTCATTTCTTTTCTAATATAGAACAATAGATAACATTGATACACAATGACAAAAGTCAAGGATGATTATGGAAGTTAGCAATAAAAATGGATAAACATTTAATATTCCAAAGACTTATTTTATGATATTCGAGGATGCCATTAAAAATCATGAAGAAGCAATACAGTAGATAGATAGATAGATAGATAGATAGATAGATAGATAGATAGATAGATAGATAGATAGATAGATAGATAGATAGATAGATAGATAGATAGATAGATAGAATGGACTTCTTAACCATTTAGAAGATCATGAAGTAAAGATTTGTGCAGTTGTATATAAATGAAGGAGTAGTCATGTTATCCATAGTAACTCACAGTGTGACCCTAACCAAGTCAATGAGCTTTCAGTGTATATACTAGTACCCATTTCACACTGCACAACTGTTCCTATTCCATTTCTTACTGTTTGGTAGCTGAATAGCTTGGTCAGAACAGAAAAGCTTGCTCTAACACCATTTGGTTGCTGATAATCTATAAGATTTCTTAATGACAATTAGCAGTATTAAACATGGTTTTCTAGTCCTCCCCTTCACTAATGCAAGTTAATTCTAGGTGTTAAGTAAATCTACCTTTGTGAATACAGTGGAACCAATGACTTTGTTTAATAAGTAAGAGATGACAGGAACTAGGTAGTTGTTTTTCCACTGTAATTTTGTTTAACTCCTGATAATCATTACAGGGACAAAATACCTAAGCTTCCATCTCAACAAAAAAAAAATCTGCATTTGCAGGGCTATTGGCTGGGGCAATAAATATACTCAGTAAATTATCTTAGATATACCTTACATTTACATCACTACAGCAAAGAACTGGTGGAAGGACATGCTTTAAGCAGTTTTTTGGCTCCACTGCATGACTTGTTTTTCACTCCAATCTATTATTGGGTTGTGCTGGTGTAATCAGGGAAACCCTAAAATTATTTGAGGTATGGGTAACTGAATGACAAAAAATGTCAGTTTCTTCATATAATACCTCATTTGAAACAGCAATTGCTGAGTTAATGTTTTCCAAAATGCCATTACCATTCAGGATTCATTCTTAACCAAATCTGAGGAATATTTAATATCACTATTAAAGATGTACTAATAAAATTTTTGTCATCCCTGAATCAATCAAGGCCAATATCTCTTGACCATGAATTACTATAGTCACTGTTAAGAAACTTTTTAAAATGAACCTATACACCATAAAAAACTTCACACTGTTCCATTCCATCTGAACTAGTGTGGTGCTGAGGTGTCACCCGTTGCATGGCTGTACTCGGGTCCTAATCTGGGATCCTGAGTTGGTTTGTTGTGTTGTGGGTGCAGCAATGCGCTGTATCAGTGCGTGCTCCTAACCTCCTCCTCCTCCTATACGCTAAAGCCCATTTAGCCCATTTTCCCCACACTCAGAAGAGGTACCTACAAAGACACAATTACCATGATCAAAAAGAAATATATGTACAGAGTAAGTTGGTTAATTTGTTGTCTTGGTATTTCTTGTTCAGACTCTAATGCACTAATATGAGAGTGTTAATGTTTCATCTAGGGATTCCACATTGATGAACGTAATGAAAGGGGCTTGGGCCTCCTAAATGACCATAAAATAGGCCAGGACCTTCACTTGCCTGCCCAGAAGAGGCTTACCCCAAGGTAGTCTACACAGGCCTAACAGTAACAATTATTTATATATAACATTTTCATATAAACAGTGTAGCTCAAAGGGCTTTACAAGCTGTTGAAGAGACAATTACAAGAAAAGAAACAAAAGATTTCTTAGGTAAGATTAGGTAAGAACAATAAAAATTAAGTAACAAAGAAAAAATCCATATGTACAATATTAAAAAACATAAGATATTTAATTATTAGAAGAGTATATACAGAATCATATTGTAAGTCTGTGTAGAAGAGTTTGGTGAGTTTGGTTAGATGGCTGGGTGAACAGAAAAATAAAGAAAAACTCCAGTTAAGCTGGAGAAAAATCGGAATCTGCAGGGATTCCAAGGCCAAAAGAACTACACGCCTCCACTGGTCATTCTACCAAACTAAATGTGCTTATAATCCTCATGTTTTCCTGGCTTCATCTTTAAAGGACTCGATGCAATCAGTCTTGTGGAGAGCTTCTTTTATTCCAGCATCACAAGTGTCTGCATAGTGCATTGGTCAAATGGTAGTGGCACAGTAGGAGATGATCTGGGGAGGCCTATATTTGGAGGGTTGCACAGGGATGAAATACTTAGAGCCATTGTCAGTAGGCCCTGGGTTGCTCCTGGTACAGGACTATGTTCAGCCTCATCTATCCAGAGTGTGTAGGCAGTTCCTGAATGACAAAGGCATTGATGCCATTGACTGGCCTGCATATCCCTTAGACCTGAATCCAATTGATGACCACTGGGACATTATGTATTGTTGCATCCAACGCTGCCAAGTAGTGCCAGAGACTGTCCTGGAGCTCACTGATGCCTGATCCAGGTCTGGGAGGAGATCCCCCAGGATACCATCTGCTGTCTCATCAGAAACATGCTCAGACTTTGTCAGGAGTGCATGCTAGCATGTGGGGGGCATACACACTGCTTTGTCACATTATGAGTTGCCCTGATGAAATTCATGGAAGTTGGATCAGCCTGTGATTTGAATTTTTGACTTTGATTTTTGTTGAATCCAGTGCTCAATGGTTTGATGATTTTGGTTTCTATTGACTGTTGTTGAATAATTTGATCTCAACAAATTACACAATATTACTCAGTAAAGATTTTTCACTTGAATATTTTGTTCATTGAGAACCAACATGTGATTTATTTAAGTCTTTCCTTCATTTTTTTGAGCAGTATATATATAAATGATTTGGATTAAAATATAAATAATGAGTTAGTTAAGTCTGCAGAAGATGCAAAACGTTTTGGCAGATAATCTGGAATGAGTCAAATCTTTTCAGAGGGACTTGGACAACATACAGGATTGGGCAGATTTGTGGCAGATGAAATTTAATGTAAATAAATGTATTATAGTTGGAAAGTAAAAACGTTCAGTTTGAATACGCAATGAGAAGTATGAAAATGGAAAGTATACCTTATGATAAGGATTTAGGAGTCGTAATGGATTTGACACTTTCATCCTCCAGACAGTGTTCAGAAGCCATTAAGAAAGCTAATAGAATGTTAGGCTATATATCATAACTAGCAAAATACCCGCGCTTCGCAGCGGAGAAGTAGTGTGTTAAAGAGGTTATGAAAAAGTAAAGGAAACATTTTAAAAATAACCTAACATGATTGTCAATGTAATTGTGTTGTCATTGTTATGAGTGTTGCTGTCATATATATATACATATACACATATACACACACATATACAGATATATTATATATACATATACACATATATTTTTTATATATATATTTTTTATATATATATATATATATATATATATATACACATACATACATACATACATGCATATACACACATAGATGCACTTACAATAACATAGAAATCAATATAAACAACATTAACATCATTATCATATGAGAATATGAAGTAATATATAAGAAGCACATTTCATATAAATATAAATAATTAAACATTAAAATCTTCTTGTATAATTTGCTACCGTGGCTTTTCGTTGGTCTGTCCAGGATTTTAAATCACCTGTAGCTTGCAAACTGTTTCACCTATTGACTTGAAATGTGGTACACATATAATACGTCACGTCTGCTATCCGCTTTATGGGTGATGATTGTATTACTCTTTTTATGTTTATTTTATTTTAGAATCAACTCCTATCTGCGCACACCAGGGCGGCCGTGGGCAGATGCGTATGGTGTATTCAGTCCATGTTATCGTGCATTGCGCTGTCACTGGTATTTTGATAAAAGAATTTGAACAATATATAAGAAGCGTATAAATTATTAAACAGTAAAACATTAACATTTAAGAAGTAAAGTTACATTGAGTACTACTGCAGTGCCTTCGGGTATACCTCATTTTTTCTTTGCCCATTACATGCTTAAATGTATACATTTTTTGGTGTACCTACCCGAGAACACGCAACATATAACCGACCGTGGGAGAAGCATGGATTTTAAAGAAGCGTTGAGTTCATCTGCTGGTCTCCCTCGTGGAATAACTGGTAATGTTTGACTAAAATCTACAGCGAGTAAAACGACATTACCTCCTTTTTTTTTTGTACGATCTCTGAGATGTTGCTTTTTTTCGGTTCAAGGCTTCATAAGCTCTTTTATGTTCCATGGTGTACTTAATAAGTACTAATTATCCCAAACCATCTTCTTTGAATGTTGCAAGACTTTCGCCTTGTATGTAGATCGGGGTAATTACATTCATTGCATTCCTAGTCTGAATCACAATCTGATTGTATGGGTGGTTACCTGGCACTGTAGGGTTGACACCCGTCCTTTAAAATACGGAATCGTGCCGCGTTTGACAATGAAATTGCGCGTCCCATTTTGAATCAATACTGGACGGGATTTATCCCGTATTTTTTTAATCATTTTTTTTTTAAAGCAGCGTCTCATGCAAATCATCCCACACGCATTTTATGAAGATGCCTCCTTTCCTACTTTTGATTGGGTAATACTTGATGTCATCGTTAGTTTGATTGGTGTTTTTAACTGTCCAGTGAGGAGGGCGTGTCTTTTAAGTACAGTCTGCAAAGTGTTGGCACTGAGATGTGGCGTCAGCGCCATACTTGAAGCCCCTAACGTTGCGGTCAGCAAGTCGGCTAACATCCGCCATGTGCCGTCTTTCAGTTGCGAGAAGCAGATCATAGAATGGTTGAAACTGTTGCCCCTAACGTTGCGCCACGGCGTGTGGTTCGTTTATACCTCGTGTCTTCTCATTAAACTTTTATCTCGCGAATATGCTTAACTCGCTCCGTTCTCAATTGTTTAATTAATTTTTTGCTCTTCGCTGTTTGCGGCTGTTCCTCCATTTCCCCCTACTTCGTTCTTTTATCTCGCGAATATGTTATTGCAATCCTTAACGGGAGCGTTTCAATAAACTGATTGAAAATAGTTTTGCATTTACCTTTTTAGTAAAAGGCGAGCTTTTAAGCCTGAGAAATCACCCCGTAAATGCACACGTTTAATTGGACATGTGTTAATATGTATGGTTACACAGTATTAAAAGACAGTGAACAACATCAGTTACCTTTGTTCCCGCGTTTGATAAAAGGTGAGCTTTTAAGCCTGAGAAATCACCCCGTAAATGCACACGTTTAATTGCACATGTGTTAATATGTATGCTTACACAGTATTAAAAGACAGTCAAAAATTAACGTCATTTACCTTCGTTCCCGCGTGCGACTCGTGCTGTAAATCTCTTCCTTGTTTTTAGTTCACGTGATTACGTAGGAGGCGTGATGACGCGATACGTGACTCCGCCTCCTCCATTACAGTGTATGGACAAAAAATATGTTCCAGTTATGACCATTACGCTTTGAATTTCGAAATGAAACCTGCCTAACTTTTGTAAGTAAGCTGTAAGGAATGAGCCTGCCAAATTTCAGCCTTCCACCTACACGGGAAGTTGGAGAATTAGTGATGAGTGAGTCAGTCAGTCAGTCAGTGAGTGAGTCAGTGAGGGCTTTGCCTTTTATTAGTATAGATGAGTAGTGTACACGTCAAATGAAGTTATGTTCAAGCTTTATAATGCACAGGTAAGGACTTATTTGGAGTACTATGTACAGTTTTGGTCTCCAGATTTCAAAATGGATGTATCAGCACTAGAAAAAATCCAGAGAAGAGCTACCAGGTTGATTCTAAGGCTATAGAGGATGAATTATGAGGAAAGACTTAGGATGTACTCACACTAGCAATTTCTTCCATGCTTGAGCATATTTATCTGCAAGTAGCCCCCCCAAAATCTAGTTTGACTAATGTGATCGCTCCGTGCCAAACCAACCTTACAATGCCCTGGCCCGCTTGGAGGAAGACTCGGAGACAGTGTGATCACTAAACATGCCCGAACACAGAATACAGACATCACATCAATGATGCAACAAGTTATTCAACAAACTTTTTTCTCATTTCAGTTGATACAATATGAGTTAAAAACAGGTTTTTATTATCTCCTTAGAGATGAATGTGAATTGTAGTTGACAAGAAAAGTGAAAAAGAAAAGGGAGGGACAATTACTCTTGGGTACAGTACGGAACAAGCGTGCCTAGTGTGAGTACACCCCAAAAAAGATGAACCTTTTCAGATTAAGCAAAAGGAGATTAAGAGGAGACATTCAAAACTGAACTCAATGTTATTTTGGAACAATTATGAGGATATGAGTAGCGATCTTTGTTGGACTGAATGGTCTGTTCTTGTCTAGATTATTCTAATGTTCTAATTTGAATCCACAAGTGTGAATGGCCAGGTAATGCACAACACTAACCTTTACATATTTGACATGGTGATATCATGTGCCACACACACAGTGCCTAGCAACAGCTTGTCAACAAGACCAAACAGGATGCATAACAATTTGACTCAGTGGTGCCATGGCAAAATGTATTTATTTTTTTTATTAAAAATAGCATCCAAATTTATGACAATGAACTATTCAGTATTTGCTAAGAACCTGGAAGAGATGAAATTTATAAAGAATTAAATGATGCGAGTTTCTTTTACTTGAACTATTTTTACATGTCTTTTATAACAGTCTATTTTCATATTGTGTGGTGTAGACTTTACATATATGTCAGTATTGTTTTCTAAAATGTATTTGCTGAGAGTCTATTGCAGGTGAGCACATGAATTAAAGGCCTAAATAAAGACTAGAGCTTAAAAAGCTCTACCTTTAGTCCCATTCGGTGCCCGATAGTTGGACATGACCCGGTTGTATGAAATGAGTTGTGTTAGGACTCTTTGCAACTTGAGGGAGAAATGTTGGTGGTTGTGCAAAATATGCTCCACTACATATACATTTACACACTACAACTGAGAATACTACTTTGGTCTTCCTTTAAAAAATAACTATTTTGCTCATAACTTTTTCACTCTTACACCTGCTAATTTTTCTAAAGTTCCTTAAGGAGGACATCCCAGACCTAAGTAATTGTTACCATTTTTCAGTGAAATTACTGTTTTATTTTCCTCTAATCAAAACATTTACTACTTTAAGCTACAGGTAGTGTCTCTTATGTGGACAATTTGTTTTTTCAACTTTAAACTAGCATCTCACCATCAATGCCAATTTCTAAGAAGTTTTTTTATACCTTAAGAAACAAAGGTATTTCACAAATAACATCACATTACAAAAGAACACTTTGTAAGGTTTCACAGGATATTGCTGAGGTATTAAAAGAACTTTACAATCTCAAAAAAAAATGATAGTGTGGAAGTAATTAACATGCAAGCCTGTTAACTTGCTATGATGGCACCACCTGATAAGGGAGAGTGAACCAACATTTTATCTTTGAAATTGTTATAGTGTACTAATAGCACTGCTCCCACAGCAATACTAGCCATCTGAGCTACAGAAGTTCCTTTCCTCAGCAGGTCAGGTGTCTGGTGTCCACATTTTCAATGTGTCAGGTTGTGGACAAGACTTGTTGGACACAGTTGTCAAACCTGATCTCTATTACAATAGTGACTCAGAAGAGCAACTCTCAATTAGGTTTGACTTTAATATACTATTAAAATGGAAACATTACTTACAACATCTCAATCCAAGAAGAATCACCACACAAAGCAAAATGTATGTCAATTACACTAACCTCTGTTTTGCCTTTTACTAGATGAGTGTATAAAATAGCAGCAAAGGACCTCTCTAATAATGCACAAAGTGATCATTGAGGACAATGCCAACAATGAAATTCATGTCCTATTGCATGTTGGGTTGGGAGCATGCGCTGCACCCACCACACGCCGAACCACCTGGATTGTGACCCAAATGCAGTGGGTGACACCTCAGCACCATACTGGAAAGTGTGAGGTTTTTACAGTGGCTGGAGTGCCAATCATGCCACCAACCCTCAAGTTTTCCCTGTAGGTTGGAGGACCTTCTTGCAGGGCCGGATGTAGAGTAATATCATACAGAGGACAGAGCAATTGCAGGTTAAGTGCCTTGCTCAAAAACCCAATGGAGTAGATGCATAGTGTGTATAATTTTTTTAATTTAATATTCCTATGAAAGCATATGAAATATCCTTCAGGTTTGTGTTTTCAGAAGTTTATTTTGAAAAAAATAGAGTCCAGGGGCAGATCTGTAAACTGTGCGTATGCACAAAAATATTATGCATGCCCGTTTCCAAGCTCATATCCCGATGTATAAAAATTAAACTTGGCGTAAAACCACGCACATTCTCACAGCAGCCTCCCCATTTGCGTACAGACGTTTCTGCTCAGTTTTGCAGACAGGCAGCACCCAGGGTCAAAGCAGTGCTATTATTCCTGTGTGGTTTCCCTTTCTTTGTTAGATTCACATTCATGACATGGACTTTATAGCGGGTTGGATAATGGATGGATGGATGGATAAATTGATAGCTTAATTTAAATAGTGTATGCTGTTAACAATTAAACATGTGGGGGCATGGTGGCACAGCTGTATGGGGACAGGCGCGACCCTGGATGGATAAATGGATGGAATAATTAAACAAGTATTACAAAGATTTTTCAATGTTTCTTAAAAGTTTTGAAGAATTGTTGCAGCTTACATCTGGTTTTAAATTTATTGCAGAGCTTATTGTGTGGCGATTGATTACGTGGAGAAAGAAAACAGAAAAAGAGGAATTGGGGGTTGGTATGTTTGACAGACACGGTACTGCTGCAATAAATTATTTCAGCAAGCATTTTGCGGGAGTCAGGAACAATCCCTGGAGGGGGGAGGCAAGAACAATCCCTGGATGGGGTACCAGCTCATTACTACTACTGTGCCACTGTGCCCCCATGTTTAATACATGCTTTAATGCATTTCATCATGAAAATGATATCAAGCATACATCTTAGTATTCTAAAATGTTCAGATAGATGTAATATCATGAATGTAATTTATTCTGTGTGGAGATCAGCTTTCTGTCTATGAAAGAGAAAGTCAGTTTCATATACATAGAACACATAAAATACAAAGCATATAGTGTGCTAATTTAGTTAAGATGGGATTTGAGAAACTAGTAAATTAAACATCGATTTTAATATGAAGTTTAAGACGTTCTACTTTAATGACAAACTAAGAGATTAAAGTGGAAATTTTGAGATTCAATTCAACATTTTGATCTTTTTTTTTTCACTATGTCCCTATTTTTTTTCTTTTCTCTGTACCCTAATACGTTTCCGTATGACACTCAGATGGTGGACTAGGACTTGCCTTTTCACGGCGACTTTGATATCTGTCCACTTTTTTTTTTATTTCAGGCATGTGCCATATTTCTGAATTTGTACTTTCAAGTGTGTCTGCCACTCTGTATCACTTGATCAACCTCCTTTTGTTGTTTATACCACTGCTTAAACCAACAAATAGCATGTTTTACCTTGCCTCCACTTCATATTTGCAGAGATTCTATTTTATGCATGTTTTAGCCAATGTCTTTTCACAAAACGCTGAGTGTAAGGGGCTATTTATATTGATTTGCATATTCGAAGGGGCGTAATTCTGGGAGGAGTCTAGGTTGGGCAGCAGATGCGTGCACATGCGCTACATTTCACACTGACCGGAATTTATGGAGCAGAAGTTCATGGAAGTTGGCTTAAGCAGTATAAGAGCCCAGGTGTTTTTCTTCTTTAATTTTACTATGCAATGAAATTATACTCAATTCACAACCATATCAGCAATACGGTCCAAACAAGGTGAGGTTTCCATGTTTAGTATTTTATTTATTACATTTTTTTGATTGCCCACCCATATATATTCTGAATCTGCTGGTCAGACTAGTTAAAAGTTAAGCTAGAAGAAAATATCAATTCATCAAGCAGCTTAATCCATTTCAAGGCCATGGGCACTGTAGCCTAACTTGGCACCACTGGATGCGTGGCAGGAACCAACCCAGTACAGGACACCACTCCGACACAGGGCCAACTCATCCATATACCCACCCCTAGTTACACAAACTTGACCTATGTGTCCTTGTGATTGTGGAGGAAAGTGGGCTATCCAGAGAAAACCTCATGCAGGAATGGGGAGAATGTGCAAACTCCATATAAGCAGTGACTACACTATGATTAAAACTCTGAATGATGGAAGTGTAAGGCAGCAGTGCTAATCATAGTGCCATTTTCCGATCCTTGATATATCTTAATATATAGATACATACATACTTACATTCATACATTCTCAAACTGTTTACCCAGTTTAGTCCGGGTATCAGGAAAGGAGCCTAATATTACAGTTCTGTGTTCAAGACAGGTCACAACAGGGTTCCACTACATTGCAGGACACACATCTACACTCACTTGCACCTGGAATCAATTTAGAGTCACTAGTTACAAGTCTTTAGTAATGTGTGAATGTGCAGACTCCACTGCAGGATGCCAGATCTATAAGGCAGCAGTACTAACCACTGTGTCATCCCTAATAACATATGTACATGCATATTTTTATTAGTATACTTTGAAAATAATAGTTAATTAGGAAAAAGTTTAGTTCAATGTAGCAATAATGAAATGAATGCTAGAGATAAAACATCTCCACTATATGAAGGCTAAATAGCTAGAATGTTGTGTTTTTAATTTGTTTGTACAACCTCTCGCTAATCTAACAGTTTATTATTTATTTGATCAGTGTGTAATAGTTACAGTATACACTATTGTGAAGTTGGTATATAGTGTACATGGGGTCACATTTTGCCACTGGTGAAGCCACAAGCTAGTTGCTAAAGTACAAAGAAATTAGAAAATAATGAAAAAAACCTTAAAAACGAATTTGAGACTGAAAGATATTTTGTATTAAGAATAACAGTGGAAGATGTCAGATAAACCAAATTAAATTATAATTTTCTCCACATTTTGACATTAGTTCCCTCTCTCAAGTTTATTTGTTTTATGCTGTTTTGTTGTATATAAGATTCTTCAGATAACTATTTAAAATAATCTCCACTAAAATAAATAACAGTCAAAGCCCCTTAATGCAAAATACTGTTCTATGATGTTTTTGGTTTTAGATGAACACTGACTGAAATTTCACATACTGTGATCTCCTTTACAGATGGTTGCTTGTAAGAATCACAGTTACTACTTCTAAAATCAAACAGGTTGCTTTTTATGCACAGCAACTTTGTTAACTTATATATCTTTTTTTAATTTTATCATGGTTGTGGTTATCATTTAGTTACAACAAATGATGAGTAAATAAGGTTGAAGTATACAGGAAAAACTCACAATGAGGTGTGCACCTTTACAAAGCTGTTAAAATTTGTGTAAGTTTAAGAGAGATTCAGAGTTTCCTACTTTATGTATTAACAAGTAAACCCCGCGATTCGCTAGCGAAATGGAAATCCTAGAATGGCAATCAGTTTCTGTTCCGTCCGATATGTGGATGGATGACATATCATGGAGGGCGTCTGGGGAAATGTCATTTAATCCAATAGGCATATCTGTACTAAAGCGGTTTCGTTTTGTGGAGACGTGAGTCTGTTGCATTCGCTGACACCGACCGCTTGAACAAGTTGTGTTGTTTGGGGGCCACCTACTGACTCTGGGAGGCCGCTGCATCTGACTGTGGGGTGAGCGCCACAGCGCAATATGCGCCTTGGTGGGAAGCCGCTACGTGAAGACATATCATGGAGGGTATATGCGGTGGTGTGGGCGGTCGCGTCCGGGCGGCCGTACAACCTGGCGTGCACGCTTTACCTCAGGTGTAGTTCACAGGTCGTAGTCTCGTTTCTGTGTTTTCTTTGGTTTGAGCCGTGACTCCTTTCGCAAGTGCGTTGTAGGCGCGCGCGTTGTCACAGTTGGTTTGAGCCGTGACTCCTTTCACAAGCGCGTTGTAGGCGTGCACGTTGTCACAGCATGGACCTTTGGTTTGAGCCTGTGACTCCTTTCGCAAGCGCGTTGTAGGCGCGCACGTTGTCACAGTTGCCGTGTGCCGTGACTCCTTTCGCAAGTGCGTTGTAGGTGCGCGTGTTGTCACAGCATGGACCTTTGGGGTTTCCGTACATCCGGTGAGCCCTGTGCCCTGCGCCCATCCGGTTTGCGCCCATCCGGTTTACAACCTTCAGTTAGTAATATGGATATTATAGGCAGATGCTGATTTGGTGCACTGTTTTACCAGTACTGCATATTTCCATGTCTGTTAAAAAAGACCAATGACTGGCAAAATTATTTGTTTTTGCATAAAGCAACTTTCCTTTTTAGTATTTTAACATAATTCAGTGGGTTGTAAACTCACCAACAAATCAAGCAGTATATACAGAAAATGTACAGCCATGGCACCATCTTATGATCTTCTTCTGCAACGATGAGATATGTAATGGGTACCTAGTTTAAAATAGGTTAATTAGGGCCATTGTTGCTTTTGCATCTTGAACTTCATAAAATCTGCACTTTCTCCAACATATTGCTGCATGCAGTTTGTCACTTGTCCCATAGAGGTGCATTTGTACTACTCTTTCAGATATTTACTGCAGGAAAAAGAACTAAGATATTCTTCCTGTTTACTCTATAATGGAATATGGCCTTTGAAATTTAAATCAAATTTCCAGCCAAGGGCTTTGTTCTGATGGGCTGGTGCATTGCTAACGATTTTTCATTTTTTAATCTTAAGAATTTGAACCCATTCAATTCACCTACCCAATTGGTCTCGTCCATTACAGGAGATGGACGTCTGAAGCGGAACTCCTTTATTTTCTCATGTATTTCTTATTATTTAGAGTTATCCTGTATTTACCCGACCCGAGGAGCTTCCACTACACTATATAAACATGAGTAACAAGAAGAGAAGTCAGAAAGAACCGGAAAAGAAACTTAAAGCTACATCAAAGTCTAGACAGACATCAAGCCCAAGTACGAGGTACGGCCTCTCGGAGACTGACCAGGAACTGGCAGACGAATGCGCAGACTTCCTAGGACCCCGCTCCACTGCATCGTCTCCAGTTGAGGTCGAAAATGGGAGCGAGGGTGCAAGTGATGCAGGTCACGATGGATCGCCGATTTCAGAAGATCACTCGAAATTAGAAAAGGCCCTGCAGTATGTGCTCTCATCTACTCCTCGTGAGCCCGAAGCATCGGCTGTAATAGGAGCTGCAATTCCACCTGCGGAGCATGAAAACCGAAACGATCTGTCCGAACTGAAAGAGATGATCACAACACTGGCCACTGCCACGGCTATGGCCGTAAGTGAGCTTAAGAAGGAGGTTAAGAAGGATAACAAAGACCGGGAAATGCGTCTATTTAATCGTTTTGACGCGACCTTTAAAAGGTATAGTGGGGAAATTAGAGGAATACATTGAAGAAAACAGATCCAAACTGAAAAAACTTGCCGATCAGCTGGATGACGTTAAGCAGGCATTCACGGCTCGAATTGAAACAGCGGAACAATTGGCATCTAACGCTGATGAAAAAGCTACAGCTGTGAATTCCGAATGCCAAAAACTCAGAGACAGACTTGCAACCGTGGAAGATGGGTGCAGAAGGAATAATATTAGAATCGAAGGTCTACCTGAGAAACGAGAAAGTACAAACCCAGTGAAATTTGCAGTAGAATTACTCTCTAAAATGATTGGAGATGACTTTAAATCAGATAACGAGATAGCAGCAGCTTATCGTATATGCAGATCAAATACCTTTAAACCTAGGTCTTTTATTGTTCGCTTTGAGCGATTACGATGTAAGCTTGATGTGATGGCACTTCTCAAACACAAGCAAGAGATTATATTTGAAAATAATCTCATTTGTATTTTCCCTGACTTCTCACCTTTAACAGCTGCAAAACGGGCAGCCTTCTTCAACATTAAACAGCTGTTACGGAAAGCCGGTATCAGATACAGCCTGTTGTATCCCTCCAAACTGAAAGTGGAAGTTCAAGACCAATATTATGTATTTTCAAGCAAGGAGGAAGCTGAAAAGGAATTAAAGAAGCTGTTCCCGACACTCTTTTGAAAGACAATAATGAGCCGTATCCTGTCATGGCATGGCAAGGAGTTATCACCTGCTGTCTGATCCACTTGTAAAGATACGGGTATTATAATTATACATCCTTTTCTTTACTTGGACGCTATATGTTTATGTGTTAATTGCAATTATAGACGTGAGTGTATGGAAGTAATTAAAGTAGGGTTTGTTTTTTCTTTTCTTTTTTTTTCTTTTGCTACCCTAAACGAGACTTTAACATCATACCCTTGGTTTATTGTTATTTCTATTATTGCATTAGGATTTACTATGCTTATCCTAGACCACTTTTTAACACCATTCCCAGGGTTCATTATTTTATTATCTTAATATTTTAAAATTGCTGAAGATTATATTTTAAGCTTAAAGACTGTTAATGATTATATTTTTGGCAGATAGTATTTAGACTTTAGCTGCAATAGATATCTCTAGAACTTTTTAATTCTCAAACGCCGCTGTCGGGGTGGGGTGGGGGGGGGGGGGGCTTGTTTTGTTTTGGACGTGCTGTGTCTCTCGGTATGTCAGAGGACTGGGACATTGTGAAGTGGGGTCTAGCCTCATATGGGGAGGCAAAATGGGGGGGGATAAGGGGGGGGGAGAGAAGGCTATATCTAATCTATCCTTTTAGTCCTTATATTTATAACTGTCAACGTAACAATAGGCTGTATGGCAATAACTCGTGGGGAAATTGGAAATTAAGATTAAAACTGCCTCACTACCAGTTAAGACTATAAAATGACATTAAAAATTCAGAATCAATGTCTCCATGATGGGACAGTTAATTTTGTGAGCTGGAATGTTAAAGGCCTGAATCACAAATTAAAGAGAAAGAAAGTATGCTCTCATCTAACAGGCTTAAATGCTAAAATAGTATTTTTACAGGAGACCCACTTACTAAGCAAGGATCAGTTCCGGCTACAAAAAGACTGGACTGGCCAAATGTTCCATTCTAGCTTTACAAAGAAAACTAGAGGTGTGGGAATTATCATACATAGAACAGTCCCATTTGTAACATCAGATGTAGTATCGGATCCTGAAGGGAGATATGTGATGGTCATGGGCAACTTATTTAACTGTAAAATGATTTTGATAAATGTTTATGCACCCAATGTCTATAATAAGGAATTCATGCAAAATCTATTTGCATCCATTCCCAATGTGAACACTCATAAAATTATAATGGCTGGGGACTTTAATTGTGTTTTAAATCCACTCTTAGATAGGACTCCTGCCACAGGGGGGACGATATCTAACACTGCAAAGACAATTACACAGTTTGTAACCGACCACAACTTATCAGACCTCTGGAGGTTTCTAAACCCAAACTCAAGAACATATTTGTTCTACTCACCAGTGCATCATAGCTACTCAAGAATTGATTATTTCTTTATAGATAATAATTTCTTGCCTACGATTAAATCTTGCAAATACGACACAATTGTTATTTCTGACCATGCACCTCTGGTTTTGGAGCTAAAATCATTATGCCCCTCACACTCACCTCGCAGATGGCGTCTTAACCCACTTCTATTAGCAGACGAGAACTGTACAGAATTTATATCCAAACAAATCAGCTTCTTCCTAGAGACAAACACACCCTCAGAGGTTTCTGCAGGAACACTCTGGAAAACTCTAAAGGCCTTCTTAAGAGGACAGATTATTTCATATCTTTCCCACAGAAATAAATTAGAAACCAAGAAAGTGTCAGAGCTAAGAAACGAAATTACTAGAATAGATGAAGAACAAGCCAGGCGTCCAAGTGAGGCTCTTCATAGGAAAAGGCAGGCCCTGCATACAGAACTCAACATCTTGACAACTAAAGAAACTGAACAACTTATTTATAAATCAAGACATCATTACTATGAACACGGAGAGAAAGCTAATAAGCTTTTAGCTCAACAAATCCACAAGCAAGAAGTTTGCAATGCAATCCCAGTAATCACCAACACGAATGGAGTTGAAATCATTGACCATAAAAATATAATGCACACATTTAGAGACTACTATAAAACCTTATATTCTACTGAGTTTAAAGAAGACAACACACAATCTAGTGCATTTCTGGATACATTACAGATACCACAAGTAGATACTTTTAGTGCTGAGGAACTGGATAAACCTCTGACCCTATCAGAATTACAAGATGCTATAAAGTCACTTCAAGGCGGGAAATCAGCAGGCCCTGATGGCTACCCTGTAGAATTTTATAAGAAATTCTCCACTCAGCTTGCTCCCCTCTTATTGGCAACATTTACAGAAGTTAGAGACAATCAAATTCTACCTCAAACTTTTCGTCAAGCATTAATCACCGTCTTTCCTAAACAAAATAAGGACTTGTTACAATGTGCATCATACAGACCAGTTTCACTTCTGAATAATGATGTTAAGATACTCTCAAAAATTATAGCTAGAAGGATGGAGAAAGTGCTGCCTTTGGTAATATCACAGGATCAAACTGGATTTATTAAAGGCCGACACTTATCTTCCAGTCTTCGACGCCTGTTTAATGTAATATATTCACCAGCCAAGTCAAACACCCCAGAGATATTATTATCATTGGATGCAGAAAAAACATTTGATATAATTGAATGGAACTACCTTTTCACTGCATTGGAGAAATTTGGGTTTGGCCCGAATATTTGTGCATGGATCAAACTACTGTACACCAGTCCAGAAGCTTCAGTTTGTATTAACAACATTTGTTCAGACTACTTTAAACTAGAACGTGGCACCAGACAAGGATGTCCCTTGTCACCACTGCTGTTTGCAATCGCCATTGAACCACTGGTGGTTCACTGTCGAAATTCTTATCAGATAAAGGGGATTATCAGAGAAGGACTGGAACAGAAAATTTCTCTATATGCAGATGATATGGTTTTATATATATCAGACCCAGAAAACACTGTGCCTGCAGTTTTAACAGCACTTACAGAATTTCAAAAGATCTCTGGTCTCGGAATTAATTTGAATGAAGGTATACTCTTTCCAGTGAATTCACAAACATATAATATTGGATTGGACACCCTACCTTTTACCATAGCAGATCAGTTTAAATACCTAGGGGTAAATATCACAAGTAAACATAAAGCTCTTTATCAATAAAATTTCGCCATCTGTATGGAAAAAATTAAGCAAGACTTGCATAGATGGTCAACCCTTCATCTCACGCTAGCCGGAAGAATTAACGTTGTTAAGATGAATATCCTTCCTAAACTTCTTTTTTTATTTCAAAACATTCCAATATATATCAATAAATCATTTTTTAAGCAATTAGATTCAACAATAACCTCATTTATTTGGAAATCAAAACATTCACGTATCCGAAGAGCGACCCTACAAAGACCTCAGGCAGAAGGTGGCATGGCTGTACTTAATTTTCAGTTTTATTACTGGGCAGCTAACATACAAGCCATAAAAATCTGGACACAAATAAATGAACATACACAGGCTTGGTCCGCAATAGAAGTAAAATCCTGCAGTACTTCTTTATATTCCCTGCTCTGCCCAAATGCAAGTTATCGCAATTATACTAATAACCCAGTTGTGCTTCACTCACTCAGAACATGGAACCAATTTAGAAAGCAATTTAAGATGGAAAATCTTTTATCTGTGGCACCTCTGCAGGAGAACCACCTCTTTCAACCCTCACAAACATATCTAGTTTTTAATATCTGGAAAAGATTTGGGATTAAATTGCTCAGAGATCTTTATATAGACAATATCTTTGCATCCTTTGAACAATTACATTCCAAATTGAACCTTCCAGCTACACATTTCTTTCACTATCTTCAAATTAGAAACTTTGTTAAACAGAACCTGCCCGATTTTCCTCATCTCGTACCCTCCACCATGCTTGAAAAAATACTGCTCAATTTCGAGGACTTAGACACCATTTCTGCAATATATAAAATTTTATTAGAGTCCCTTCCTTTCAAAGATCCTAGAGGACAATGGGAAAAAGATCTCTTAATTAATATATCAGAAAAGGAGTGGAAGGTAGCAATGCAGAGAATTCACTTGAGCTCCATATGCGCAAAGCATAGAATTATTCAACTCAAAATTATATATCGAGCTCATCTGTCTCGCTTAAAACTGTCCAAAATGTTTCCAGGGCAAGATCCAACCTACGAACGCTGCAACCAAGCTTCACTGGGTCACATGTTTTGGGCCTGCACCAAATTAACATCATTTTGGACCAAAATTTTTAAGTGCCTTTCAGACAGCCTTGGTGTCACAATCCCTCCTAACCCATTAATAGCTGTGTTTGGTGGTCTTCCAGATGGATTTGAAGTGGAGAAGGACAAGCAAACTGATTGCATTCACTACACTTTTGGCACGCAGACTGATTTTGTTAAATTGGAAGAATCCTAACTCTCCTCTAATAAGTCAGTGGGAAACTGATGTTTTATATTATTTGAAACAGGAAAAAATCAAATTCTCAATTAGAGGATCTGTACAGAATTTTTTCAAAACCTGGCAGGATCTAATCAATAATATTTTAGAATAAGAAGAAATAATTATTTCCGCATTTCTTTTCCTTCTCTATTTACCTTTTTTGCCCTATTAAACTCAACAATTTAGGCATGTTTACAAGCCTTAAGTATTACTCCTTTGGCCATGCTGTGCTTCTCAGGGGTGGGGTTTGATTTGTTTTCAATCCTATTTTTTTGTAAAAATTGATCTATTTGTATGGAATGATTACAATACAATTAATAAAAAGAAAAAAAAGAATTTGAACCCATTCCAAAAGATTTTTTTACCGTAATTCATTGTGCATATTACTTTGTAAAATCAATTTTATCTACAGAATACCTGGATGCTTTGGTTTTTCAATTATTTTAGTAAACCCAAGGCTCTATATACAAATGCAATTAACTGAATTCATGTTTATGCATTCTTCCAATTGTACTCTTAATACTTTAGGTTATTTAAATGCTACAGGGTGTGATAAATAGTACTCATAGCTTAAGGATTCATCTCCTGGTCTGTTTGCAGTATATCTCCCAGTTTGCATGTTTTTCTTTCATAATGTACTTGTTCAGTTCACTGGTAATTTAAAATTGGCCAGGTGTGAGTGAATGAGTGAGTGTGTCCTGTTAAGGGTTGGGTTATACCAGTGTGACTAATCAGCAGTACTGCTGCTCAGTGCTAGAAAAAGTAGATGAGAAAATATATTATAGAGTTCATGTCTTCTCATGTTTGTTTGAATGGGATTAAACTGTGATTTGTGAATCAAACATGATGTCACTAACAGGAGTCCTAAGCTATAACTTTTGTATCTGCAAATACATCCTTAATTTGGTACAATAAACGGTAAGTGAGAGATGTCTTCCAGACTACTGTCATCTTTGTGAATAAGTAGTAATTATTATTTTTTCTTTTAAAAAAATAAGTTTGTAGGTATTAACTTCATTTGATAAATATAGGCTGAGGTATTTTTTATTGAATAACATTGTGCACAGCTAAGACCTGTCGGGTTGGTACTTTGTGTATTGTTGCTGCTTGTCTTAGTTGCCTTCTATGTTGAGTTTAGCTTCTTCCGATAGTCCAATGGCATGCTGTTAACTGGTGGCAGTTAATCATGCCAATGTATATATGTGCATGAGTGTGCTGTACAATTTATAATATACCATTCTAGTCTGATTCCTGTTTTGTACTCGCTGCTCTTGTTGTTCAAGTCTTCAGCTTCTCATGACTTTATACTTGATAAACAAGTTAGTAGCCCTGTACTGTAAAGGAATATGTCACTAAGGCCGATTTTTTTTCTTAAATTGTACTGCTTACTTGTTTCTGCAGTATATTCAAGGAATTTTGTTTACAGTGGATTTAGAAAATACTTAAATTCCTTCACATTTTTCAGATTTTGTTATGTTGCCGCCTTTTTCTTTAATTACAGTAATCCCTCGCTATATCGCGCTTCGCCTTTCGCAGCTTCACTCCATCGTGGATTTTATATGTAAGCATATTTAAATATATATCGCGGATTTTTTGCTGGTTCGCGGATTTCTGCGGACAATGGGTCTTTTAATTTCTGGTACATGCTTCCTCAGTTGGTTTGCCCAGTTGATTTCATACAAAGGACGCTATTGGCAGATGGCTGAGAAGCTACCCAACTTACTTTTCTCTCTCTCTCTCTCTCTCTCTTGCGCTGACTTTCTTTGATCCTGACATAGGGGGATTGAGCAGGGGGGCTGTTCGCACACCTAGACGATACGGACGCTCGTCTAAAAATGCTGAAAGATTATCTTCACGTTGCTACCTTCTGTGCAGCTGCTTCCTGAAGCGACATGCTGCACGGTGCTTCGCATACTTAAAAGCTCGAAGGGCACGTATTGGTTTTTGCTTGTTTGTTTTTCTCTGTCTGTCTCTCTCTCTCTCTCTCTCTCTCTCTCTCTCTGCTCCTGACGGAGGGGGTGTGAGCTGCCGCCTTCAACAGCTTTGTGCCGCGGTGCTTCGCATACTTAAAAGCCAAACAGCCCTATTGATTTGTTTGCTTTTCTCTATCTCTCTGACATCTGCTCCTGACACGCACTCCTTTGAAGAGGAAGATATGTTTGCATTCTTTTAATTGTGAGACGGAACTGTCATCTCTGTCTTGTCATGGAGCACAGTTTAAACTTTTGAAAAAGAGACAAATGTTTGTTTGCAGTGTTTGAATAACGTTCCTGTCTCTCTACAACCTCCTGTGTTTCTGCGCAAATCTGTGACCCAAGCATGACAATATAAAAATAACCATATAAACATATGGTTTCTACTTCGCGGATTTTCTTATTTCGCGGGTGGCTCTGGAACGCAACCCCCGCGATGGAGGAGGGATTACTGTATTATAATACATTTTTCCCCATCAAGTAACACTCAATACCTTAGACTGAAAAGCAAAAACAGGATTTTAGAATTTTTTTCAGGTATATTAAAAATAAAAAACTGAAATATTACATTGATACAGTTATTCAAACTCTCTACTCAGTACTTAGTTGTACAGTAATCCCTCCTCCATCGCGGGGGTTGCGTTCCAGAGCCACAAGCGAAATAAGAAAATCCGCGAAGTAGAAACCATATGTTTATATGGTTATTTTTATATTGTCATGCTTGGGTCACAGATTTGCGCAGAAACACAGGAGGTTGTAGAGAGACAGGGACGTTATTCAAACAATGCAAACAAACATTTGTCTCTTTTTCAAAAGTTTAAACTGTGCTCCATGACAAGACAGAGATGACAGTTCTGTCTCACAATTAAAAGAATGCAAACATATCTTCCTCTTCAAAGGAGTGCGTGTCAGGAGCAGAGACTGTCATAAAGATAGAGAAAAGCAAACAAATCAATAGGGCTGTTTGGCTTTTAAGTATGCGAAGCACTGCGGCACAAAGCTGTTGAAGGCGGCAGCTCACACCCCCTCCGTCAGGATCAGGGAGAGAGAGAGAGAGAGAGAGAGAGAGAGAGAGAGAGAGAGAGAGAGTTTGTTTTTCAATCAAAAATCAATACGTGCCCTTCGAGCTTTTAAGTATGCGAAGCACCGTGCAGCATGTCGCTTCAGGAAGCAGCTGCACAGTGAAGATAATCTTTCAGCATTTTTAGACGAGTGTCCGTATCGTTTAGGTGTGCGAACAGCCCCCCTGCTCAATCCCCCTATGTCAGGATCAGAGAAAGTCAGCGCAAGAGAGAGAGAAAAGTAAGTTGGGCTTCTTCTCAGCCATCTGCCAATAGCGTCCCTTGTATGAAATCAACTGGGCAAACCAACTGAGGAAGCATGTACCAGAAATTAAAAGACCCATTGTCCGCAGAAATTCGCGAACCAGCAAAAAATCTGCGATATATATTTAAATATGCTTACATATAAAATCCGCGATAGAGTGAAGCCGCGAAAGGCGAAGCGCGATATAGCGAGGGATCACTGTAGTCCCTTTGGTAACAATTCCGTCTTGGAATGTTCTTGGATTTGAGGCAACAAATTTTGAACACCTAGATTTTTACATTTTCTGCCATTCTTCCATGTAGATCCTGAAATCCTCTGTCAGGTTGGATGGAGACAGTTGTTGGACAGATATTTTCAGGTCTCTATAGAAGTGTTAAATGGGTTCAAGTTTGGATTCTGGTTTGGCAACTCAAAGATATTCCCAGAGTTGTCCCTAAGTCACTCCCACTTTGCTTTTTGCTTAGAGCCATACTCCTTTTGGAAGGTGAACATTCAGCACAGTCTGAGGGCCAGAGCACTCTGGATAATTAATTAAGGATATATATGTACTTGGCTGTGTTCAGCTTCCCTTCAACCTTGTGTAGTCTCTCAGTCCCTGCATGCCAAAAATATTCACACAGCAGCATGTGCTTTTTAAAGTTGATCCTCCAGCTAGGATGTTGGATATTTCTGGGTCCACTGTTCTTGAGGCTGATTATCCAATTAGCTGTGAACCACCCAGTCTCACTGAGATTGCACAGGTGGTGAACCAGCTGAGGGTAGGAAAGGCTGCAGGGATCTGTGGTAACTTCCTGGCTTTCCTCCTGACATTGCAAGCAATCTATGCTTCTATTTGGGAGACGGGCATCATCCCAACTGACTGAAAAATGTGGATTATATGTTACTATCTGGAATGGGACAGGTGATTGCCTGGATTGTGGCAACTACAGGGGCATAACAATGCTCTTCGTGCCAGGTAAAGTCCTTGCTAGGGTCATCCTCAATAGAATCCGTGACCACTTGCTCACCTACTAGCAACTGGAGCAGTCTGGTTTTACGCCTAAGAAGTCTACCATCGAGTGCATCCTGGCATTTAGGGTTCTCATAGAGTGCAAATGCAAATATCGGCAGAGTTTCTTTACCGCCTTTATTGATTTTTGTAAAGTGTTGGACTCAGTTGATTGAGATGCCTTGTGAGACATCCTGAGACTTCGCGGGATCCCTTCAAGGTTTCTGGTTATCATGACTGGCCTGTACACTGGTGCTGTGAATGCGGTGCAGAGTGGAGGCAGAACCTCTGCATTTTTCCCAGTTGATTCTGGGGTTCATCAGGGGTGTGTTCTTGCTCCTGCTCTGTTCAGTGCTTGCATGGACTGGGTGTTGGGCAAGGTCTTGGGGTCCAGCGGTTGTGGGGCATCTGTTGGTGAAGAAAGATTCATTAATCTTGACTTTGCTGACAATGATGTATTCTTCATGGAGTCAATGGAGGCTCTAATCGGGGCTCTCAAGAGACTAAGTGAGGAGTACCAAAGCTTGCGAGTGTTCTGGATACAAACCAAGATCCAGGCATTTAATGACCTCTTGGACACAGTTGTCAGCAGTGTGTATGTCTGCAGAGAGAGTGTTGACCTTATTGAGAGGTTTACTTACTTCGGCAGCAACATTCATGACTTTGGTGACAATTCCAATAAAACCAGTAGATGGATTGGGAGAGCATGGGGATCATGAGTTCGCTGGAAAAGGGTGTGCGGTGCTCCCAATATCTATGCACAAGGATGAAGGTCCAAGTTTTCAAATTCCTGGTGCTTCTTGTCTTGCTATATGGATGCGGGACATGGGTATTATCTGTTGACCTCAGACGAAGACTGGACTCTTTCTGTTGAAGAAGCCCCTGAGGAAGACAGGAATAATTTAATCAATCAGTCTTTATTCAGGCACCAGTGAGTACATGGATTCATGCGTTGCAAGGAAGAAGAGCAAAGTTCCCTTTTTTATATTTTCTCCCTCCCACTTCCCCTTACTTATCAAAAAGTATGATGTTTACTTAAGCATTTCATTTTATTAGACAAATGGACCATCTGTTTCTGTTTTGTGTACATGTCAGATGGACCCTAAAGAAGGAAAGGCCATCTTTCCTGTGTCTAACAGACGTGTTCCTAAAGAGGAAATTGTCCTAGGTCAGTTTACCACACCCTGTCTTATGACAGACACCTGTAAGAATAACCTGCCATCATAGCAAAACAGCTTTGTCAGCTTTTAACCCTTAGTAGATTGCAAATAGTTCGTTTTTCTTTCACACTTCATTACTGTGAGAATCCTTAGTTATTATTGGTTTGACTTTGTGTCAAATGAGCGTTTGCTTACCGAGTCCAGAGTGAGGCACGATACTTGCATTGTGAGGGAGCATCAGTTATGGTACTACGACCATGTGGCGCAGTTCCCTGAGGGTAATCCGGCTCACAGGATCTTTATTATTGAGGACCTGCCTGTGGGAATGCCAAACAGGATCTCAAGTTTTGTTGTGTGGTGTACCAGTGCATGCTCCCCAACCTGACCTATCCTGACCTGACCTGAGCATCATGTTCTCACCACCTTGCTTCTCCGTTGGAATAGACAGAACTTTGTTTGTCCCCAGGGCAACATTTGGCTATTTACAGAAGCTCTTTTAATAAATAAATACAAAAATAGATAAGTAAGTAACTAAATACTCACACACACAAACACACTTTGGTTTGAACTCACACTGGAATGACTATAAAACAGGAAAATTCAAAAAAAGAAAAAGGAAAGTTCTGACTTAGCTATCACAGTCGCAGTGAAGCATTACACAGACATATTGCTGAACCCTGTGGAACATCACTCTTAATGTCAGCCTGTTCTGGTAGGGTTTCTGGCACCATAACCCTCTGCTTCCAGTGTGTGATTCAATTTTGCACCCATCTACAAATAACGTCCTGAACTCCCACTTTAGTTAATAATAATAATAATGCATTTTATTTAAGTTTGATAGAGGGATGAAAAGGAATAAATGCAAACATAACGCAGACAGTGCCAGATGATACCAGACAAAGAATAAAAAACTGACATGTCAGATGTATTAAAGTGACTTCCTCACCAGTAATAAAGAAATTATGGTTGCTCTGCAGTAGATCAACAAAGAGCTACAGCTGTGATGGAAAGTGCTGAGACCATAAATGAAAAACAGAATTTCAGAAACATATTCAAATATTATATTACGTCATTATACTCTGTAGCGAATAAGGCGTTTGTCCACCTCTCGAACCCTCAGGTACCACTCTGAACACGAGGTAAAAGTACAATATTTTATTTGTCTACTGTACCATGCACAAAGCACTCTCCACACTACACTCATATAAACAATACACTATTCTTTCAATAACTCTCCTCCTCGCCCAGACACGTCGCCACCCTACCTCCCAGCTCAGCTCAGTGTTCTGGGCTTCCCACAGTCCTTTTATACACCCTGACCCGGAAATGGTTCCTGGCCAAACCTACAAGTCAGTTTTCCTTCCGGGTCAGGGCAAACAGTCCTTTTCTTCACCCCGGGAGCACGTCGCTTCCTCCAGTCACGTGACTGTGATGCACTCCCGGGTTATAGGGCACGCAAGAGCCCACTAGCCCCCCTACAGTGACTCCCGGTGGCCCCCAAGGTATCCAGCAGGGCTGTGTGTATAAACTACAGAGTCCATGAGGCCCTGCTGGAAGTCGGGGCACCATCATTCTGTCCGGAGGGCTCCTCCTAGCGGCCTGGGGGTGGCGACCGGAGTCCATAGCCGGTCGTCCATCACAGTCCCTCCCCCTTAGCGACGACCAGTGGGGCGGAGCGTTGATTCCCGCGAGGGACGTCCTCCTCCAGCCGTGGTTCCGCTGTCTAGATCCCCCAGCGAACCTTGGGGGAACGGTGTATCTGCTATCCCACCGCTCCCCTGTCCTCCGGGGACAACTACGCCACACGTGGCCCGGTTGCCGGCAGTTGTAGCACCGCCGACGTCCTCCTTGTGGCTTCTCTTCCCGAGACCGGAAACACCTCGGGAATTCAGTCAGCTCCACCCTGTCCTCCGCCAAGGAGGGTTTAACGGCCGCTTTGCTGCTCTCCGCCCTTTTCTTTAATTTGTCAGGAGACCCTCATTTTAATTCGGGGATCTCCTGCTTTCTCTGGGGCTTGTGCACAGCGTGAGGCTCTCTATGGAAAAGAGAGAGCCTCTTTGCTGTTTGCACGCCCGTTGTCCTATGCATACTCGGAGGCGGTGTCATTAGTACCGTATCGCTCCGGGTAACAGCACAATTCAGCTGCACCGGGGTGATCGGTACTTCCCCCGCCCCTTCAGTAACAAGCGACAACCCCTTTATCACGCGGGTCGGGCTCTTAAGGTCCGCGTTGTCCCGGAGCGGCGTCTGATACCGCCGCCCCGGTTCTATCGGATCGTTGCCCGACCACTCCGTCATTGTGCCACACTCCAATGTCGGGTTCACAGCGCTTTGGCAGCTGCTACTTTTTAAACGCGGTGCCGGTTCACACTGTGTCCCCTTATTATATACGGTACAGAGGGCACCTACCTGCACCGCCGCATTAATCGAGGCCGGGGCTTCACGGCCTAATCGCCGCAGGTATTCATACAATCTCCTCAGCGGCGCTTCGACTGTGGCACCCAGCTCCTCCAAACATCTCCTCAGGTCCTCGATCCCCTGAAAGAAACCCATTACGGGGTCGAGTACCTCTTCGAGATCTCGTACAGTCATATAGTTAGTTAATTCGGTCGGGGGTAAGTACATTTCCTTATTTTGGTCACCTGCCGACCAGGAACCAATGAGCACGTCCGCTCCTGGCACGTGCTCCGCTGGGCTTCGCAAGGGCTCCTGGGACGTGGAGTCTTCTGAGGAACGGGTGGCTGCAACAAGCCGACTGAGGTCTGCCTTTTTAACTTTAACGGCAGATCCTTCAGTCACATCCCGCCCCTCTTTGCCTTTATTTAATATTGGCGCTGCTTCGCTCGCCGCCCCCTTCCCCTTCAGGGAGCGCAGACGCGTTGGGGAATTATTTACCTCACCGACGGCTCCAAACTGACCTTCTTCCTGGTCGCCGTCGCGCGAGGTCACGTGGACATCATCCGCCAATGGGCTTCCTTTCCGCGGACGCCTAGACTGGCTTGCTTTCTTTCCTTCGCGGCCATCTTGTCTAGGTGTGAGTCGGGCGTGCTCTTTGTCCGCTTCGTGCAGACAAGCCTCTGCAAACAGAGAAAAACAAGCTCCCGGCGGTTCGTGTGCTTCCCCAGCACTTACCTCGGAACGTATGCGGTCTCATTCCAACTCCCTGTAATAATCTTCGGGAGTTGCAATCCTGCAACGTTCCGGCTGTCGTCCCGCTCGGGTTTGCTTTGCGTTGAGCAGCTCCCGATCTTCCTCACTGCCCGTCAGGTAAGTCCACAGCGTCTCCATCGGATCTGGGACAGAAGTCTTCTGGGCAATTCCAGCCTTCTTCCCAGTTTTCTTCCCCATAATTGTCTGCTGTAGAGGATGGCTCACAGCTGCAGCGCTCTTGGTCGCGGGTGGAGTTTTCACCCCCACGGTTACTAGAGGGACCTTCCCTGGGTTCTCTGCCACAACGAAATTTATATTTAAATGCAGGTTTCTGCCAACGGACGGCCAGAGTCTCCTGCCGACTACGCCAGTGTAGAGAATAAGGCGTTTGTCCACCTCTCGAACCCTCAGGTACCACTCTGAACACGAGGTTAAAGTACAACAATATTTTATTTGTCTACTGTACCGTGCACAAAGCACTCTCCACACTACAGTCATATAAACAATACACTATTCTCTCAATAACTCTCCTCCTCGCCCAGACACGTCGCCACCCTACCTCCCAGCTCAGCTCAGTGTTCTGGGCTTCCCACAGTCCTTTTATACACCCTGACCCGGAAATGGTTCCTGGCCAAACCTACAAGTCAGTTTTCCTTCCGGGTCAGGGCAAACAGTCCTTTTCTTCACCCCGGGAGCACGTCGCTTCCTCCAGTCACGTGACTGTGACACACTCTCAGGTTATAGGGCACGCAAGAGCCCACTAGCCCCCCTACAGTGACTCCCGGTGGCCCCCAAGGTATCCAGCAGGGCTGTGTGTATAAACTACAGAGTCCATGAGGCCCTGCTGGAAGTCGGGGCACCATCATGCTGTCCGGAGGGCTCCTCCTAGCGGCCTGGGGGTGGCGACCGGAGTCCATAGCCGGTCGTCCATCACAACTCTTTAACATTTAACACTAGAATTACCAGAGCCAACAAAAAAACTCGTAATTCCAGCCCACCTTAAATCCCTTCGCACCTCTCCATCAGCCTCTTTTGTCTTCTAAATGTGACAATAAGCCCAAGCAGCAAGCAGCATACTATACCATCCCCCCCACCGCCTCAGAACGGGCAAGAAGTTCTCCCAGTTCCTGCCTTGATTGATTATCTGGGAGTGAGCTACCCATAATTGTGAAAGGAAATAATTTGATGTATATTTTGTGTCTACAACAGTCTATGCAAACAGAAACGTTTTTCATGTTTTAGTAATAAATAACAAAATATAGACATGAACCAGTTGTAAATGTATGACATTTCTAAAAGTTAGCTTTTTTTCATCTTATTCTCTCAGTCACGTTCACGCTCTCCCTCGCCCCCCCCCTTCTGATCTGACTCTAACTAACAGCGCCAGTATAAATTCACACCTGATCTGATGCTGTTCGTTTTCAAATAATATTGCATTAGTGCGACGATGTTTTCTGATAGGTGCTATTCAGGTCATAAAATGATTTCTTCAAAATGTCACATATATTTGTGTCTTTCTTTTTTTTCCGGTGCTGCGCTGACATCATGCACCAGAAGGCGTGAGCTTATTCAGTGCGGCGTGGATGGTATAGCAGGCTGCTTGCTGCTTGGGCTTATCGACACATTTAGAAGACAAAAGAGGCTGACGGAGAGGTGCGAGGGGATTTAAGATGGGCTGGAGTTACGAGTTTTTTTGTTGGCTCTGGTAATTCTAGTGTTATGTATCAAACAGCACACAGAAGCAGGATGAATCATATTGACCTTATTTCTTAATCTCTTGACAGAAATTTAATGATTTTACAAAACTGACTACCCTTTGCATGCACCTCCTGATTAAGTGTGCTGATCGGCTGGAGGAATAGCGATTTATCTTAGGGATGTTTGATTGGATTCTTGTTTTTTATTTAGCATACACAATATGTATTGTACACTCTACTTAACTTGAATTAAAGTATTTAATGGATCATTGCATTGTCTACCCAATTTGAAAGTTAAAGTCTACATTTTGGCCGTATTTTTTTCTTGTATGCTCAATCAGATTGTACGTTCAAAGCAGTCTTCAGCACTTCTTTTGCCTGAAATTTGCTCCTGGCCCCTCCCATCTGTGTCAGCATTAATTTGGTAGCAGTCATGTGTGGAAAGGTTTAAAGGGAAGAAAGTGTGAACTTAACTGGCTCTTTGTTACAACATTGTGTTTTTCTCCCTTCCCTAGCTCTTTCATGTTTTCCTCTGAATTTTACTTTTTTATATTTTGTGTTTTCGTGTATTCACATGTATACAGTTACTTATGCTTTCTTGCCTTGTGTTCTGATATAATAGCTGTCTTATGATGTTGCTTTTTGAATTGGGGAGTTTAAATAAAACACATCTTTTTATGTCTAAAGTGCCATGACTTCTGTCTTACCAGCATATTCATGTCGGATCCTTATATTTGTGCTCCTGTGAAAACACCTTATTACAAGAAGCCATTAATAGATTTTTTGGTATAGGCACATAAAACATGAACATCCTTACTGCCTTCTTCTTATCAATAAGGAATTGTGATTTAATGTTAAAAGAATTGAGATCAGGTTACAGGTTCTAACGCTGCCACTGCCATTTTGTGTAATCCCAACCAAAGTCTCTTTGTTGTACTTTCAATGTATGCATAGTTGTGTGTTTCAAGAAGTGCTCCAATAAACCTTTCAAATAGTGGGATTACTAGCAGATAAGTAATCGCTATTAGTTGCTGTCATGTTTATAAAATGGAAATATAGGTCATGCTGTATGCCAGAGATTGGATGTCACTTCTTTACTGGACTGTTGTTAGGTGAATTGCTCCATACTGTATCTCATAGGACTTGTTTGTTACGCAAATACTAGTAATTAAAAAAAAAAAAACTATAAAGCCTAGAATGAATAGCAAGAATGACTATGTACCTACAACTGACATACGTATTTCAGTCATCTTATAAAAATATACAATACATGAAAGTAGATTTATATTATTAATTAGTACAGGTAGACCATAATGTGATGCTCAATTATGGCACAGGGAAGCTCATTTTTTGGCAGCAGTGAAGTGAATTTAGAGGCAGAACTATCAATATCTTGATTTTTTTTCTTATTTTCATTGCAAATTGAAAATAAAATAATGAACCTATTACTGCAAGAAGCAGAGAAGATGGCCAAAAAGTTGTATTTGTCAAATACCAAGTTCCTGTTGAACTAAAGCGAGGACAAGCTGCTTATTTTGGAGTAAGTATATAAATATAATCTATTTTCAAGGAAGTCTCTACATCTGTGTAGTGCTGTTTTCCCAATCTTCAAATAGAACAGACAAAATTAAAATACCTGATTATCTTTGTGTTTTTATTTATGTTTAAGAACATTCCCATAACATCAGTTTGCCCTGAGCTACTGTCTCACTGTAATAAAAGAGTAATCCACAAAACACATAAAAAGACTCATCATTTTGAACATTTCACATCTCACAGTTAATGGATGGACAGTGACTTGTAACATAAGGACCCTTTGTTTGACCTTTTAACATCCAGTGCAAATGTTTGTATTGACTTTTAATACTTTCATATGAGCATTTAAGCAGAATTATTTTATTTTGTTTTTCTTATAAAAATAGGACTTCAGTTGCTTTCCCATTATTCCATGTTTGCATTTGCCTGTTTGGCCATTACAGCAAAAACAGCAAAAAATAACCAAAAATGTACTGGAAACCAGAGTTCCAAAATAAGAAGAAAAACAGTGGAGCTATTTGCACTGAAGCTCCAAAATGTATAAAAACTTAATACAAAGAAGATGTATCAAGACTGGTATATGCAAGATAAAAGTATGTGTTGAGTGTCCTTCTTTGACATTCATTCTTTTGATTTTCCTTTGGCATGTTTTATCCATTTTCCAATTTTTATGTTTTTTTAAAATATGGCGATTGTATGTTCTCCTCTTCTTTTTTGGGATTAACAGAAAAACAATTGTGATAACTTTCAAGATTGCATACTACAAGTAAAAAGACAGAATGCTCCCACCCCCACCCCTGCACTGTGAGAAGGTTGTAAGATTATAAAAGGCTACCTGGGACATGTACAGCCACAAGTGAGAAAGGATTGTGCCCGGTGTATTATGTATGTTTCCTCTTCCATACCAAAAATATGTATGTCAAATTTATTTGTAACACTAAATTGACCTAGTATGAGTAAATGTGGGTGTTTCCAAGTTGGTTTTTTTTTCTGTAACGGAACATCCCCAGATTCAGAGTTTCTTTATGACTTCTTTCCACAGTTGTCGAAATAAGCATTAGCCCCACCACCTTAACCTGGATTATACAGGTTTGACTAGAGAATGCACAGATACAGTATATTTAGGAAGAAATGCATTTTTACTCTTTTGTCAGTTTTATTTTAAGTGCCTTTAAAATAAATTATTATTTATTTGGAACAGTAAAATATTTTCTAATATAACATCATGTGGATTTGTCTTTTCTCATTTTTTCCAGGTTCTGTATGGGAGAAATCAATAAGACAAATAGGCTTTGAAAGGTGAGGATTTACTTTTACAAATATTTCAGAGAACTGTAACCTTTCTGATTATCTCCCAGTATATATTCTAGTAGTTCAAATAATTGTTGGATAGGACTTTATTCTGGCAAAGTTTCATGTGGAGAGATGACTTGAGTAGTTTTCACTTTTGGTATGGTTTTAAGTGTTCTATGTATTGATTCATCATGTATATAGTACACAGAATATGAATCATAAATATTCTATGAATATTGATTTTTCTTCTTTTTGTTTGCACCCCATAGTCCTATGGACTGTCAGGGCCAATGGTGCAAGCATTCTGTCTTGACCAGGGTCCTTTCTTCTATTGAGCAAAGTGTGTACTGCACTTTGGATATCCATTGTAGTTTATTCCTGGATATCATCCAACCATCTTCTTTTCTGTCCTTCTCTTTTCCTTGTTCCTTTAGCTATTCCAAGCACTACTATATATAGAATAAATTTTATGTGGGGACAGGGTAGCACAATGGTTTGCACTGCAGCCTTTCAGTAAAGAGATCAAGGTTTGCATCCTGCAAATTCCCTGTGTGGAGTTTGCATGTTCTCTCTGTGTCTATATAGGTTTCCTTCATGTGCTCTGGTTTTGTCCCACACTCCAAAGTCTTGCAGGTTACCTGAATTGGCAATGCTAAATTGGCCCTAGTGTGTGATATTGCATATACAGTAAGTGGGTGTGTTCACCCTGTGATTGACTGGTACCCTGTCTAGGGTATTACTTCTGCTTTGCGCCCTATGCTTTTTGAAATAGGCTCCAACCCTCTGTGACCCTTCTCAGAACTAAGAGGGTTTATAAATGGTATGATATGTTATATATTATAATATATAAAGTAGTCTTTGCTCTAAGAAATACTACATCTAATCTGCTTGTCACACTTTTTAATACAGTATGATTTATCATTTAGAAACTAGATTTTTAATTTAATTGCATACTTTATAATTATGTTGTACATATTTTCCTAGACAGTGGACTTTTAACAGTTAATTATGTTGCATCCATCATTCATAATTCCAGCTATCATTTTAGCTAATGGCTATCATTTTTCTTTTACATACGTTATTACCCGTGGTAGTGATTGATGACTTTCTTTAACTTGATGTAAGATTGGTAAGGGACACTTGAACTGTGGTTCAGGAAAGCTAATGTTGGGTAAAGATCAAAGTTATGTGTGTTTCTTAGAGGTTAATTTTATAAGACTTAAGATCATGTTTGGTTTCTTTTGGTGACAGGAGAAATTATTATGTTAAAGAAAGATCATCTTGTACTTAATGAATATTGTCTTTAATGCATTAAAGACAATATAAAACAATTAATCACATATTTAAACTGCTGGTAATTTTGCATAGTTAAACAGTTAAGGTAATTGGTTTTGGTTTATTGTCCAAGCCACTTCAGATATTTAAGGAATTAACAAGGTTTGCAATGACTGATAAGAGGAGGCAGTTGAGGAAATTAAAGATAATGCTACTGATAAATGAAACAGTGGGCTATTGAATGTTGACATAATATTAATGGAAATAATGAGTAATCAGTATGAAGTTGATAATGTAGGAAATCAATTTAGACATGGGTTTACATCAAAAAAGCAGATAATGACTCAACAACTGTTTTCTTCTGCTTTCTTGTATGTATTTACATTTTTTCTCTTTTTATCTCAATTTTCTTCTAATTGCTAGTGTTCACTATTGTCCTTTTCATTTTGTTTTGATTTTATTTTTATTTTACATGAGCCACAACTCCATGAAATTTGTCATATGATTTGGGATTGCTAAATATACCATTTGCCCAGTTTATCATACAGTGAATCAAGTACAAGTTAACATTTTTAACCTAATTATTTAAATAACTAAACTAGAATACTTACAATGAGTAAGTTATTTTGTTTCAAATGCTATGGTTGTTTAAAAGTAATATTGGTATGTCTTTTAATTAATTTTCATAGAGGTATACAATTAGATGCATGTTGTTTAGAAAAGTTCATTTATCAGCAGTAAATAAATCCTGAGGTAGAATTACAAACATAGGCTCAAATATTAGTTTTCTTAAAAACATTCACGCAGCACAACTTCTTTTTACTATTTACATGCATTTCTGGGTATGCAGAGGTTAAAATAAATGGAAAAAGTGTTTGCAAGTGATGGTTTGTTTACAATTGTAAGTTTTTACCAAATTGTCTTAATACTATGACACCAGTTTAACCTACTTGAAGGTTTCTGCTAATTATTAATTTTATAATTTTTACTTTCTGCTATATATTAAATTAATACAGACAAAATAGCTGTCATGTTTATTCAATGATTCATTTTCTTCAGTTAAAAAATGAATAAGTACAGTACCTGAATCACGTACTCCTATCATTTTTTTTGCTTTTTTTCTTGTGTCCATTTGCTGCCCCACATAAATATGTCTCAGAAAGGCAGTGAAGGGCAACATACTCGAACATCAGAAGACAACAGCACTTAGCTTGACTATTAATATTGTTTAACATCATACATACAAGCAATCATTGTAATGAGAGAGATACAACAGGAACATGAGCACGTTTATTGCTAAGTGTTGACTTTTCAACTGTGCAGAGATAGCTTTTTTCACGGAAAGGTGATACAAAAGTACAGCATAATTTTCTTGATACAGTGAATTAGTGTGACGTTAAAACATATAAATAAATAGTGGTTAGAACAACATTTTGACTGCTTTTTACCATCTTATTCTAACATTATTTTAAAAAATAGTCAATTTAGTTATACCAGAAGCCCCTTCTTCCCTATCTTTCTCTCTTTAAATGGAATATCCCCTTAAGTTATTCGATACATAAACGACTGTGCTCTGGATTTTAAGTATCAATTTTCTGGATTGTCTTTGAAAAGAGCCTTGCCTTAAAGCTCATGTAGCATCTGGTATACTGTAGACTCAAATGATTTTATTTTTGTGAGTACATGTAAGTTAAATTTGAGTGTGAATTGGTAAACATAACTAAAATCAATTATATGTAGGGTTACGTAACTATCTTAATGGATATATGACAGTGACCCAATAATTGATAACACTACAGTACCACTTTACCATTGTTCCAATAGAACACCAAAGGAACAGCGGTCATCATATTTGATTTTACCAAATGATGTTAGTTAGCATTTTTTAATAGCATACTCAGAACAAACATATTTACAGCATAGAAATTAATGTGTATAGGTGAGTATACCACAAAACAAGGTATAATGCCAAGCAAAGGAATACTTCATATAATTTAATCTTCCTTCCTCTTTTTATTATTCTGTTCAGGGTATCTGCTGACAAAGTAAAATTGTGTTACATGGTTCTGTAATTTCCTGACTCTCTGGTTCATTGTCATCTGTTTCTTCGGAAGTACACCTACTGTTCTACAGTACCATAGCTGATCATAGTGTGTCATTATTATATGACTATTTCTAAGTCTTGACAATATATATCTAGTACATAAAAGCAACAAGGTGAAATGTAAGCTTCTTGTTTTTCTCTGTTGCTGCATTTTAAATATGTGGTGTTATTTTTAAATATGGAAATTCAACAATCAAGCTTAGCAGTGTTTACTCATAAATCAATTACATAAGAACTCTCACAGTATTTGTCCTCCTTTTCCTGAAATCACTAATTCCATTTCAGGCTATGGGGAAGGCAAGGATTTATAGTAAAAATGCAAAATATTTCAGTTTTTTTTTCTTCTTTTTTTTCTTTCTATACTTTACTGTGTTAACAATAATTAATAATAATAATAATTCATTACATTTATATAGCGCTTTTCTCAGTACTCAAAGCGCTATCCACACAGGGAGGAACCAGGAAGCGAACCCACACTCTTCCACAGTCTCCTTAGGGGATTTTTTTCTCATAACTCATGCAAATAAAACAACAATTCAAACATTAGACAAAAGTGAAATAACCAGAATCATTCCACAAAAGTCAACAGACAACCAATTTATCACAAGTATGCTTAGACATCTTTATCAAATTACTTTAGAATCTTAAAGTCAGGATCGACTTAAACCATTTACCAGATGTACAGAAAATGAAAGGGTTTGTAGTGTCTTGACAGGCTGGAAAAAATCATCATTGCATTCGTTTTTAGTCTTGAAAAGTAGAGGGAATCCAAAGTATTGCTATGACAAAAGGTGATGGAGAGGTAACAACGAAAAGCAACCACATCCCTCTCTTTAACTTCTTCCTTTTCTTAGCAGAGAAGCTGCCAAACTAAACCCTGATGAACATAAAAATGCTTTCAATAATTCCCCCTGATAACTTGTTTTTGTGGCCCTGTGGCACCCTGAACAGCTTTAACTGTCTCAGAGTTAATAGCCTGTGGTAACCTTTCACGACAACAGTTGTGTTGACCTCCTTTGTTAGAGTTTTCGAAATTCTTCATTACCTGTACAACCTGGCCTTTGAGGTATAAAAGTAAAACTTGCTTTAAGTCTAACACCAATTCTTTTCTTTTATTGACATTTAGTTTCCGATTGATTTAGGATTCATCAATTAATCGGTTCAATCACCTCATTCCACTACAAAGACTCTTTATAATTTTCCAAAAGTAGGGTGCCATCAGTAAACTTGGTATTTGTATACAATCATTTGTATACAACAAGTAAAAAAGTACTAATAAAAACATGGAAACTAAGCATCTAAATAATTGTAACAGTGAAAGATCACGTTACTGAGGAGTGTTCCGGAATTTACTTGAATGAATTTTAACACATAATTAAGAAGTCTATCACAAAGCCATATAACATAGCACCTATTTTGGGTATTACCAACAGTACCACTTAAACTACTTTAACTCTTAAGTCATGAGTACAACTGATCCAGAGTGTTTGCTTCTTTATAGCCCACACAATGTTTTACAAAACATAAAGTTGTTATATAACTAATAGGTAAAATTTTGGACTCAGTGTTACTGTGTAAGTAAGTCTTCATTCAACAAGTTTCATGTGATAATAAATGCTTCTATTATTTTTGGTTAAATACTGTAAAAGAAATTTCCTTTCAACAACATGTTGAATCATAATTTAAATATTATAACAGTTTGCTGTTTATTATATTATAAAACAGTTCATAAGTTTCCTAAAAAATCACTCATTCACATTATGGCATTTGGGAGCTGTACTATTTCAAAAATTCCATGTTTCATGTGCAGTACTTCACCCAGAAAAAAAAATCTACTCAGATTTTATTTTGTAAATGAAAGTGATTGCAAATTTAAAAAACATATTTTATTAACCTGTTTTAAATTGACAGCAACTCTGTGTTACACTACCAAATATTTATATTCATTAAACTAGACATTTAGACCTCAATAGGCTGACATTATGTGCTGAATCAAAACAAAACCAACAGATGGAGACCCTAGAAGTAGCTTAGATGACATTTCACGGAATGTAAACACGACAAGGACAAGAGAAGTCTGAGGTAATGTAGAAAACCTTAAAGGAAGAGAGTAGTGTCAGTAAAAATATGCAAAAAGGTATGTGCATTCATTTGAGGCTATTTTATTTAGATTTAGGGCATTTAACCAAGAAAAAATGCAGACTAAGTTCAGCATTTCAATAAGTGCTGTGATAAAGTGTGTGGAATTATGAGTACTACAGACCACAGACAAACGGGTTAAAAACTTTTGCAGTAGTGATTGGCAGTTAGAAATAGTCAAGGTCAGAGAGTGTGACTAGGGCAAGCTGCCCATTTATTAGATATGCTTTTAAAGTGGAGCTAGTGGAGTTAAACAAATGGAGAGAACCTAAGAGAAGCAGTTACAGTGGCTCAGTACTTTTCTTAACCTTTGAACATTTGGCCACATTTCATCACCAGTTGCAGCTAAATTCAAATTATTTATTATGTTTCTAAAAAAATGTTGACTTTTAAATGTGTTTTGTGGAGAGAGGTTTTGAATCAAATTTTATGTACAGCACAGTTTTTGGATGGAAGGGCAACATCCTGTTTCAGGCCCATAAAACAAGACATCTTTTGTACCTAATATGTTTTCCCAATTGAGATTCTGTGTAATGAATCCGTCTGTTAAATATTTAACATAGCACATTTTAAGTCACTTTAAACAAATGTTGAAATATTAGGTTTGCTATCTTCTAGCCAATATTCAAAACCCTTAGGTAAACTGAGTAAAACACAGTACTTGGTTTGCTTTAAGCAGCAGGAAGTCAGCTTTTTAACTTGTCATACAGAATATTTGAAAAAATTCAACTTATGTAATGTTGAATTCTTTTAATTTTTAAAATATATTATTTAAAATTCTTAATAAAATACATATTGGAATATTGTGATTTAAATACAGTACTATATCCTTTTATAATTTTGAAAAGTAGCTAAAATGCGTATATAAAAATACTGCTCAAAAATTAAAGGAACACTTTTTAATCTGATTATAGCATCAAGTCAATGAAACATCTGGGATACTGATCTGGTCAGTTAAGTAGCAGAGGGGGTTGTTAATCAGTTTCAGCTGCTTTGGTGTTAATGATATTACAGGTGCACTAGAGGGGCAACAATGAGACGACCCCCAAACAGGAATGGTTTAACTGTTGGAGACCACTGACATTTTTCCCTCCTCATCTTTTCTGACAGTTTTTTCACTAGTTTTGCATTTGGCTACGGTCAGTATCACAGATGTTGCACAGGTAGTCCAACTTCGCCAGGATGGCACATCAATATGTGCCATTGCCAGAAGGTTTGCTGTGTCGCCCAGCACAGTCTTAATGGCACAGAGGAGATTCCAGGAGACAGGTAGTTACTCTAGGAGAGCTGGACAGGGCCTTAGAAGGCCCTTAACCCATCAACAGGACCAGTAACTTCTCCTTTTGGCTCCTTTGGGCAAGGAGGAACAAGATGAGCACTGCCAGAGCCCTACAAAATCACCTCCAGCCGGGCACTGATGTGAATGTCCAAACAATCAGAAACAGACTTCATGAGGGCCCGATGTCCTCTAGTGGGCCCTGTGGTCACTGCCCTGCACCCTGGAGCTTGATTGGCATATGCCATAGAATACCAGAATTGGCAGGTCCACCACTGGAGCCCTGTGCTTTTCACAGATGACAGCAGGTTCACCCAGAACACATGTGACAAGCGTGAAAGGGTCTGGAGAAGCTTTAGAGTACATTATGCTGCCTGTAACATCGTTCAGCATGACTGGTTTGGTGGTGGGTTAGTGATGGTCTGGGGAGGCATATCCATGGATGGGCGCACAGACCTCTACAGGCTAGACAACAGCGCCTTGATTGCCATTAGGTATCATGATGAAATCCTTGGACCCATTGTCAGACCCTATACTGGTACATTGGGTCCTGGGTTCCTCCTGGTGCACGACAATGCCCGGCCTCATGTGGCGAGAGTATGTAGGCAGTTCTTGGAGGATGAAGGAATTGATACCATTGACTGGCCCCCACGCTCGCCTGACCTAAATCCTTCTAAATCCAATAGAACACCTCTGGAACATTATGTTTCAGTCCATCCAACGCCGCCAGGTTGCATCTCAAACTGTTCAGGAGCTTAGTGAAGCCCTGGTCCAGATCTGGGAGGAGATCCCCCAGGACACCATGCATCGTCTCATTAGGAGCGTGTCCTGACATTGTCAGGCATGCATACAAGGACGTCTGGGCCATACAAACTACTGAGTACGATTTGGATTTGCTGCAATGACATTTCGGCAAAATGGACTAGCCTGGCGCATCATTTTTTTACTTTTATTTTTGGGGTGTCTTTGAATTCAGCCCTCTGTAGGTTGATAATTTTCATTTCTATCAAACGATGTGGCATCCTTTTCGTTCTTAACACATTACCCAGTCCATATCAGTATAGAAATTGTGGCACCTGGCTGGGGTTCATGCCCGGCTGAGATGCCCAGGAGGACCAGAGGAGGGCTTGTGCCTCCTCCAGAACACGAGGGGGTGACCGCCCTGGTTCTACTGGGGGCCACGGGTACAGAGCTTGGAAGCTCAACCCTGTAGGGGCCCGTGGTTACCGCCTGGGGGCGCCCCGATGCCTTGGGAGCCCTGGACCTCAGCACTTCCGCCACACCCGGAAGTGCTGGGGGGAAGAGGATTGGGGACACCCAGAGGACTTCCGGGTACACAGCCAGAGCTTCCGCCACACAGGGGTGTGTCAACGGAGGCTCCTCGGGAAGCACCTGGAGTCCATCTGGGGGTGTATAAAAGGGGCCGCCTCCCTCCATTCGATGGCAAGAGTTGGGTGGAAGTGGACGAAGCTCAGTGGAGAGGAGTGAAGGCGGACCAGAGACAGTGAAGGCATTGTGTTGTGTGGCCAGGACTTAAGGGGTGATTGGTGCTGCGGCACTGGGTTTTGTGCTCACTATTGTAAATAATAGCTGTAAATAAATGTGTGTGTGGTGAAACCATCATGTGTACCTGTCTGTGTCCGGGCTGTTCCCCACAATATCCAGCATGATTTTTTTCCCTTTGGGATCTGATGTGTTTTCAAAGTGTTACTTTAATTTTTTTGAGCAGTTTATATACAGGTATGTAAGTATATATATATATATATATATATATATATATATATATATATATATATATATATATATATATATATATATATATATATATATATATGAGAGAGAGAGAAAAGAAAGGCTACACATTTTTTCTTTTCACAGTGTTATTTTGTTATTGCCAAACTCTTTTTATTTTTTGAAATACCATCATTTCCTGTATTGCTGTGTTCTGACAGATAGTCGATCCTCTAGGTTATCAACCTATATGGCGCCAGGTATTGACCCAATTCACTTTAAAGTGTAGCAGAAGGAAAAAGCAGAGGGGAGAAATGATTTTACTGCCCTGCACAGCAAAATTTAAATAGAAAAGCATTTTCTGGTAATCAAAAAAATAATTAATAATTAAAAATGTTCCCAATAAGCTGAATCGAGCTGGACAGATATCTTTAAACAAGATGTCTCTTTTTAGTTCTTAAAATATAATAAAATGTCTCTTTGTATCTTTTTCAAATGTTTCTGTTTTTCAGGGAAATGATTTGTAGTAGAATCAACGGTGCATGAAACAGTAAAGCACAGTTGAAAAAACTGTATCAAAGTATGCCATTTTGGCCTTTTGGGGCTCATGCTGTTTCTTGGTGTTCCTTTACATATATTTGATCTGGTTCATGATGCAAAGTAAATAAAAAATGTGGAAATGGTGAAGATAAAAATGAATGCTTTAAATAGTTCACCCTTGACTAGATATTAAAGACCTTGGTTATGCCAATTTGTGTTTATTTTGTTTGGAGGCTGATGGATTCCCAGATCTAAACAAGATGTAGCTGAATTGCAAGCATTATTAATCGCTTCTTTTCTCTTTGTGGCAAGTTCATGGTTGTTGGGTGCCAGAACACACATTCACCTTAAACGCAGACTTTCAGTGTTTAGATTTTATTTTAGTGTGTTATGGTATCGAACTCCAGAACAATAATTCAGTATAAAAGAAAAATGTACAGGATGATACAAATAGTCAATGGTTTTATAATAATATGTGATCACTACATGCTGTTTTGAGGTCTTAGATGTCATGTAATTTTCTAAGACACTTAATCCAGACCAGGATCATCGGAGGGAGTGCTGGAGCCTATCTCACCTAACACTGGGCACAAGGCATAAACAAACCCTGGACAGGGAGCCAGTCCATGAACACATATTCTGTGATAAGTGGTCCATGGTGCTGTGCTAATTTTAAATAAGTACTCACGCCCTGCACAGTGCAGGCTGTAATAAGGCGAATGCACTTCACTCCAGGGACAGATGGGGGTGGTGCCTGCCTCATTGCAAAGACAAGTGCCTCATTAATTCCTTGGAGGGAGCGGCACATGCACACCTGTACCCCATTAAAGTGTCATTTTAAAAGGAGCCTGTATGGGCTGAGAGGGGAGAAAAAAAATGAGAAAGAGAGATTGGGAGGCAGACATGCAGGCAAGTACCCAGGAGGAGCCAGGTAGTGTGGGTGTGAGGCAGTGCAGTCGTAAGCAAATGCAATATATGTACACTTCCTGTTAGTTGATAGACAGTGTTAATTGAAATATTATCTTATATTTTTATTCATAAATGGTTATAACTGGCCGGCTTGCATTTTATTATATGTTAGCCGGAAACTGAACATGCGTTTATATTGTGATAGACATACTGTATGCCTGTCATGAACTGTCTTTGTTTTGGGCTTGTTTCTGTATAAATATTTTTTTTGGTTTTTTTTATATGTTAATCATATCAAGTCAAGTCTTTTTATTGTCACATAACTTAACACAAATGTGTACACTACTACTACTACTACAGTGCTTTACATTACTGATAAAATACTGAAAGAATTTTTAGGGTCATCTAGAACAGGCATGTCAAACACGCACAGAAATCTGTGCGGCCCGCATGACAGATCCTAGTTAGCACTAAACTTGTACAAAATGATTACTATCGTTTGTGATTGAATCATTCTGCATCTTCGGCGTTACTTATTGACTTTTCTTATTTCCGCCTTCTGACAAAAGCGCGTTTTCCCATGGCATTACGGTACCGGAAACGTCATCTGCTAGTATAGTTGCAGCTGTGGCATCAGCACCTTGATACCCTAGGCATGATAATGCCCCAGCGCCCCAAAGCCCCCCCACCCCCCATGAGCCTTGACCAAAATTAATGAGCCGCGACGTCGCAACTGAAGTCCTAGGCTGCAGCAGCCTGGCAGGCTACACTAGTGGCTGGGCTGCTGAGACTGGCCACTGGGCAGAACTGACCATCACGAGTAGTAATAGCTCGCATATTTTCATGTTTTTTTGCTCTAGTTGTATGTAATTTTATGCTAGTATTGTAACGAACAGTTAATGCAGACTACAGCTGAAGATCTGAAGTGGACGTGAGAAGTTGGTGAGCTGTTTATTAACAAAGTTTTGTGATTTTGAGTTTGTAAAATTAGTGTAGGTCAGGGGGCTTTTTGCATATTGGCTTATTTTACAATATAAACTTTGAAGTAAACTTAGTAAAGTAAAATTTTATTTTTGGAGGATTTGTTTTCCAGCTTGAATTACTGAGCAATGAATTCAGTGAGCATTTTTGTGATTTCAGTTCACTTGAACAGGACTTTGCGCTGTTTACGTCACCATACTCTTACAACATTGAGAATGTGCCTGAGAATATCCAAATGGAATTGATTGAACTGCAGTCACATTCTATTCTGAAGGCAAAATACAACAAAGTTGGTGCGCCAGGCTTGTATGCTTACCTGCCACCCTCGTATGTGCAGATCCGTAAGTTGGCATCAAGAGTACTGTTTATGTTCGGAAGCACATAAATAATTATTAATTAATTAATGAAAGCTACCAAAACCCCACATCGCTCAAGACTTACTGTCGAGCACCTTTCATCTCTCATAAAAGTTGCAGCTGCACAAGATTTCAAGCCTGATATTGACGAACTGGTTACTAACAAGAGATGCCAAGTGTCGGGACAAAAGAAATAGATCTCACACTGTAAGACTCCTATATAAGGACCTAGCTAAGAGGCTAAGACTCTAATTGTACGCTGTTGTACGGAGATTGTATGGAAATAAATTGCTTTTCTTTAAACTTTAAAGTTTAAGTGTTACATTTTTTAAAGTTTTCAGTATTGGAAAGAAAGCTACAGTAACTTTGTATAATAGTATAATAGTACTTATTACAGTGCGGCCCGCTAACGCACATATGGCAGTTGAAGCGGCCCACCAATGGTACTGAGTTTGGTATGCCTGATCTAGAATACCTTATGTACTCAGAAAACATAAACAAGAAATTAAAACTTAAACTTTATTATCTTGTTTGAAAGTATATCCAGAATTGCCGCAGTTACCAAATTATTTGTGGGCATGTTCTCATGGATGCCATACAGTACAACGTAATGGCATTCTAAGTATGTAACAAAGTATAACAAGTATGATATGCAAAATATAATATAAACAAGTAAAATGTAGTGATAATTTTAATACAGAATCTATGATGTGACTCCTTACCTCAGATATAATTTATTTACTCACTAGATTCTCATAGCTATTAGCACTGCGAGCTTCCAGAGTGTAGGCCACAGTTCAATTTCTTGTTGAGAAGCTTTATTTGAGGGAGATTACTTTTCTTGAGCTTGAGCAGAGATGCCCAGACTTCCCTCTCCCCGGCCACTTTTTCTAGCTCTTCCGGGGGAATCCCGAGGCGTTCCCAGGCCAGCCAGGAGACATAGTCCCTCCAGCGTGTCCTGGGTCTTAGATGTGCCTGGAACACCTCACCAGGGAGGCATCCAGGAGGCATCCTGATCAGATGCCCGAGCCACCTCATCTGACTCCTCTCGATGCGGAGAAGCAGTGGCTCTACTCTGAGCCCCTCCCGGATGACTGAGCTTCTCACCCTATCTTTAAGGGAAAGCCCAGACACCCTGCGGAGGTAACTAATTTCAGCCGCTTGTATTCACGATCTCATTCTTTCGGTCACTACTCATAGCTTATGACCATAGGTGAGGGTAGGAACGTAGATCGACTGGTAAATTGAGAGCTTTGCCTTACGGCTCAGCTCCTTTTTCACCACGACAGACCGATGCAGAGCCCGCATCACTGCGGACGCTGCACTGATCTGCCTGTCGATCTCACGCTCCATTCTCCCCTCATTTGTGAACAAGACCCCAAGATACTTGAACTCCTCTACTTTGGGCAGGATCTCGCACTCAACCCTGAGAGGGCACTCCACCCTTTTCCGGCTGAGGACCATGGTCTCGGATTTGGAGGTGCTGATTCCCATCCCAGCCGCTTCACACTCAGCTGCGGACCAATCCAGAGAGAGCTGAAGATCACGGTCTAATGAAGCAAACTGGACAACATCATCTGCAAACAGCAGTGACCCAATCCTGAGTCCATAAAAGTTATGAACAGAATCGGTGAAAAAGGGCAGCCCTGGCGGAGTCCAACTCTCACTGGAAACGGGTTCGACTTACTGCCGGCAATGTGGACCAAGCTCTGACACCGGTTGTACAGGGACCGAACAGCCCTTATCAGGGGGTCCAGTACCCCATACTCCCGGAGCACCCCCCACAGGATTCCCCAAGGGACACAGTTGAATGCCTTTTCCAAGTCCACAAAACACATGTAGACTGGTTGGGCAAACTCCCATGCACCCTCTAGGACCCTGCTAAGGGTGTAGAGCTGGTCCACTGTTCCACGACCAGGACTAAAACCACACAGTTCCTCCTGAATCCAAGGTTCGACTATCTGACAGACCATCCTTTCCAGGACTCCCGAATAGACTTTTCCAGGGAGGCTGAGGAGTGTGATCCCTCTGTAGTTGGAGCACACCCTCTGGTCCCCTTTCTTAAAGAGGGAGACCACCACCCCAGTCTGCCAATCCAAAGGCACTGTCCCCGATGTCCATGCGATGTTGCAGAGGCATGTCAAACAAGACAGTACCACAGCATCCAGAGCCTTGTGGAACTCCGGGCATTTCTCATCCACCCCCGGGGCCCTGCCACCAAGGAGTTTTTTGACCACCTCGGTGACCTCAGTCCCAGAGATGGGGGAGCCCACCTCCAGGTCCCCAGGCTCTGCTTCCTCATTAGAAGGCATGTTAGTGGGATTGAGGAGGTCTTCGAAGTACTCCCCCCACCGACCCACAACATCCCGAGTCGAGGTCAGCAGCGCACCATCCCCACCATATACAGTGTTGGCACTGCACTGTTTCCCCCTCCTGAGATGCCGGATGGTGGACCAGAATCTCCTCAAAGCCGTCCAAAAGTCATTCTGCATGGTCTCCCCAAACTCCTCCCAAACTCCTCCCACGCCCGAATTTTTGCCTCAGCAACCACTGAAGCCAGCCGGTACCTATTAGATACCTCCAGAGTCCCACAGGACAAAAGGGTCCTGTAGGACTCCTTCTTCAGCTTGACGGAATCCCTCACCCCCGGTGTCCACCAACAGGTTCGGGGATTGCCGCCACGACAGGCACCAACCACCTTACGGCCACAGCTCCTGTCAACCGCCTCAACAATAGAGGCACGGAACATGGCCCATTCGGACTCAATGTCCCCCACCTCCCTCAGGACATGGTCGAAGTTCTGCTGGAGGTGGGAGTTGAAGCTACTTCTGACAGGGGACTCTGCCAGACGTTCCCAGCAGACCCTCACAACACGTTTGGGCCTACCAGGCCTGACCGGCATCCTCCCCCACCAACGAAGCCAACTCACCACCAGGTGGTGATCAGTTGACAGCTCTGCCCCTCTCTTCACCCGAGTATCCAAGACATGTGGCCGCAGGTCCGACAATACGACCACAAAGTTGATCATCGAACTGAGGCCTAGGGTGTCCTGATGCCAAGTGCACATATGAACACCCCTATGCTTGAACATGGTGTTCGTTATGGACAGTCCATGATGAGCACACAAGTCCAATAACAAAACACCACTCGGGTTCAGATCGGGGGGGCCATTTCTCCCAATCACGCCCTTCCAGGTCTCACTGTCATTGCCCACATGAGCATTGAAGTCTCCCAGCAGTACGAGGGAGTCCCCAGAAGGTATGCCCTCTAGCACCCCCTCCAGGGACTCCAAAAAGGGTGGGTACTCCAATGCTGTTCGGCGCATACGCACAAACAACAGTTAGTACCTGTCCCCCCACCCGAAGGCATAGGGAGGCTACCCTCTCGTCCACCGGGGTAAACCCCACTGAACAGGCTCCAAGTCGGGGGGCAATAAGTATGCCCACACCCGCTCGGCGGCTCTCACCTGGGGCAACTCCAGAGTGGTAGAGAGTCCAGCCCCTCTCAAGGAGATTGGTTCCAGAGTCCAAACTGTGCGTCGAGGTGAGCCCGACTATATCTTGACCTCACGCGCTAGCTCAGGCTCCTTCCCCTTCAGAGAGGTGACATTCCACGTCCCAAGAGCCAGCTTCTGTAGCCAAGGATCAGACCGCCAAGGTCCCCGCCTTCGGCCACCACCTAACTCACACTGCACCCTACCTCCTTAGCCCCTCCCATAGGTGGTGAGCCCATGGGAAGGGGGACCCATGTTGCCTCTTCGGGCTGTGCCCGGCCGAACCCCATGGGTGCAGACCCGGCCACCAGGTGCTCGCCACCGATCCCCACCTCCAAGCCTGGCTCCAGAGGTGGGCCCCCGTGACCCGCGTCCAGGCGAGGGATAACACTGTCCAAATTTTTTATTCATCATAGGAGGTTTTTGTTGTTCCAATCTAAATTACTGATCCTAAACACAATCGGCGGAATTATAAAATAAAAGTAAGAATTTCATGATCTTTTTTAAAAGTGTATTGTCATTGAATATATACATAACGTTGTACAGTAACTTTTTAAGTGGAAGGAATAAAATAATGATGAGCTCAATCTTTTTTATCAAAAGATCCTTTTAAACTTGGTGTTTGCTGTGTAAATCTAACAGCCAGTAGCCATGCACATCACTGGAATGAGACAATAAATGGCATGAATCCCACAACACCCATGCAAACCACCCACACTGACCCTCAGGATCATTACAAAATGTATCCATATATATTCTATGTTAAATCTACCTTCAGTAACAATGTATCTTATCAGTAACCAAAATTCTGGAATGTATCTACTTACTTAACTGAGGTATTACTCTCATCAATAGCAGAAAAATTACAAATTAAGGGAAAGGATTCAGTTTTCTTTTCATTTTATTAAAAATATTCCAAGCATAAGCAATATGTCAGTGCTTCTTATGGTGTTTCAGACTGACCACTCAAAGAATCAGTGGACCAACTGTGGGCAACAGTACTTTGTTATTGTAATTGCACATTACAGTTACCACCTTTAAAGCACAAATAATCATTGTATACATTCATTTGCCAGAGGAAATTTTGTTTTTAAGTGACACACTTTTTGATGCAGCATGTAACACATCGTATAAAATTAAAGGATTGCAATGGCCAAAGATGTGTATTGACAGTAAAGGTTGAAGTGAAGAAAGACTAAATTTGAGAAGAATCAAGCTTTTTAAACAAGAAAAGAATAATAGTTTTAAGGCTTGGCATTGAATGCACAATCTTAGACAATCAGAAAGTGCATGACACTGGCCTTTATATCTTGGACCCAGTGATGTTACACTACCCATACTCCATTTGACCTTAACTAGAAAAAGTATAGCAACTATCAACAAATAATCTCAAAATTGTGGTGACCATAGCAAAAAAAAAATGCCATTGCGGAAGAATGTTATGTCATGGTTCAGCCAGGGATCTTTCTCTGACTCAATTGTTTTTTTCTGTTTATTTAACTTTTTTTTTTCCAAAATTGTTTTGTATATGTTGGTAAATCTGGTTTTAGTTTTGATCTGAATGTATGCTATTTGTTTAATATAGTTTTTTTTTTATTTATTAGTTTCAAATGATGTACTAAAGAAACCTCTAAAAGCCCGCAATGAACTTTCGATAATTTTTTGAGGGTAAAGTGAACCCATAAAAATCAAGAACAAAAGCCTTATCATGAGAAAGAAAGGAGGTGATGACAATAAGTAAGTAGAAAGTATACTGTAAGTTGTTACTGCAGAATGTAGCACAACAGTTCACTATCAGTAACATAGTAAAGTGCAGCTTACTGAAAGGATTGTTGCCCAGCAGAATGGTAGTGGGAATGAGTACAGCGGCTATGTGAAAATCATTGAATGAGGCATGAATACTGTTTTCATACTACTCAATAATATTCTCATTTGTTCATGTTTATTAATCCTCTTGGTTAATTGCAAAACCTCTTCACGTGCCAAAACAATGCAAAGATAATGTAACACTATAAATACTGTCTGCAAGCATGTCAGATTGTGTGATCCATGGTATTATTTTAGGCCTATAATTTTAGACCTAAGTTCATTTAGTACCACAGATGTTGGGGAACAAAAACATTGTTAAATGAATAGTTAAAAAAATAAATATCTATGCATAATGGGCTGATTTATCTGAGAGATTTAGAAGTTATATTGCTCTAATAAAATGACTATCATGTTAAGGACCACTTGACTCATGCTTGTGAATTACAGGTGGTATACAAACAACACTTAAATTCTCACTGACATAAGTTTCCAACCTGGCTTATTAACAGAATGTTTAAGATGACATTAGCCACCCTGTTTACTACCTGAATTTAATTAACCATGCTCAAACAGATTACCTTTCACCCACCATATGCAGACGTTTGTTTCTTGGTTGTTTGTTACTGGAAAGCCATGTATTTTTTGTTTTTGCTGCTCATCATGAAATCATACCATTAGGGAAACCTCGGCAAGCCTTGTGATGCAATTTATCAGCATGCATTTCTATTTTTCAATGGTTGGCAGACTGACCACTTTAATAGTTACAGGCATATTGTACTTTTATATTTGTAGCAGGTTTCACAGTAGATTAAATTAGATTAATTATTTATAAAAGCACATTTAAAACAACAAGAGGTTGCGCCAAAATGCTGTACAAAAAAGCATTCAAATAAACACAATACAAACAATCATGCAAAAGCAGATTAATAAAACAACCAATTGTAATATCCACCACAATCCCATCATACACAATGAAAGACAGAAGAAAACAAGTTGGTCTTAAGCCGACTTTTAAAAACCTCGATTGAGGATGAAGACCTGATGTGCAGAGGTATAAGTCATTCCAAAGCCTAGGAGCAACAACTGAAAAAGCTCTGTCTCCCTTAGACTTCAGCCGAGATCTTGGCATTACAAGGAGCAGTCATCCAGATGACCTCAGTGTTCGTGGTGGTACAGCGGGGTGAAGGAGGTCACAGATATATTTTGGAGCGAGACCATGCAAGGCTTTAAAAACAAATAACAAAAGTTTAAAATCAATGCTTCGTAGAATTCATAGAATGAAGTTGTCCATTTTAAAAACAAGGTGTTTACTTAGCATAAGATGAAATAAGGAAAAATGGATAATATTGGAGTGTCAAAGCCACGTTTTATTTGTAGATAGTGACAAATATATTATTTCCCCTGCCCATGTGTTATATGTTTCAATTTTTTTACAATTGGGGACATTTCTGACACTGAAATGTAACAGATACCTTTCATGTTTAATGATCATCTTAAATAGTTATCAAATCAGTTAAAAAAAATCTTGATAGTGTTACAAGTAAATTCACCTTCTCTATGGTTAAGTCAACTAAAACAGCATATATAAATTTTAATGCCTACATATCCCATTTAGACCGTGACCTATGACTGTGTTGAGTAAGGCAAACAAAAAATCCATCCATCCATCCATTATCCAACCCGCTGAATCCGAAAGCAGGGTCACGGGGGTCTGCTGGAGCCAATCCCAGCTAACACAGGGCACAAGGCAGAAACCAATCCCGGGCAGGGTGCCAACTCACCGCAGGACACACACAAACACACCCACACACCAAGCACACACTAGGGCCAATTTAGAATCGCCAATCCACCTAACCTGCATGTCTTTGGACTGTGGGAGGAAACGGGAGCGCCCGGAAGAAAACCTACGCAGACACGGGGAGAACATGCAAACTCCACACAGGGAGGACCCGGGAAGCGAACCCTGGTCTCCTTATTGTGAGGCAGCAATGCTACCACTGCGCCACCGTGCCACCCCAAACATAAAACGTTTCATAAAAATAAAATAATTCATAATTAACTACTTTCACTTAGGTTCATTGACTTAAATAATGAGTTTTTATCCACTTTTAAACAAATGTGAAATGCATTTAGACATTACAAACATTTCACAATATAATATTAATACATTTTTCATCAGGTGAAACATTTGCTGATGTATATTCTCTGATATTAACTTAAATGACAATTTTCAGCGAAGGTCAACTTTATAACTTGGATAGAGTTTCCTGTTTGAAGTCATAATGCACATAACCAATCTGCTGTTTTTGCTAGGTCCTGCTTTTGCAAACCATATATTCCATATGCATCAATTTCTATATTTTTCACTATAGAGTGCTGGAATCAACCCTGAATAGGAAACCATAATATTGCAGATATTACTCTTATACTGGACAATTTGGTGATGCCCAACAGTGGATGTCTTTCAGATGTGTGGAGGAAAACAGAGTACCTGGAGAAACTCACACAAATATTAGTCAGAATGCAGACCCAGCCTTCAACACGTGTGAGACAGCAGTGCTGCCCACTACAAACTGAATATGTAATCATTCATGTATTAATTGACCATACCAGCTTAGTCCATTTATATGTTTGCAATGTTCTGGAAAATATTCTGACAGCATTGGTTGTAAGACATGAACTAACCCTGCACACAAAACCATTCCTTCAAAGGGAACACTTACTGTTAATGTGCCAGTGACATCTATTGTAGCAGAACATAAAATATTTAATTATTTAATTAATTGCATTATTTTTTCTGCAATTAAACAGAACAGTCATAAAAATGTTTTACCATGGTCTTTGTTTCTGTTTACTAGAATATTAAAAGTTTTTATCTTTTTTTGCATTCAGTCAAACACTAAATCAAAAATGACTGTTGCTGAAAATTCAGCTTCCATGTAACTGAATTTCTCCATTGTCTTCTCCGAAGAGTCATTCAGGGACACATATACATTGTTGCAATATTAGTCCCCCAGTGTGAGTCTGAATCTAGTACCATAAGAGCTGTGAAGCACCAACTTTAAACATTATGCCCGAGTTTGAGAAAATAGTCTTTTAGAAAGAAATCATATTTAGAGTCCTTTTGTAATTTTTTATTTTTTTTATATAATGTATAATTTATTAATCCCCAAGGGGAAATTTTTAACTGGTAAAATATCAATGTCATAGATTTTTATTATAACCTTCCACTGAGAATTTGGTTCTTTATCTAATAAAGTAATGGGATAACAAATTTGAAGCTATTCACACGAAATGGATTACTGAAGGTTAATTTTCCACAATCAAAATGACTGATGCACCCAAGCAAGTTACATTTCATTGCTCAGTTATTTAGATCATTTTTTGTTCTTTTGCAAATGAATTAAATACATATGTAAGAAATTGCTACCATCTGGCCTCAGTCCTTATTGTCTTTCTTGCCATTGCAGGAGATGTGTGAAGGTTTATTATCACAAATTCAACTGCACATGCCAGTTATCATCATTTACACCAATAATAACAGACTTCATGCAGGCAGCATACATATCAAAGGAAACAGGAAGGCTATACATATGTAGAAATTGAAGACAGATTTTAAACAGCAATTTCCCTCTGTGAGAATGTTAAAGCTAGACTTTAGTGTCTAGCCCATAGAAAGAGAATTTACTTTAAGTTGGTGTGGTAATTTCTTTTCTATTTATTTTACTAGCTCAGGGTATCATATTAAGCACTGCAGTGAAACGCTATCAATCATATATTTTATAGAGTTAATCTTACAGTTCTCTTCATCATTTCATACAGTCTGTGTCTGACTGAGTATAGAAAGAATATCATGGGTATTTGTTTAAAGGTATTTCTTAAATATGGCTTATCTTGGAAACCTAAGTGCTTAGGTTGAAAGACCTAACAATAGGTCACTTGGGTTTCTATGAATAAATCCAAAAATAACTCAAAAGCATTGTGAAAAAACTTTTAACTCAAAAGCATTGTGCTAAAAGTCAGATATGTAGTTGGAGAGGCAGTGCTATCTTCAGTCCCATTGATAAAGGGACATACCTTTTCTGACAGAATGATGGAAAGTAAGAACTAGTCTGGCATAAAATTGAAAACAGTGATCAAGAGCAGGATACTGTTACATATACAGTACACTTTAGATAAGCCCATTGTTTTCATGCTAAGGAGATATTTTTCAAGCTAGCATACCTTTAACCTATAGTACAGTTGCCGCAATTTACAATCCATGCAGTCATTTTCAAATTGGACTAATGCAGTTCAGGGTTACAGGTGACCAGAGTCTATCCTCGCAGCCTTGGGTGCAAAGCAGGGGCCAACTCTGGATAAGATGCCAGTGACTGGCAGGGCACAATAGTATCCACACACTTATTCTGCATAGATCAGTTTAAATTTACACATTTACCTATTAAACTCATCCTTAAGAAATTGGTGGAGACCAAAAAGCAGCCCCACAAACTTGGAGGAAAGATGCAACTCTACAAAATGCAGAGACTGAGCTAGGATTTGGCCTGGAGCTATGAGGCTGCAGCTCTAATTACAGCATCATCCAAATTTGAAATTTAACCTGAATTGTAAAATATGTTTTATTGTTGCCTGTAATCTTATCTGGATTTGGATTAATGCTGATTTAGAATATTGGATTTAGAAGAATGGGTTTCCAAAATGTTCCCTCACCTTTCAATTTGCAGACAAAAAAGATAGTGTTGTGGATGCACTATGGTACTATTTATAACTATTTATTTTTGTTATAATTATAATTATTCATAGTTTGTCCACTGATGTAAAATTATTTTTTTTTTGTCAGTGATTTATCTAGAACTAAAGAAAAAAACAAGTTGAATGTTTTCCCTTGCAAAAGACATCTTAGTCTTGCATGTTGTGAAAAACTATAAACTATTCTCAATCATTCCTTTTTAGAAACATCAATAAAAAGCTGGTGGAAAACCAACTATCTTTACAAAGTATAAAATCTTGCACTTGTAAATAAATTAAAAAAGAAGAAACCTAAAATCAATGTGTTAAGTGAATAGTAAAGAGGTAATTCTTGTTGCCAGTATTTGAGTCTGGAGATGATACACAGATTGTATTTCAATGTTAAGCAAATATACACGATTTCCAATATTTGTGTTCAAATTGCACCAAATGCATAGTTTGGATGATTTAAAATGATACCAAATTAACTATTTAGAGAACTCAGTTCTTTAGACTAAAAAGTGTTCTAAGAAAAAAGAAATATTTATTTTTAGTATATGTAACTGTTTATATAAAAATGAAAACAAACTACAATTGATTAATACAATTTTTGTTGCTAAATAGCATGATTCTACAATGCAATTTGGATGGCATAAATGTCTCTCTCCCCTGAATACATATACTGTATGCAGTTAAACCATAATTATGCAATAAACCTGCTTAATCCAATTTTATGGTCACAAAACACTTTAGAATCTTCTAGCAGCACTTGGTGCAAGGCAAGAAATCACTTTAGGGTGGTGCTTGTCTATTGAAGAGCACACATAATCTCAACAGGCGAAATAACTTAGCACAATTTTGGCATGTAAAGCAGAATCAAAGTAGATGAGGTAAACCCCATGCAGACATGATGAGAATTGATAACATTTACCCACACAGTCCCAGAATTCCAGAGATCTTGCGCTGCTAGGCATCTTTTCTCAGCCACTGTACCACTCTTACATATATGATAATTTATGTTTAAATTATAAGATATGTCAGACAATACTTTAATACTTTTTTGTTCTTACTTTTAATGGTGCTATTCTAATTTGGTATACTTTGCATCTCACTTAGTACCAGCATTGTTATAAGATGATTGTATCTTAGCGTTTGAAATTGTATGGTATATAGCCCCATAGGAGTCTCCTTTCAGTCTTTTAATCTTTCAAATATACATAAAATTTGAAATCACTAAGGATTCAATTGTTTTTCATATTGACTTGAATGAATGAAACCATGATGATCAGTCCAGCATGCATCATTAGTGCTAAAAAATAATAGCTATGGATATAAATGGTAATCTCTTAGGGAGTCTATGTGTTTGTCTGTTTTCCTTTTTAAGCACTTTAACTGATCAGCACTTTTACTGATCCTCTAGTTTATCATATCTATATATATAATTCACTAAGCCAGAAGACAAGTAGCCGACCATGGAAAGCACGCCGGAAGGGGCGTGGATTCACTAAACCGCCGACAAGTAAGACGCCAATGGCGCACGCAGGAAGGAGCCACGCCCACCAACTCTTAGACCATTGGATACAACGAAAGAATCACAGAGCCACGCCCACCAACTCGGACGCGACGCCAAGGGAAACATGCCGTCATTTCTGTTTGTCTGTGCCACAGTACACTTGCAGCTCTGAGCCACGTTGACTTTTCATTAGTCAACCTCAGTGGAACCTTGGTTCACACACAGGCAGTGCGATAGAGAGAGCCGCGCACACACAGGCAGCGCCAGAGAGACAGAGGGGGGCGCGCACACACACACACAGAGAGGCAACGCCAGAGAGAGACAGAGGCACACACAGGCAGCGCAAGAGAGAGACGCGCAATCCTTTAAAACTGAAGTTAAAACACAATGAAGGAAACAGTCTTTAAAAACCAATAAGCCCTGTGCCTCTTTCTCATTAGCGTCTCACCTGCTTCAGGCCCTGCAACAGTTGAGACGCTCTCTCTGCAGCTGACCTTCTCTGTGCCTGACTCCACTACTGTCAGTCGCCTGATTAAAAATGGCCTTTTGAAGGGGAGCTATGGATCCGCTATACCACAGGAACACATTGCCTTCGAGCCTGCTCTCGCTCACTGTAACGTACTGGCTTGCTCTCTCTCTCTCTTCTCACTCGCTCACACACTACACAGGGGAGAAATGCCCGAAGCAGAGAGACAGAGGGGGTGGGGGCTCGCGTGCTGCTGAGAGAGAGAGGGGGGGTGCTGGGTAGGCTTGCATGCTGCTTAGAGAGAGGGGGGGCTGGGGAGGCTGCGTGCTTCTGAGAGAGAGAGAGGGGGGGGGCTGGGGAGGCTTACGTGCTGTTGAGAGAGAGAGAGGGGCTGGGGAGGCTCCCGTGCTGCTGAGAGAGGGGGCTCGTGTGCTGCTGAGAGAGAGGGGGGGGGGGCTGGGGAGGCTCGCGTGCTGCTGAGAGAGAGAGCCTGCGCATGCATTGCACATGCCATGCAGCTGAGCAGGGAGCCTGGGTGTTTATGTCAGTGTTATTCAATGTTTTTACTATTACACTGTGCATTCTATGGTGTAATAATTAACTATATTTGTGCTTAAAAATCTTTAAAAAAATATATTTACATACAGTTCGTATGGTCTGGAATGGATTAATTGTATTTACATGCAATCCTATGGGGGAAATTGCTTCGGTTCACGACCAAATCGGTTTACGAACAGAGGTTTGGAACGAATTATGGTTGTGAACCGAGGTTCCACTGTATATTGAGTCTAGAAAACATGATCAGCAAGTCTTTGATAGGCTGCAACAAAATGATGAAAGAACGGGCACATTTTTTTCTCACAAGCTGCGTGGGTGTTAGTTAGTTAATTAGTTACTCGAAGGATTTCAAGATTTAATATGCACAAGCGGTAACACTGCAAAAGCAGCCCAAACCAGAAAAGACTGCTGGCAAAAAGTGGCTGACAAATTAAACGCGTGTGCATTGTACTTACTGAAAGCGGCGTTACGGATTTTGCAAATGTTCGTTTTTTCCCTCTGCTTAAAAAACATTAAAAAAGCGGCGTGATTATGCAGCGTATACTACGCCACGGGTTGGTATGCAGCGTGTAAAACAGTTTGTCGCGGATAATTTGCCTTTTACTTTAACACGAAGACAATTTCCTGTTAGATTTGCCTTTGCGATGACAATTGATAAGGCACAGGGCCAAACTTTCAAAAAGATGTGCATGTATCTGCCAAAACCAGTTTTCAGTCACGGACAGTTGTATGTTGCTCTCTCCAGAGTTCCATCTTTTCATTCACTTACTGGTATGCCTGCAGGAACACGTGCAGCGAGCGAGAGAGAGCGAGCGACACACACACGCATACAGGCGCGGGAGAGAGAGAGCGCTGGATGCATAAGAATAATAATACTTCATTACATTGATATACCGGTGTTTTCAGTATTCAAAGCGCTATCCACACAGGGAGAAACCGGGAAGCGAACCCAAAATCTTCCACAGTCTCCTTACTGCAAAACAGCAGCACTACCATTGCGCTACAAGGCAGTTAAAGAATGCACCGGCCTCGATTTTGTTTTCACTTTTGTTTACAGCGATCGGATCGTAGCGTGCATTGTTGCAATGTTACTTTTCTTGGTGGCTTATTACATTACGGATGTTTCACATGTTAATTTTTTTCCCTGTGCTTAAAAGACATTAAAAAAGTGTTTCTCAACTGTGACTCCGGAACAACTCAGTATGCAAGCTATATTAAGCGTCAACAACGAAGACTCGCTACACCTTAATGAACAAGTGTTGAAACTTATCCCTACCAACGAAGTAACTTTCACCAGCGTGGCCTCCATCGTCACAGACGATCCCGCTTTCAGTCACGGACAATTGTATGTTGCTCTCTCCAGATGTCCATCTTTTCATTCACTCACAGTGGTATCCACAAACCCACCCCATTTGGACAACTGTGTCGTTCAGCAAGTGTTCACCCATCAATACATAATTATGCGGCATACGCCGCGGGTTGGCTAGTAGTAATTAAAACAGTTTGATCCCACATTACACCTTGATGTTGATGGCTGCCTGTATCTTGCATTCCATGTCACTGCTTTCAATTTCCTATCATTACTAGTTCACATCAGAAGTGATCTATCTGTTTTTTCCCCACATGAAAGCTTTCTACAATGTCACTTGATAAAGTCTAATTCTGCCAAAAGGTCTTACTCAACAGCGTCTGATCACCCAAAAAATCCAGTTATTATGGGTTTGAACATTACGTCCTTAACACAAAGAGACCTTATCTAATTTAATTCTAAAAACTACTTCTTACTTAATTCAATCTTAACAGTGATGGCAAAAAATAATGCAAAAATTGCTGCTCTTAAAGAATAAGAAAACATAATAAAGACCATTTCACTCTTGGGGGAAGCTTCTACATCTTATACTGTAATATCGTAAATGCAACATTGAAATCTAAATTGAATTAGTTTCTTTATAAAATAACTGACCAAGAAGACCAGTATAAAAGGAACAACCTTGCATAGCTTAAGATGTTCGGGGTAATGATCTGAAAACATTAATTGAGCTAAATATTTTGAAGTTCCTTCCTGCTCTAGACTTCAATATCATTGAAAGCATAAGAGCTTAATGAGTCTAAGGTTTCTGCAGTACCTCATCTATAGGGCATGCATCATGATGTTGAAGTTTTTCAGGTTTTTAATTTAGGTTTCGACTATTAAACGCATTCATCATCTTACATAAATGCTTGAGGTCAACTGTTGACTGTGTGTTCATTTCAGTTTTTGAAATATGCATTTAATTAATCTTTACATTAATTTATGTGACTTCTTTATCCAGTTTACTGGTTTTATATTTTATAAAATGTCTTCTGCATCATTTAATCTGTTGTCTGTTTATTTCCACTGATTTAAATTTGGATTACATTTATTGCTGAAGGTCTAGCGACTTGTGTTTCAGATTTTAGGTTGCAATTTTCCTGTGATGTATAGTGTGCAGTGGAAGGTCTCACACTCTGGCTGCAATCTCATTTTTTACTTTTTTTTAAATTGGAGGATGCATATTCTGCTCCATTTTAATGAGTGCCAATTGGGGTTGGTTAACATTAGTGCCAAACCTTAACCAAAAATCAAATTGAGAAAGCACAGAGATATTTCAAAGCCACATGATCAAACACACTATTTACTGTATATATACACTTATTTATTTATATTTACTTTTATACACTTATAATTTATCCAGGTTCTTGGACAACTGTGAAGTATGTAATGCTGATGTTTAAAATCTCACAACAGTAATATCATGGACATCCTAGCCACACTGGTAGCAAAAGTACACAAATATCCATAAAATCAAGATAGCGTCATGTCAAAACAATAAGGAATTCCAGAATTACAAAATTAACAAGAATTCTTCAATTTTAAATAAAAAAAATATAACAGGAGTGAATTCCTTTTATTTCAAAATACTGAAAAGCAAGAAAAAGACAAGAAATGCACAAAGTAGAACCAGAAAAAAATTAAAAGGGCACAGAATCGTGAAATATGCTGTTTCTTATTCAAATACCTTTTCATGCAATGAGCACAACCCAGTTCTCCCCATCATAGAGCTTCTTAACTTGATCTTTATATAGCCCAATTGCCAGAAACTCTTCTAAAAACTCAGGACACAAACAATGTGTGGTGGCTTCCTACTTTGCTCACAGTAAAACTTATGATTTCCACTAAAAATAACAACAGGGCTGGAAGACTCCTTTTTCTCCATGTTAAAATAGTTTTTGCTTCAATTAATGCTTCCACGACTTTTGTTTACTACTTCTATTCTGAGAAAAAGACATTTAAAATTAGGGGAAATATAGTCTCTATAATCAAGAACAGACCTGATTTGTGTGTATGTGTGTCCAGTGAACATGTTCAAATATGCTTTTAACTTTATTTTTTTGGGCAAACCCAAGGTGATAGTGGGTTTAATTGGTTCTCTAAAGCATTTATTTTACAAACATTGTTTTTTTTCTGACCTGCTTACCATGTAACTTTTTTTTGCTTTATTCTCTAGTTCAATGTAGAGAAAAGCCAAGCAAAATGACACCTTTTATTGGGTAACTAAAAAGATTACAATATGCAAGCTTTCGAGGCAACTCAGAACCCTTCTTCTTGCCTGAAGAAGGGGCCTGAGTTGCCTCGAAAACTTGCATATTGTAATCTTTTTACTTAGCCAATAAAAGGTGTCATTTTGCTTGGCTTTTCTCTACATTCATAATGGCTAACATGGTACAACATCCTTGTCTAGATCAATAAAGTTAATTTTTTAAAATATTTCTCATTGAAACTGTAATACTTTTATCCACACAGTCTAGTTTCCTGATTTTAACTGTCGACCCTGCAGTGTTGACTTAAATTTATCTAGACAGCTAGATTTAATCTGCCTTAAAGCAATTAAAGATAATTATCTTTCACAATGATAACCCTTTTCTTTATCATGACCAAACATTTGCTTACTCAGACTGACACAATGGTGACATGCCCCATTAAAATCTAATGGCTAGATTATTCTAGGTACTACTGTACTTATAAACCTAAAATAAAATCTTGAAGGCTACAATAATGCATTAAAATTCTGCAAGAACTGTAAAATTACAGTTTTAGCAATAATTTCTGGATTCTGTTTTTTGTTTGCCAGATAACATAAGGTATCCAACCCCTGGTTCCTGTGTTCATAATGCAAGTGTTGTCTTTAGTCACAAATATAGTGTACCTCAATAAAAAATATATATTATATTACATACAGTATATAAAAGAAGATAAATTAAATCACATTATTATGGAGTTCTGTATTTTGAAGACACCATAGATAAACTGAACAGTGTTCTTTATAGTTCCCCTTTATGCATACCAGGAGGTCATGTGACCAGAAGGGGCAATCCTCCCCCTAGGGGAGTTTTTGAATTAGGTAATTTATATTTGAACTGTTTTATATCATATACAAGGCAAGGGTCAATGGCTAGTGAAGTCTATAGAGTGGGATTTTACATCAATTAGGTCAATTTCAAAATATGCCATACCCTGCTTCAATTACTGTATATCTGTAGAGAGAGACACATTTCATTTTTCTGTGTTATTTCATCTTTTAATCTCAGAAATCATTAATTTTATGGTGTTTACACCCATTTCTTCCTCATCACTATTCTTCCTTTTTAATTAGACAATTTATGAAACTGTAATACCTTCTCTATGGACCATTGTACAATAATTCACGAGCTTTGTCTTTCCTTATGGAATATTATAAATGTATATGTATTATTTATATATGTTATATAAAAGATACAGACAGACAGGCGTTTTTACTAATTGTCAGACACAGATGTCAGCAAGGATGGTAAGGTGTTGAACTCAATACATACAATGGAAACTGAAAAATAAATACAAGTGACATACTACAAAAATGGCTGGCAAAAACATGTTATTTAAGATTTTTTTTAAAATAAGGCTATTCATGAAAATGTAAAATGTTGGGAAAAAACAGCTCTTGGGCATTGTATTCAAAATGTGTATAGATGTCTATATGGTGCTGTTATTTTCATTCTTCAAAGAATTTTGAGAATATATCAAGATTCACTGAATATCTCATTTTGTTCAAAATAATTACAGTATCAATTTAAGTCCATATTGCCCAGCCCTTGTTCTGTTCAGGTGTTGTTCCTTTTTAAAAAGCCTTTGCAAGATATAAGGGGTTTTGTGAGTCATGTCTACAAGTAGGTTAGAAGTAAATGTTAAGATTCCTTCCCCAGCCCCATGCCCATTTATGACCAGCACTATGACCAAACACTATGACGCCTAAGCATTCAAAAAGTAAGGCAATGAATTAATTTTAAAATGGCAGTATAGAAAAATTGCACAAAGTAGCCAAACAAAAACAGTGAAGCTATAGCAAAAAGTAATTGCAACAGCAAAACCTTTCTGTATGATTGTCTGTGCATCTCCTCAAGTCTTCATTATGTTTGTATCTACATGAATTGTAAAATCAAACTAATGAACATTGTTACATTTCATGACTTCAGCTCTCCTATTCTTGCTACAGTGAGAACAGTTAAGTTTGTGCACCCATCATGAGAGGAGGAAGAGTAACAGTGTTAAGATGTCATTACTCTGACATACACAGTAGATTTCCATTAAGGATATTAAGGTTTAAATAAAAAAGCATAAAACAAATTTGGATTCACTATATGAGGGCAGCTGAGTTTCAGTGATCATTGATCCAAATTATCTGGCCATTATCTGACTAAAACAGAACCACATTGAGAGCTAGCTAGCTTAATGAAAAACAATGGCAGATCAGACACAGTGAAAAAATGGGTATGAGTTTAATTTGTTACCAAAACTAAAGAACTGTGTCAGTTATCATTTTTTGCTTTCTGTAGTGGTTCTTCATAAGATGAATACTAATTGCTTCTTTGACCTTTCCCTAAATTGTTGTGCTTGACACTGTGAATTTTCACTTCCTGCTTCTTTACCATTGAGTCACATACTTAAGTTCATTTAATGAGTTTAGTGCTGCAAGTTAAGTGGAAAGTTTAAAGTGTTGAATGATAAACATTCATGTTCCAGGAAGTCCATTCTAATAACTGATACCTTTGTTGTCAGTTATATTTCTGCTTTTTACATTTTCTTTTTTAAGGAATGTACTAAGCGGAAGGCTTTTGTTTTTGTGCTACATCACACTTCCAAATTCAACCATCTGCATCCTTTATAATACATACAAGAAACAAAACACATAGATTTATTAAAAATATATTGTGTAAATATATTAATATTGGGTTCCACATCTACCATGTGGACAAAGCAGAAGCAAAATTTGCATTTACAATAACTTTATCTTTAGCACATAATCTGCATAGTAATTCCTAATGCTTCCTCTAGTCATAATGTTTCATATTCTCTTGACTTGATATTTTCTGCAAAATTTGTAATTTTATTTTGAAAGTCTGTACACAAAAATGCTGCAAAAATTAAAATGAAAATGAAATACCCCATTTGCAATTTCATTTTCAAATTTTCAATCGGCTGGATTCGCTGCTGTTTACATGGCTCTTTGAGTGGCTCCCTGTCCATAAACGGACTGCTTGTCTTTTGCCGTACTATTTGGAAAAGCCTGTGAAACTGGTTGCAGTATTTTTGTGTGCAGACTTTGAAAATGAAATTGAAAAAGAGAGATTTCATTTTCATTTTATGATTTTAATTTTTATTTTTGCAGGAAATACCTCCCATAGATACGCTTCTTGCTATAGAAAATATAAATATTGTCACTTTCATATATATACAGTACTGTGCAAAAGTTTTAGGCAGGTGTGAAAAAATGCTGTAAACAAAGAATGCTTTCAGAAATATAAATAATGATTGTTTATTGTTATCAATTTACAAAATGCAAAGTGAGCGAACAAAAGAAAAATCTAAATCAAATCAATATTTGGTGTTATTACCTTTTGCCTTCAAACCAGCATCAATTCTTACAGGTACACTTGCACAAAGTCAGGGATTTTGTAGGATTCTAGTCAGGTGTGTGATCAACCAATTATACCAAACAGGTGCTAATGATCATCAATGTCACACGTAGGTTGAATCACACGTAGGTTGAAACACAGTCATTAACTGAAACAGAAACAGCTGTGTAGGAGGCTTAAAACTGGGTGAGGAACAGCCAAACTCTGCTACCAAGGTGAGGTTGTGGAAGACAGTTTCATGTCATGGCAAGTTTGAGCACAGCAACAAGACACAAGGTAGTTATACTGCATCAACAAGGTCTCTCCCAGACAAAGATTTCAAAGCAGACTGGGGTTTCAAGATGTGCTGTTTAAGCTCTTTTGAAGAAGCACAAAGAAACGGGCAACGTTGAGGATCGTAGACACAGTGGTCGGCCAAGGAAACTTAGTGCAGCAGATGAAAGACACATCAAGCTTATTACCCTTCAAAATCCGAAGATGTCCAGCAGTGCCATCAGCTCAGAACTGGCAGAAACCAGTGGGACCCAGGTACACCCATCTACTGTCCGGAAAAGTCTGGCCAGAAGTGGTCTTCATGGAAGAGTTGCAGCCAAAAAGCCATACCTCTGACGTGGAAACAAGGCCAAGTGACTCAAGTATGCACAAAAACATAGGAACTGGGGTGCAGAAAAATGGCAGCAGGTGCTCTGGACTGATGAGTCAAAATTTTAAATATTTGGCTGTAGCAGAAGGCAGTTTGTTCGTCAAAGGGCTGGAGAGCGGTACAATAATTAGTGTCTGCAGGCAACAGTGAAGCATGCTGGAGGTTCCTTGAACGTTTGGGGCTGCATTTCTGCAAATGGAGTTGGAGATTTGGTCAGGATTAATGGTGTTCTCAATGCTGAGAAATACAGGCAGATACTTATCCATCATGCAATACCATCAGGGAGGCGTATGATTGGCCCCAAATTTATTCTGCAGCAGGACAACGACCCCAAACATACAGCCAAAGTCATTAAGAACTGTCTTCAGCGTAAAGAAGAACAAGAAGTCCTGGAAGTGATGGTATGGCCCCCACAGAGCCCTGATCTCAACATCATCGAGTGTGTCTGGGATTACATGAAGAGACAGAAGGATGTGAGGAAGCCTACATCCACAGAAGATCTGTGGTTAGTTCTCCAAGATGTTTGGAACAACCTACCAGCCAAGTTCCTTCAAAAACTGTGTGCAAGTGTACCTAGAAGAATTGATGCTGTTTTGAAGGCAAAGGGTGGTCACACCAAATATTGATTTGATATAGATTTCTCTTTTGTTCATTCAGTGCATTTTGCTGATTGATGAAAATAAACGATTAACACTTCCATTTTTGAAAGCATTCTTTGTTTACAGCATTTTTTCACACCTGGCTAAAACTTTTGCACAGTACTGTATATACAGAATTTTTGATAAAATTTTTATTGGAGAATACATTTCCCTGTAAAGGCCTAACATCCCACTGATCATAGTCTCTGCCTTATACTGGTATCTCCCAGAATAGATGCTAGCCCCCATGAACCTCTCCATTTTGTCAATCTTCAACAAACTGCTTTTGCTCCATGGAACATCTCACAATGCAGGTAATGTGCCTCATTTGGGACTCTGTGAGCAACCGTTTGTTCGATACAAAGTCAAACCAGCGGTACCCAAGGATTCTCCGAAGAGACACAGTACCGAAGGAGTCCAGTCTTCATCTCAGGTCATGGGATAGTATCCATGTCTCTCAATTATATAGTAAAACAGGAAGCACCAGAACTCTAAAGGAATGGACCTTCATCCTTTTGCAAAGGTATTGGGAGCGCCACACACTCCTTTCCAGCGACTCCGTGACCTCCCATGCTCTCCCAATCTGTCTACTGACTGCATAGGAAAAGTCACCAGAGACATGAATATTGCTGCCGACATAAGTAAATCACTCGACAAGGTCAACACTCTCTTTGCAGACAGACACACTACTGATGGCTGTGCTCCAAGGTTATTATATTTAATGAAAACTAAAATCAAAAGTGAAACTATTAATAAAAAAAATTAGTAAACTGAATTAGAATAATTAACATAACTGAAATGAAAACGGGCAGCACGGTGACACAGTGGGTAGCGCGGATGCCTCGCAGTTAGGAGACATGGATTCGCTTCCCGGATCCTCCCTGCTTGGAGTTTGCATGTTCTCCCCGTGTCTGCATGGGTTTTCTCCAGGTGCATTGGCAATCCTAAATTGTCCCTAGTGTGGGTGTGTGTGGGTGTGTGTGTGCCCTGCGGTGGGCTGGCGCCCTGCCCGGGGTTTGTTTCTGCCTTGCGCCCTGTGCTGTCTGGGATTGGCTCCAGCAGACCCCTGTGACCCTGTGTGAGGATATAGCGGGTTGGACAATGACTGACTGACTCTTGAAATCGCTGAAAAACTAACTGAAATAAAATAGTAATTTACAAAAATATTTTTAGTTTTCGTGACAACCAGACTTACGCAAGGGCTAACCTGAGCTGCAGGGGTCCCGAAATTAACCAAAATATATTAATAAGAATTTCATATTTAGTTTTTCAATAAATATTCCTGCCGTTAGTCTTTAACCCTTGTAACTTTTAACTCTAAAACAGAAAGTTATCTTCCAAGAGCTGCCCGGATCTATTCATCCAGAGATTGACAGCTGGTGATGGAGGCAGGTGTTGATGCAGCACTCTGCGGTGACACAGCAAGCTGAATATGGGCATGTAAAATTGTGTGTAGAAGAAAGTGATTTACTGTGTGAGAATATTAACATTTCTTCAGGAGCTGATAGTGACAGCATGATAGATTCTGTTTCAAGTGTTAGTGAAGCATACCAAGGTGATGGTTTTGCTTTGAATATACTAGGTAACTTTCGCACAAATGGCATAGAAAATATTTTAAAAATGATAAAATTGTATAAAATTGTTCATTTTCAGTATCTGGATTTGATTATGCTTGTTTTTTACCAGAGAAGAACAAAACCAAAGAGTAAACCATGTTGTGTAGTAAGCTTCATAATCTTTACCAAAATTGACACTGGGTAAAAATGAGTACAATTTGTTGAAAATGTTGTTCAGAGTTAGAGATGCTCAACATCTTGGTATATGCTTCTCTTTTTTTATATATGTGCTATAGAATGAAGATAAAAAAACATGTTGCTACATAAAAAGGGCAAGCATGTGAAATATTCAGTCTTCGCTAAAGCAAATAACTAAAGCCTAATGGCCAGGTTGTTCACAGATGGAAAGGAGCAGTAAAAAGATTTACTTTTAAGACATCTGCTGTTTATAAGTCTAATGGGAAATAGGGCCTAAAATGTAAACTGGCTAAACATGTAGTTTGTAAAAACATGAATAAATAAATAAAACGAATAATATCATGCCATGGAGGTTTTAACTGGTGCTGGAAAAATCCAAACAAAAAATTTCTTGGTGGAAAGGAGAGAGCTGAAATTCTGCAATACTGGTTGCATACAGTATGCAAGTAACAATCAAAACTGTAAACAGACACTGCTACAGTGAAGCTAAGCAGTTTTAATTAAATACATTTAATTAAATCATTATTTTGAGTTACAATAAAATAATTAACTAAATTTCAATTACAGGTGGTCAGTACAATGGCTATAGTGGTATATTTGCTTTAACTCTGCATAAAACCTACCTGCTTTACATGTTTATATGAAATTTCTGTGTTTTTTTTCAGTCTAAGCACAAGCTATTAGACATAATTGAACATGAATGTATATCATTCAGAAGATTAGCACTGCATTTATGATGTAATCCAGCAATGTATCTAGAAAAACAGCTCTGAAAAAAAATAGACATAGGTTAAAAACTAGGCGTGAGTTTCAAGTACATATCCCTAATGCGGGTTCAGAATGCTAGATAAATATTGTCATATTTGATGCAAGTAACATCACAATGGCTTGTACACACTTACTTCATTGGTTTATCACTATTTTTTTACCTATTTTACTGAAATATATATTTTTCAATTTGTAATTCACCTCTTTCTCTTTCCAGTTTTCACCACCTGACTTTAAATCTACATATTTAAAATCTATAAAGACATAGATAAACTAGACTTAACACCTTCTTTCAGCTTAAGTGTGAATCACATACTTGAGGACATCAGTGGGAAATAAGGGGATATGCATTTAAGACTGATGCCAGGAAGCACTTCTTTACGCAAAGAGTTGTGGGACTCTGGATCAAACTATTGAGACATGTAGTTGAAGCCAAAACCTTTAAGAAGAATCTGGATGAGATACTGGAACAACTTAGCTGCTAAATAAGCAAACAGGTGTGATGGATTTGTCTCTTCTTGTTTGCCAAAATTTCTTATGATTCTTATGTTTCATAAGACTGTGGACTGATTGGACAGATTGGATCATTTGCAGTGAACTGAAAGTAGCATAGTAATATGATATCATCCTTTGATTATTAACCCTACTACAGAAAACGTTATCTTGCTGAGCTTAGTCTGCAGTGTTGTTCTAAACCTGTTCTTTGCTGTAACAAACCCAAAGTATCAGTTGCTGCCCTCTATAGGTGACTGAAGTAGCACACCTCCTTTCCTTATGGTTTAAGCAATTTACTACTGTAAATGAATAGATCTCATTTAAAGGCTCCAGATTATATTGGGACTAACAAGTAATATTATCACTACATACTTCATGTATGTATACTGTAAAACACTTTTGTATACTGTAATTAATTAAAATTGCTTAGCTGTCATACCACATTTATTAATAATATGTTTATTATTTCTTGTGTACTAACAAAAGTGCCATTTATTAGAAAGTGAAGTTTATTGTCAGTCTTTATTAGTAGCTGTACAACAATTACATCTAAGCTTATGTAGCAGAGCAGAGGGGGTTGATGTGGTGAAGAGTGATGCAGATGTTCTTAGGAACGTGGATGAGGGAAAAGCCAGTAGCACAAAAGGACTTTGCAGAGCAAAGAATGAAGTGTATTCATTCGGTTCCTTGTTTAGGTGAAAAAGACTGTAGGCTCAGAACAGAAGGAGTAAAGCACATGATAAAATAAAATAGTGTTAATAGTGTCTAAATTATAGGGTATTCCAAAATTTCCCTAACAGGATATTTGCTAGTCTCCTGCAAAGAATCACATGTTCTAGATCCAGTTTACAAAAATCTCAATTCCCCTAATATCTGTTTTATTTCAGTTTTTAAAAACAAGCTCTCTCTATCTCTCTCTTTCTTTCTCTCTGTCTCTCTCTCTCTCCATCCCATATTAAATTTTATGACTTATAAATTAATAGTAATAGAATGAATTAAAATTGGGAGTCATGACAGTTATCGTAATTAGTTCTGTTTCCTAACAGCTTAAGAGATACAGATTCATTTTCCATTTCAGTCACAGTCTGCACAGTTTCTAGATTTTTTCTGTGTCCCAATGGGTACTCCTGTTTTCTTTCACAGGTTAAAAGTGGTTAGTTTTACTGTACTGTATACATACATTTATTAATTTAAACTTGAACTTGCAATCTTAGAATAAGCCTTATTGTAGGCCCAAATAACTTGATAACATGCAATATTTCTTCAGGCTACACTGCATCTAATGTATGTTTACTCTTCATATTAAAAATATTTCCTACTTCATATGAAAAAAACATTTTTGTGATATCATAAGCAGGAATGAGAATAACACATGTGATATGACCTTTGATGCTCCAAAGAATCCTGTGAATGAGGTACACAGGAAGACTTGGAAAAACTGCTGCACAGCCTATTATTACATTTCCTCCTTAAATACAATAGCAGTGTCATTGTTAAAACTTAGTATTCCGTTTTAAAGATAAGGAGGCTCTTGTTTTATTGCATTAAGTGGAAAATTAGTGTGCTCCTAATTTCCATCCGTAATTGACATACTTTTTATAATTAATTCTAAAAAGTGTTGTTTTCCTGATACCAGGTAGATTTTAATCCAGAAATGCTCATTTGTCTTCTCATTCTCAAACCCACTTAATCATATTGTGCTGGGGCTCTATAATCAATCGACGGCAAAGACAGGATCCAGCCCCAGGCATGGAGCCATATCAGGGCACACCTGTGCTTAAACCCACATCAGGGCCAATCTGCAATCACCAATTAACTTGACTTGGGTGTTTGATTCAAAAGCAGTATGTCGGATGCTGCAACAGTACTCACTGCACAATCATGCCACCAAAAATATGCATTTCTCTCTGTATATTCTACTGTGTTTTTTATTACAGTTTCTATGTGGTATTTTTTCACTTCACTGTACATTACATTGTTACCTCTGGGCAGTTCTCAGGAATTCACAACCCAGCTGAGAAATATTATTGCTTCAGTCTTGAATTGGTCTGTACCTTCCCCGTATGAGCCATTCCTGGTACACCTGTCCATTATAGCAGAACATACAAAAATAGCACAGAGGTAACAACTGCAATTACACTGACTTTCTAAGAAAATTGACTTTGTATGAGTTGACAGTTTAAGTGAATCATACCTCCTTAATTTATTGTCCAGAATTTGTTTGTACCTGTGAGACAGAGAGGAGAGTGACCAGTTGACTGTAATAGTTGGCAGTCCTCAGGTGAAAGTTAAAACAGTCTAATCTAAACATATGTGTCCATATCTGTGTGTAAACTGATTTAGATTATAATCTGACGCTACAAGGATTGAATTCTCTGGCAACAAGCAAAGATCCATCCATCCATCCATTATCCACCGCTTTTCCATGGTCGGGTCGCGGGGGCAGCAGCTTAAGCGGGGAAGCCCAGACCTCCCTCTCCCCGGCCACCTCCTCCAGCTCCTCTGGGAGGACCCAGAGGCATTCCAGGGCCAGCCGGAAGATATAATCCCTCCAGCATGTCCTGGGTCTGCCCCGTGGCCTTCTCCCAGTGGGGCATGCCCAGAACTCCCGCCCAGGGAGGCGTCCAGGGGGCATCCTAACCAGATGCCCGAACCACGTCAACTGACTCATCTCAATGCGGAAGAGCAGCGACTCTACTCCGAGTCTCTCCCGGATAACTGATCTCCTCACCCTATCTCTAAGGGAAAGTCCAGCCACCCTGCAGAGAAAACTCATTTCGGTCGCTTGTATCCGTGATCTTGCTCTTTCGGTCACTACCCAAAGTTCGTGGCCATAGGTGAGGGTAGTAACGTAGATCGACTGGTAAATCGACAGCCTCGCCTTTTGGCTCAGCTCTCTCTTCACCACGACGGACCGTTGCAGAGCCCGCATTACTGCAGATGCCGCACCGATCCGTCTGTCAACCTCCCGCTCCATTCTTCCCTCACTCATGAACAAGACCCCGAGATACTTGAACTCCTCCACTTGAGGCAGTACTGTGCTCCCAACCCGGAGAGAGCATTCCACCCTTTTCCGGCTGAGAACCATGGCCTCGGATTTAGAGGTGCTGACTGTCATCCCCGCTGCTTCGCACTCAGCTGCGAACCACTCCAGTGAGAGCTGGAGGTCACTGTCCGATGAAGCCAACAGAACCATCTCATCTGCAAATAGCAGAGACGAGATTCTGAGGTCACCGAACAAGACCCCCTCTCCTCCTTGGCTGCGCCTAGAAATTCTATCCATATAACTTATGAACAGAATAGGTGACAAAGGGCAGCCCTGGCGGAGTCCAACCTCAACAGGAAACGAGTCCAACTTATTACCGGCAATGCGGACCAAGCTCCTGCTCCTCATGTACAGGGACTGGATGGCTCGTAACAATGAGCCTTGTACCCCGTACTCTTGGAGCACACTCCACAGGATGCTTCGAGGGACACGGTCGAATGCCTTCTCCAAATCCACAAAACACATGTGGACTGGTTGGGCAAACACCCATGCCCCCTCCAGGATCCTGGCCAGGGTGTAGAGCTGGTCCAGTGTTCCACGGCTGGGACGGAATCCGCATTGTTCCTCTTGAATCCGAGATTTGACCATCGACCGAACTCTTTTCTCCAGCACCCCTGAATAGACCTTACCGGGGAGGCTGAGGAGTGTGATCCCCCTATAGTTGGAGCACATCCTCCGGTCACCCTTCTTAAAAAGAAGAACCACCACCCTAGTTTGCCAATTCAGAGGCACTGCCCCCGATGTCCATGCGATGTTGCAGAGACGTGTCAACCACGACAGCCCCACAACATCCAGAGCCTTGAGGAACCCAGGGTGAACCTCATCCACTCCAGGGGCCCTGCCAATGGCAACACTCAACAAGAGGTAGAGAGGAAGAACAATTGGTTAGTTAATTTTATTTATTGGGGATAATTGCTGAAGAGGATTGCGAAGAAATGCTAAGTGTGGGAATAAATATTCTTTATTTTATAACATCAACGTGTGCTGCATTACTGTGTCTTTGGATTGGGGCTTAGTGGCTCCCCCAAGTGGATGCACAGTGCATATCGTAACTGCTTGCCAAACAAATACAGTGCAGAGCATTTCACTTTCTCATAAAATGCATTTCTTAAATATAGTTTTTTTTCAAAACTGGTTTGGGCTTTTGGGCCCACATGGTTAGTCAATAAATGTATGTTTTATTATGTACAGTTAGGTCCATAAATATTTGGACATTGCCTCACATTTTTATGCAGTCGTTTTGTTCACCCCACTGATTTAAAGCTGAAAGTCTGCACTTCAACTGCATCTGAGTTGTTTCATTTAAAATTCATTGTGGTAATGTACAGAACCAAAATTAGAAAAAGTTGTCTCTGTCCAAATATTTATGGACCTAACTGAATGTCTCAGTACTAGTACATAATAATCAAGCTTATTTTTTAATTCATGATTAATTTCTTTAAATGAAAGTACATTAATAAAGAGTATTAATCAACTCCTACAATAACTATAGTGAACAAAAGTTTAGAAACAACTACAAAAACTGTAACCCTTGTCTAATTACAAGGGTAAGAGGTCATGTTAGCAATTTACATATTGTCTTTTCCATTTTAAGTTTTGGGAGGTTTGGCGTGATTCTAAATATTTCACATGGTCCCATATTTTTACTTCCATTTCTAATTTTCTATTAGTCCTGTTCTGCAACACATTCGTTTTGAACATTAAAATATTGTAGAGTATATTGTAGTTCTTTGAAATATTTTATACTAAACAGATTTCAAATAGACACACTTGAAACAACCGGGGTGGGCTGGCGCCCTGCCCGGGGTTTGTTTCCTGCCTTGCACGCTGTGTTGGCTGGGATTGGCTCCAGCAGACCCCCGTGACCCTGTAGTTAGGATATAGCGGGTTGGATAATGGATGGATGGATGGATGAAACAAAACTTTGATTAGTATATAAATATTTTATTTTCTTATTTAAAAAATTTTAACTTTACTGAAACCACTAGCTTTATTCATTTCAAACATTGTCCTTAATTTGCTGTGAAAGTTCATTTTATTAGCTGATTCCACCACCACATAAAAAAAATCTGTCAACACATCTTCTGTTTAGCTTTATTGTCTAGCCAACCTTCTGATTTCCTGATCCTCAAATTGAACATATGAGCAACCCAAAAGCATTGGTACTTAAATAATGCATTTTGCAAATTTTTTACAGACTATTAACAGCTGTGACTGGAAATCTTATTAAATAGTAAAAACTTTAACTAAGTTAAAATATTTAAAAAGTTATTCCAGATTTGCATCTTTTAAAGAGCTTTTGCATTTTGCAAAAAAAAAAAAGTTATGACAATAGATTATTTAGATTAAGTACTGTTGCAAGTTGGATTTTTATGCGGCAAGAGGAGGAACTACACTTACTCCTTTGCTTTTAATTTTTTACATCCTAATGAATGTACATACTGACTGAATGAGGAAATTAAGTGTTTATTTTTAGACGTGTTGGTTTGCTTTCATCAGTGCAGTTATCAAGTCATTTGATGATAGTTTCACTCATCTATATCTGGACTCAAAGTTTTTGGATAATTACACTGGTTCTATTAAGAACATGATTATGTGATGGTCCTTTCCACACATTTTCTCCATCAATCACTCATCTAGCACATGTTAAAGTTTCATATTACCTTGATTTGCTTCCTTATTTGAGCTTTAGTTTACAATTGTGCAGATGAGACTGTAATTAACACTACTTTAAAATTGACATGACATTGTTTTACTTCATAATTTGGTAACGAGTATACACTGTTTTTGTGGCATTAAAAAAAATTTTAAATTAATATATTTTCACCGTAAAGCCAGTTGAAACTTAAAAGAGAACATGGCAAAAGCAAATACATTTTGTTATACTAAAGCACAAAAAACATGATAATTGAGCAACATGTCAAAATTACAAATAACAAAAAAGCCAAAAAGCTAGCATATTGAAAATACTTGAACAAACAAAAAAATACACCATAAAATCCACCTTACAAATAAAAAAGAAGTACACACCAAATGAAGAAAGGAATATTTAATGTAGAAGCCGCACGGTGGCGCAGTGGGTAGCTTTCCGGGTCCTCCCTGCATGGAGTTTGCTTGTTCTCCCCGTGTCTGGATGGGTTTCCTCCGGGTACTCCTGTTTCCTCCCATAGTCCAAAGACATGCAAGTTAGGTGCATTGGCGATTCTAAATTGTCCCTAGTGTGTGCTTGGTGTGTGTGTGTTATGTACTCTATAGCTGTTTATGACTATCATTTAACAAAGAACCATTAAGTTTAGTTTATTTATTTTATAGGTTTTTAAGATTAATCATTGATAAACTGAACAATTGTAGATAGTACAATTAATTAATTAGTTAAGGGAACAAAAGTAGAATTTATGAATGACTACTACACAGTGACACTCACTTCACTTGCAGATTTGTCCCTGTGTTCTCACTGGCTTCGACTGGTGCACAACAGAGTCTGTTCTTAGTGATTGCTCCACATCCTAGTATGGCACCTGCTTGGCTCAAGATCAAAAAGCACTGTAGAGGGTGGTGAAGGCAGCATCAAGTATTACCAATACCCAGCTGTCTTCTGTTCAGAGTGTATAAAACACTCACTGCATTAGAAAGGCGAACAGTTTTATTAACTCTATAAACTCAGTCATCCTTCACAGGTGTTTTTGTCACTCCTTTCTCTTGGATGGTACAGGATCATTGGTACTTGCACCTGTAGACAGTTTCTGTCCTTTAAACATCCAATCGTAGTAATAAATATTTTAACATATAAATACTATGTATTTTATAAATATGTTCAATTATAGAATGGTTTTCTATGCTTTTATATCCCTCTCCAGACTACAAAGCCCAAATAACACTCTTCTTAATGTCATGTGATGTCTCTTTAAAACCTGGCACAGTATATTACTCTATCCTGCATGGATAACAAAAACATATTAAGTTGATAGGGTAAAGTTCCTATGAACCTTTCTCCTGTTTATCACCTAGTTGAACTGTTACCTTGGAAAACAATTTTTCTAGCTTTGTTTAAGTTACCCTGCTTTTTCAACCTTTTATTTTTGCACATTGGTTAATTATTTTCTTTACGTGGTATGCTCCTTTCCTTAAAAAATAACTAATAGTAATAATTTCTCTTTTAAAAATAGAACTAATTTTTATTTACCAAGGGTTTCACAATACAGGGAGTGATACTATAGGTTCACAAACTTTCAAGCAGCAATACATTTTCAAAATGTATTACTTCTTTATATTTATTCTTCTTTCAATATAAACATGTATCAAGTTTTGAAGATAATTAATACTTTTTTTCTTTTACACTGAGGCAGCATTATGATAAATGCCTTTAATTTTTTTTAAATGACCATTTATTAAACAGGAGGTTTTCTCCTAAAATGTATACTCTTGGTTTCAGCACAGAAAAATACCAACTACAAAAGCAAAATGTCTCTTAAAGTGTAAGGTTTATTGGCCAAAATACCATAATTAGGATTACATCAATTGATGCGCCACTAATTTTACTTACATTTTGAGATTTTTTTTCCTTTCTATACTAATGGATCTGTCATATCTCTCAATTGGCAGTGTGCAATAAAAGAGAATTATCACAAGGCTAAACAAATACAATCACCAGTTTGCAATCAGTCAGATTTATGGAGCCTTTTCTGGTTAAAATGTGACATTTTATGAGACATTTATTATCTCTCACTTTCTATAACAGTATTGTAGTACTAGGGTGTTGTACCGTGTTAGCCATTATGAATGTAGAGAAAAGCCAAGCAAAATGACACCTTTTATTGGCTAACTAAAAAGATTACAATATGCAAGCTTTCGAGGCAACTCAGGCCCCTTCTTCAGGCAAGATGTAATCACCAATAAAATGTGTCATTTTGCTTGGCTTTTCTCTATAACAGTATTGAAACAACATCACTGGATTTTAAATGAAATATATATACTTGGCAAGTGTATAATTGTAACGGTGCAGGTTAGCTCTACACTACCAGTCTCTTCTGAGAGTCTCTTGAACCCACCATGTCGCTAATGTAACAAAGAGAAGAGCTGGATAAATGAGGACACATATGCAATATGGGGTAGGTGCAAAAAGTGAACAGTGCTTTTATTTAAAACAATCAAAAATCATGTGCCCAACCGTGTATTGAAATTGTTCTTTAAATAAATAATCCAATAAAATAACAGTGAATGTGGACATTAAAATCCCATCGATAAATTCATAAAAACAAGGTTAAAACACGGAAGGAATCTTCTCTAAAAATCTCAGTCCCTGGTGCTTTCCTTTAAAATCGACCTCTCCGGCTTATCCTATTCGGATCTCACAGAAAGGAGAAACGTCATCGAACAGGCACAGACAACCCTCTGATCTACACATCACTCCACCACCTAATGGCGATCCATGGGGCAGCACCGAGCACCCACTTCTTTGACTCCTGCTGCCCTTGCTGGTCTTGCGGGGTAGTCCTTCAGTGTAACCCTCAACTCCCTCAAACGCCATACACTTTGAGGCTTGAATGTGGCACCTGACCAATCCACCTGGTTTTGCATGTGTGGGCCCCGCTATCGTAACCAGCCCTGAAGTGGCATTGTCTCATGCACCCAGGCCCATTGTGATCCTGCACTTTATAGGGCGCAATTATTTATTTTAAATGTCACCCTGCACACTAATAATATTTCCCTTATTCAAACAGCTTCTAAAACACTCTCCTAAGGTTTTAGATCAATTGTGATCAAGTAGTTTATTAAAGTGGAAATTCAGGTTACTTCTACATGGTGGATTATAAGCTTCAAATAAATTTCACTTTATTTTTCAATACAAGTCACTTACTGTATGTGCAGTTATTTTTACTGCTATTAGTCATTAGCTAAACTTAGCAATCATCTTCTTACTACTTTAATAATAAAGAGCATAAATGTTGCTGTATGTACATTAGTAGAGTAACATTTTAAAAATATTCCAAATAATATTAACTGTGAAGGAAAAGAATCATTTTTGCACACTATCACACTTTATTGATAAATTAGGAGAATGTGGCCTCTCAATCAATTTCCTTGACTGGAAGAATCATGTTGCAATTACTGCCTTTAAAGTGAAAAACAATGATGTTTTCACATATTAATTTAGAAAACAAACAATAAAACTTGAAATATTAAAAAAGTAAATATTTTTATTAACACAGCCCTGCTGCCTTATCTTATTATTGATTTTTATGCAAACAATATTTATAAAAGTATTTAATTTTTTACTTTTCATTACTAGTCAAAAAAGTATGTACAGTATGAAAGTTCTATAACAGTTCAACTACTTTGCTGTACCTGAAATAAATGGGCTAAGAAGCAATCAGTTTAAAAAGTTGGATTAAATATAATTTTCTCTGGGAAGGCGATTAATATACTGTAGCTCCAAGCAAAAATTCCATCTGTAAATTCCATTTGTTATACAGTATGAATACTAAAAAGAACCAGACAAGGAAGGGGTAAGACAAGATTTTTAAGGCATCTGAAACCCCTCAATGCATTGTAAACAAATTTGTTAAAATATATGTAAAATTTCATTCTGACTCTAAAAGAAACATTTATTTTGATATCTAACAGATCTGTATGTATCGTAATCTTATGAGACCATTTGGGTAAACACATCTGACAAAAAAACATAAATAAAAATTTTCAGAAACGTTATGGATCCAAGAGCAATTGTCCAAAAGTGCCTAAAACAAAGATGGAAGTCAACATCTCAAAGCCAAGTACAAGGCAACAGTGTCATTTTCTCCTATTCTCATCAAGTCTCATATGTTTCTTATCAACAACAATGGGGCTAAACTGACATGATGATAGGGTCAAAGAAAATAAAAAGAGAACCTGGCAGTAACTCTTCATTCCAGCATTATTTATCATTAAACTGAAAAGTCTCTTGTTGGCCTTGCGCTAGAGACCAGTATCTAATGTTTTATGTTTGTGTTTGCTTTATTATGCTGATTTTTACCACAGATTTTAGATGCCTTTGACCTATGTTTTTGCTGCCTTTTTGTGTAATGATTTCAGCCCTGTTTTTTAGATTCTGGACTTTAATAATAATGTATTCTTTGTCTTGTTTGCTTATTGCTCTTTTGCTCATCTAGGTCTGAATCATGTAGCCTGCCAGGCTTGACAGGATGTTGTCTTATTCTCCATTCACATAGCACAGCTTTTTTGCTTTAGAAGGCTGGAGGGACATGCTAAGAGGCCAAATGCTTCTGAAGGCGCAGTCAGATGACAAGAATGTATTTGTGGAAAGGTCAATTTTCTTACTAAGATACACACCAACCGCATGTGTATTTGTAGTAAACACCTGGAGACAACATTGAACACAGCTGCTGATTTCTTTTTTAAACATATCATTCTTCAAGTGCTTTCCCCACACTTTGTGCAATTAAAGTGACCTTAACACTTCTGTGCAAAATGTCTTGTTAGATGCTATTATTTCTTAAATACCATAATTTGTCTTTTATTTTGATTTCTGCAGTGTTGCCAACTTTCATAAAATACATCATGTGACAATATACATTATATACTGATACAGGGATTAGTTCTGCCATATATTAATGTAGTGATTTTGTGACATCTTTGTCTTAATTTCTGAGCAATTTCATTGTAGTGTAGTTCTTTACATAAAAATAAGAGAAGCATGTTTTTTGATACAGATGTTTGCATCTGCCTGACCTACACATGTTTACATGTTTACTGATGATTTCCCATTTACCTATATTGTGATAACAAGAACATAATTATGGCATTTTGGGCATAATTCTTAGGTAGAACCTGAACCCAGAATAACTTTTAATGAAGTTAGAAATCAAAACCTTTCTGCATCCACTAATCCAATAAAGAGCCCATCTCTGCCTTGGACTGGTTAGTCCACTCTTCCATAACAAGTACTACAAAGTACATCTTCCCACCTCCCTTTCCTCTCTTGTGATCTACACTGGCTTCTGATACTATCACCAGTGGATCTCTTGGCACTCCAAACTCTAAAACTGTAAATAATTTGTTATGCAATTTGATTTTCGTGTCAGTTGTCTTAGAATAATACATACATGCAAAATGAAAGTATTTTACTTCATATCTTTAGATTTATGTTATATGTAGGTTATCGACTGTGTATGTAGTCTTCAAAGAAAAATACAACCTATTTTAAATGTAATTATGATTTAGTCAGTTTTTAATTAAATTTCACCCATTCTTTACCCTGCATATTTCTGAACACATTTGTATACGTGTATGAAAACCATATATTAAGTGTAGATTTCTGAGACCATTAGTGAAACTGGTAAATGAGCTTATATGTTTACAATAATTGTTAATATTATAATATGCAGTACTTTGTAGTATGGTAAAATGTACTCCAAGAGTTAAAACCGTTGTTTATTTTTTAGTCAATATTAACAGGAAATGTTAACTTTATAAATGTTTTAGCTATATATTTGTCCACAAATGTTAACATTTCAAAACAGGACAGTGAATGTAAATTATTTCAAATTAGACAACCTTTTTAAGAAACATTAATACAAAGGAGAGATTTGATGTTGCTTGCTGTCTAATACCATAAAATAAGGTCACATAGTAAATCATCAGTTACCATTTTCTAAATTAAAGACATCTACAACTGTTATTGTGAGGCTTAATTCCTTTTCATAATATTATGATTCTGATGAGTTATTCTGTTTCCCAAGGCTTGGACATTTTCCAGGTAAATGATGTTATCATCTCAAGTGTGTGTGGTTGGCATTATTACTCAGTATATGATTTTTTCTTCACTAGTGCAATCTGCAAAACGAGTAGATACAAATGTTTATGTAGTTACTTTTATTCATGGAGTGAAATGACCTTCTGTAGCCCAGAGAAGTCAAAGTCTGGTGGAGATAACTAAGTATTATCCAACACTAATATGGATAAAATAAGATCTTTGTATTCTATGGCATATATCATTAAATGGGTTTTAGATTAAACTGTAAACATGATCAGTGTTCATTATTAATTTTTCATACATTTTCCTGAGCATATTCTGGGTTACCTTAAAAGCAAGTATACTTTTTTTAGGTCATAGAATCCAATTCCAACATTATCCTTAGCTGGGGTTTCATTTTCAGATAGTTGCAAATGTTTTGCACTTTTTTCCTTACACCCTTTTGGTTTTCATGCATTCCGGCATTTTGAATAGTGGTTGCCACAATCTTGCTATGCAGGAGATGGTTGTGGTTACGTAAAAATAGTCAAAGTCAAAGCCAGGAGAGTGAGAATCAAGTAAATAGACTCTGGAACTTGAAAACAAAAGTTATAGTAAAGATTCAAAACAAGAGTCGAATCTGACCAAAAATGTAAGTCAAAGACAACCAGAAAGTGTACAGCACTGAATTTTATACCATTGACCTATTAATATTACACACCACACATAAACAAAAAATGGTGCTATGGAAGAACATAATTAATTTTTAACATGAGTAAAAACATTCTGAAATAAAAACAAAAAACATATGTAGCCATTTGATTTTATTTTAGATCCAGGAACTATACAGAAAAAATGAAAACAAAGGTCAGATCTTGACACATGACATCTCCATATTAATCAATGATCTGATACAGTTTATCTCTTAATACTCTTATGTTCAGTGATAAGAAGTGATTTTATGTAATACTATTTATATCATTGATACCAAACAAATGGGCTGTTCTGTTAATACACAGATAGATGTGCTGATTGAATTTAAAGTAGTAAAATGTGTTTACTGCTATGTTCATGGAGATTCTGAAATGTTTCATTGTGTTCAAGCTTAAAAGAAGCTACAAGAAACAGAGTTGTGATTAGTTCAGGTGTCAGTTTCTTTAGGATGATTTAAAACAAGTCTAAAGTGCAATGAAAATCTGTTTATAGTTAGCAAACAATCTATTCAGTAGAATATCGGTAGCAGAGATATGGTTATACTCAGAGCAGTGAATATGAACTAATCTTTTGGAGACCTTAATATAGTAAGGATAGAACTGATGAAGCTTGCTTTAAGGACAATGCAAGTCCCTTTCTCAAAAAAAGTAATTACAGAATTACAGAGAATGAAAGAATAAGGCATAACATACAATGCTACCCAACCTACCGAGTGGAGTACACTACTACCAGAAACATTAAAGCCAAAGGTAACTGAAAGCATGTTGTTACATCTAAAGAATATAAATGAACACATAAAAAGAGAAATATTTTTACTTTCCACAATGGATACATACCTCAGTGTTTACATATGAAGTGAATATACTTTTACAAGGCTGAGAAAGTGAAGCTACGCATTTTGATGTTGTCTTGTTTTTTTTGGAGAATAATACAAAATTATGAATAGCTTCCAAAAATCATCCAGGTGAGGATTGAACATTCACCCATAGATTAAAGAGCTTTCCAAAAGCTTATAGAAAGGCTTTATGACCTTATCCTGAATCAACTTACTGATTAGTTAGTTTACTTCATTCATTAAAAGAACTAACTAGGACTAGGGATTGTGAATTTCCCCTTGGGATTAATAAAGTATCTATCTATCTATCTATCTATCTATCTATCTATCTATCTATCTATCTATCTATCTATCTATCTATCTATCTATCTATCTATCTATCTATCTATCTGTCTATCTAGGAAATTAAAAATAAGCAGGAGCCTCATGCATAACGCCGTGCGTAGAATTCGCATTATAACATGACGTAAGCACAAAAGCCGAAATGTGCGTACGCACATAAAAATACAGATGCAGGAATCTACGCGTACGCAAACTTCCACATTCTTCCGCTACATAAATCCCGATCAGCGTGAAAAGTAACGCTCTTGCACGCACCTGCTGTCCCGTCCCAACTCCTCCCAGAATTACACCTCTGAATATGCAAAGCAATATAAATAGCCCTTAAGCTCAGTTTTCTGTGAAAAGACAATGGGAAAAGCAAGAGGGAAAATGGAAGAATTTCAGCGAATACCAAATGGAGGTACTATTTGTTGGTTTAAACAGTGATATAAACAACAAAAGGAAGCTAATCGATTGACATAGCGTGTCGGAGAAACTCGAAAGCTCAAGTTCACAAAGTCACACAGTGCCCGAAATAAAAAAGAAGTTGTCAGATATCAAAGTCGCCATGAAAAGGCGAGACGTAGCCCACCATCTGAGTGTCATATGAAAGCTTATTAGGGTACAGAGGAAAAAAAAAGGCACACAGTGGGGAAAAAGCACAAAATGTCAACTTCAGTCTCGAAATTTCCACTTCAATTATGTAGTTTATTTTGTCATTAAAGTAGAACATCATAAACTTCATCTTAAAATCGTTTAATTAACCAGTTTCTCAAATCACATCGTAATTAAAGTAGCACGTTAAATGCTCTATGTGCTCTTAAACCGGCTTTCTCTTCCTCCGACAGGACACAGAATCCATTACATTCGTGATATTACAGCTCTCTGAATAGCTAAAATACTGAGATGTATACGTGATATCATTTTCATGATTATAGGAGTTAAAGCACGTTATTAAACATGGGAACACAGTGGCGCAGTGATTGTGCGCGACCTTCGATGATATAATTTATTGCAGCAGTACTCAGGGGCGGCTCTAGGCTCGTGGCAGCCCTGGGCAAAGAAAGAATCGGTGGCCCCTTCGCCCGCCAATGTCAATATAGTATCTTATGCACGGTGGATGGCCACATCCGTTGCGGACACTGCATAGCCGCCTAGTGCTCATGACACAAGCATTTAACTTTTGGCGAAATTTGTTGCTGCATTTTTAGCTGTGTCGTTATTTTCTTTGTTTTACATTCAATATATATTGGAGTGGCGGCCCCTGGGATTTGGCAGCCCTGTGCAGGTGCACAGTTTGCACATGCCTAAGGCCGCCCCTGCAGTACTGTCTCTTTCAAACGTACTAACCTCCAATTCCTGTCCTTCCTTTTCTTTCTCCAAGTAACAGATCGCCACACAATCAGCTCTGTAATAGATGTTAAGCCATCTGTAAGCTTATAATGCCGATTCTTCAAACTTTTAAGGAACATTGAAATATCTTTGTAGTACATGTTTAATTATTCTATCGTTCACGCCTGTCCCAGTGAAGCATACAGTGCTTTTATCTGTATAATATAATACAGTGATCCCTCGCTATATCGCGCTTCGCCTTTCGCAGCTTCACTCTATCGCGGATTTTATATGTAAGCATATTTAAATATATATCGCGGATTTTTTGCTGGTTCGCGGATTTCTGAGGACAATGGGTCTTTTAATTTTTGGTACATGCTTCCTCAGTTGGTTTGCCCAGTTGATTTCATACAAGGGACGCTATTGGCAGATGGCTGAGAAGCTACCCAACTTACTTTTCTCTCTCTCTCACTTGCGCTGACTTTCTCTGATCCTGACGTAGGGGGTGTGAGCAGGGGGGCTGTTCGCACACCTAGACGATATGGACGCTCGTCTAAAAATGCTGAAAGATTATCTTCACGTTGCTACCTTCTGTGCAGCTGCTTCGTGAAGCGACATGCTGCACAGTGCTTCGCATACTTAAAAGCTCGAAGGGCACGTATTGATTTTTGACTGTTTGTTTTTCTCTGTCTCTCTCTATCTCTCTCTCTCTCTCTCCCTGCTCCTGACGGAGGGGGTGTGAGCTGCCGCCTTCAACAGCTTTGTACCGGCGGTGCTTTGCATACTTAAAAGCCAAACAGCCCTATTGCGCTTTAAAAAGTGGCTCAGGTTGTGCAATATTATAACTGTAGTGCAAGTTTACAGTGAGGTGATTGTACTTATAAGTCCAAACAGTTCTACAAGGAGCAATTGATGGACTGATTGAGTGCATTTAGAGTTCTCGGGATGAAACTCTTTCTGAACCGCGATGTCTGTACAGGAAAGGTTTGAAGCGTTTGCTGTGTGAGAAGCAGTTCAAATAGGAAGCATGGCTGAGGCAGCGTGTGCTTGATGCTGTATACCGATAATTCTCTTTCTGATCAGCTGCTCCGAGTGGTGCAGTGAGAGTAATATGGAAAAAGATGATCTACTGTTGCAGCCCCTAACGGGAGCAGCTGAAAGACGAAGAAGAAGGTGCAGTGAGAGTAACAACGTTAAAGCAGTTATGGTATTTGGAATAGTTTGACCATTCTGTGGACCATTATATTGTTACTGGTTAATTACAATCAGATGCATTAAACTAATAAACAATATGCGGTTAATTTCAGTGTATTTATAAAGCTCTGAAAAAGAATGATAAACCACACAGGAACAGTAGCACTGCTTTGACGCTGGGTGCCGCCAGTCTGCAAAACCGAGCAGAGAACTTGCGTACGACAGGATATGAGGTACCGTGGAAATGTGCGTGGCTTTACGGCAAGTTTAGGTTTTATACATCGCGATTTGAACGTGGAAATGTTCTTACACAACATTTCTGTGAGTACGCACCGTTTATACATTATCCCTTCTCTCAAATCATCATGCAAATTTGTTTCTTTTTCTAAATGTATGTAATGTTTAGCGTATATGTCTGGATGAACTAGGTATTTCTGTATATTATATCTTTAATTATTAAAGACATTAGAAAGGCTATTATTCTTTAATTCATTTTTCTTATGAATCGTGACATAGTGCCAGCAAGACATAACAGAGTAAATAAGTTGAGTGTTCTTTTATTTTTCATATGGTTTTCAGAGGCAAAAAAATCTTGGATAGGCATTCACAATTACATTAGTAAAAGGAGTTTGTTTCTTGTAGATGCATCAAATATAATTAACATTTTGCCTGTGTCATGATTTGGCTGGTGTTGAGTGGCATGCTTTTATTTTGTTTGTTTTTTTTCTGTTTCTTCTTTTTTTTGATACCTCAACTCATACTTGCTTTTATTTGAATTTTACTGATGTCATGTTATAAGTAATATAAGATTAATGTAATTGCCCTTTTGCTGCATCATAAGAACAAAAACATAAAGGCATTCTATGCATAAAGCTACAGCAAATGTTTTTATATTGTATTTCAATCATATTTATAACCGCAAAACAAAAAATAGAAGCTTGGTTCCTACATTACACAAAATCACAATATTGTTATGTCATCTTTTGTTTGCTTAATTTAAAACGAACTCTGCTCCTAAATTACCTCAGAATATTTTTTTTCTTTTTTCGATTTAGTGTTTGGGGTGATTAAGGCAAGTGCAAATTGATGAAGAGTGCATATATTTTATCTTTATATGTTGCCTTTTGATAAAAATGAAAGCAGCATTAATAGAATTTGGAAAAAAAAATTAAGGAATGTTCTCTGTTTTCTTTCCAGTGTAAGGGGAGCCGATGCAGGGAATGGAATCAGGGTTTTCATTCCAGATATTGGGATGTTTGTTGCAGGCTTGGCAACATGGCTATTGTGTCGAAGTCTGGTTCAGAACTCCCTCAAGGAAGACATGGCCCAATATAACACAGACTTTGAATGTGAAGAACAGGTAAAAAATTATAACCACATTTTGCATTACTGACAGTTCTTTTATTAAAAAACGAGCTATCATCAGCAAACTACCATACCTTGAAATTGCTGCGTTCCTTATCTAAAGTAATGATCTGACTGAAAATGCATAAAAATCCAATAATAAAAATTAAAAATAAATAAAGAATAACTGAAATTGGAGAAAAAATAAAACAGATTTCAAAGGACCCTAAAGAGTGTAATTTGTTTCTTAAATGGTAAGTGAACTAACAGGAAATTTTGTAAGATAATGGTCGTCAGTTATAGTGCCATTCGTAAATCAGATGTATCAGAAGTACTATGTAACTAACTGGTTTTGATATATACAATATTTGTATTTTTTTATTTTTTTACCATGGTCTAATATTATTGGCAGGCAGTGTGTCGTAGTGTTTAAGGCTTTGGACCTTGGGCCTCAAGTCCATAGGTTGTGGATTCAAATCCTGCCACTGACGCTGTGTGACCATGAGTAAGTCACTTCACCCGCCTCTGCTCAAATTAGAAAAACAAAAGAAATGTAACCAATCTTATCTTAAATGTTGTAAATTGCCTTGGATAAAGGCAGTAGTCAAATAATAAGTAATAATGATAATATTAGGTACAGGGGCTGCTTACTTTTAATCATGCTATATACAATTATCCATGAGTAAAACATGTCTGCATTAGATCTGTTACTGCTTTTTGTGACGGCTTTTGTTGATGGTCATTGAAAAACAGTGTTACAGGAAAGTGTATTGTTTTTGAATCGAAACAGGTAATTAGTAGGAATAATTTGAAATCTGAGTATGTATTATTATCATTATGCACATGTTAAGATTTTCATTTGTATTTCCATTCACTCAAGTACAGTATTTCTTTTCATGTTTTTCTTCAGCTGTATGTATTTCCCTCTTAACATCTGCAAATGTGAATGTATTTGCAAAGCAATGTTTGAGGTGAATATACATGCCAGAACCCTATGTATTACACTGATGTAGCACAGAGCAATAGTGTTGAGCATCACAATACAATTTATGTGGCTTCTCCAGCAGAAGTTAAACCTTCGCTATTTAACAATGTCGTATATTACTTGGAGTAAGAGGAGTCATGTTGTTCCTCAGTGTTTTAATTGCCACAATTGAATAGAAGGGGGAAGGAGTAAGTTTACTTTTCAGGCTGGAGGTCGACATAGCTTATCTAAAAGTGCCAGTTGTCAACAGCAAAATATAGCACTAGGTATCTATTGAGCTTTGCATGATCATTGTAGATCATCAAACTTTCACTTTCCATTTTACATCATGTTCACTTCTCTTTTTTTCTGTCCAGGACACTGCCCCATCAACAGTAATCCCTATTGGTCAGTGGTGGTATCCTTGTGGTCACCAATCGCTTATGCTACATTCTTCATTTGCATAAAGCACACTGTCAGTGCAGAAAAGCATGTAAGTTAGCATAGTATTAATAAATATCAACAAATAAAAAAAATATCAGCTAATTTTCTTTTTTCTGTAAGTCACCAAATTTTAGTCAAGTTCTTCAAGGAATTTTAGAGATTTTTGGGTATTTAGTTTTACTATTTTGGGGGTGTTTATCCCTAAATATTGATAAATTGAAATTTTTTTTTAGTGGATACCTACAGACATAGATATACCATCCTGCCAACTTTAAACTTTTTAACTAAATGGGAAATAGTGAGTATTCACAGCGCATCACTTTTTCCACATTTTGTTATGTTACAGCCTTATTCCAAAATGGATTAAATTAATTTTTTTCCTCAGAATTCTACACACAACACCCCATAATGACAACGTGAAAAAAGTCTACTTGAGGTTTTTGCAAATTTATTAAAAATAAAAAAACTGAGAAATCACATGTACATAAGTATTCATAGCCTTTGTTCAATACTTTGTCGATGCACCTTTGGCAGCAATTACAGCCTCAAGTCTTTATGAATATGATGCCACAAGCTTGGCACACCTATCCTTGGCCAGTTTCTCCCATTCCTCTTTGCAGCACCTCTCAAGCTCCATCAGGTTGGATGGGAAGCGTCGGTGCACAGCCATTTTAAGATCTCTCCAGAGATGTTCAATCGGATTCAAGTCTGGGCTCTGGCTTGTCCACTCAAGGACATTCACAGAGTTGTCCTGAAGTCACTCCTTTAATATCTTGGCTTGGTGCTTAGGGTCGTTGTCCTGCTGAAAGATGAACCGTCGCCCCAGTCTGAGGTCAAGAGCGCTCTGGAGCAGGTTTTCATCCAGGATGTCTCTGTACATTGCTGCAGTCATCTTTCCCTTTATCCTGACTAGTCTCCCAGTTCCTGCTGCTGAAAAACATCCCCACAGCATGATGCTACCACCACCATGCATCACTGTAGGAATGGTATTGGCCTGGTGATGAGCGGTGCCTGGTTTCCTCCAAACATGACGCCTGGCATTCACACCAAAGAGTTCAATCTTTGCCTCATCAGACCAGAGAATTTTCTTTCTCATGGTCTGAGAGTCCTTCAGGTGCCTTTTGGCAAACTCCAGGCAGGCTGCCATGTGCCTTTTACTAAGGAGTGGCTTCCGTCTGGCCACTCTACCATACAGGCCTGATTGGTGAATTGCTGCAGAGAGATGGTTGTCCTTCTGGAAGGTTCTCCTCTCTCCACAGAGGACCTCTGGAGCTCTGACAGAGTGACCATCGGGTTCTTGGTCACCTCCCTGACTAAGGCTCTTCTCCCCCGATTGCTCAGTTTAGATGGCCGACCAGCTCTAGGAAGAGTCCTGGTGGTTTCGAACTTCTTCCATTTACGGATGATGGAGGCCACTGTGCTCATTGGGACCTTCAAAGCAGCAGAAATTTTTCTGTAACCTTCCCCAGATTTACAATACAATACAATACAGTTTATTTTTGTATAGCCCAAAATCACACAGGAAGTGCCGCAATGGGCTTTAACAGGCCCTGCCTCTTGACAGCCCCCCTAGCCTTGACTCTCTAAGAAGACAAGGAAAAACTCCCAAAAAGAAAACCTAGTAGGGAAAAAATGGAAGAATACTTGGGAAAGGCAGTTCAAAGAGAGACCCCTTTCCAGGTAGGTTGGGCGTGCAGTGGGTGTCAAAAGAAAGGGGTCAATACAATACAATACAATACAATATTATACACAGAACAGAACAAATCCTCAATAAAAAATAAAAAATTTTTTAGAAGTTTCTCGAGATAGGATTGTCTCGAGATTTGTGCCTCGAGACAATCCTATCTCGGAGGTCTACAGACAATTCCTTTGACTTCATGCTTGGTTTGTGCTCTGACATGAACTGTCAACTGTGGGACCTTATATAGACAGGTGTGTGCCTTTCCAAATCATGTCCAATCAACTGAATTTACCACAGGTGGACTCCAATTAAGCTGCAGAAACATCTCAAGGATGATCAGGGGAAACAGGATGCACCGGAGCTCAATTTTGAGCTTCATGGCAAAGGCTGTGAATACTTATGTACATGTGCTTTCTCAATTTTTTTATTTTTAATAAATTTGCAAAAACCTGAAGTAAACTTTTTTCACGTTGTCATTATGGGGTGTTGTGTGTAGAATTCTGAGGAAAAAAATTAATTTAATCCGTTTTGGAATAAGGCTGTAACATAACAAAATGTGGAAAAAGCGATGCGCTGTGAATACTTTCCGGATGCACTGTATATCTATTTTAATAAAAAAAATCCTGGGAAGAGACAAGACTTTTTAGCCTGGAACGAGATGTGACTTTTTCAGAGAGATACTTTCACGTCCCACGAGATGAGACTTTGTGCCAAGAGATTTAACCACGCCCGGGGCCGGAAATAAAAGACAAAGAGTAGATGACAAAGTAGAATGTCATAAAGAATTCAAAAACATTGGCACGATACACATACAGAGCAGGTTAGGGATAATGAAAGTACTAAAATTCAAAAGTCTCAAAAAATGATAGTAAAGATCGCATTAGCGCAAACAAATGGAAATTATTACTCGGTGAAATAATGAAACAGAGAAAAGAGATCGAATGTATTGTTCGGATTTAAACTTTAAGTCAGAGACTTGTAGATCGTCTAATTCGTGTTGTCGGGATGTCCAGGAGCTGATTCAATCCAGGGGGATTGCCCTCTCGTGTTCTGGGGGAGGTACTGCCATAAACCTGTCTGCTCCTCTGGTTCTTCCATCACAGGGGTGTCCCGGCCAGGCAAGGGCCCCAGTCGTCCGCCACAATATATATATCTTGGAGCTGCTTTTATGTTGGCATCTCCAAGTACTCCCATCCTTCTCAGATAGGTCTCGACCACCTGGGGAGAGTGTTTCTCTCCCGTCAGGACCTAGGGGCACTACACTATTTTTTCCACAGTGTTGAAAAAAATTTGTATAGAGTATCATTATCAAGCTGTTGATAATGATGAACAATTGAGGATGATATATGTGCAGTTTTAACACAATTTTAATGCAAGCCCATTTTGGAAATGCTTATACATTTAATTAAACCAGTCTTTAGTAGAGCATTCAAAATCTACAGTCATTTTGGTCATTTAGTTTTACTTTAACACATCTGTGTTTTATGTACTATGCCAATCGGAGAATTAACACAAGATTTTTTTTGTTGTTATTTTTGTAGGTGCTTGGTCTCATTTTCTTATTGCCTTCTTTGTAACTTACCTTTTAGGAAGGCATTCATATTCAGGTTGTATTTCCTCAAGTAGCATTTTGTTAAAAGGTCAGGTTTCAGTTCATTGTTTAAACCATTGAATTTTTTTTGTTATATCAATAGATAGTGTAACACAAACACTAACACTGCTTTAACGAGTCCCATAACAGAGACATATACATTGTGTGGTGTACTTCAGATGTTAACACTGGGGTCTACATTGATTACTTAGATTTCAACCTTGTCTTAGACAGGTGGCACAACTAGTACACAATACAAATGAACAGTTCAGGAAATGTTGAATGTACTTGGTTATAAATAATACTGTATTAAAAGCATGATTTTATTAATCAGAATATTTAAAATTTCAGTATGAATCTGTTAATCAAAATCTATCCATCCATCCATTTTCCAACCTGCTGAATCCGAACACAGGGTCACAGGGGTCTGCTGGAGCCAATCCCAGGGCACAAGGCAGGAACCAATCCCGGGCAGGGTGCCAACCCACCGCAGGACACACACAAACACACCAAGCCCAATTTAGAATCGCCAGTCCACCTAACCTGCATGTCTTTGGACTGTGGAAGGAAACCGGAGCGCCCGGAGGAAACTCACGCAGACACGGGGAGAACATGCAAACTCCACGCAGGGAGGACCCAGGAAGCGAACCTGGGTCTCCTAACTGCGAGGCAGCAGCACTACCACTGCGCCACCGTGCTGCCCCGTTAATCAAAGTGCTTTACACAAATAGTACAGAAACCAGTGTTAAACTTATATAACAGTTACAATAATCAATATACAGTGGTGTGAAAAACTATTTGCCCCCTTCCTGATTTCTTATTCTTTTGCATGTTTGTCACACAAAATGTTTCTGATCATCAAACACATTTAACCATTAGTCAAATATAACACAAGTAAACACAAAATGCAGTTTGTAAATGGTGGTTTTTATTATTTAGGGAGAAAAAAAAAATCCAAACCTACATGGCACTGTGTGAAAAAGTAATTGCCCCCTGAACCTAATAACTGGTTGGGCCACCCTTAGCAGCAATAACTGCAATCAAGCGTTTGCGATAACTTGCAATGAGTCTTTTACAGCGCTCTGGAGGAATTTTGGCCCACTCATCTTTGCAAAATTGTTGTAATTCAGCTTTATTTGAGGGTTTTCTAGCATGAACCGCCTTTTTAAGGTCATGCCATAGCATCTCAATTGGATTCAGGTCAGGACTTTGACTAGGCCACTCCAAAGTCTTCATTTTGTTTTTCTTCAGCCATTCAGAGGTGGATTTGCTGGTGTGTTTTGGGTCATTGTCCTGTTGTAGCACCCAAGATCGCTTCAGCTTGAGTTGACGAACAGATGGCCGGACATTCTCCTTCAGGATTTTTTGGTAGACAGTAGAATTCATGGTTCCATCTATCACAGCAAGCCTTCCAGGTCCTGAAGCAGCAAAACAACCCCAGACCATCACACTACCACCACCATATTTTACTTTTGGTATGATGTTCTTTTTCTGAAATGCTGTGTTCCTTTTACGCCAGATGTAACGGGACATTTGCCTTCCAAAAAGTTCAACTTTTGTCTCATCAGTCCACAAGGTATTTTCCCAAAAGTCTTGGCAATCATTGAGATGTTTCTTAGCAAAATTGAGACGAGCCCTAATGTTCTTTTTGCTTAACAGTGGTTTGCGTCTTGGACATCTGCCATGCAGGCCGTTTTTGCCCAGTCTCTTTCTTATGGTGGAGTCGTAAACACTGACCTTAATTGAGGCAAGTGAGGCCTGCTGTTCTTTAGACGTTGTCCTGGGGTCTTTTGTGACCTCTCGGATGAGTCGTCTCTGCGCTCTTGGGGTAATTTTGGTCGGCCGGCCACTCCTGGGAAGGTTCACCACTGTTCCATGTTTTTGCCATTTGTGGATAATGGCTCTCACTGTGGTTCGCTGGAGTCCCAAAGCTTTAGAAATGGCTTTATAACCTTTACCAGACTGATAGATCTCAATTACTTCTGTTCTCATTTGTTCCTGAATTTCTTTGGATCTTGGCATGATGTCTAGCTTTTGAGGTGCTTTTGGTCTACTTCTCTGTGTCAGGCAGCTCCTATTTAAGTGATTTCTTGACTGAAACAGGTGTGGCAGTAATCAGGCCTGGGGGTGGCTACGGAAATTGAACTCAGGTGTGATACACCACAGTTAGGTTATTTTTTAACAAGGGGGCAATTACTTTTTCACACAGGGCCATGTAGGTTTGGATTTTTTTTCTCCCTAAATAATAAAAACCATCATTTAAAAACTGCATTTTGTGTTTACTTGTGTTATATTTGACTAATGGTTAAATGTGTTTGATGATCAGAAATATTTTGTGTGACAAACATGCAAAAGAATAAGAAATCAGGAAGGGGGCAAATAGTTTTTCACACCACTGTAATTAATTACAAAATGTCCTAAAATAATGGTACGACATAAAACCTGAAGAAACCGAAAAAGGCCTTAATGAGCCCTTTAGAAAGCCATATGCCACCTTGTTTCGTCCTTTTCTGTGTTAACCCCCTTATCCGTTTTTTTAAATGCTTGGACCTTAGGAATTTCACAAACATTCATTAGGTAAAAGAGTCAAAGAGAGCTACTGTATAAATAAGATTTATATAGGAAAAGCAGGCTTTGGAAGAAAATTATAAAACAGAATTAATACCATGTACTGTAACTGGGTCACTACAAAAAGAACTAAATGCTCAAATCACTTTCTGTAAGTCAAAACTTTAGTATTAACAGCTGTTGTCTATTTATACTTTCTGCTCAAATAAAATGTAGTAGGGAATTGCAGTATTCCAATCAAGAACTAATGAAGTACTGGAAACTCTTTCCTGTAATCAAGAAGAAACGATTATGCTGTAGGTTATGGTGATGATAGTGTGAAGGTTCTAACAAATGTAAAGGATATCAAAGTTGATGAAAGAAGTATAAAATGAACTTTGCAAAACTGTATTCCAATGAAGAAAGAGAACCATTGTGTGAGTACTACTAGTGTGTGTTTTGCAATTTAGAGACAGCAGAAGCTTATCTCATTATCTTAAATATCTTAAAATCTTGTGATGTGTTCGGATGCCAAGTTACTTTCAGGATGTCTCTGTGTAAAGGTGAGTATAATAAAATTACTTGTAGAATGTTTTGCTTTTCTTCTGAATAAGGAAAATCAATAGATATGGAAAAAGTCATCATGCACAAAAAGAATCTAAAAATACTCATATTACAAAAGATTTTGTTAACTTTTCTTCAAAAACAGACAAAACAAGCCATGTCTAATGAAGCGACAGAGAAAAGACTATGTCCAGAATTACCATAATAAGTTCTAGGAGTCTATATTAGAGTTTATACTAATATTTCAGAAATATTTTGTAGTCAGTGGTCTAAAAACTGCAAATGGTTACTGTTAGGTTCATCAGCGGTCCTTGTGCCATTTTTCATTTTGTTTTTGTTATCTCATTGCTGTCTTTTCATTTCAGTCTTTCTAGATGGATGCACAAATCTAACATCAGGGTATTAATTGTATTGTGTGTGCATATCATAGGCCACGTGTGTATGGTAGTATTATTGATGCAGGGTGCACACTTGTCTGTGATGTCATGACCATTTTTCTACATAAAACAAGGTTGTAAACAATGAAAATGGGTCAGCTTTTTAGAAAGCCATTTACTTGAATTATATAGCCTTACACATTAAGGTAGTTTTATTTCTTTTGAACTTAGTTTTACATAAATAAACGCTTGCAGTGGTTGTGCAGTATTGTGCATGCAAAGTAAATCTTTTTTATGACCTGTCCAAACAGGACAGGCCAAATCCATGAAAAAATCCTTCCACAGTCCAAATTTTGTATTTCATTTATTAAATAAAGAAAATTGAAACATTCAACAACCAACCAAAAAATAAAGAAAATGAATAAAACTAAACACTTCTAACAAGAAAAATAAATTATGAGAATTTGAATTAATAACAAATAAACTAATTAACAAAGGGGTAAAAGGCAAAATTAAGTTAAATATCAATGCCAAGATTCAACATGAAAAACTCATAATTCTCAAAACAAAGCTACATTTCAAAAGCCAACAACACCAAATTAAATTTTCAAAGCACACAAATTTTCCAAAGAACACAAAACCAGCTAGCTAGCTGCAAGCATGTAATTGCACACCCAATAACCATAGCACCTGAGAATAGCAGTTCAATCAGGGACCTGTCTTTCTATCACAGAAAACAATAAAAGGTAAGCTTCAACAGGAAAAAGTTAAACACAAAATAAAACAAAGACTATTTAAGTGAACCAGTTAAAGTTAAAGGAGTGGGGGATATCAGTAAATATCAGTATAAATGGGAAGAGGTACTAGTGTAAACCTTTCACTTGTAGGCTATATTACAGCTACTGTTGGCATTTTTCCTCCTGCTATATGGAGTTTGTTAAGGCCTCTGGTACAATGTATCATATCTTAACTTGTCCTCCTGTCACTACTAAAGCAAAGGCAATCTATTGGCATGGTTTGCCTCCTGTTAATTTTTGTCTTTACTCCTACGATTATTATATTTATGCTGAGAAAGATAAGAGGAAAATGATATTTGATGACATCTGTTCTGAAAGCTGTTTGAACAAGCTGTTCCCTTGTATGGTATGCCAAATTAACAATCAGAGATATCTGTGAATAGGTTTCAGATATCTTAAAATGAAAATACTGTGTTCAAGTATCTGAATCTCATTTCATGATCTTTCAGAATATGTTGCTTTAAATGTTAAGATATCATTAGTGCATTTTGAAATATCACACATGCTTTTCAAAATATTTACACTCTTAATAAAGGGGGATGGGGGCAGAGTTATTTTTCAGAGCAATGCCACGTGGAAACTATCCACATCCAGAAAGAACCTTTTATTTCTATACATAAATATACAAAAATGGTTACAAATTTGTGCAATACCTACAGGTACATGATATTAAAAGAATTCTTGCTACATGCTATAACACAGACTTGATTTGTTAGTATCTTGCAATCTAGTCTACTATAGATTACAAATTTCTGTTTTGCCTACATGTTGGTCACTTTTTTAAAGCATTAATAATTTTACAGTATGTGAAAAGAACCCTTCCCAGAAAATTAAAAAAACAAGGAAAACATAGAAAAAATAAAACCAAACAGAAACAAAACAGGGGAAAAACAAGACATATTTTTCCCACTATATGAATGCTTATTCACATATTTTTTTCAATTAAGTCTTGCCTTGTTTTAAAATGATAGGCAGATCTCCTAAGCAAGAATTTTCTTTTTTTCCAGTTTTAAATACTGTCAAGTTATGTCAGTTATAAAAGTTGAGTTGGGATTCTTTAATTTAAGCAACATAAGTCTAGATACTATTAGTGTGGTATAGGCTATTAAAATTAATTTGTCCTTATCCACTTTAAGCCCATCTGGGAGTATGTCAGATATAACTGTTAATGGCTTAGGAGTGATTGTGACACCATGGCTATCTAGATAATTATTTAAAAATTTTGTCCAAAATAATGTTAATTCTGTGAATTCACGGAACATGTGGCTTAGTGAAGCTAGAGCTAGATTGCATCTGTTGCAAGTTGGATTTTCTTCTTATATATATATATATATATATATATATATATATAATAGATAATTATTGAGTGGGATTGTGCAGAGAGTTAGAGTGAATTCTGTGTGTGGCTGACTTCCACTTCTTTTCTGAGATGTTAATTGAAAGGTCCTTTTCTCAGTGTACCCTTGGATCCGGAAAATTCTGCAGGTTTTTTTCTAACAAAATGTATTATTTTAAAATAGTGAAATAGTGATTCTGGCAAGTTAAATTTGAACATTAATTGCTCATAAGATGCAAATATATTATCTATTTGCATTTCTCTTATCTTCAAAGATTAAATACTGAGTAGGTTTCAGAATGTTGAAAAAGCTCATTATCATGCAGAGGAGCAAAAGATAAAAGTTTCTCTACCTTGAAATGCGTCTTACATTGGTTTCATATTCTAAATGATTGTTGGATAACTGAATTATTGGTATATTGACGGAAATTAGTATTTACAGTGGCACAAAACAGTGCATATAAAGAAGTGCAGCAAGATTTAATTTTCATTGCTGACCAGGCTGGTGTAAATTCATCATATTGTGCTCATTTCCAGGTCTTTACAGTATGTACAGTATATTTACCATCCAGTAGTGAAACTGAAATAGAAGCTTAGGAAGGAAGTTCATCTAAACAGTTCTATTAACAGCAGTACTTGGCTAGTAATTAGCAAAATTTTCACTATTGCAGCCCTCCAGCACCAGATCTAAAGAGTGGAACTCTTCAGGTTGATCTCCTTAGTATTCTTGTGAGTCTAAGGCTTGGTGTCCTCTCCAATACAACACATTTAAGGAATATGTATATTTAACAGAAATTGGTTTTGTATGGTATCTAAGAACTCCAGTGTTTTCTGGGCAAAGAACAGAAATAGTTAGATGGTATCAGATATACTGTACAGTAAAAGGATTATCAACAAGGAATAGTAAGTTTAATTACCCCCACACAACAAGAACATTAATGCTTGCCCACATTTATGTATCTATGTATATGAAATTTAATTGCAATTAAAATGTTAAAATGATGCAAAAACAGTTAAATACTAAAGAAGAATAAAAAGAAAATATCGAAAAATGTAATACACAGAGACAGACACGACATCAACTAAACAGACAGGTGCAAGCGGGATGGTGGCAGGTCAAGTTATGGGAAGAAAACAACCAAGGTTATTAATCTCATTAAGTTCACTAGGATTACAAGTGTTCAGTTTATAAATATGGAATGTCTCCACATGTAACAAATAGTTGTTATACTATCCATTATTTGGGTGTGGTTTCACAATATCCAATAGTAAATTAGAGAGAAATCGATAAATTCTATTAAAATGTCTCCATATTAGAGTACTTTCTGTTCAGCAGTCTGGTGTCTGTTTGGACAAAACAGTTTTACCAATATATAAAATACATATTATCCATAGTTGATTAGCACATGCAAGTAATAATTTCACTATATTCTTTTCATATAGAAATAATGACCCTGTAAACCGATAAAAATTAATATATTACACAATTGGTGCTGCTGCTAGATTTGTGTGAAAGGGTAATATTAACATGTGTGATATTTATTATGTTATCTTTTCGTTCACTGGCACAACAAGAACAGTGTAAACAAGGAAACTACCCAGGTGGTCTTTGGAAGGTGGAAGGAAGTGTGTAAATGTTTAGCTCTTTTTCAGGTTATTTGATATTCTGGCCATGTGAAAAAAGGGTTTGACACTTAATATGTGCTGTTTAAAATGGAAGTGGAAGCTGTTGGCAAATTTGGCACATATAAATGTGAAAATAATTCTTTTCTTTTTTTGTTAGTGAAATAATTGAGAAACTAATAGATTGCCAATTAAGTGCTCCAGTGTTAAAATCACAAGGTATGCAGTGAAATATTTCTATCTGTGGGTTTCAAAAATAAAATAAATTTAAATGAGTGGCATCTCAGAGGTTATGGTTAAACACACATATTCAAGACATACTGTATTACAGGCTTTTTAATTCTAGTTTTAACCTCTTCTTTAATCAGACAGATTGTGCATCATTAACTAAGCATCCGTTAATAAAATGTAGTATAACAAAGTTTGCTTAGATAAAAGAATGCTTATGAATTGTAATTATGGCTTACCAAATGTTACAAAGATTCCTTTAATGCATTCTGTTTCTAAGCCTGAATAATGTTTTATAATTGGACATTTACATTGCTAAGGTTGTATGTGGTAGAGTACTTGCACTTCCTACTCTTAACTATAAAATTCCCATTAATAACACAGTTATATTCTGTCATTCAGCTTGTACATCTGGACTGAATTAGATTGTGTTATTTTTTCAGTGGCAGAGGCATTAGAATAACTAGGTCTCCTTTTTTACCTTTGCTGTGTGCCTAGTTTATGCTGTCTCTCAAGAGCATGCCATCTGGGCTCTGCGCCAGCAAAGTTATTGTGCTTTAAATTTTCTGTTCTTTATTAAAAATGGTCTGTAGACTTGTTCCCTCCAAGTGTGCAACCATTTAAGAGTGGTAATGAGTTGGAAGTTAGCCTGGCATCTGGCAGGCTTTTCCCCTTCATGACTCAATGCTAATTAAAACCACACTTTTTGTTCAGTTCTGAAACACCATTAGTTTTGGAAAAAAGTGAAGCTTTTTTTCATAAAGACAGAATGAATGTGCACATTTCAATAAAATACTGGTGTCCTTGATGCTTTAACACAAATTTGAAAAGTCTTTGTTTTGTTTATTCAGCTGCTACTGCATGAAAAATCCTAAAAACCTCAGAATGAACTGATAATCTGTGTAACAATTTACATTTGTGCTCTAACTTTATTAATAATTATACTAGTTCCCACCTTTCTCTGGTAGTATTTAAAAAATTGGTTGCTGTTATTTTTGTAGCTTAACATATAAAAAAAATCATAAATCTAGTGGAGTTTTACAGCAGGAAAACACTGCAGCAGATAGTTAATAAAATTAAAACTGGCTGTTTCTGGAACAGATAGGAAAATAGCAACATAATATTACTCAGAAGAGTCAGAATTTTTCGAAAAAAGTTACAATGTGCAATATCATTTGTTAAAATAACTGCTTTTAAAATTATGTTTTTTATAATTATTTTTATAATTATAATTATTTTTAATGTAATTGTTTTGAAATAAAATAATAGGTTGCAATGTTTTTTAAGTCCCTGGAGCATTAATGCCAAGCTTTACTGAAATGTCATTCCTATTTCATGCTCTTTGCATTGTCTATAGATATACTGACCTACCAGTTTCTCTAAACAAAAATTACCCATGAATGATTGTCATGTCATGTCCCCTATACTGTAGGTAAGCGATGTTCTCCGTCTGGTTTCAGTTTGATGCATTCTTAAGCACTGATGAGTGCTGAATTTATTTTTAGAATCCCCAACATTTTTTTTTTATGTTTAGGTTGGGAATTAAACATGAGTTAAAAATGTCAATGTACTAGTTACATTTGGCAACAGGCAACTTTAAAAAAGTACAAAGTCAGTTAGGTGTTGTTTTGATATAAGCTTTTCTTTGTGAAGGGTATTTATTGTCATTTTTATCTTGAATTATAAAGTAAGTTTTTTTATGTGTACTGAATCCTGCCCATCCAGTCCTATGTTGCTGTCTCATATATTCAATTCAGCACCTTTAAGTGGTACACATAGCCAGTAGTGTTGCATGGAATCCATCAGGTATGCTCAAGACTCCACCTCTTTTGCAAACAAAAAGTACTGTTGTTGGTTCTGAACAAGTTTACCTCAACTGAAGACTAAAACAATGGATCTGTCAAAGACAAGCATATGATTGCTTTATATGGGTTTATTTAGGACAATAAAATAGATCAGGTGATTTTTTTAGCACAGTAGAACCTCAGCTTACATGAATTCACCTTTACATGAACTGGGGACAGATGATAAAAAATAAAAAAAAGAATGAGAGTGCGAAAATTTAATTTGGCATGGTGTAAGGTAAAGTGATTGTTTATTGCATTGTACAAAAAGAATCTCAAATACTGATGATCTGTCATTGCAGCAAATGTGTCTCTTATACTCTTGGACTTTTGGGGCACTTTCAGTCCCACTCATTCACACTAGTGTGAGAAAAATTAATTAATTTTATACTCTTGCAATGTATTATATTTTTAAAATATAGGCTTTGTGTTTGTCTACTGTTGCTTGCCTTCTATCCATTTTAAACAAAAAAAACAGGGTTTTTGCCTTCCTTATTGAATTACAACAATAATTCTGTCAAGACCAGCAGATGAAATATTGAGGCTTATTAAAAAATAAGACAGGCCTATGTTAAAGAAATTGCCTAGGGTTATCGGGAATGCAAAGGTGATTAAATGAACTTGGGCAACGTTTACTTGATAGGTTAAGAATACTTCAAAATCATTCTGTGGTTATACAGTACACTTAACTTTAATAAATGAAGAAGAAAATTTAAAAAAGCTTTGCATGTTTCTAAAACTATGGACCATTTTACAAGATAAATATAACCATTCATATAATTTGGCAAGGCAAACAAACACATCTAGGTCCATCTGCAGTTACTACTTAACCTAACATGCACATTTGTGAGATGAAAGGAGGAAGTTTATAATTATGCAGAGAGTGACAAGGCTGCCATTCAGGCTCAGGTCCCTAGAGCTTTGAGGCAGTATTGATAACCGTTGTGCCACTGTATAACTAAATTACTTGCTAAAGACATTTAAATTGGTCAAAGTCACAGCTCTAATTAAAAATTCATTTGATTTATCACCTATGCAAGGATCGTGTTAGGATCATTTTATACCATTTTTATATTTTATAGTGAAATTTATTAATAGATTAGTATTTGATTTACTGCATTTTAGTGTTTGATTTACTGTATTTCAGTGTTTTCTGCTAATACCATCATGTTACCATTTTGTTTGTCTATTTTTATAGGTACTGCCATATTGTTTATAACAATAAGCCCAATTGCTAAACACATTGTCCATGACCTCTGATAAAAGACGGTGACCTAGTATCTGAACAACAAAACTACGGTGTCACAAAATAAAATGAAAAACAGTTTTGAATATTTCTGATCTTTGACTACATCTGACATTTGCTTCTATTTTACTTTTTTTGCTCTCATTTCAGTAGATAACAAACATTATTACTTATTCCACTAAAACAAATATTGGGCAGTAAATTAAGTTGATTAAATTAAATTAAACAAAAGTTCGCTGACGACACTGCTATCGTGGGCTGCATCAGGAGTGGGCAGGAGGAGGAGTATAGGGACCTAATCAATGACTTTGTTAAATGGTGCAACTCAAACCACCTACACCAGCAAAACCAAGGAGCTGGTGGTAGATTTTAGGAGGCCCAGACCCCTCATGGACCCCGTGATCATCAGAGGTGACTGTGCAGATGGTGCAGACCTATAAATACCTGGGAGTGCAGCTGGATGATAAATTAGACTGGACTGCCAATACTGATGCTCTGTGTAAGAAAGGACAGAGCCGGTTATACTTCCTTAGAAGGCTGGCGTCCTTCAACATCTGCAATAAGATGCTACAGATGTTCTATCAGACGGTTGTGGCGAGCGCCCTCTTCTATGCGGTGGGTTGCTGGGTAGGCAGCATTAAGAGGAAAGACGCCTCACGCCTGGACAAACTGGTGAGGAAGGCAGGCTCTGTTGTTGGCATAGAGCTTGACAGTTTGACATCTGTGGCAGAGCGACGGGTGCTCAGCAGGCTCCTGTCAATTATGGAGAATCCACTGCATCCACTAAACAGTGTCATCTCCAGACAGAAGAGCAGCTTCAGTGACAGACTGCTGTCACTGTCCTGCTGCACTGACAGACTGAGAAGATCGTTCCTCCCCCAAACTATGCGACACTTCAGTTCCACCCGGGGGTGTAAACATTAACATTATACAAAGATATTGTCTGTTTTTACCTGCATTATTGTCAATCTTTAATTTAATAATGTTTTTTGTATCAGTAAGGTGCTGCTGGAGTATGTGAATTTCCCCTTGGGATTAATAAAGTATCTATCTATCTATCTATCTATCTATCTATCTATCTATCTATCTATCTATCTATCTATCTATCTATCTATCTATCTATCTATCTATCTAAGTTATTTACTTATAAGTCAGTCTTATATCTGACATACTGTACAAAATCTTATCTACCACAGACAAGAATAATTATGTGGAAAATTGCAAATAGCTAACTTTAAATATAGATTTTAAAGAGTAAAGGCATTTATGGCAAACTAAATTATTACTTGAATATATCTGAATTAAGATTTTGGCTTTCATACCACATCTCAAAAGATTTACCTGTTATGCTAACTGATTGGTCCAGTGTAAGTGTGAGAGTGAGTTAATGAGCCTTGCAATATTCTGGAATCCTGTTCTGGGCTGTTTTCTGTCTTGCTCCCCAGGCTTCAAGGCTGGGTTTCAGTGATCTGTGACCCTGAACTGGAGTAAAGGCTTTTGGCAAAGTTATGAAATCAGATTTAAAGATAACTTAAATATATATAAACATAACTCCAAATAATTTGAAGATAACTTCAATTGCAAAGAAAACTTTAAATCTTTTAAGATCTTCGTAAATTTGATAAAAAAATATTGTTAAACCATTTGAAGTCACTTTTAAATCTTCCAAAAAATCCCATGGCAGCAGGATTTTGTTTAAACAAGTTTCACAATCAATGAGTCATTTCACCTGTAATTGAACTTGTTTAACTATCTGGTCATTTTCCCTTCTTCTTTTTTTTTTTCTCTTATTCTACATTTAGCAGTTGTGTTTTTATTGATACAAAATTTAGAAGTATTTGTATTTTTACCACTGTTTTTTGCATTCCTATCTCACTTTTATCATTTTCCTATTAATTCATGTGACATATGTTTTCCAAATTTATCAATGTGAACTGAAGATCCAGTATTCAAGATTCAAATATTGGGCCCAATTTCTTTGTTTGAGGATTTCAAATTACTTTTTTGTATGTGTTTCTCTTTGTTCTCTGGTTTTCTTTCCACATAAGATACCTTGAGAGTTTTTTAAGACTGTTAAAAAAAGAAGAAGAAACAATTAATTAGTGTTTGACATGTTTGAGCTATCATAAACAATTTTATCTTTTCTTTATGTCCATGCCAGTTCCAATAACTCAGTGCGAACTTTTCCCTGTACACTTTCTAATTGATTACATCACTTTGTTCATGTAGAAAATCCAGTTTTTGTGAAAGGCTGTGTTTTCAAATGTCACATTTGCATGGAGGATTCAGATTTTCACCTGCTTCTTTAAAGCTGTTGCACATAAGTTATAGGTGTTTCATGCTTTGCTAATGTACAGAGACCAAAAAACACCAAACAATAATATAAAGTAAAAATTAGAACATTACCTTGCTGAATAGCCTCAAGACAAATCTTGACACCTAGTTTGAAAAGCTCTGGTTTAGTAAATAAATACAGTATACAGTACTTAGTAACAAGAATCTAACAGAGAAGAATAAATTATGCATGACTATATACATACATTTATTTATATACCTGCTTAGATCAAAGATCTTTAAAGGTATTGTAAACCCATTCTGGGTATCAGAGACCTTATTCTTTACCAATCAAAGTATTAATAGGTGTGGCACAGTGGTGCAGTGGTACCACTGCTACCTTGCAGTAAGGAGGCCAGGGTTCAAGTCCTGGGTCCTCCCTGCATGGAACTTGCATGTTCTTCATGTGTCTGCATGAGTTTCCTCCAGATGGCCTTGTTTCTTCCCACAGTTCAAAGACATGCAAATTAGGTGAATTGGCACTGCTAAATTGTGCCTAGTTTGGGTGTGTTCATCCTGTGACGATTTGGTACCCTGTCCAGATATTGTTCCTGCTTTGCAGTCAATGATTGCTGAAATGGGTTCCAGCTGCCCCACAACCCTAGCCCGGATAAGTAGCTTAGGAAGATGGATTTATATGTCATTATAAACAGATGTACAGAGCACAATGAAATTTTTACTTGCATGTGCTAATCAACATACATACGTCACCATTCTTTGGAGCAATCTGTATGAGCCTAACTACCTTACTTACCTCAGCACGTCTGTCTTCCATCTTTGAGAATAAAGGATGCACAAGAATTAATAAATATGCCACAGCTGTATTTAGTTGGTAGAATATTGTTAATGTAAACATGATATTTTTTTTCTGTCAATATGGAGTTTTTTCTATCAGTACTGAACTAGCACCTGAATATCTGGAACCTCTTATTGCTACTAATAAGTGCACTACTAATAAGTTTTCCTTCAGCATGTAACAAAGTACAAATGCAACATAGGAAAATGGTCCTTTTTGAGCAAAATTAAGTCTGTCATAACTTGACTTTTTTATCAGTACACACACAGAAATGCATGTTTATCTTTGTTTATATGAGTATATGTGATGAAAATGTTAGTGCATTTCATGCTGCAGGTTTTCTGGATTTCTTATTCCTGTTTGGAGGCTCTTGCCTTTTGTTTCAGTTTGCTGTATACACGCATTTTAACCAGATTCAGGAAAAAAACAACATCGTAGTTGCAATATTTCTTCTGTGACAAACATTACACACTGCCGAAGGACATTTCATATGCCAAACTACACAGAAATGGATCCATGGTAACAATTTATCTCCTTGTTTTATAATGCAAAGAAAAGTGTCTCAGCTGCTCCTGGAATTACATACCTGAACTATTTATTGTTTTCAATATATATAAGGTTTCACCAAATAGAACATTTAAACCAAAGTGCATTAAGTGTAGTAACACACTGAAAACTGAATTCTACTTGAAACTTCCTTACTTCAGAATCACCACATTAAAATTCAGTTTACTAATTAAAGGATCACATAATCAATACTTATCATATACTGTTCTACTTTTAACTGGTATTTGCAAATATAATGGCAAGACATTTATCTGTCTTGACTAGTGTTTTATTTATCTGGGGATAAACATTACCCCAGCAATGCAATTTTTTTCAATGGCATTGATCATAGTTACAGTATGTAAGGTTGGTAAAATATTTAGACATATTTTTTCATGTATCTGGAAAACATTTTTTTTGCTGTTAGCAACTGCTATGAAAGTGAGAGACCATATTACGCATTCCAGATGGTAGTTTGATGACTAATTTCTTATAAAAAATCCTTTGATAGCTGTTCTGAAGAACTGTATGCTCATTATCTTAATACTGAGCTCATTGCTTGGGAACTGTTAGCATGAAGCTGACTAATGGCACTGGCTTGTAATATTAGTATTATTCCAAATGCTTGTATACACTACTTGTGAGGCTAGTTTATTTCATTTAAATTTTGCTTGTGACTGTAGTCTGAAGTTTAATAAGTAGGATTTATTAAACATCAAATTTATGTTTTGAAACATAATAAACTGTGTGTCAACCATTTAGTTCACCTTTCTTGAATTATCCATCCATCCATTTTCCAACCCGCTGAATCCGAACACAGGGTCACGGGGGTCTGCTGGAGCCAATCCCAGCCAACACAGGGCACAAGGCAGGAAACAATCCTGGGCAGGGTGCCAACCCACCGCAGTCTTGAATTATCTAATTTTCAAATTCCTTGAAAAAGTAGATAGATAGATAGATAGATAGATAGATAGATAGATAGATAGATAGATAGATAGATAGATAGATAGATAGATAGATAGATAGATAGATAGATAGATAGATAGATACTTTATTAATCCCCAAGGGGAAATTCACATAAAAAGTATGTACTTTTAACTAAAGACTGTGATTTAAGATTCACAGTAGTCAGTGTTTAGAAATAGGGTGCCTCTGTACCATTTAAGACAATTTTAAAAAGTACAAAAACAGAAGAGAGCATTACAGTAGATTAATGTAACATGATTATCCATTTTAATTTCCACCAAAACAAGCCTATAGTTTATCAGCCAGGTACATAGCATTTCTATCCAATTCCACGTACAGGTAAAGAAAACAGACCTGAACATCTGAATTTTTATTTTTAAAACCCTTAGGTGCAGAAATCGAATATTTTTTCCAAAAGTTATACAGCCTCTGTTTAATATAAATATTAAGTTTGGGTCATGAAAGTTAAATATCCATCCATTCATCTATCCTTCCATCTTCCTAACCCAAATGCAAACACTATGGTCGATTTATCACTAGTGAAACATGTATGTAACAAATTGCTACCTGGTCATTTCTGTACAACAGAAATGTACCATGTAATATATTCAGTAATTCGTAGAATGTAAATATAATCTTACCTTCATAGTGAGTCAAAGATAGTAACTTCTTTGTTTGAATATGAGGGCATCTGGGCAACATTGTTTGAGTTATGTGCACTGATAGACAGAGAATAACGTTTTCTATTAGAATGTATAGCCCAGAGAAGGTCCAAAACAGAAAGGTAAGGGTCCTATTACTTTATGATTGTCTAAGGCCATGTTAGAATAGATGGAAACTCCACATTTTTTGTAATCGCAATTGTTTTGCTTTTACTTTTGTATTTTTTTCTGAGTTTGTCTGAATGTGATTTTTAATCTGCTGTGTCTGTCTAACAATAGCAATGAGATAAATGTACTTCATAATATTCAAGTGATAATGATACCAAAAAAAAATTCCCTTTCACACTGGCAGAAAATCAAATGAATTTAACTCATTTTTATACTGCTAACTGGTGAAAAATAATGGTAGAAGATCTTAGATTAATTTGTCATCATTTGAAATATTATACACAAAAATAAACCAATTAGGTAGTGAAGTGTTCCTTTAGTTAATTCATGATCTTCTAAATGTTGTATTTATCCTGTCTTATAATTATGGATTTATTCCCATTACCCTGTGTTCATTTCTTGCATTTGTTTCCTTTTGATTTTTATTATTGTACTGTTCAGTTTGTACTGTATATCTGAATATGTATTGCAATTGTGTTTGCTCAATAGAGTGCCTCATAATGGGTATTTAACTCTAAGAAACCTAACTCTTCCCCACAGACATTCTACTTATTTGTAGCACAAAGCAAATAAGGCTGAACAATAAAAAAGAGAAAATTAAAATAAAGGGGGCGGCACGGTGGTGGAGTGGGTAGCGCTGCTGCCTCACAGTTGGGAGACCTGAGGACCTGGGTTCGCTTCCCGGGTCCTCCCTGCGTGGAGTTTGCATGTTCTCCCTGTGTCTGTGTGGGTTTCCTCCCACGATTCTAAATTGGCACTAGTGTGTGCTTGGTGTGTTTGTGTGTGTCCTGTGGTGGGTTGGCACCCTGCCTGGGATTGGTTCCTGCCTTGTGCCCTGTGTTGGCTGGGATTGGCTCCAGCAGACCCCTGTGACCCTGTGTTTGGATTCAGCGGGTTGGAAAATGGATGGAAATTAAAATAAATTTAGTTTATAGCAAGTGAGGACATGTAAATTTATCAATTTAATATATAGTAAAATAAAGAATACTGTATTAATGCTTTCCTTTTACTCTATTCTCAGTTTTCACCTGTATACCTAAAAAAATCAAATTAAGCCATTAAGCATCAGGGCTTCAAAATGAATAATGTGTACATTTTATTATTAGATTTGATTCAATTTTATTGTCATTGTACAAGTACAAAGAAATGCAGGTTCCAGGAATCTGAGTGGGAAAAAAGAAGTCAAAGCTTGTTGCTGGAGGGAGGAGGCAGAGTAAGAGAGATTGAGAAAGAAGACGAAAAGAGAAAAGAAGGCAAAGTGCTTTATTGCTGTGCGCTTCATTCTAGGCTTTGGACTTTTGTACCGTGACTATGCTTTTCTGGTGAGGAATAATTAAGAAAGAGTTTCACACAAGATAAAAACTTGTGTGCTGTGTAAAACCTGTGCCTGTGACTGTCAGTGTCAGTTTGGGGAGCTTGGGGAGGCCACAATATAGATTTATATATATGGTATTTGAATTTCATTATTTTGGCTAAAAATATGCATGTAGGTACAATTTACATTTTACTGGCTATGATTTTGGAATCTGTTCATGTTCATAATAAGAGAAGTATGATAGTTTAGAAAGGGAACATCTCTCACTTTTTAAACTTGTCTAAATGATAAATCAGCACATCACTAAATTGAAAAATGGAAAGTTTTACTATTGTTTATTTGGTCAACTGTGCATTTTTCTTAAAAAGAATCATTGTCAATCAATGGTAATTTCTGCAATGCAACAGAGAAGAGTAAAAAGGAAAATAAGTAGAATACTTCATGGACATTGTGGAATTGTTTTTCAATTGCATTTTTGTTGTATGTAATTTTTTTCTATCTTCTACAGGATGAAGAGAAGCTGGAGAATGAGGAAGAGATGATGTTTGAGGAAGATTTTGAAACAGGGGAGGTGTGTGAGATAGAGGATGATGAATTGGAGGAAACTGAGGAGCAAGAGGAGAGCACAAAGATGAAAGTGCTACGTCGTATAGCCGGAGTGGCATCAAAACTCAAAGAAATTATTGGCAATATCGTAACCACTGCTGGAAAAGTAGTTGTGACAATATTACTTGGTTTGACAGGTAATAGTCTTTTAAAAATAAAATAATGAAACATTTACTAGGGTAAATGAAAACCACTGCCACCCATCTCAGTTCCTTCTGAATGAATAGGGATATTGTAATAATAGAAATACAGAAATCATTTATGTAATACTTTTCTTTGGTTTTACTTTTCAACAAAATCATCACATAGCTCCACATACTAAAGCCAACATTCAGAAAATTTTGTGAGGTAGTTACAGGAGAGCACCAAGCATTGTTTTTCTCAACTAGGTTGATGCCCATAATGGTTTTCCTTTGCTTTTAAAAAGCCATTATGGATATCATAATCGAAATCATCTCGTAGCACCAGTTCTGTATTATATGACAGACTATATATGAAAGATTGCTTAAATTTCATCAATAAGTATTCAGTGCCCAATCCAATTAAACATATAAAAACTACACTTTAACAAAGAAAATTAGAAGAGAGAAAATGGAGGTAATACATTTCCTCCCATCCCTGTTCATTCTTTAAAAGTTTTTTTATTTCAGGAAAGATGAATACAACTGAAGAATCACTAATAAATTTTGATTGCATCTTCACCAGTGGTTTCAGGTTAAAGTTCTTGATATTTGTGAATGTTAAATGTGTTTCTTCCAGCCAAGGTTTTAATACAGTGCAAATTTCTCCTTTTAGTTGAGGTTTTTGCTTAATCAGTCTTTTAGAGTTTTCTGTGGTCATGTAAATGCATTATTTGCAGAATTAAAAATAGTTGCAACCAGTAACATTTATCCAGTTTGCTCGAAAACCAAAATAATAGATCCAACCAATTCATGTCTATCGTCTAACGTTTTATGTTGCCTGTCACTCTGGCAATTCATTGACTCATTGGAAGACACCAGGCGTAAGAAAACCTGAAAGAGAAAGAGATCTGCGGGAGTTTCTCTAAATTTGGATTTGAGGTACTGGCAGGCAAAAAGGCTGTAACTACAGCAGTGACTGAAGTGAAGGGTCACATGTGGGTGACATTTGGTGAGGCCATGAAAATGACTTTCACAAAGCCCTAGTTTAAGGGTAGGTGGAACATTGCTCAGACTGTACCCAGAAAGGGTAAAATAATTGTTGCCCTCAACTAGGAATATCATGAAGAGATGGAGGGAGCGCTTCTAGGAACTCCTAAAACTAGTGGACCCATTTTCCTTTAGAACAGACACTGACATAAATGTTGGTTAAGGCTGGTTTTATTTCTTGCCAAAACTGCTGTCGTAATTGAAAAGCACAGTAATTGGCAAGGTCATTGGGTGGAACAGTTCTGACCTGAAATGCTGAAAACATTGGATTTTGTCAGGTGTATCCATTTTCATGGAATATGAGGACAGTGCTTTAGGTCTAGTGGACTGGAATGTTTGTTACCATTTTAAAAAGTGAGGCACAGAAGTTATTCTCTGATTACAATGATATCATACTCCTCAGCCTCCCTGGGATAACCTACAGTATGTTGCAATACAGGAATGAAGGTTTTGCCAATAGTTAAATCACAGGTGCACCTTGAAAAATGTGGATCTTGTCCTGACATTTGAACAATAGACAAACTTTTTCTCCTTGCACAGATGTATGAGAGGTCATTGGAATCTACCATTCTTACCTACATGAGCTGGTAATCTTATTACCATGTTCACCATAGAAGTTGAACAGTATATGATTTTTTTGCCGGTCCTCTATGCCATTCAGTCCCTATATTTGCATTGCAAGAACTGTGTTTACATGCTTGCACATAAGCTGTGTCTATTTAATGCTGGTATTAGACTCCGCCACAGACAGCATGTTGTCTGCTCTTCTGATCATGATATTCGTGAAGAAGATATCATGGTGCAACCAAAGTTTTAAATATCTAGACTGGAATCCCACGGATCGCACCTCTTCTCACTGTAGATGATGCCCTACCTCTTGGCTTCATTAGCCTTTGATCTCTGGTGTAAGCCTTAAATGGCTGCAGTGTTATGTAACTGGAATTACCACCTCCAATTATAAGGTCATGATGTTCTTCCAGAAAAGTGTGGCTTGTTCTCAGTAAGTAAAGGTAAGCAGCTGTGTCAGGTGCCTCAGTGTATTATTGATGAGTTGGGGGATAGGTGATTGTGAGATTGACCAAAGAATTGGTGTAAGAGCAACAGTTCAGTGTACTTTGTAACAGAGTTTGATTGTCAATGGGGAGCTAAGGTCTAGAACAGAGCTTCAAATTGACTGGTTAGTCTACTTAACCATCCTTATCTCTGGTCTTGAGCTGTTGGTAGTGCCGGAAAGAATGAGAGGACAAGTGTAGGGGGTCAAATGAGGTTTCTGTCCAGGGTCTCAGTGTTAGGGTGGAGAGATCAAAACTAAAGACATATACTGCAATAAAACAGTTGTTTTTCAAGACTTAAAAGAGCCAGTTGAGGTCATTTTCACATGTAGCTAAGATGGGTATCTCATGCTGGAGGAGTATTCTAGACTGTTTGGTCCCACCAGTGCAAGCTGTTAGTCCATCAGTGATTTTTCCCAATGATTAACGAAATGCCCCACATCTTTGTTACTGCTAGAAACATTTACGTAGTCCAAATTATGTTTTGTCATCTAATCTGGTGGTCCTCCTATGGTGTGTTTCTTTTAGATTCTGTTTTTTTTTACTACAGTGAGCTTCTTTCTGAACAAATAAGCTTCTATCACGTTGATTAAACAGATTCTAAGGTATTCTTGACACAATCTTGCAGCAGCAGTGCAAGTGCTCCACAGTTATGTTGATCTGGCCCTTTTGGGATATTATATTTTATAGTGAATTCAAAACGTTTCCCCATAAAGGTTGTTGCCATTATTCTTAACAAATCATTTGCTTTCCTGGCTAAGCTGCCTTACCATATCATGCAAACTGGACCACTGAGTCTGAATGTAAATATATTCTATCACTGAATATGGATTGCAATGTATTTTCTAAAAATTTTCTTAGTGTTTATCAATCCATTTTATTTATCCATTTGTGCTGAATTCAGTTGAGTATATTTAGCCTGGTTAAGAAGGGGACTTCTTACATTATTTCTGTTTACATAAATAAGTTAATTTCCAATATGAACATAATGCATCCTGATAAATACTAGACAATATCATAACACTTGGATTTCTTTCTTCTCTTTATGTAAAGGCCACCTATCTTACCTAACTTAAAAAGAATTAAGGTGGGTAACCTGCCATAATGCAGCATGTAATATACAAAAAACTGAAGAAATTAAAGGGTGACATGTATTTTACTTGAAGTGTTCTTTTCTTTACTATTGTCATAATCTGTGGACCTGCTTCTGTGTATTGAATTCACTGTATCCTTTGACACTATTAAAAATAGCACTCATGCTGAAGTGTCTGAAGAGAATATTTTTAACTTACTGAAACATGCTGGTCCTCAAAGTACTCCAACTTTTCTTTTGTTACATTCATTGATTTGTGTTAAATCCAGTTTTCTGAAGCATTTCTTTCCTATGGTGTACCTCAAGATTTGATGCTTAGTCCATGTGTGTTGTGGCCTGCAGGAGACCCACAGCTTCCAAACCCAACACAGACAGAGCACACAGCACACTTTTCTTCCTTCTTTTCTTTCTCATCCTTCCACCTAAACTACTCCTGGTAAACTTCATCCTCTTCCTGGCAAACTTCGTCCTCTTCCTACCCCTTCCAGAGTAGTGACAGCTGGCTCCTTTAATGGACGTGCTCCAGGTTTCTGGTGATCTTCTTCTGGCAACACTTCTGGGTAGCTTTCCCACCATGAAAGGCTCTGTCAATCCCACACCAACCCCGGCGTCATTCATAGAACCCAACAGGGCTGCAGCGAACTCCAGCTCCCAGTGTGCCCTGTGGGAATCCGTGGAACCACTACAATGCAGGATGGCTGCCCTCTAGCATACTAGGGGATGTAATGTCCTGAGCCCTCTCTCCCCCCTGGTCCATCCATCACTTAGGGGTCCCGGATGGGTAAGGGCCCTGGCCATCCACCACAGTGTTCAATACCTAAATGTTGTTTTTTAGCGTGCCTGCTTTGTGAATGTGACCATATATTCTGCTTATAAGAAAACAGTATGTGTATTAACCATATATACTGTATGTTTATCCCCTATCTCAGTAACATTATTGCCTGGATGATTACTAAAAAACTGCAGAGCACTAGAAAAGCTGAACTGTGTCTTGTGATATCTATCATCTCAATTCAAGACTTTTAATACTTACTCAAAAAATTCTACTCCTACTACTCAATAAAATTAACTCAGCATGTTCTTCTGGGTCATAATTGGAAACGTTTTGATTCCTCAACATAAAATTGTCAAAAACAGGTGAATAAACCCCAAAATTAGCCTGACCAAGACTTTACTGGGTGTGTCTCAGTACTCCTGGTAGCCTGGCCCCAGATTCAAAATGTAGGCTTTCTTGTCTGTACAGGCATAAAATGAGGGACAGGCTTTGAAAGTTTAAAAAACACTCT